>NW_027185889.1:18648211-18670870 GCF_028583685.1 Petaurus breviceps papuanus | reverse complement strand
CTTTACTGAGGGGAGATTTTGTCAACATCTCCAGTGATGGGGAACTCAGAATCTCAGAAAGTAGCTCATTCACTTTTTGACTAGAATTAATTGTTTAAAGAAGTTTTCCCTTGTATTGAGTCAGGTTCATAGAATGTTGTAGTTGGACATATGAACCAACCAATCAATCAACAAGAAATCATTTAGCCCCTACTCCATGCAACCCAGGGGATACCAAGAAAAAAGTGAAACAATTTCTACTCAGGAAGTTTTTATTCCACTGTGCAGTGTACAAATTCACAGATAAGTAAGTACAGAGTATATTAAAATGCATATAACTGATTTCTGGGCGGGATTGAGGAGGTATTAACCACTGTAGAAATCAGGAAAAGTTTCTTGAAGAAGGTGGAGACCATGAAATAATCATCTGTGTCTTCATTTGCTTAAACACAGCCAAGATCTGCCAGCAACAGGATCTGAATCCAAGTCCTTCTGATTCCAAGTCCTGTTCTCTCTCCTCTATGCTGTGATCCTGTTTTCCAGGCTTAAAAATTTTAAATAAAACTCTTGTGTTCTTCTAGATTATTTTCTAATTCAACTGATTCATAAATCCCCCAGGATCCCCTAGAAATACCACAAGACAGAAAGAAAATGGAGCCAATATTATTCCTGGTTTTCCAGATTCAAAATTAGGTAACAAAGTAGTCAAATTTGGGGTGGGTGTTTGTGCTAAAAAAATGGAAAATGGATTGATTTGCTCTATTCTGTGTCTTTGTGATCTCAGAGGCACTTATCTCCAGGGCTGGTACATTCTGTTATCCAGCAGAACCAAGACAGACTTGTTGCTTTTTAAAAAAATTCCCTCAATCAGATCATTCTGTGTCACGTTTGTGGGAAGGTGTCACTTTCTAACACATAATACTGGCTGGCTGAGTGTTCTTTAGAAAGACTAAAACAGCATCTTTCTAGTTTGTTGTTCTTGCTCAGTCATTTCAGTCATACCTGACTCTTTGTGACTCCATTTGGGGTTTTCTTGGCAGAGATAACTGGAATGGTTTGCCATTTCCTTCTCTAGCTCATTTTGAAGATTTGGCAACCGAGGCAAACTGGGTTCAGTGACTTGCCCAGGGTTACATAGCTAGAAAGTGTCCAGATTTGAAGTCAGAAAGAGTCCCAGCACTCTATCCATTGTGGCACTTACCTGCCCATTCTTTTCTTAAGCTATGGTGGCCAATCATCAATTCATATTCTTAATTCTATGCTTTAAAATTTTGGCAAGGGAGGAAGGTGCCTCCTCTCCAAGCCATCAGTCTTAGAATAAGTGCTAAAGATATCCAAGCTCTTTCAGGTCTACTTCATGCAAGGTGTTAATCAGCTTAACTCAGTACTGAAAATATGACCTTTGACATGTAACATATCTGAAGATGGTCAAGTGACCTAGAGCTGGAAGGTACTTCAGAAGTCATTTCCTTCTTTAGTTCATTTTACAGATGAGGAAACTTAGGCAAACAGGGTTAAGTCACTTGCCCAGGGTCACACAGCTAGTATGTGTCTGAGGCTGGATTTGAACTCAGGAAGATAAGTCTTCCTCCTGACACACCCAGATTACAATCCACTGCACCACTTAGCTTCCCCAAAGTCTACACTACTTAGAGCATATAACATCTATTTCTTTACTTTCTAGTTGGCTAGGCATACATCTTATCACCTCTAATAAGACCATAAGCTTCTGGGGGCCAGGGACCACATTTTATCTATTTGTTTGTCTTTTCCACAGTGGGTAGAATACAGTAGGAATTTAGCAAATTTGTTTTTAAAAAGTGAGAATCTCTTGGAAATCATTGGATTTAGAGCTGGAAGGGAATTTTGAAATTGACTCCAACTTATTGATCTTACAGATGAAGAAACTGAGAACCAGAAAAGTTGAGTAACTTTTTGAGTAACACATCTAATAAGTAACAAAGCAGTTTGAGGCCTTGAAGTTATCTACCTGGGCCCCAGAGGCAAGATTCTTTCCATAGCACCATGATTTCCCTGGCCCATTCTTGGACCCATAACTAAGGTGGAGCAAGTGGGGCTTTGCCCCTGGGTATTAAATTTTAGAGATTGTATAATTGTAACACATGAGCACATGCATCCCTTCAGCATCATAGAAGCTCCTTTAGAAAGAGTTCTTAACCTAAGGTCTGTGGTATCCATATCTATTCCAATATAACTCATTTCCTTGTAACTTTATGAATTTCATTGTATGTATTTAAAAATGTTATTCTGACAAGGGGGTCTATAGACTTTACCAGACTTCCACAGGGTTCCTTGATGCCAAAAAAGTTTAGGAACCTTTTCCCTGTAATAAAATATCCCCCATCCTGTTCCACTTAACTGTGCCTTAATTATTTCTCGAAGAACTTTTACATCATGAATTGTAAAGTTGGTTTAAGGGCACATAATTGTTGCTATGTGCGCTGGGCATCACAACTGCTAGTTACTGATCTAAATTTCCACATCCTTCCTCTTACCTCCCTCCAACAAACACACCTTCCACTTATTAGCTTTTTAAAAATAGAAATAAGCTCATTCTTTAAAAAAATACTTCATAAGATTTATTACTTAACATCTAATATTTAAGATTATTTTTGAATTGTAATGAGAGAAATAAAATACATGGGGGCTTTGAAATGTTCATTAATAAGTCACAGCCTGGAAGGATTGAAGGTTAATTGTTCAGGGTCTAAGTGTATGCATATATGTGTACTTAATATAAAGTTCTAGATTTTCTTGCCATCAAAAGGGAAGAAATCTCCCTTCCAAAAGGGACTCATCCACAAAAGTAATGGGATGGTAGGATATAAAATAATTTTACTGCTGGCTGTAAATCTTTGTGGAATAGAATCCTAATCTTTTTATGAAAACATGGGGCATACTTCTAGCTGCTGATTAGCTGCATGTAGAAACTACAGAGAATGGTAAGTATTCTAGTCATCTATTCTAATTAAAATTTAAATTGAAATCTGGGTTCTAATGAAGAGAAGCTTAGTGTGGGTCCTCTGGGAGCTGTTCAGAGGGCAAGGGGAAAAAGCACAAAGGCAAAAAGAGATTTCACTCAGACATTTTCTCCATGTGTGTTATATGTGAACACAAAATATATATTTCATATGCATGCATACGTATATATACATATGTGTGTATGTATGTGTATATATATATATATATACTGAGAGAGAGAGAGAGAGAGAGAGAGAGAGAGAGAGAGAGAGAGAGAGATTTTCTTTTTCTGAAATGGAAAAAGACTCAAATAAAATGTATCCCACCCCCCCAAAAGCAGATAAAAATGGAACAAAATCATGAATTGTAGATGATTGGACATTATTACAATATGATATATCTCAAATTAACAGGCAGCTTCTTTGAAGTTAACAGAGAGATTTCCCTGCTTTTCTGAATGGATTCATTCCCATTTATCTTGGTCACAGGATCTAGTTGAGGCAGATGACAGGGCTTTCCATGTCAAAGATTACTGCTGTTCTGAAAAACCTGAATGTATTGAAGAGTTTACGGGGTGACTTATACAAACCTCTCTCTACAGACTATTAGCCATTTTTTGAGAAAAGGTAGGGCATATTCTGGATTTAATACTTAAAAACTGTAGATTTTTTTGGTATAATTCCTTTCACTAAACCAATACACAACTTGCCTATAATTTAGAAGAGTTGCTTGGGATATGGATTGGGCAAGTGACTTGCTTAAGGTCTCACATCTAACGTGATTTAAGTCTTCCTAATGCTAAGGCTGGCTTTCTAGCCCCTATGTCATGTTGTCTTTCTAAATTCTACCTCCTTAGGGTTTCATATATTAAAAAAGAATCTTAAAAAAAAGAATAACATCAAAGGAATCATTTGGTCAATGTGTTTACTGTGTAAAATGGTCACTGTGTAAAATGGAATATTGTAATAGAAAAGTGATCATTCCAAGTGATGCAATATTTGGGTTCTGTTATCATGAAAGGCGTGCTGGATTTAGAATCCCAGGACCCTGGATTCAAAATCTACTTTTATCACTTATTACCTGTGTGACCTTGGGCAAGTGAGGCAGGCTCTTGGAATCTCAGTTTCCCCAAAGAGAAAATGACATGCATGAGCTAGATGTCCACTGAAGTCCCATCTAGCCTCAAATCTATGAGCCAGTGAACTGAAGAAAGTAGTGTATGTAAAAAAAGTAGAAATTTTCTTTTATAAATATTTTAAAAGACTTGTATCCTAGTCACTTCAAGAAGGAACCTTTGGAACAAAATAAATCTGAATCAAATTCATTGTGTATTTTTGTTATTCAATAAGCTCTCTATTTCCTGATTCAAAAACTCCAGGAAAGATAATAGCATCACAGATTTGGAGTTGCAGAGGGACCTTCGAAGTCCTCTAGGCTGAAGGCTTCAAGTGGCAGATGCCAGCAGGAATCATTTCTTTGTGTCCCCAGGGTTTACATAATGCACGGTACATATTCAGTGCTTAATAAATGTAAGCTGATTGGTTGGTTGATGAATTGGTTAAAATAATTTAGCCAAGATCAGATAGATTTGACCAGAATTTGAATCTGGCTCTTCTGACTCCAAACCCAACACTCTTTTCCATTGCTTATTATACTGTCTATGTCTGTGTCATGTCTCTGCCCTTCTCTCTTTCTACCTCTTCCTCTGTCCCCTCCTTCTGTCTCCATCTGTCTGTCCATTTCTGTCTCTCTGTCTCTGTGTGTCTCTTAGTCTCTCCCCCCTCCCTTCTGACAGTCTTTCTCCTGCTGCATTGCCACATATGGACTGTCTTGGGTTAATTGGAGGAAGTGAAATTAATTATCTGCTCCAGATTTCTTCTCCACAAAGAACAAAGGCATTTCATCTGCTGGAAAATATCAGAAGTCTTCTTGCCGCCAGAGGAAAGTAATGAACACGGCATTAGGACAGCCTTCCCCTGACTGTGAGCTCTCCCTTAGATGAAAGTTAACTCATTTTTCCCAGACACTGTGAGTGGCAGGTCACAGGCTACTGAGAGAACTCTCACAGAGAAATCTATCAGGAAGGAAAATTCAATGTTGCTTCACAAGCTTCCCTCTGTCACTGCAGGGATGGCTACCCACAGCCACGATATTTTCCCAGCAGTATTTGCAGGAGTGATCGGAAAAAAAGGCACCATCACAAACAGTATCTGAACACAGATGACTAGTTGAGTTTGATTAAAACGTACTAAAACCACAATTTTTTTCTTCCCCCATCTTTAATGCTAAGCCTCCGTCAATGTTGCTTAATGTCAATGTTATTAATGAAATTGTCAGACATGCCACTTTTGCTGAATACCAACTTTTGTTAGAAACTGGTCCTCCAATTACTGCTGGCTCTATATGATTAAGTCCATCAAAGTGAGTACAGGTTTCAGATAGCACTGGGCCTTTGAAGAATTTCTCTGTGCTTTTTTGTGGAGCTCATCAAAATGGTACAAGAATTTTAAAAAGATTTTTAAAAAGCTTAAAATAAATCATTTGAAGTTTCTTCCTTAGTGTTTTCCCCTCTAATTTTTTTTCCAACTGGATTCCAGATTTTATTGGAGGAATTAGTGGAAACTGCCTTCTGGTACAAATGGGGAAATTGTAACTGAGGGAGCTAGGCAGTGTAATGCAAGCAGGAAGACCTGTGCCTGAATCCTGCCTTAAACAGTTAGTTATGTGACCTTGTGCAAGTCACTGACACTCTCTTTGCCTCAATTTCTTTCTCTGCATAATTATAGCACCTTCTTACAAGGGTTATGAGGATCCATTGAGATAACATTGAAAATACTTGGTAGATTTTAACACTTTATATAAATGCTAGATATTAATTGACAATCTTAGAGACTAGTCTGGAGCACTGGGAGATGAAATGATTTTTTTTTTTGGTGATCATACAACTAGTGCACCTTCCTCACTCCAAGAATGGTCTGCCTTCCACTGTCTTACTGCCTATGGCTTTAAATATCCCTTCTGGGGGCAGAGCTAAGATGGTGGAGAAAAGGCAGGGACTCACTTACCTGAGCTCTCCTGAATTCCCGCCAAACAATTTTAAAGTGAATTCTGAAGCAGCAGAACCCACGAAGGGAGGGGGTGAGACAGTTTTCCGGCCCATAACAATTAGAAGGTCAGCCCGAAAGGAAATTAGAAGGTTGGAGGGCAGTGGGTGCTGGCTGCACCCCAACGAACCAGGGGTGGGCCTTGGGGGTGATGGTGCAGTGGCTGCTTCTGGAATTTTCAGCCCACACAAGGTAAGGGGGTGGGACAGCTAGTCAGAAAGAGATCACAGGGGCCCTTTGCTGGCACTGGGGGTAGGACTGGGTTGCATTGCCCCTATGTGGACCCAGATCCCTATCCCAGGGAGAGGAGGCATGTTAATGCCAGAGCTTCTGGATGGTCGAAGCACAGGAAAGACTCAGGGTGGGAAAGAGTGCTTCTAGTCACTCATAGACCACAGCACAGGCTAGGAGAGCAGTGACCACAGCTCTTCCCAAAGCATACCACTTTGGACAAGCTGAAAACTTACAGATCCCAGCCCCCAAACTACCTCTGAGAACAGCAGCATTAAAAGTCAAGAAATAGGCTGGGGAAATGAGCAAAGAATGACAGAAAGACCCTGATTAAAGAAAGTTCTTATGGTGACCACGAAAATCAAAACGCAAACTCAGAAGATAATGAAATTAAAACCACTACATCTGAAGCCTCCAGAAATCCAAGAAATCCAAAGTCTCTATATCCAAGCATTTAGAAAGTATCAATTCAAATATTGTTGAGCTACAGTCTGAATAACAAAAGATTTAGCCACTTCAACATTTAAGGATTGGAGGGTTTGGAATATGATATCCCAGGGGGAAAAGGAATTAGGATTACAATGAAGAATAATCTATCCAGCAAACCTGAGTATAATCCTTCAGGGGAAAAATGGCTATTCAATGAAATAGAGAACTTTCAAATATTCCTGATTGAAAGACCAGAGCTAAATAGAAAATCTGACATTCAAAGAGAAGACTCAAGAGAAATATTAAAAGGTAAATAGGAAAGAGAAATCATGAGGGATTCAATAAGGTTAAACTGTTTATATTCCTGCATGGGAAGATGATAATTGTAACTCCTAAGAACTTTCTCATTATTCTGGCAGTTAAAAGACAGAGGACATAGGTGTGAGATGAATATGATAGAATGATATCTAAAAAAAATAAAATTCAGGGGTGATAAAGAGGAATACACTGGGACAAGGGGAAAGGGAGAGGTAGAATGGGGCAAATCATCTTACAGAAGAGTTGTGAAAGAGCTTTTACAATGAAGAGGAAGATGGAGCAGGTGGGGGGAGGCAGTGAGTGAACCTTACTCGCGTTGGAATTGGCTCAAATTGGAAATAACAGACACATTCAGTTGGGTATAGAAATCTCCCTTACCATACAGAAAAGTAGGAGGGGAAGGGGATAAGAGAAAAAGAGGGGCTGCTAGAAGGTTGGGCAGACTGAAGGAGGCCATAGTCAGAAGCAAAACACTTTTGAGGATCAACAGGATAAAAGGAAAGAGAGGGAAAGATAAACAGGGAAAACAGGGTGGAGGGAAATACAGTGTAGTCATAACTGTGAAAAAATGTTTACAACAAGTTTTGCTGATAAAGGCCTCATTTCTCAAATATATAGATAATTGAGTCAAATTTATAAAAATAAGTGCCTTTCCCCAATTGATAAATGACCAAATGATACAGACAGGCGGTTTTTAGATGGGGTAATCAAAACCATTTATGATCAAATGAAAAAATGCTCTTAAATTACTATTGACTATAGAAATTCAAATTAAGTGACTGAATACTACCCTATGTGAATCATATTGGCCAATATGACAGAAAAGGAAAATGATAAATGTTAGAGAGGATGTGAAAAAATTGAGACATTAATGCATTGTTGGTGGAGTTGTGAACTAATTCAACCTCTTCTAGAAAGCAATTTGGAACTATTCCCAAAAGGTTACAAAACCATGCATATTCTTTGACCCAGTAATACTGCTACTTGTTCTATATCCCAAAGTGATAAAAGAAACAAAAAGGAAAAGTACCCTCATGTGCAAAAATATTTATATAGCAGTTCTTTTAGTGGTGGCAAAGAATTGGAAATTGAGGAAATGCCCATCAATTGAGGAATGGTTGAACAAGTTGTGGTATATGATTGTGATGGAATACTATTATACTCTAAGAAATGATGAGCAGGATGCTCTCAGAAAAATCTGCAAAGGCATGAATTGATGCAAAATGAAATGAGCAGAACCAGGAGGACATTGTACACAGTAAGAGCAATTTTGTACAACTATGAATGATAGCTATTCTTAGCAATGCAATGATCCAAGACAATTCTGAATCCACTTCCAGAGAAATAACTGATAGAAGTCTGAATACAGACTAAAGTATATTTTTTTAAACTTTTTTCTTGGGACTTTTATTTTGTCTGTGTTTTCCTTCACATCATGACTAATATGGAAATATATTTTGAGTGACAGTACATTACCAAATCAAATATCAAATTGCTTGCTTTCTTAATGAGGGGAAGGAGAGGAAGGAGGGAGGGAGAGAATTTGGAATTCAAATTTTTAAAAAAGAATGTTAAAATTGTTTTTACATGTAATTGGGGAAAATTCAATATAAAATAAATATATTTTTAAAATGTAACAAATAAAATGAAATATTATTTCCAAACATCATGAACCAATTTTGCATGATTCAGTCTTATACATGAATTTCTGTAAGATCTCTTTGCCTCCCCATCTGTGTGCTCCTTCTGCTGCATCATATCACAGATATATAACATTCCTCCATTAAATATTCATCTTTTGGTACTAAGGTATCCCCATCACCAATAATTTCCATCCATCATAAGATGATAGTTTCAGAGGTGAAGAAGACTTTACGAGTCATCAAATTCAACCCCCACATTTAGAGGGGGAAGTGGAAACCTAGCATAGCTCTTGGCACACAGTAAGTGCTAAATAATGTTTTGATTAATTGTACATTGTTAGGTTTAACCTCTCTTCCCAAATTCTTCTTTCCAAGAATTATCTTCTCCTCTTCATGTAATGCCTTAGTCATATAAGTAGGATATAGCAGAGTTAGAATTTGAAATAAAGCCCCTCTGACTCCAAAATCCAACATTTTTCACACTGTGCTATCATTGACACTTTAGTATGAGTTAGCTTCATAAGTGATTTATAGGTTAGCTGAGAGCAGATGACTAAGGAAGAGATGGTTGTGATAGAGGGAGAGAATCATTGGATTTGACTCCTAAGATCCCATCTATCGCTGATGCTCTAAATCCCACTAGGGTTTTACAGTTGTATGGTGGGGTTTGGTTGATGATCCATTTTATTATGGAATGTTGTTAAAGGCAACCCATCTCCAATAATTCTTGTGTTTTCCATTAAAAGATGATAGAATTTTTCTCCTCAAAAGGGATAGTTGTTGAAGAAGGGAGGGATAAGGAAAGAAGCAAAAGAAAAAAGGAAGAATGAAGGAAGGAGAAGGAAAATGTAAAGACTTAGAAAGAAAGTGAGGAATGACATTGAGGCATCATTTTAAAAAATGTAAAGAAGGGAAAGAAAGCCAGAAAGAAGCACAGAGAAAAAAGGCAACTCTGAAAGCTACAGGTTTAAAAAGCTACAGGTTTACATCCTGAAAAAGAAAAATAAGCTGTGCATAATTGAAACCTGCAGTTTCATGTAAAATTCATTGTTTTTTTCTTCTGGATATGCAAATACTCATTTGGCATTTAAGATCAGAACAAAAATAAAAATTTTAAAACTTTAAGGAACAGATCTGTGCATATATCAAGGGGGTTCTGGCTTCTTTTTTTAAATCTATCATTTCTTTTTTGTTTTTAAAGTTTTATTGATGCCATCAATCTCTAAATATATCATTCCCCTCCCCTACCCAGTGAACCTTCCCTTGAAACAATGATTTTTTAAAAAAAATAATCAAGCCAACCAATGGATTGACCATCCATGTCTGACAGCTTATGAAATGTTCCACACTTATATTTTCTCTTCCACCCAACCCCCGCACGCACTTCAACAAAAGGAAAGAGGGGCTTTGGCTTTTCTCTAAGTTCAAGCTTGACCATTTCACACAGAGTGCAGTTGGCTTTATCCATCATTCTATTCACCTTGTTGTAGTCACTATTCTATTATTTTCCTGATTCTATCTTCATTTTGCATTAGTTCATAGATCTTTGTACATTTTTCTGAATTCCTCATATTCATTATTTATTATTAATATTCCACTACTTTCATCTATTACATTAATATATATATATATATATATATACATTCCCAGTCAGTAGACATATATTTTGTTTCCAATTATTTGCTACAAAAATGTTTCTATGAATATTTTGGTATATATGATACATTTATTCCTGCCTTTAGCCTCCTTGGGGTATATGCCCAACAGAGGAACCTTTGAGCCAAAAAGTAGACATTTTAGCTCTTTTTTTTACATAATTGTAAGTTGTTTACCAGAACAATTGGGCAAATTCATAGATCTCCCAGCAGCATATCAGCATGAACAGGCAGGCTTTTACAGGTGATTTCCTACAGGAAAATATTGTTCTACAACTGACATAGAGATATATAAAATATAAGAACCTGCAGTATTTACTCTTCATCGATTTTAAGAAAACATTTGTCTCAGGGAAGCCAAATGCAGGTTTGAAGGCTTTGCTCAGACAAGCTGTCTTTCATGTGTTCATATAAATCATGAGATTTCATGACAGATGTGACTCTTCCTTACAAAAATGTGTGTTTTTCCATCGCTCTGTGAACTTCAGATTTTTAATTTGTCAGGTAAATTCAGTTCAGGCAAAGAAATTTCTATTGTATCAACCATGTGCATAGCAATTTTGTTTGGGCTTAAAAGTGGTGGGGTGATGGTTGTACATGAATGAATTAATTAAAAAAAAACCTTAGTAAGTATTTATTATGTACCAAGAAATGTGCTAAGTTCTGGGATAAAAATACAAAACCAAGCTAGTCCATGACCTCAGTGAGCTTGCATTCTAATAACAAAGGGAAGATAATGTATATAAGAGGTTCAACTGTAATATGTATGGCAAGGCTTTGAGCAATTGTTGGGGACACCTTAATAGAAAAGATGGCAAGGTCCAGAGGTCTGGAAAGATCTGTAGCAGGGAAGTTGTCAAGGTCTTGGTTTGCAGAAGGTCAACTCTGTCCTTTTCTGCAATGTAAACTACAAGACAAACATTATTATATTTACATTCACCAGTATTTTGCAATTGAGAAACTCTGGCCATACAAAAAAAAAACCCTTTACTATTGTGTGTAGTCATGGAAGGTTGATTTGTAATCTCAACCATGTGAAGTTTCACTCCACTTTGCATCTCTCTTTTCAACTGTACCAAATAAAATGCCCCTTCCAGGATAAACTCATCACTTCTAATCTCATTGCTAAACTCCTTATTTAAGCCTGGATATTGCCTCACAATGCCTTCCTTTATAGAGGGAAGAGACTGGACTCTCAGATCACTCCACTTTGCATGTGAAGCTCTTCCTAGTTTCAACTCCACAGAAGAAGATGCCTCCATTCTTTTGTATATTATCTTCCCCCATTAGATTGTAAACTCTTCAGGGCTGGTATTACAAAAGCATAGAGATAGGAGAACGAAGCATGAGGTTTCCTGAACCCCAGGTGGGACTGATTGACATTAGCCCCATCAGATATCAGACCAAATTGAAGCCCAGCTTCCAACTACTAATGCCCTTATATAACTCCTCTTACTTCTCTGACCAGTGATCCACAATCACATTTCCACTCATCCAGAGGATAGTAAGATTATACCGAATCACATGAATATGATGGATAGGTGTAGGATTTGAATGTGTAGGATAGGAGTGCCCTATTCTACATATCAAGAAATTTATGTAATTTCCATTGTGTTGTGTGGGAATCAAAGTAGGAACATTTCCCCTTTCTATTAAATTATTGGCTGATTAAATAGAGTAAAGTAACAGTGAATATATTAATTAAAGTAAATAAAAATAATTTGATTGGACATATCATTCCCTTTCCTTGGAGTCAGAGTCCTCAATTTTGCTCATTCTTTTTCACATAATAGGTTGGGTACTTTTATTCAATAACTCAATAAGTGAATACTATATAATCTCAACCAGGACATTATCCAGGAGAATGTAAGCTCCTTGAGGGCAGGGACTTTTCCCCTTTTATCTTTGCACCTCAGTGCCTTAAAAGTGTCTGGCAATTTACCAAATCAAGACCTGAATAAATAGCATTACTATTAATGGGGCATAGGGAATTAAGAAAGAGAAGAGGCAGGATAAAGAATTTAGTTTGGATCTACTCACTCAATCATCAATCACTACTCCCCCAATCAGAAAGAATTTATAGATACCAAGAAAAGGTCTTTGTGTACAAGGATATTATAATGGGGGATACAACCCATGCAAAAAAAAGTAAACACAAGATAGACAAAAAATAAATACAAGGTGATTTGGGCAAAGGGATACTGACAACTGAGGAAATCAAGAAAGGGTTCTTGAAGGAATCTTTTTTTTAAATAAGCAATTGGGGTTAAGTAACTTGCTCAAGGTTACACAGCCAGTTATTTTGTGTGAGTGTTAAGTATCTGAGGCTGGAACCAATCCTGGGTCTCCTGACTCTGGGGCCGGCGCTCTTATTGTGCCACCTGGCCACCCCTTGAAGGAATCTTAAACAGAATTAGGACTGCAAACAAATAGAGGTAAAGAGGGAGAACATTCATAGCCTGGAGAACAGCCTGTGTAAAGTCTTGGAGGATGTAAATGAAGTATCATTTATGAGGGAAGAGTAGTTAAGGCAGGACATTCAGGTGGAGATGTTCTTCACTAAGCTGGATATCTAGACCCAGAAGTCACATTAGATATGTTGGTGATACAAATAGGGGAGGGAATCAGTTGTTATAGCAGAGTGTGTGTGTGTGTGTGTGTGCAGGTGCATGTGTGTGTATCAGCCTTGTAATAGATCTGGGTTTAGATCCCATGTGTCTAACTTCAGACAAGTCTCTTAATATCCCTGTGTCTCAGTTTCCTTTTTGTTAAATGAAGTGGTTGGACCAGATGGTCTATGAGGGCTCTTCTAGCTTTGGATACATGATTTTATGTCCCTGCTACTTGTGTGAATGTGCACAAATAAATTTGCCTCCTGGGGTCTCAGTTTCCTCATCTGCAAAACAAAGAATTTGGACTAGATGGCCTTTGAGGTCCCTTCCATTTTTTAAAATCCATGATCCTATGATCTCAATTGTATTAATGAACAGATAAACAGTAACAACATAAAACTCATACTTTTAACTGAAATATTGAAAGGATAATCTTAGAAAGATCCTGCTTTTTCTCTGATTTCTCATATCTATTTGTGTTAGATGCTGTTTTGAACTACAGATATCATAAATGAGCAGAAGGCCTTTTATTTTCTAAGTCTGACGATGGAAATTACCAAACATTCCTCTCCTGTGACCATTGAGTTTCTTCCTTATTTCAGTCTTGTCCTCAACAGGTATTTCCATTTTGAAATTTAACATAGCAGGCCAGCTAATCTTACCTAAGAGCAGCTTTAAGTACATCGAAAGCATAGAAATAAATTGCCCACCACTCTCCACCAGGGCGCATATCTGGTACATCTCAGCAACATGTGTATGAAACAAATTTTGTTCTCTTTATTACCACTTAGTTGAAGCTTGCTTACCTTCTACTCCCAAATAATCGGTCACATCTACATAATATGTGAAGTAGAATCTTTCCAAATAAAGTTTGATTAAGTATAGGTATGCTCTGTTTTTCACCGCACAGATTCTCTCTGAATCCCATTGCCCTCCCACCTCCTCCAGAACAGCAACTCCAAAAACAGCCTCACTCATCTCAGCTTGGAGAACAGCTGGATTTCCTTTCAGACCTTATTGCTGGTGAGTAACTGTGCTGACTCTGGTGACTCACAAACTTATAATTAGGTGCACACAGGGAATTGACATCCTGAATTTATTTTTTTTTCACCTCTTGGAGTGTTTGAAACATGATGGGAGGGAGCTTCTTCTCTCCTTTACCCCTGAAAAAGCACTCCTCCTTTCTAACTTCCCAATCAGCCAGCCTCCCTATATAACTTAACCATGGTCTTTTGTGGGTTTCTGGGTTGGTGGGTTTTTTTTTTTATCTTTCTTTTCTGTGGGTCCTTCTGGCTGTCTACCAAGGTTTAACCATACGACTCCCAACTGAGCCTTTAAAAGAGAAAGGTTTCCAGCCTGCGTATACTATATTAATAAATGAAACCCAACCTTTTAAAAATCACACTGTCAGAAAAACCCATTAGGCTGTAAAAGAGTTGAAGTAAACATGAGATTTTAATATCTACGGCTGCTTAGATTTTTCTGAACCGAAAATCCCTAGTGAGCACTTAAAACTTCATTACCCCACTGAAAGGTTGTGAAAGGGTATTTAAAGGTTTTCAATTTTGTTGAAGTCTAGAGGTTATTACAGCTGGAAAGAATACAAACCCTAATATTACATGGAATGAAAGGAATCCAATTTATGTTCGCGTCTTTCCTGAGGTTTAATCCGGGTCTATTAGATTCATCGGGAAAATTAGGGCAGGTTGAAACTTTTTCAGAGATTTGATGAAAAATAATATTTGGACATTGTAAAAAAAAAAGCATTGCTGCCTATTACCACAGTCAAAAGAAAGCTTTATGGCCCAGTTTTATTTTCCTAAGTTTTCCCATTATCAACTTCTCCTCAAAGGCTCTCAAGTTGGTATCCATATACCCAAAAAAACCTAAACAAAAACAACTCCACACCCAGGACTCTACTGCAGAAGCCCCTAAGGGAAGCTACACATCCCTTCTCAAATATAACATTATAAAGAACTTAGTGGTTATGATTTTTTCTAGGAAAGAACATAATAGAGCTCTCACTGATACGGTGCCTTACAGTTTCAAAGATTCTTTACCAAAAAGCCTCTTTGATTTCGTCCATATCCCCATGCAGAATGAGAGGATTGGATGACCCGGTCTCTGAGGACCCTTCTCATTTGCAATCCCATGAACCTCTGAAGGCAGGGTGACATTGTAATTTGTATTTACCTTCATTTTAAATATGTGGGATTTACTGGAGTGGTGAAACAAAACACCCCAGTTGGAATCAGAGGTCCTGGGTTCAAATCCTGTCTCTGATACTACTTTGCGCAAGTCCCTTGGCATCAGCATAATTATTTTCTTGTCATCTAGAGACAGCTCTGTATCATAGTAAATAGAGAACTATACAGAGTCAGGAATATCTGAATTTTAAAAATCAGATATTGCCTAGCTGTGACCGTTGGTAAGTCATTCAGCCTCTATCTCCCTTTTCTTCATTTGCAAAATGAGGCTAATAATAACAGCAACTACTATTCAAAACTTGCCTCTGAAGCTTTCTAGTTATTTGAGCCTCAGTAAGTCACTTAACCTGTGGGACCCTCTGTTTTCTTATTTGCAAAATGGGAATTGATAATAACATCACCTGCTGTTGAAAACTAGCCTTAGACACCAAGTAGCTCTTTGTGACTTGGGTAAGTCACTTAATTTTCTGAGGATAAGTTTGCTCATCTGTAAAATGAGGGCAATAATAGCAGCTCATACCCCCACAGGGATGGTCTAAGGATCAAATGAAGCAATGCATAAAGCATTTAGCTTTTTAATATATTTATATTATATATTATGTTTAGTATTTAGCAAAATACTATTTAAATGTTAGCTTTTGTAGGAAACTTCTTCCAACCCTTCTGGAATTCTAGTACCTTTCCTCTCCTTATTTCCTGTTTACCCTATAAATAGCTTGTTTATACATATTTTTAATGGTCACGTAGGTGGTGCAGTGGATAGAAAGCTGGGCCTGGAGTCAGCATGACTCATCTTACTTAATTCAAACCCAGCCTCAGATACTAACTGTGTGACTGTGGGCAAGTCACTTAACACTGTTTGCCTCTGTTTCCTCATCTATAAAATGAGCTGGAGAAGGAAATGGGAGACCACTATAAGAAACCCCAAATGGCATCAAGAAGAGTAGGGCATGACTGAACCAAAACATCATATTTGTTGGCTTGCTATCTCTTCGGCTAAATGGTCAGCTTTGTGAGCAGGGACTTTTTTTGCCTCTTTTTACACCGCCACACTTAGCACAGTGGATACAGACTGATTGACAGCTGCTATTGTTGTTATGTCTGAAATGATAGGCTTGCACCAGATGATCTCTGAGACTCTTTCCGTCCAGGTGATGCTCTGGACCAGAGTTTCCCTATCTGTAAAATGTGGGAATTGGATGAGAAGACTTTTGTTTTCTTCCATCTCCAAAATGATGATTATATGATCGTTGAGAACAGGGACTTTATTATTTTTCATCCTTGTATGGTGTTTAACAGCACTCTTCATAAAGGAAGTGCTTAATGAATATTTGTTATATTGAATTGTAGAAACGATGGATGAAGTCATATAGGTAATAAGGAATAGATTTAAGATTTGAAGCTGTGTCTTTTTAATCTTAAGTTCATTTTAACCTCCCATCCCCCAAACACACACACACACACACACACACACACACACACACACACTGCTGACTTTTTTTACTTAATTTTGGGAAGTTGGAATAGGATTAATTTTTTTTTTTGCTTCTTGGAGGGCAATTGGGGTTAAGTGACTTGCCCAAGGTCACACGGCTAGTCCTTGTGTTAAATGTCTGAGGCCAGATCTGAACCCAGGTACTCTCAACTCCAAGTCCAGTGCTCCACTCACTGTGCCACCTAGCTGCCCCTATAGGATGAATTTTTGACACATACATTTTTGTGTTTGTTCTTCAACTGTCATCAGTCATGTCTGACTCTTCATGATCCCATATGGGGTTTTCTTGGCAAAGATGCTGGCATGGTTTGCCATTTCCTTCTCCAGCTCATTTTACATATGAGGAAACTGAGGCAAAAAGGGTAAAGTGACTTGCCCAGGGTCACATGACTATTAAGTGTCCAAGGCCAGATTTGAACTCAGGAAGATGAGTTTTCCTGACTTCAGGCCCAGTGCTCTAGCCACTGCTCCACCCAGCTGCCCCAGTTATATATTTTACATTATTGTCTTATCCAAAATAGGTAATACTATAATGAAATCCTTGATGACAACATACCATCTAGAAGATGATAGCACAGTTAGATGAATTCAGAAAAGTGAAATGATTACACACAAAGAGTCATAACTGAGATTGTTATATCATTGAAGGCAAGTCTCTAGTGAAATGCCTTGATCTTTGGTTCCATTCTGTTTGAATTTTTAAAATGAGTGACATGAATGAAGACCTAGAAAACAGGGCTGATAAAATTTGCTGACGTCATAAGGTTTGGAGGGATAGATAACATATGGGTGATGGAAGTGAAATCCAGAAATGATCTCAATAGGGTAGAATAGGGACTTAATCTAATAACAGGAAACTGAGAAGAAGAAAAAAATGCATTTTTTTTTGGACCAGATGCAATTTCATTGCAGTAGGGAGTTCCCAGCAAGACAACTACCTTTATCAATGCCAAATAGTACCTACTGTGATATTTGTAGTCTTAGAGAGCTACCTGGACAATGGGGAGCTCAGTGACTTATTTAGGGTCACACAACTAGTATGTGTCTAATTGACACTAGACTCTACTCTGGGATATTCTGACTCCAAGGCCAGCTCTATGCATTCTATCTTACTTTATCTTGAGGTAAAACATATTTATTTATTTTTAACTTTTTTTTGTTTTTATTAATTTGTTCATTTAGTTTGAGTTTACAGGATTCAATTCCCCAGTTCTTTGAGTTTCAAATTTTCTCTCCCTCCATCCCCTTCCCCCCACCCCCATGGTGGCATGCAATTAGGTATAGGATCTGCAGATACTTTCACATTAGACATTGGTCAGGTTATAAAGAAGGATTGTAATGGATTGAATGAACAATAGGAAAGAGGAAACCAAACAAAACAATAAAAATAAAGAGAGCAGGTAATTTGCTTCAATCTGTATTCAAACTCTGTTCTTTCTGGTTATTTCTCTGAATGTAGACATCTCTCTCCATCATGAGTCTTTTGGAGTTTACTTATAGGCCCGCATTTCTGAGAAGAGTCTGGTCTATCAAAGTCGGTCCTCACACATACGTTGTATCTGTAATTGTGTACAAATTTTTCCTGGTTCTGCTCTTCTCACTCAGCATCAGCTCATATAAGCCTCTCCAGGTAGATTACGAAATCCATCTGCTCTTCATTTCTTATGGTGCAATAGTACTCCATTACATTCACACACCATAACTTGTTTAGCCAATCCCTAATTGATGGCCATACCCTTAATTTACAATTCTTTGCCATCACAAAAAGAGCTGCTATAAATATTTTTGTACAAATGGGTCTTCCTCCAGCTTCTATGATCTCTTTGGGATGCAACCCTAGAAGTGGTATTGCTGGGTCAAAGGATATGAAATTACTTATAGCCCTTTGGGCATAGTTCCAGATTGCTCTCCACAATGGTTGGATCAGTTCACAGCTCCACCAGCAATGTATTAGTGTTCCAATTTGTCCACATCCTCTCCAGCATTTATCATTTTTCTGTTTTGTCATCTTAGCCAATCTGACTGGTGAGATATGGTACCTCAGAGTTGTTTTGATTTGCATTTCTCTGATCAATAGTGATTTAGAACATTTTTTCATATGCTTATTTTTAATTTCTTTATCTGAAAACTGCCTGTTCATGCCCTCTGACCATTTATCAACAGGGGATTGACTGTATTCCTATAGATTGGACTCAATTCTCTGTATATTTTAGAAATGAGACATTGGTTGTAAAAATTCTTTCCCATTTCCCTCTTAATCTTGGTTACATTGGATTTGTTTTCAGTTTCATGTAATCAAAATTATCCACTTTGCCTTTTATAATGCTCTCTAATTCTTGTTTGGTCATAAAGTCTTCCCCTCTCCATAAATCGGACAGGTAAACTATTCCTTGCTTTCCTAGATTGTTTACATTATTATCCTTTATACCTAGACCATGCACCCATTTAGACTTAATTTTGGTATATGGTGTATAATGGTATAATAATGGTCTATGCCCAGTTTCTGCCAGTTTTCCTGGCAGTTTTTGTCAAATAGTGAGTTCTTATCCCCAAAACTGGGGTCTTTGGGTTTATCAAAAAAGTAGATTATTATAGTCATTGACTGCTGAGTCTCATGTACCCAATCTATTCCATTGATGCACTGCTCTATTCCTCAGCCAGTATCAAGTAGTTTTTTAATTTATTTTTTAAAATTAATTTGTTTGTTTCCTTTTAGTTTACAGGATTCAAGTCCACAATTCCTTGAGTTTCACATTTTGTCCCCCTCTCCCCCCCCCCATGGAGGCATATAGTCAAGTATAGGATCTGTAAATACTTTCACATTATAAATTAGTCAGGTTATAAGGATGGATTGTACCAGCTGGAATGAAAAATGGTAAAGAGGACATAAAACCAAATAAAAGAAGGAAAAAGATCAGGTATTTTGCTTCCACCTGGATATAAGCTTAGTTCTTTCTAGTTCTTTCTCTGGATGCACATATTTCTCTCCATCATGAATCTTTTGGGATTGACTTATATCACTGCATTGCTGAGAAGAGTCCAGTCTATCAAAGTTGGTCATCACACATACATTGTGTCTGTAATTGTGTACAAATTTCTCCTGGTTCTACTCTTCTCACTCAGCATCAGTTTGTATTAGCCTCTCCAGGTAAATATGAAGACTGTCAACTCCTCGTTTCTTATAGTGCAATAGTATTCTATAACATACATATACCACAACTTGTTCAGCCATTCCCCAATTGATGGGGACCGCCTTAATTTCCAATTCTTTGCTACCACAAAAAGAGCTGCTATAAACATTTTTGTACATATGGGTCTTTCTCTCATTTCTATGATCTCTTTGGGATATAACCCTAGGAGTGGTATTGCTGGATCAAAGGGTATGAAAGTATTTATAGCCCTTTGGGCATAATTCCAGATTGCTCTCCAGAAAGGCTGGATCAGTTCACAACTCCACAAGCAATGCATTAGTGTTCCAATTTGCCCAAATCCTCTCCAGCATTTGCCATTTTCCTGTTTTGTCATCTTAGCCAATCTGACTGGTGAGATGTGGTACCTCAGAGTTTTTTTGATTTGCATTTCTCTAATCAATAGTGATTTAGAGCATTTCTTTATGTGCTTATAGACATCTTTAATTTCTTTCTCTGAAAATTGCCTGTTCATATCCTTTGACCATTTATCAATTGGGGAATGATTTGTATTCTTATAAATTTGACTCAATTCTCTGTATATTTTAGAAATGAGTCCTTTGTCAGAGACATAGGTTGTAAAGATTCTTTCCCAATTTCCCACCTCCCTCTTAGTCTTGGTTACATTGGCTTTGTTTGTACAGAAGCTTTTCAATTTCTTGTAGTCAAAATTATCCATTTTACATTTTATAATGTTCTCTAATTCTTGCTTAGTCATAAAGTCTTTCCCTCTCCACAAGTCTGATAGGTAAACTATTCCTTGTTTTAGGAGACTGCTTACAGTATCAACCTTTATACCTAGATCTTGCCCCCATTTAGACTTTATTTTGGTATGTGGTGTTAGATAATGGTCTATGCCTAGTTTCTGCCATACTATATTCCAGTTTTCCCAGCAGTTTTTTTCAAATAGTGAGTTCTTATACCAAAAACCAGGGTCTGGGAGTTTATCAAACAATAGATTACTATAGTCATTGACTTCTGAGTCTTGTGTGCCTAATCTATTCCATTGATCCCCTCCTCTATTCCTCAGGCAGTACCAAGTAGTTTTGATGACTGCTGCTTTATAATACAGATTAAAATCTGGTATAGCTAGTCCACCTTCCCTAGCATTTCTTTTCATTAATTCCCTGGATATTCTGGACCATTTATTCTTCCAAATGAATTTTGTTACTATTTTTTCTAGCTCTATAAAGTAGGTTTTTGGTAAATTAATTGGTATGGCACTAAATATATAATTTAATTTAGGGAAAATTGTCATTTTTATTATATTAGCTCGACCCAGCCATGAGCAATTGATATTTTTCCAATTAGTTAGATCTGACTTTATTTGTGTGAAAAGTGTTTTGTAGCTATGGTCATGCAGGTCTATCAATTTTATTGTTTTTTTTTTCATAAAACTAGCTCTTAGTTTTATTTACTAATTCAATAGTTTTCTCAATTTCAATTTTATTAATCTCTCCTTTGGTTTTCAGTATTTCTAATTTAGTATTTAATTGGGGATTTTCAATTTGTTTTTTTTTCTGGCTTTTTCAATTGCATGACCAATTCATTTACCTCTGTTTTCTCTAATTTATTCATGTATGCACTCAGGAATATAAAACTTCCCCTAAGAACTGCCTTTGCTGCATCCCACAAATTTTGGTATGTTGTCTCATTATTGTCATTCTCTTGAATGAAGTTACTGATTGTTTCTATGATTTCTTGTTTGACCCACTCATTCTTTAGGATTGTTTACTTTCCAATTAGTTTTTAGTCTGTCTTTCCATGGCCCTTTATTGCATGTGATTTTTATTGCATCATGATCTGAGAATCATGCTTTTGTTATTTCTGCCTTTCTGCACTGAATTGTGAGGTTTTTATGTCCTAGTACATGGTCGATTTTTGTGTATGTGCCATGTACCACTGAGAAGAAGTTATATTCCTTTTTCTCCCCCATTCAGTTTTCTCCAGAGATCTATCATACCCACCCTCTCTAAAATTCTATTCACCTCCTTAACTTCTTTCTTTTTTATTTTGATGTTGGATTTATCAAGTTTAGAGAGGGGGAGATAAAGATCCCCCACTAAAATAGTTTTGCTCTCTATTTCTTCCTCTAATTCCCTTACCTTCTCCTCTAGGAATTCAGATGCTATACCACTTGGTGCATATATGTTAAGTAATGATATTGCTTCATTCTCAATGGTGCCTTTTAGCAGGATATAATTCCTTCCTTATCTCTTTTAATTAGATCAATTTTTGCTTTTGATTTATCTGAGATAAGGATTTCTGCCCCTGCTTTTTTTACTTTAGCTGAGGCATGATATATTTTACTCCAGCCTTTTACCTTTACCCTGTGTGTATCCCTTTGTTTCAGATGTGTTTCTTGTAAACAGCATATTGTAGGATTGTGATTTCCGATCCATTCTGCTATCTGCCTCCATTTTAGGGGAGAGTTCATTCCATTTATGTTCACAGTTATGATTACTATCTGTCTCTTTCCCTCCATCTTATTCCCTCCCCTGTTTATGCTTATATATTCCTCCCCTTCTCCCTTTCCCTCCTTAAGAGTTTTCCTTTTGACCACTGCCTCCCTCAGTATTCCCTTCTTATCAGCCCCCTCCCTTTCCTCCTCTTTCCCCTTACTTCTTCCCTCCCTTCTAACCAGCCCCCTTCATAGCCTTTCCCCCCTCCTACTGCCTGTAGGATATTTTTATCCTTACTGTAATATGTTATTTCTTCTTCACACCAAGAGTGACAGGAACAAATCTCATGCAAATCTCCTCTCCCTCCCCTCTTTGCCTCTATTATGATACATTTTGTGTCTCTTTTCAATAGAG
>NW_027185889.1:18638759-18645311 GCF_028583685.1 Petaurus breviceps papuanus | reverse complement strand
GAGAGAGAGAGAGAGAGAGAGAGAGAGAGAGAGAGAGAGAGAGAGGAGTGGTATAACATGTTAGTTGTCTTTAAGTATTTGAGGTGCTATTATGTGTGAAAGGGATCTTATGACCTTTTCTTTAGATCTAGAAGGGACCTTAGAGGCTACATGTCTACCTCTCATTTTACAAATGAAGAAACCAAGGTCCATGGAGTTTTATTGATTTTCCCAAGGTCACATGAGTTTCAGTGCCAGATGTGATGTAGAGTCATGACTTCAGATTCTAGAGTCAATGATCTTTCCTTGGTAGCATGCTGCTATTCAGGTATTATATTTCTTCTCTTTATGCCCAGAGTGCAGACAAACAGGGAGTAATGTTTGGAAGTTGTAGATGATTATAAGGAAATGCTTTTACACTTAACCTGACTAAAACCAGAATGATTTACCTTAGGAAAGTGTGAATTCCTTAGGCCCAGAGCTTCTTTAAGTGGAGACTAGATGTGGGGATCTATAGAAGGATTTAATATTTGGGCATAGGCTTGACTACTTAACCTCTGAACTTCTTTCCAGTGACATTCTATGATTTTGTTTCTCCAACTGAGAGGCAGTAGGAAGTAGTGGATAGAGTGCTGGGCTTGAAGTCAGGAATAGCTAGATTTGAATCCTACCTCTTAACACTAACAGTTTTACTT
Organism: Petaurus breviceps papuanus; assembly: GCF_028583685.1. Lineage (NCBI taxonomy): Eukaryota > Metazoa > Chordata > Mammalia > Diprotodontia > Petauridae > Petaurus > Petaurus breviceps. The sequence goes on along the minus strand of NW_027185889.1, from coordinate 18,644,637 downwards.
GAGGCAAGTAACTTAACTTTTCTGGTCCTCAGTTTCCTCATCAGTAAAATGAGAAGGTTGGACTATATGGTATCTGAGGTTCCTTAGAAACCTAAATCTACGGTCTTATGTCATGATTTGTGTCCTTGGGCAAGTTATCTTCACTGGGACTCATTTTCCTCATTTGTAATAATGAGTTGGGACTTGGTGATCTCTAGGGCCCCTTAGGCCCACTTCTAAGCCTAAAATCCTGTGAGCATTGGGAGAAGGATGCTAAGATGTCTTTATGGCTTGTATTAACCCTTCTCCTGCCTCCCCACATTCTGACATACTTAATATGATATTTCTTTGTACCTCTCCCCTTTCCAACCCCATGCCCTGAAAGATTTTGGCTTTCTTTCTAGACATTTCCTATATTTCTGTCGTGCTTTGGAACCATTGCAAATTTCTGTTGTTGCTACAGTAGTTTAAGATGATGAGAGCTCATCTCATTGATTGGTCATTGGGATCCTCAGGAAGATCACAGTAGAGAAATATTTGGGAAAATATTGGGGTGGACTAAATCCATCAGTTTAGTTTGGCTTACAACTCTTTGAGTTGAGATACATTAAGTTCCTAGGATGATCTTGGACCATATGGCCAATTTCAATACTGAGAAATAATGTACAGAACTGGCTTTGTTTGTAGAAGCTTTGAACTGAGTACAATTGAACTGGAGGCAGGCTTAGATATGAAATATATTGTTAGGTCCAGTTTTCTTTTGATGCCTGTGGTCTCATGTGGGGACCCTTAGGAAATTCAGTAACAGTTCAATAAACACCTATTAGCTATCAGGTGTTGTGATAAGTGGTGGGGATACAAATAATAAGAGACAAAGACAAAAATACTATAAATATCTTTAAAAGCTTGATATTTATGGGGAAAGATACGCAGTTAACAATGCCATAGAGATAAAATGAGAAGTTCAAAGGAGAGTATATATTCTTATACTATTTTGAATGCATGGGATATTCTTACTTCAGTTTGAGCATTGAGTCTTATTCATGCTCCAAGCCCACCTGAAATGCTATCCCTTTCCAGAAATCCTTCCCTAGCCTTCCCACCTAGGGCTCAGAATGTACTTTGGGTTAAGCTATGTGTGATTATTGGGCGAAGGAGAAGTTGATTTGATCTTTTAGCAAACATGAAAAGAGAAGCATAACATTTCCTCTTGGCTTGGCAAAGAATTACAGATATGCGGCGATGCCTCCTCCTATCACAGCTCCCGAAACATATCAGCCTCTCCTGCCAACAGCCATAGACACTTTTGCTCTTCTCTTTGGCATGTACTAGGTGTCTAATACATACTCAATTGATTTATTGATTGTTTTAGACATTAATATAATTCTCTGTGACAATAATACTCTTTTCTTTTCCTCTTACAGATGGATACAGAGATTTTGTAGCAACCTCCTGAATAGTTTCCCTGTCCCCAACATCTTTCTACCCATAGTCTTGCTACATTGTGATACCAGGCTGATCTTGTGGAAGGGGAATGGCTCAATAAAACTTCAGCAAAAGCTAAAGGTGTCTAAGACCAGCTGAGCCATCTGTCCATTGGATAAATGATGCCTCTCAAAGACCTATCTCTGCAAAAAAAAAAAAAAAAACAGCTTAGCTGAAGAGTAAAGTGACTGGTAGCAAAATTCATGTCAACCTTTTGGAGAGATAAAGGACAGTGATGTCCTACAGTACCTGAGTTGTGAGTTGCCTTGGGTATGGATACCTCCTCAATGTGTCGTCAAGACATGGGACTTCAAGTTCCTACCCACTCCTGGACTCTAGATGTGTTTGTGGGTGGGTGTGCCCCAAAAGTTTTGGGGGAAATGTTTTATGACAACTGTTCTTATTATGCCATTTGAGTAAATGTCTTTGCTAAAAACCTAACCCACTCTACTGGCTAATTAAGAGGAAAAAACAAATGGAAGATTACAAGCTATTTTTAAGGAGAATAGTCACGATCAGTGTCACTTCTAAAACCCTGAAACTAGTAACAGTCAGTCCTTTGAGGTGCTAAACAGCCAATGGTAGTATGAGGTAGGTAAGTAAGGTTTGAGAAGGTTATCTTTACTAACACACAACTCAGGTTGTCACCCTTCTTATCAAAAGATTTCAATGACTTCCTATGGTAAAGTGGATTCAAGTCCTAAATTCCAAATCTCAGTGATCTAGCCACAATATATTTTTTTCAGCTGTATCTCCCCATGCTCTAAGCCTACATCTTAACCAAACTTGAGTATAAACGGAGACCTCAGGTTTTAGGAAGCAATTAATGACAACTGAGAACAGCACACAATTTATAAAATGAGAGTTATACCCATATTTTCCTCTGATTCAATTCTAGGGAATGAATTGTCAATACTTTGAAATGAAATCATTGTCCATACCATCTGTCAAACAAATACTTGATAGACTCATTTCATAAGATGCCTGTTTTATTGCATGTTGTAATCTGAAAAAAGATGCAGATTTCCATCTGTTTTGTTTTTCCAGTGTGTATGGATAGGCCAGTCTGTCTTAAGTGATCACATATCTCATTGAGGAGGCCCTGTATCTTACAGAATTCAGTAAAATCAGGAAAATAATATCCATCCATGAATTAATTCATCTGCAAATATTTATTGAGTATTCATTGCAAGCCAACAACCATGCTAGACACAGGAGACAAAAAGACAAAAATTAGACAAAAATTTTAAATGTTGCAAAGACCTTTTATCCACTGTGAGATACAACATATATACATATAATTATGTGTAAAACAACCAGGGTGAAGGTACTAGTAACTTGTATCTGGAAAGGTCTTATGTAGGAGGTAGCATTTGAACTGAACTTTGAAGGAAATGAGGGATTGCAAGTGGTAGAGATGAGGAGAAAATGTGTTCTAGGTTTTGGAGATAGTTTGGGAACGGGAAGGAGATGGAAGATGAAACATCACATGTGAGGAGCAACAATTGGAAATTTAACTATATTTGAATGCATGGAGAGAAATAATCCATAGTAATCCTGGATAGATAGATTGGAGCTAGGTTATAGTTTTAAATGCCAAAGAAGTCTATATTTGGTCATAAAGTTAATTGGGAGCCACTGAAGTTTATTGAGCAGGGCAGTGACATGATCAGACCTGTGCTTTCGGGATTGTAGAGGATGGATGGGAAAGTAGAGCAATTTGGGGCAGAGATACAAACTAGGAGCCTAAATGAGGATTTACAAAGGCCTAAATTAGGGAGATGTCTGTGGGAATAGAGAGAAGGGGAGAGATGTGGAAATGGAATCGTCAACTTTTGGCAAACAATTATACATGTAGGATTCAGGAGAGTAAGGATTTAAGAATGCCTCCAGGGTTACAAATCTGATTGATTAGAAGCACTGTGGAGCCTTACACAGAACTATAGGAAAGTTCGGAAGAATGGCGGGATTAAGGAGAAAGAGAATTATGTTTTATGCCTGTTGAGTTTGTGAAATCTGCAAGACATCCTGTTTGAAGCACTCAAAAAGCAGTCTCTGATGGGGAACTGAAGCCCATTAGAGACACTAGAGCTAGATGTATGGATTTTCAAGTTTTATGTGTAGAAATGATGATTAACCTAGGGGAGCCAACAGAGTCGCTAATGAAAAGTGTGATAGAAGAAGAAGGGGGCTAAGACTGGTGAACAGTCAAAGTTGAGAGGCAGGACATGAAAGATGGTATGATAAAGGAAATGCTAAATGAACAGTCAGACAGGCAGGAGAATAAGCAGGAGATGGCAGTGTCACAGAAGCCCAAAGAGGAGAGCAAACCCAGGAGGCAAGTGTGCTCTACCATATCAAAAGCTTAAGAGAAGTCAAAGAGAGTGAGTATTAAGAAAAGGCCATTGGATTTTGCAATTGGTAATAGTAGTTATATCACTGGTGAGATAGTGGTTAAAATATATCATTGAACCCAAGACCTATAAAAACAGAACTACAAAACACTTTTCACACAAATAAAGTCAGATCTAACTAATTGGAAAAACAGCAATTGCTCATGGCTGGGTAGAGCTAATATAACAAAAATGACAATTTTTTACCTAAATTAAATTACATATTTAGTGCCATACCAATCAATTTACCAAAAAATACTTTATAGAAATAGAAAAAATAGTAACAAAACTCATTTGGAAGAAAAAAAAAGGTCTGGAATATGAAAGGAATTAATGAAAAGAAATGCTGGGGAAGGTGGCCTAGCTATACCAGATTTTAATCTGTATTATAAAGCAGCAGTCATCAAAACTATTTGGTACTGGCTGAGGAATAGAGCAGTTTATCAATGGAATAGATTGAGTACACGAGACTCAGCAGTCAATGACTATAGTAATCTACTGTTTGATAAACCCAAAGACCCCAGTTTTTGGGATAAGAACTCACTATTTGATGAAAACTGCTAGGAAAACTGGAATATAGGATGGCAGAAACTGGGCATAGATCATTATCTAACTAACACCATATACCCAAATCAAGTCTAAATGGGTACATGATCTAGGTATAAAGGCTGATATTGTAAGCAATCTGGGAAAGCAAGGAATAGTTTACCTGTCAGATTTATGGAGAGGGGAAGACTTTATGACCAAACAAGAATTAGGGAGCATTATAAAAAACAAAATAGATAATTTTGATTACATGAAATTGAAAAGCTTCTGTATTAACAAAGCCAATGTAACCAAGATTAAGAGGGAAGTGGAAAATTGGGAAAGAATTTTTAGAACAAATGTCTCTGATAAAGGCCTAATTTCTAAAATATACAGAGAATTTAATCAAATCTATAAAAAAATACAAGTCATTCCCCAATTGATAAATGGTCAAAGGATATGAACAGGCAGTTTTCAGAGGAAGAAATTAAAGATATCTATAAGCATATGAAAAATTGCTCTAAGTCATTATTGATTAGAGAAATGCAAATCAAAACAACTCTGAGTTACCATATCTCACCGGTCAGATTGGCTAAGATGTCAAAACAGGAAAATGAAAAATGCTGGAGAGGCTGTGGACAAATTGGAATATTAATTCATTGTTGGTGGAGTTGTGAACTGATCCAACCATTCTGGAGAGCAATCTGGAACTATGCCCAAAGGCTTATAAGTAATTTTATATCCTTTGACCCAGCAATACCACTTCTAGGGTTGTATGCCAAAGAGATCATAGAAGTGGGAGGAAGAGCCATATGTTCAAAAATATTTATAGCAGCTCTTTCTGTGGTGGCAAAGAATTGGAAATTAAGGGGATGCCTATCAATTGGGGAATGGCTAAACAAGTTGTGGTATATAAATGTAATGGAATATTATTTTGCTGTAAGAAATGAGGAGCAGATGGACTTCATATTTACCTGGATAGGCTTATACAAACTGATGCTGAGTGAGAAGAGAAGAACCAGGAGAAATTTGTATACAATTACAGACACAACATATGTGTGATGACCAGCTTTGATAGACTGGACTCTTCTCAGCAATGCAGTGATATAAGTCAATCCCAAAAGATTCATGATGGAGAGAAATATGTGCATCCAGAGAAAGAACTAGAAAGAACAGAGTTTGAATGCTGATTGAAGCAAACTACCTGTTCTCTGTCTTTTTCTTGTTTGGTTTTGTTTCCTTCTTCCCATTTTTCATTCCATCTGATACCATCCTTCTTTATAACCTGACTAAAGTGTAATGTGAAAGTATTTGCAGATCCTATATTTTATTTTATGCCACCATGGGGGGGGGAAGAAAGCTTGAAACTCAAGGAATTGTGGAATTGAATCTTGTAGACCAAAAGTAAACCAACAAATTAATAAAGACCAAAAATTAAATATATATATCTCTATCTATCTATCTATCTATCTATCTATCTATCTATCTATCTATCT
>NW_027185889.1:18607793-18638749 GCF_028583685.1 Petaurus breviceps papuanus | reverse complement strand
TCTATCTATCTATCTATCTATCTATCTATCTATCTATCTATCTATCTATCTATCTATATCATTGGTAATGTTAAACAGAGTGATTGAGTGATGAGACTGGACATAATAATGTAATGAGTCAATAAGTGAGTCAAGAAGGATTATACATAGCATATTTTCCAGGAGTTTGTGAAAAGAAGAAAAGAAAGATGATAACTTGAGAGTATTGTAGCAGCCAAAGAGTTTTTTTTTTTCAGATGAGTGCCATTTATATAGTTATTAGGGATTGAATCAGTTGATATAAAGATATTTATGATTAGGAACAAATGGTAAAATTTTGGGGAAGGGAGAATGAGCCAGAGGATGTGGGAAAAAAAATGTGATCAAAGATAAATGTAGTCGAGCTACTCTTGGGGAAGAAAAGGGCTCCCTGTTTATCACAAACTGGAGTAAATAACATAAAAACTAGCCATGTGACCTTGGGCAAGTCACTTAACCCTAATTGCCCTACCTTCCCCCTCCAAAAAGCAAAAATAGAAACTGGAGTGAAGGATAAGAAAACATGGAGTGATGTCAAAAGATTTTGGGAAGTAGACTAGTGAAGAAAAGTGTTAGAGGCAGATAGTTACTGTTTTCTCAGTAATGTAGAAAGAGAGGTTCTCTTCTGTGAGAGTGGAAAGTGGGATTGCTGTTGGCAATTTGAAGAGAGAAGAAAGGGTTTATAACAGCCACTATGTAGAGTCCAATAGAGAATGGATTTGGGAAACACATTAAAGGATCTTTTTGTGGGGATTTGGTTGATTCCTAAATGAAGGAAGAGAGAGATCTGAAATATCTCATCAACGATAGGGAATTTCTCTTTTATTTGGACTTTGCAAAGGATAAACTCCTAGAAAGTAAAAAACATCTATGATTGACTTTTGTCTTCTTGTCTTGTGTTTTGATTGATATTAATACTTAGCAGACTATTGAATAAAGTAAACCCTAGAGTTACATCTTTCATCAAAATTGGTGTGATTTTAATATAGATGTGGAAAGGACATTTCAGAGGATAGGATTTCAGGATTTGAGAGGTAGCATTATCCCTTTTTCATAGCTGAAAAAAAAACAAGCTCAGTGAGGTTAAGTGATTTGTTTAAATGCAAACAACTGGTAAGTATCAGAAATGGGTTTCAAATCAAGGTATTTTTTGTTTCCAAGACCAGAGCTCTTGGTGAGGAAAAAATCCCCAGTTAGTCACAAATCAAATTCAAACCTGTTACTCTATGCAGAGAAATAGCAAAATAAATAAGTATTGGAGCCAGAAGCCTGACCTTCTTGACAGAACCCTAAAAGTACCAAATGCCATTGACAAACATTTATTAAGTACTTAACTTATTCAGTACTATGTGCCAGGTATCATGCTAAGGACTACGAACAAGTTGAGAAACAAGTTTATGTTCTTGTCAGAGAACATGCTTTCCCAAGTATATGTAAGAACTTGAGAATGCCAAACTACACCCTCTTTCCTTTACAGAGAATAGATAGAAGTGTCCTAAGAAAAGGCGAGGTTATGGACATTGGATAATCAAAGAATTATCAAGCTAAAGTTAGTTCAGCACTGGTATTATGGAGAGCACCCAACTGAGGTTCTCAGAAGAAGAGCATGGTGGGTCTAATAAAGGAAAAGGACAACTATTACAAGAGGTAAAATTCATCAATTTGACTTTATTTTGTGTGCTTTTCAAGTTTGGATTTTTGATTCAGTGGAAAGAACATGGACATTTTTCTTCAATTTGTTGGCATTTCTGAAGTTCTGCTAGAAGGATTGGTCACAGAGTGAGAGTAAGAAACAGTTCAACTTCTAGGGTATGGGAAGAGTATTACTTGTGTGATCTGGCTTTTCCAGGAAGATAACATTTCCTTCCCATTGCACTATCCTGAGAAGAGCATGTACCTATGTGCCCCTCCCAGGTTGCCTCATGTTTTGTGATGGTATTTGGTTTTTTTTTTTCGTGATAAGAGGATCGAGGGTTCCATAAAGGAGGCATATGTAATAAGGAGGTCTTTTGGAGGCAGCTTTAACTTCAGGTAAAGCTGTTTCCAAAGTTCTGATTCGATGCTGGTGCTAAAACTCTGACTCATTCCCCCCCAAAGGTATATTGTGACAGCCTGAATATAACAAGGAGACATGTACAAAAGGACTCAGTAAATATTTATGTTATGGATTTTGAATAGTTATCTTCCTAATACATGAAGAGAAGGCTGAGATTCAAATTAGCCAGGGCTGGGAGAAATGCCTCTTATGAGGGCATAGTAATCTTTATTGGGCTATGTTCATACATATAGTACAATGATGAACTGTCTCTTTAAATGTCACTTTAATACTATGTGTTATCCTCCAGTTCTTATACCAAGGCTCTGCCTTTGACTCTTGTCTGCTTATTTTCTTCTCCTCCTTTCCTTTCCCTCTAACAGTCTCTCTTGACTTCAGCTATGATTTGTATTGATAGTACCCCCAAATACATATCTCCAGGCCTGGCCTCTCTTTTACACTTCAGGTTGAATTTTCAGAAGTCAATTAGGATATTGACTCCTATTGGATATTAATTCAGCAATCATTTTTATTAAGAGTCTGTTATGTTTTGGACAACGTTCTAGGCACTGGGGAGAAAAATAAACAATCTTTATTCTTAAGGATCTTATATTCTTTTGGAAGCAACTGGGACAATATGTACATGGGAAGTTAAACACGAAATAGCCACGAAGTCATTTGCAGTGAAAGGGCATAGGTTTAACATGAATAAAAGTTTCTTAACAGTAAATCAGGGCATCCAGAGAATAGGATGGTAGAGTCTGGTTGAATGGGATAGGGACAGTGAAGGAAGAGGGTTAACATGGTTGGAGATCAGGTGGTTAGGGAATTCTGAATGGAGTCACAGGACAGTAGGTTTTTATGAATTTCAACTCTTCAGGCTTCTCCTTCTCCTTCTTTTACTCTTCCTCCTCATCAACAACCATGCTTTATTTATTTTGATGATGCAACCACGGTTCTAGATACCCATGCTCACAATGTCAGGGCCACTTTACCTTCTCTATCTCCCTGGTTTGACATATATATCCAATGAATTACTGAGTCCTGTCAATTCTTTGTCCAAACACCTTGCTCATTCCTCACCTCCATTACCATCAATCTATTTCAGACCCTTATCATTATCTGAAGAGAGACTGCATAAGCCTACCAACTCCAACCTTTTCCATCTGTAATACATTTTTCATCATACAATCAGATGAATCTTCATAATGCACAGGTTTATTGTGTCAGTTCATTGTTCAGAAACTTTCAGTGATTTCTTATTGTCTATAAAATAAACACCAGGCTCCCTAGAATGGAAGGTTCTTCACAATCTGGCTCCAACTTGCTTCCTTCACCTTATACTAGCCTTTGTGATATCTTTTATGGTCCAACCAATCTGGACTCCTTGCTACCCCTCCCCCATGACTCATACATTCTCATCTTATATGCTTTGTTTTTGCCATTTCCTATTCCTAGAATGTCATTTGCCCCATCTGTCTGTCAACATTTTATACATTCTTCAAGTCCAAGTCAGATGATACTTCTCAAGTTACCCCAGCAGAAATTGATCAATCCTTTTTCTGACCACCTAGGTCTCTGTAGTCCTTTAATTCACATATTTTTTGCTGTTATCCATGGAAATGTCTAGCAATACCTTATAGAAAAAAAAATTTTAAGAGCCGAGACCTTTATTTATATTTTTGCCTTCCCTGGTATTTAGCATGGTGATTTTCAGATAATAGGCACTTAAAACTTATTTGTTGAATGAGACATTTGAATGGAAAATGTGAAAAGTAAGTGGAAAGGTGATGGAGTACATAAAGCAAAGATGAAGTAGTAAGAAATAAAATAGAAATCTGGCATACTTAATGATTATATCATAGATAACTCCATTCTTGTGGAAAAGCCCAGAATAATGCTGGCCTATGGGCATAGTGTGAAATAGTAGACCTATACCATGAGGCCACTATGGGATGGGGTTAAGTGATCATAGTTGATTTCCATGCAGTGGACCTCAAGTAATTTCCTGGCCAATACTCCAACAATGGAGAAGAGGAGACAGCTGTGTAAATTGACAGGAAATTGAGAAAAGAGGGAGGGGGGTATGTTTAATAAAGTATTAGAGGGAAAGCCATAACACGAGAACAGATGGACTGGGTAGGGAGAAAAAAGGAATGTGGAGATGTGAGATTCATTAATTCTGTGAATGAATCCTGATGGCCACTACAAATAAGTAAAATGATAGAAGGACTTCTAGTGATCCTTGGAATTCAGCAAAAATTATGGTATTATCTGTGCAAAATGTCACACAATAACTCTTAGCAGTGAGCAAAGGCACATGATTCCAGATATAATAATAATAGTTATAGAGATTTAAGATTTACAATGGGCTTCACAGGCATCATTATCACTTGGTTCTCACAATCACCTTTAAGCTAAATACTTTGTGTGTTGCTATGCCCATCTTATAGATGAGGAATCCTGTCTTATGTCAAGTAAGTATAGTCAAGCAAATCATATCAACCTATTGACCATGTCTGAAACTATATGCTTCCACCACACTTCTAGTGCAGCACCTCTTTGTGGTGAATTGGGAGACATTGTTCTCCACCAGTCTTCTGTTCCAGTTATTGGACACCACACTGATCAGATACCTGAGATGTTTCTGGATAATGTCAGAATCATGGCCCTCCAGGGCAGATCAGTTGGACTTCCCTTCATGAGATGTGAATGGATTTCACAGTTGCTCCTGGAAAGGGGCCCAGGAGTCATAATACATGTGGCATAAATGGCAGCTTGATGTGCTATGTCTTGAATGTTGGCAGATATAGCTACTAATCTCGCTTGTTGAGTGCTCAAGTCTCTTTTGACGTGCCTTTAGCTGACAGGCAAAAGCAAGGTTTGCATCTCCTTTCCTGTGATTGCTTGTTTTCCATACAACACAAAGAATACAGAAGCTGATATTGACTGCAGAGTACAAATAAAAGCACTCTATGTAGTCCTACCCACACAAGGGCAGCCAGGCTTCATTTTCGCAATAGTAGTCTATTTGTATTCATTACAATTCCTAGCTGAAATTAATTCTGGGCTATGTCACTGATGGTGGCAGAAGAATAAACCTCACAGATATGATCAGAATTTCAGCACCTAGGACAGAGACATTTTTTTCACCCTTGATTACAGTGGCAATACTCACTTCCCTGCTCCATTAAATCTGACACCATATTTCATTCCATGTCCCAGGAATACCTAGGAGCAGAGGTTTAGAGTTGAAAGCAACCCTAGAGACCATCTAGGCCAACAAGCCCATTTCAAAGATGAAGACACTGAAGGTCAGAAAGATTAGGTGACTTTCCTGAAAAGGGCACAAAAACAGCAGTTGTTCAAACTGAATTGAACTTTTGAGTATAAAACCAGTGCCCTTTCCATTTTACCATGAAATGTGGTATTACAGAGGGAAATATGACCTTGAATTCAATATCTGGATTCAAATATACTATTTTACCTAAACTAGCTGTGTGACCCTGTACTTAAAGGTCTGCCCCCACCCCCATCCCAACCACCTCTGGCAATTCTCTAAGCCTTTTACTTTAGATGATTTGCTGATGTAACAGAGGGAGTCCCCACACCTAGAACATCTCAAATTAATAAAAAGAACAGGTCAGGACTTAGAAAAAATGCAACATGAAGCATGGATGGACAGAAGAATGGATAAGGGGAAGAAGCATCTACTCTTGTTAGCTTGATACTTTCACTTAATATTTAGCTGGTGACACCTCAGAAACAATTTAATATCTTCTAATTTAGGTCTCTAAAATTATGGAATTTTTGAGTTTCAAGGGATTCTGGAAGGCATTTGATTTAACCCTTTTGCCTGAATGTTCATTGAGGACGTTGTCTATTCAAGGAGTTCATAAATGACTTCCATCTCAGAATCCCTTCTCTTGGAGTGTTGGTAATAAAGTACATAGACTTTTTCTTTAATTAATAAAAGTGTACTTTGTGCATAGCACCTAATATAGCTTATTCCCCAGCATTAGAGTAGGCTGTGGATTGTGTAGATTCATGTTTTCTTTCAATCAGATTTATATGCTGATCATCCTGTTCTCTCCAATGAGCCCTCCCTTGTTATAAAGAGAAGCCATCAAGAAAAGTGAACTAACATGGCATTAGAAAGACCTGAGTTCCCATCTGGTAGCAGAAACTCACTAGCTGTGACTCCGGGCAAATTACTTGACCTGTCTCAGCCTCAGTTTTCTCATCTATAAAACAAAATAAGGATAATAATAACACACCCTAAGGTTATTTTGAGGATCAAATGAGATAGTATTTGTAAAGTACTTTGCAAACCTTAAAGCACTTGAGGCTGATGGTGATGATGGTGGTGACAGTGGTGATGCCATACAGAGGCTCTACCACCTCTCTTTCAAGAGGAAAATAAATGTTTCTTCATCAGGCCTCTGACATCAAGATTGGTCATTGTTAGTGCTGTTTTCTTTTATATTCAGATTATTATAATCAATAATTTGGTTAGTGATATGGTCAATACTTTTCTTTTAGTCCTGCATCTTTTGCACTAGTACCAATGTAAGTACCAGTTCATACAAAAATTCTCTGAATTCCTCATAATTCTCACTTATCATAAAATAATATTCCTTAATATTATAAATATTAATAAATGCCACCATTTATTCAACCAATCCTAGTTTGATGAGTATCTACCTTTGTTTCAGATTTTTGTTACTGCTGAAGTGCTGCCTTAAATATTTTTTGCATATACAAGAACTTTCAGTCAGTCTTAGCTCTCCTTAGGGGCATAGGCTCAGTGGTGGGGTCAGTACTGGGCCAAAGGCTATGAATATTTTAGTCCTTTTCTCATGTAATTCCAAATTATTTTTCAGAGCAGGTAAACTATCTGTATAGTTGGATTTCATGGAAAAATCAGCAGTGTGTTAGTGTACCTGCCTTTCCCCATCTCCATAACACAAACGATTTTTATACTTCTATATACTGATGAATGTGATGATGGATACTAATAATCGAAATTATTTTTCCCTTTGAGTTGATTTATTCCTGCAAAAGGCATATCTCATTTCCAGTAAGCTCATGAAACTTGTAATTATAAAAACAGCTAAATTAAAAACTGATTACCTATTTTACAAAAGGAATAGTAGTGCACCTAGGTGCTGGATCAGGAGTCACAAAGATCTGAATTTGAATTCTGCCTCAGATATTTGCTAGCTATGTGACCTTGGGTTAGTCACTTATTCTCTCTCAGCCTCAGTTTTTTCATCTAAAATGGAAATACAATAGCACCTCTCTCAAAGGGATGTTGTGAGGATCAAATAAGTCAATATATGTAAAGCTCTTTGCAAACCTTAAAAAGCCACATAAATGCTAACTCTTAAAATATCTCTACCCTTTGACTAGAGATCCTTTTGCTACAAATGTATTTCAAGGAGGCCAATGATAAGGAGAAAGTTTCTATAGACACCAAATTATCTATAGTGGCACTTTTTTATATGAAAGAACTGGAAATCAAGTAACCACCCACTGATTGCTAATAGCTAAACAAGCTGTGTTATATAACATTAATGGAACATATTGTACTATAAGAAATGATGAATATCACAAATATGGAGAAATATTGGAAAATATATTAATCGATTCAAAGTGGAATAACAGAACCAGGAAAACAATGTAAACAGTGGCTACAGTCATGTAAATGGAAAGAAAAATAACAAAATCAAAACTGAATGCTATGAAATTCTAATGACCAAGATTAACAGCAATGTAACTACCTTCTTTGCAGAAGTGGGGGACTATCAGTGTTAAATCTTTACCAGATAATGGTAGAATTTATTGATGTATTATTTGCTAATCTATGTTTCTCCTTTCTTCTCTTTTCCTTTTATCTCTCCTCTTCTCTCCTCTCCTCTCTCTCTCCCCCTCCCTCTATTTACCTGTCTATCTCTGTCTGTTTCTGTCTCTATCTCTTCCTTTCTCATTATAAGGTATGGCTGTCAGGGTGGGAAGGAAGAGATGAAAATATTTGAGAGATGTGGGTGACATAAGAACACTACATTAATAAAATATTTTAAAAATTAAAAGTAAATACAAAACAAAAGGAGTCAGCACAAGATTCTCTCCCCAGTGCATTTAAAGTGTGGCTCAATTTACAAAATGTGAATTTATACACAATTTCCTAATCACTGCCATGAAGTTAGATTAAATTGCTTTTCAAAAGCCTTGTTTTAATTTTGTGGAGAATTTTCTGTGGGAAGAGAAAAACCTTTTTAGAAAAGTTTCTGGAATGGTTTAATTTAGAAGCAGTATGTGAGCTCAAGTCTTTGCTAGTAGCAAAAGTCTTTAGGGAAGTCAGCAAATAATCACATGGAAATTGAAATTACGTCCAACTCTAGCTAAAGACGCAAAGAAGAAAAAAAAGAAACCATTTAAGTCTTTTAAAATGGGTAAAATGAGAAGTCATATGAATTACATCTGATTGGGGGAAGTACAGTTATGGGGCTTTTTATGAATCCTGTTTAAATACCCTTCATGGGTGCCTAATTGACTCTTTCTCTTTCTGCTAGTATAATGTGTGTGAGAGAGAGAGGACATAGAGTAATCAGAGAAGAAGACATGGCCTTCCAGATAATCAGGACAGATAGAAAGGAAAACTAAGGCCTTCCCTTTAATTGGCTCTAACAATATAATCAAATTGAAAGGGCTTCTTGAGGTGGGGGTTGAGAGAAGCCTCCAAGAGCTGGGGACAGCAGCATCTTGAGACCAAGTTAGCTTGAAACTTCAAGAGCTAGCAATCAAGGGAATTCGGGCTCCAAAAGTAGAGTTCAGGGCATGGAACATTCTAATCAATATCTGTATGATTAGTCTTGAAGTAAGTTGATAAAAGTTGAAGATTAGTGAGGAAGATACAAATTTGTACCTAGGTTTTCATTTCTTTAAAATCCATCTTCTGATGATTACATAAAACTGATGATGAAGCATCCTACCAGGGTGTGCTAGAACCAACTTCTAAGGCTTGTGATAGTTGATTATTAAATTTCTGATGTGAGCATTTATACCTTCAGAAATTTGTAAACATTAAAAATCAGGTCTTGAGGGGTGGCCAGGTGGCTCAGCGAGTAAGAGCACCGGCTCCAGTGTCGGGATGACCTGGAGATTGAATCCTGGGCTTGGATACTCAGCACCACACCCAGAAATAACTGGCCGTGTAACTTTGAGCAAGTTACTTAACCCTGATTGCTTAAAAAGAAATCAGGTCTTGATATATTGCGTTGTTGACATCTAGATTTAACAAAATGATGAAGAAAATATTAATAATGAGAATTAAATTTAAAAATGCATTGTGCATATTCCTCCCTCCAAGATCTAGTTTACCAGCCCAGCATTGCACACCACCAACCTCTTGATTGAATGGTGATGTACTCAGGATGCAGAATGAGAAAATAAAAATTTTTTTTGGTCAAGCCATTGTGGGAATTTGTATTTCTTGATTCTGCATATTTGTAATAAAGGTCTTTTTCAATAGGGTAGATGGGAGAGAGAAAATTAAATTTTGTTTATTGAAAAAGATACCTTCCTTTATTAAAATTGTCTACATCACTCACTGCTGCTTTAACAAAGCTGTTTTTTTTGTTTAAAAGAAAAATAAATTTTTTTTCACTAGGTAAAGCAAACCTTACCTTTAGCATAAACTTCATAATTAGAACCATGTGACCATGACTAAGGCATCACTGCTACCACCTAGACCAGCACATATTGGCAGCACACACTAATTATAAGGACAATTTCTGAGGAGAAAAACTGATAAGCAAAAAATTCCAGACTCCCCACCCCCATTAAAAAAATTGACCTTGAGTTCTTGAGCTAAAGTCTTAAAGCTAGAAGTTTATACCAAACATGAAAATGATATTAGTTTGATAAGACCCAATCTATCTAGCTATATAGGATACTTCACATTATAGAAACTCCCCCAATCCTCAATATTATTGGTAAACAGTGTCTGGCTTTCTATATGGAGTCTATGTCATTGTAACAAAAATTTTATTCACAACTTAAAGGCACTATCATATATATGAAAATTTTGCAAAATTTTATTTTTACCAGAAATATGTATGTATGTGTGTGTGGACTAGAATCAATCATTGCTAAAATGATGTTCCTAAAATGTATATATGACTGTATTCTTCCCTACTCAATTCAGTTTTAGTGAATTTAGTGAAGTGTGGTGAAATTACCTTTAGGATTAAATAGAAATCCATTGATGACAAGTTCCCATGTATTATTAAGCATCTCTTTCCTTCATTTATTCCTTGGTGTCAACAAATTATCTTTCTTGTTCTGCCATATACAACATTCAATTTCCCATGTCCTCACTTTTGTATAGGCTGTCCATTATGCCGTAAACGCAGTCCTTCCTCACTCCCACTGCTTAGAAATCCTAGAATTATGGGATTTTAGATTCAGAGCTGGAAGGGACCTCAGAGGCCATCAATTCCAATCCCCTCATTTTATGGCTGAGGAAACTGAGGTCCAGAGAGGTTAAGTGACATATCCAAAATTGTACTCTAGTTTTCTCTAAAGCTTGGCTCAAATACCACCTCTGACAAGAGACCTTCCTGATCCCCACCCCCTTCCCCAGTTACTAATACCTTCCTACCTACACAATTACTTTGTTTATTATATATCTACATACACATGTTGTGTCTTCTGATAGAAGTTTCTTGAGGATAAGGAATCTTTCAATATTTGTCTTTATTTCCCTAGAGCTTAGTATAGTGTCTGACACATTAGTCAATAGTTGTCCATTGATTGATTGAAATATGTAGAATATAATTCTAGGTACAGAAAGGAATTCAAAATGGATGACATAGTCCTCACATGGGAAAATAAAACATATTCATAAATAAACATATTACAAAATTTTGTCATAAGTATAATGGAAAGAATATACACACAATACATACATATGTACATATATATTTACATACATACTTATGTGTATGTGTGTATATATATGTATATATATATATAAAAGCTATGAAGCCATTATCTGAGAAACTATAAAAATTTCCCTGCAATTTTCTGCTTTCCTTCTAATCTCGGCTACATTGGTTTCGTTTGTACAAAACCTTTTTCATTTAATGTAATCAACATTATCCATTTTACATCTCACAGTGCTATTTATTTCTTGTTTATTCATAAATTCTTCTACCACAAATCTTATAGGTAATATGTTCCATATTCTTCTAATTTACTTATGATGTCTCCCTTTATGTCTAGGGAACATGTAACCATTTTGACTACCCCTATTTTCTGTCTTCCTGCTTTCCAGTTTTCTCAATAATTTTTGCCAGATAGTGAATTCTTATCCCCAAACCTTAAATATTTATGTTTATCAAACACAAGGTTAATATAATCATTTACTACTGTGGATTGTATATCTACTCTATTCCACTGATCTACCATTCTATTTCTAAGCCAGTACCAGATAATTTTTATAATTACCACTTTATAATACATTTTAAGATCTGGCACTGCACTGCATCCTGATACAACTCTAGTTGTCTTGACTCCGTACTACCACTGGACTTCCATGAATTCATATGGAAGGGAGAGTAAGCTTGAAAAGTTTGTACAGCTCTTCGTTACTGAAATCCAATTCACCTGCAAGTCAAGACAACATGATGCCATTGGTCATCTCAGAGAATGGAGGACATAAAACACTTTCTAGACCTCCTTCCTTTACATTTTTTCATTAATTCTTTTGATATTATCAACTGCCTGGGCAGTTGGGGTTAAGTTACTTGCCCACGGTTACATGGCTAGTAAGTATTGCATGTCAGAGGCCGGATTTGAACTCAGGTCCTCCTGACTCCAGGGCTGGTGCTCTATTCATGGCACCACCTAGCCGCCTCAAGTGTGGTTGTTTTTTTTTTTTTTAAGAATGAGTGTTGTATTTTGTCAAAAGCATTTTTCTTTGCCTGTTGATATGCTCACATGATTTTTGCTACTTTTGTTGTGGATATAATACATTGTGTTAATAGTTTTCCTTATATTGAACCAGACCTGCTGCATTTCTGATATAAATTCCACTTGGCTACAATACATAGTCCTTCTTGATACATTGTTGTATAGTTAGTATTATAGTATAGTTGGAATATATATATATATATATCTACATATTATATATAGTTGTATAACTAGCTAGTATTTTATTTAGGATTTTTGCATCCATATTCATTAGTGAAATTGGTCTACAGTTATCTTTCTGTTTTTGCTCTTCCTGGTTTAGGTATCAGCATTTGTTCCATAAAAGGAGGTTGGTAAGACTCTTTCTTTGTCTATTATTCCGAATAATTTATTTAATATTGAAATTAATTGATCTTTAAATGTTTGATAGAAGTTAACTGTAAATCCATCTTTCCTGATGTCTTTCCCCCTTAGGAAGCTTATTTATGACCTATTTTAAGTTGTTATAAAGTGTCAAAGTTGCTTTAATTTTCTTTTTTCTAATAATGTTTTAGATGGGTACCCTCTCTGAGGTCTCCACATGCTCTGGCAAGCTGGACATACACCCCAGGACCTCCACCCTAGACTGCAATCCAGATCCAAGCAGGTTAAAGAAAGAGCGATTACCCCTCAGACTGGTGCTTGGTCCCCCTACACTCTGCAGGCCAGGAGCTGAAGTGGCCACCTGGCGCTGGCTGGCTGTGCTGGGGCCTCAGCGGCTTCTCACCCTGGAGGGCGAAAGCCACGCACTCCCACTTACTGGGTCCCCAAGTCCAGACTGCATTGATCTCTCACTTTGTCCTTCACATCTATGTGTTGATAAATCTGGAAACGACCACAGCTGCTGCTGATCTGGAATCCCTCAGCTGCAGCTGGTCAGGCCCACCCTGGGGCTAAAGCTTCTGGGTGGGGCTGGACTCAGCTCCCAGAGCGCTACACTGGCAGGTTCCTGCACACTGCGGGGCTGTCCTCAGTGGGAGGTTAGCTTCTCTGTGTCATTTTGTGGGTTCTGCAGCTCCAAAGTTTGTTTAGAGTCCCCTGTTTACATGTATTGGGGAAGGTGGAAGCCAGAGCAGCGGGGAGGTCCTGCTTCTACTCCGCCATCTTGGCCACTTATAGTTACTTTCATCCATGTTCCACTAATTTTTTTTTTATGATATCACCTTTTATGTCTAAACAACGTGCCCATTTTAAATTTGTTTTGGTAGGTGATCTGAGATGTTGATCTATGTCTAGTTGTCCACTGAAGACTTTTGATCAGGGGTGATATGGCCCCTTGTCAAGAGCCCTTATGTGTTTAGGTGTAGATTGAGCTAGATAGGCAGTGAGGTACATTCTGACTCCAGGATTCTGCAGTTCTGATGTGAACTAGGTATTTGTCAATGTGTAGGATGACTTAAAGCAAGGTGCCCAGTTAAAAG
Organism: Petaurus breviceps papuanus; assembly: GCF_028583685.1. Classification (NCBI taxonomy): domain Eukaryota; kingdom Metazoa; phylum Chordata; class Mammalia; order Diprotodontia; family Petauridae; genus Petaurus; species Petaurus breviceps. The sequence goes on along the minus strand of NW_027185889.1, from coordinate 18,625,258 downwards.
GGCATTGTAACAGTAAGAGGTGATGATGGTCTTAAATGGAGATGTAGCTATGAGACTGGAAAGAAGAGGGTGGATGTGAGAAATATGGTAGACAAGATTAGTTATAGGAAGCAAATCAAAGGAAGGAGTTAAGGACATAGGTGAAAGGTCAAACCTTAGAGATAAGGGAGATGAAGATTACTGAAAAGCCAGAGAAATTTTGAGGCATGGATAGAGGGATTTGAGATGTTGTCATCAGATGACCTTATTATTCTTACTAAAGCATAATTCAAGGTTGTCTGCTAAGAGGGAGAAAGGAGCCAGGGTCTACATAGAGTCTTAGGAAATTTTATTTAAAAAAAGATTTAAAAGAGTTACTGGTGGGAATGTGATAATAGTCCATAAGAGATGAGGAAAAATAATGCCAAGCAACAGCAAGAACCCTTTTGAGTTTAGATTACATGGATTTGCAAAGGTCAAAATAAGCTTTGTCTGCTTAACTGAGAAAATGGTTGCTAATATATAGGTCTGACAATGAGTTCTTCATTCTGTCCTCTCCCCACCTCAATAAACTGGTGACTTTATATTACTTGGAAAATCACAGATAAAGTTATCTGATGGACATTAAGATCCCTTACAACCTGACCCTTTCTTACTTTTCCAGTCTTCTTAAACTTTACTCCCCTCCAAAAACTACAATCCAACTACACTGACCTCCTTGTAGCATGACACTCCATTTCCTGACTCCATAATTTGGCACTGACTGTCCTCCATGCTGGGAATATTCTCCCTTCTCAGCTTTGCCTCTTGGCTTCCCTGACTTCCTTCAAGACAGCTCAGATCCCATCTTCTCCTCTCTGTCCTCCACTATTACCTCCCTTCTGAGATCACCTTCAATTTACACTGTGTATATCTTAGAAAAACCCATTAGAATACAAGTTCTTTGAAAGCAAGGACACTTTCTGTTTTTGTACCCACAGTGCTCAGCACATTTCTTGGTACATAGTCTATGCTGATTGACAACCTGCTCAAAAAGACCTCAGGTCCACTCTATTTGTAAAACCTGAAGACTGAATTTTTTTTGTATCTATATTTTCAGAAAAATGTATCATTTCTACTCAGGATGCTGTCTATCCCCAACACATTATTTCTTCAGACTTCTCTTTTTAACATTGCCTAGAATGTATTTCTTATACTGCTTTATCTTCCTTTTTTTGTTGATTCCTTTAAAATGAGTTATATTCTGATATGCATCATACACTTCTCTGGGAAAAGAACAAAGTCATGTGATGACCTAACCTTCCACCCCTCTCATTTACACCTCAAAACATCTCTGTATCTTTAATCCTCTTCCTATAGTCTTCTATCTCTGAGGATATCCCCTTCCAAGCTTCTTTAATTCTCTCCTTTGCCTCCCCAAACCAATCCCACTTGCAAAATCTTTTAAATCCCTCCTTTCCAGTCTCTTTGCTACCATTCTCTTTCAAGTCTTCTTACCTTTACCCTATCACAATGTCCTTGTTGAAAAAAACCCACCATGATACAAAAATTTGTATATATGCAATATTCCATACATTTAGTTTCCTGCCTCTCTACTTTGGGGAAGGATGTGTTTAATCCTCTGTTCTCTGAAGCCATGATTTCTCCTTTTAGTTAATGTTTCCATATTAAATAGATAAAACTTTCCCCAATAGTCTCTTCCATTATTTCTATAATAACTTAAGTATATTCCTTTATATATATTGTGGTCACTTTCTAATAAGTGCCTAATCTTACAGGCTCTAGGATGTTGTATATATTTTCCTTCCTGGTGTGTTAAACAGGACATTAATAATATTATTTTCCAGTTGCCAATTCAAATCATGGTGGCTTGGTGAGCCTTCTTCCAATTTTGGGTAACTAAAGGCCTTGTTCTGTGGTGAGAAAGAATATTCTAACTAGCTGAGGAGCCTGAACTGAGGGTGCATATGAAAATATTTGAATGGACAATGTCTTATCTTTCTCCTGGAAGCTTTTGAATGAAGAAGAACTGCTGAATGGAAGAGGGCAAGCCTTCCCTATCTTCCACCTGGCCACCATGTGTCCATTAACACATGGTATTTCTCTTTCTTTTCTCTCTTTTGCCTCAATTCTTTCCTGATTGGAGGTGACTGAGTACCTGAATATTGAATTGAACAGTTTTTTGTCATGTGAGCTTCTAAAGGTCAGAAGGGCCATCAATACTCCCTTCAATAGCCAGAGTTGACTGCAGAGACCACTGGAGCTAGTTACAAAAGTAGCTGAGTCTGATGAGTAGCTGTCCTTGAGGATCTAACTGGGTGACACTGTCTAGAGTTGGATTGAAGCATTAGTTGACATACCATAATATTACAAGAGTTAGCCTGTCTGAACAGGAGAGTCACTGGTTCATCAATGACATTGTGTCAAGGAACAAACTTGATGGGGATTCTAAGAAGATAGAAAAGTGCTTCCAGGTAGTGGTGAGTGTAATGTAATATCAAGCAAAGGCAACTTCCCAGGTTCAAAATACCAGCATAGGTGCTCTCTATTTTATTCAGTGACAAACCAAGAACAGAGAAGATCAAAACATGACATCATTCAAAATACAGCATTTACTAAGTGTGATTAAATAATCTCCAAGTACTACCCCACCCCAGGATCTTCCAATCATTCAATCAATTACAAAGTCCCTGTTCTAAATACTACTCCACCCCTAGGCTATACCTTAATTAAGTCCACCACAAAACCCCTCTTCTCAAATGGAGATTAGTTTCCAAACATAAGTAAAATACATTCATTTGCTCAACCATAGAACACAAAAAGGTCAAAAGTTCCCCACCCCTGGATCACAATTGAATCTACCCCAGAGTTACATCAAGTTTAAACACAGCACTTAATACCCAAATGGAGGTCTTTTCTTCATCTTGACAGGAGGCAAGTTCTCAGCAATCTTAGTTCCTGGGGAGACAAGGCTTAGCAAGGCCATAAGATACATTGCCAGTCCCTTCATGAATTTATCCTCTGTCTGTAGAACAGCCCTAGAACCCCTGAACACATTAGCAAAGCCCTCTCCCAGGATTTCTGTAAACATACAACAAGAAAATCCTTCTTCAGGGCTTCTGAACCAACAGAAAGGCTCCCAGACCCCTGCAACAACAGTACTGTCCCTCACCAGTGGACAGTATTCATTCTATCTGCAGGACAGTCTCCAGACCCCTGCAACAACAGTACTGTCCCTCACCAGTGGACAGTATTCACTCTCTGTCTGCAGGACAGTCTCAGGCCTTCTTAACCAAATGCCAGGTTCCAGGACTTCTTCAACAGGACAGTCTTTCACCAGTGGACAAATCTGGCAAAATAACATCAAAACAGACAGACAAAGTACCAGCAAAACAGCCATGTCTCCTCAGTCCTTGGCAGCTCAGGGGGCAGGTCTCAAAAGTCCAGGGCAATTCAAAGCGGCCACCAGCAATCCTCTTAGTCTCTCTCTCTCTCCACGAGGTGCTGCTTCCAAAAAAGATCTTGCGCCTCTCCCCAGTGTCTCTCCAAATCTAAGTCACCAGCTCCTCCCAGTTCAGGACTTTCTTTTCACATCAACAAGCCCATCCCACAGGTGGGATTAACAAACTCTGGGTTTTAATACAATCAATTTGAAAACCAAGCCAATACAGGGGAATCTTTAATTGCCATTACTATCACAGTGAGTCATCCCTTTGCTCCATTAGTCCCATCTTTTGTATTTGTTGCTGACAGGCAGCACCACATATGAAGCATGTCCAACAGGAACCTTTATATGAGACCTAATGTATTTACCTGAGAGTTCCAACCTCTCAGGGTTACCTCCTTATACCTTGGAAGGTAGGTGCTATTATTGTCTCCATTTTACAAACGAGGAAACTGAGGCAGACAGAGATTAATAAGTGACTTGTCCAGGGTCATGCAGCTAGTAAGGGTTTATATTCAAACTCAAGACTTCCTGATTCCAAGTTCAAACCTCTATACTTTGCCACCTAGTTGATGTAGTTAAATAGAAACATTTAATAGTATATCATATTAATAATTAATATCAATTAATAATACTATAATATCTATATAATGTTACTACTTTAATGATAATAATAGTAAGCATTTATTTAGCCTCTTATAGCTTGCAAAACAGTTTATATTATGTCATTTGAGCTCCACAACAATCCTATGAGGTATGTACTAACTATCTCCATTTTATCCATGAGAAAATAGAATTTTAAAATGTGGCATTCTCTGTGCCACATAGGGAGTAAGTGTTGGAGATAGAATTTGAACTTGGGTTTTCATGAGCACATCAGGTATGTTCAGATATATTTTCTGTGTATCCAGGAAATGATTGACATAAAAAACTTAAAGGAAGGAAGACAAGAAAGCCAGTAAGAGGGAGGGGAAAGGAAGAGCAGATGGAAAAGGAAAAGAAAGGAGTAAAGAAGGGAAAAAAAGAAGAGGAAAAAGAGTTGAAGGAAGAGGCGCAAGAAGCATCTTTTTACTCCTGGAACAACTCTCAGGAATTCCTTCCTTCCTTCCTTCGTTTTTTTCTAAGCATCTTCTTACTCCATCCCCAAATACTTCTGATAAATTAAAGAAGTTAGGTCCAGGGGTGGGGAACCTGTGGCCTCAGATTCCCCACCTCTGGTAGGATGTATCACTGAAGCCTTCCTTTAAAGCAGCAGGTGGAGGTGGGCAAGGAGGAGGCAGAATTATAAGGAGAATGTTGAATTCTTGAGTGGGAGAGGACGTTCTGAAAGAAGGGAAGAAAAATCTGCTGAAAATAGGCAACATGGTATAGTGAATAGAGTGCTGGACCTAGACTCAGGATATAGGGTTTTAAATCTCAGCTCCAACAATGATTCACTGTTGTAATGGGAATGCAAATTTGGAAGATCTTCCCTGCCCCTAAGCTAAAATGCACCTGAAGCCTGGGGAGGGAGGCTTGTTTTTCAGTAGATACTTCTTGATTGGCCAGTGAGTCAATAAGGTTGTTACATTCTCTGAGCCAGGAGAAGGCTATATAAGCCCTGATGTGTAGCTTTGTTTTGGGACTCACTTTGAGAAGTGTTCTGTGATTTGATCTGAATTCTGGGAAGCCGTTGTTGAGAGTCCCCCGGCTTTGAAAAACCCAGAATGTGGAAACCCAGATGTTGACTGGGTATGGATGTAATGGTTGGACAGTTTGGAAATCTGTCTACTTGATGTTTCTGTCTTGATAATTATGCCTGTATACTTTGAGGTTCAGGGTGCTGACCTTTTCTCCTGAACAAGGTAAACGATATATGTCTGACTGATTAAAGTAAGCTTGTTAACCCATTTTGAGTTGCTTTCCTTTAACAAAGCAGATCCAAGAACCTGTGTGAGCAGCCACCCTAGGGACTCCAGGGTGCTTGCTGCTACAAAATGGCGTCACGAACAGGATCTGCAGAGTAAAAGGAAAGTATGGGGGCTGGGATAATCATTTGTTTCCCAGTTGTGGTAGCTGTGACTCTGTGGAGCCATGGACCAGGAGAGAAGAGTGGTCTTCCTGCAGACTTCGCTGAGCTGAGAGCGGGAATGGTGAGCTGCCTGCATCGGGACCTGGGCAGAAGCCAGGAGCGGCTGCCGCCTGCGGGAGGAGAAGGAGCCCAGGAGTTCGGAATTCAGCCACAGGAAAAGATAAGAACTGAGCAGCAAAGCAGGGGCACTGAATGTGTTTCCTGGCTGCATCCCACAGTTTGGGACCCAGGGGGAGGATGGACTTGTGACTATGGTGGGTGGGATGAAGTGCCTTGGATCCCCAGGGACCCCACCTTGTTGGTTTTGTTGCCCAGCCCCCTCTCTGTGCTTGGAAGCTGGGGCTGGAGCTGTGTGAGGGGAAGGACACTCCCCTCCCCCCAGAACTTTATTTGAACTCTTGTTATGTACTTTGTGTTTGTTTAAGGCCCAGTGGCCACTTTGGTAACTTTAGTTCTGTACTTTGAAAATGTGACCTAAGAAATGTTTAGTGCTAATTCAAAAGTAAATTGTCTATGCTATGGGCATGAAAGATCTTGGGGCCGAATGTAATGGGAATGCAAATTTGGAAGATCTTCCCTGCCCCTAGGCTAAAATGCACCTGAAGCCTGGGGAGGGAGGCTTGTTTTTCAGTAGATACTTCTTGATTGGCCAGTGAGTCAATAAGGTTGTTACATTCTCTGAGCCAGGAGAAAGCTATATAAGCCCTGATGTGTAGCTTTGTTTTGGGACTCACTTTGAGAAGTGTTCTGTGATTTGATCTGAATTCTGGGAAGCCGTTGTTGAGAGTCCCCCAGCTTTGAAAAACCCAGAATGTGGAAACCCAGATGTTGACTGGGTATGGATGTAATGGTTGGACAGTTTGGAAATCTGTCTACCTGATGTTTCTGTCTTGATAATTATGCCTGTATACTTTGAGGTTCAGGGTGCTGACCTTTTCTCCTGAACAAGGTAAATGATATATGTCTGACTGATTAAAGTAAGCTTGTTAACCCATTTTGAGTTGCTTTCCTTTAACAAAGCAGATCCAAGAACCTGTGTGAGCAGCCACCCTAGGGACTCCAGGGTGCTTGCTGCTACAACTGTGTGTCCATGGGCAGTTCACCTTTCCTCCTCAATATTCTCAACTCAAAAATGGCAATCATTTTTCCTACCTTGTTCGCAGGGTGATTATTAGGATAGAGCTAAATGAATGGGGAAGGGAAGTCAGGGAGGTGAAAATCCAACTGTATCTTCTTCATAATTTTTCTGGTGGTTCCACTTTGCCAGATAAAATTCCACTCATCCTTGAAGACACACACCAAAAACAGCTTCCTTCATGAAATCTTTCTGGAAACTAACCCTGTCCTCCTCTCCCCATTCCACTAGCAATGAACAGTTTCTTCCTTGCACTTTCTTTGAGCCTCCATTTTGTATCTTAGGAAGTCTCCAGTGGAATGACTAAGACATTTCTGCTTGACTACTTGCTGCTTAGCATTTTATCAATATTTTGAATAAGGGTACAAATGGCATTCTGCAAATCAAATTTGCAGATGAGAGACACAAAGCCCGGCAGGTTGACTAATGCACCAGATTACAGAATCAGGGTTCAGAAAGATCTAAATAGATGAGAACATTGGACACAACGTAAAAGTATTGATGTTTAATAGGAGAACTGAATAGTATTCTGCTTGGGTGAAAGCCTTCCTGAAATTCACTGGTACAACAAGAGGAAGGTATGGCTTTTCCTAAAGAAATTTGTCTAAAAACAGTGTTTTCAGTAGGCAGAAAGCTCAAGTTAAGTCTACAGTGGTCAAGAAATCTAACAGGTCTTAAGACTTCATTAAGAGAAACACAGCATTCTGGAGAAAAGGTCAAAATACTACTTCCTTCTTTCCTGGTCATACCATTAACAATTCAGTTCTTTCTACATGTCACATCAGAAGAAGTGCTTGGCTCAAGAATGTCCTCAGGGGGGGGAGCCAGGTAGCACAGTGAGTAAGAGCACCGGCTCCAGTGTCAGGATGACCTGGAGATCAAATCCGGGCTCAGATACTTGACACCACACCCAGAAATAACTGGCCGTGTAAACTTGAGCAAGTTATTTAACCCCTATTGCTTAAAAAGAAAAGTCCTGAGGAAGGCAACCAGTCTGATAAATGGTAGGGAATATATGCCAAATGAGGATTGATTGGGTGAAGGAATTAAGGATGTTTATCTTGGAGGTCAGATGTCTTACAGGAGGCGTTAAGGAATATCATGGCAAGTTTTAAGTATTTGAAAGCCTGTCACTTTGCAAGAGGGAATACATTTGTTTTACTAGGTCCCAGTAGCATAGAAATTGGGGGGGGGGGCAGAGAAAGAGACAGAGACAGAAGCAATTCAGACTTGAAATAAGGGAAAGTAAGAACTAATCAAAAGGGAAATGGGCAAAGTCTGATTTACCATTAGTCAGATATATTGGAAAAGGAATCCTTTTTCAATTGTGGGTTGGACCCAATCTATTTCTCCTTAACTTAGGTTTCATGAATTTGTTATTTATCTGTATCTATATATATCATATATCATTTATATATGTATATGAATATATATAGTGTCTGTATGTATATGTATTATTTATTGATATTATGTATACATAAACACTATAGATAAATATGGATATCTATCTATATTTATCCATCTACCTATGTATCCATATATCTATATAAAAACTATAGATAAATATAGATATCTATATCCATCAACACTATAGATCAATAACTGCAGTGCAATAATAATAGCTGACAGTTATATAGCACTTGAAGGTTTGGAAAGCACTTCACATGTTATCTCATTTGTTCCTCACAACAACCCTGAGAGGCATGTGTTATTATTGTCTTCATTTTATAGATGGAAAAACTGAGGGCAAGAGGAGTTATAATGACTTGCCCAGGGTCACAAAGCTAGTAATTGTGTGAGTATGGATTTGAATTCAGTTCTTGACTTCAAATCTAGCAGTCAGTCACTGAGCCATCTAGCTATCTTGATTTCCTTTGTAATCCTGTGTATTGTCTTATGCGTTTAAGAACTTGATTCTGAGGATGGCTCCATAAGCTTTACCTACCTGAGGGATCCCTGACACAAAACCCAGTTAAAAATTTCACTAGCTGGTTTTAATTTTCTTTGAATATAAAATGGTAAAATGGGAACAGTACTGAATTTGGGTTCAAATCCTGATTCTGGTATTACCAAATGTTTTTTGGCATCATCTCAGTTTCTTCATCTGTAAAATGGAGAGGTTAGACTAGCCTTTGAGAGTCTAGATCTATATCTATTATTATGTGATTCTACTAAATGTCAGCTCAAGTGACATCCAAAGTACTGCATGCATGCACCTATGCATGAATGTGTGCATGTGCACATGTGTACACACACACACACACAGACACACAACTGTTAATAGGTAGCTATTGCGTTAAATTGAAACATTAAAACAGAGCTGGGATTATTTTCTTAACAGCAGTCAACTCTTTTCTTCCAGTGCCTCTGGACTTCAGCTTCCTCACCTGTAAAATGAAGGTGTTGACCTGGATGACCCCTAAGATATCTTCTACCTCCAGATCTTTGCTCCTAGGAATTCAGCTATGATGTTGCCAAAGCTCCCATGCTCCCATAAGCTTTCTCAGTCCCCACCCCACCCCCACATTCGGTCTTGTTCCATTTATGATACAAGGCTTGTTGTTTTGACAGCTTCTAACAAAGGATGACCGTGCCTCAGCTGCCAGCTATCAGAATTCCAATTATAAATTGCCCCTTTTATAATACAACGCCTTTGCCATACACAAATTACATCGTTTCTGTGGATCTTGCTATAATGAGACTAGCAACTGTAGGGTATTGTTGCCGTGCATTTGTCCTGTGTGCACAATAACCTTGAGGACACTGTTCAAACTTGTGGTAGGGATGTCTCTTCTCCTTGGATGGATTTCAGAGATTTTAATTTGTCACACATAAATGCCCCCCTCCAAGGTGTTTTCTTGTTTTCCAGAGAACAGGGTTTGCATATTGGAGTTTTCCCAGTAAGTCCTAATGCATCTCACTGCTCAGGGTACCTACTTGTTGGAAGGTGCATTCCCTCTGCTCTGTGACTGTGGGACCTGGACCAGTTACTTATGGCATCTGCCTTTGCTAAATATATGCCTCCTTAAAATCAAGTGTAGTGAGTGGAGCACTGGACTTGGAGTCAGAAAGACCTTGGTTCAGTTCCACCTCAGACACTTAATGTGTGATGCTTAAGCTACCCAGGCCTCAGTTTCCCTACCTGTAAATTGAGAAGGTTGGGGTCTCTGGCTTCTAAGGTTCCTTTCAGTTTTAAATCTATTATCTCTATCTAAAGGAAAAGCTATGTCCCAGGATTTGCAAAGCATAACTGTTCATATTTTTTGTATGGACCCCAAGTTTTTTTTTATGTTTTGATAACTGTATTTCGATACAACTGGATTCCTTTATAATCCTATGTATTTTATTTTATGCCTTTAAAAACAAGACTGAGAATGGGTCCATAGGTTTCACCAGACACTGCCTAGCGTGTCTGTGATGCGGTGCTACTTAATGAGAAGAGTAGACTTGAAGGGTCTAATAGGGAGAAGCTCTGAGGCTACAGGATGGAGTTCCAATAAGAAGCAAACAATCAGGGGGGCTAGGTGGCGCAGTGAGTAAGAGCGCCGGCCCTGGACTTGGGAGACCCGGATTGGTTCTGGCCTCAGATACTTAAGACCCACACAAAATAACTGGCCATGTAACCTTGGGCAAGTTATTTAACCCAAATTGCTTTAAAAAACAAAAGAAGTAAACAATCCCAGTGCATATTGAATAATCAGCTTAGCACACACACAGTCAGTGAAGTCTGACACCACAGCCCTGAGTAGGAGGGTGGCACTGTTGTATAACAGAGTGAAACTAGCTTTGTGGATAGCACTGTCGGAAAAGGTTTCTCTTCAGTGACTGCCCTCTTTGGAAGCAGTGAGCCTAAGACACAATTCAGCAAACGTTGATTATGTAACTACCTTGTGTAGGGTACTATGGTGGGCTCTGAGGAAAGTCAAGGTTGTCCTCAAAGAGCTTAGTATCTAATATGGGAAGAAGACATCAACACAGATAACTTTGACAGGCTAGATCTTAACCAGAGTCGCAAGTGTCCCTGATGCTGGTAGTCTGGTGTCACTCTCTTTCTCATTCATGCTCTAATTTCATAGGCAAGATACTTATGCATTTGCATTTTTTCTTCTTCATTACTGAGGATCTTTCTTGCAATTGACTTATTGCAAAACTTTTAAAAATATCTCCATTGGGGATGTGCCAATGAGTATTGACACCATTCACCATTTTTCTACAGGGCTAGGGGGGTTTGAGAAGAAGGGAGAAGAGAGAGAGAGAGAGAGACAGAGACAGAGAGAGACAAAGACAGAGAGAGAGAGAACCTCCTAACACTCGATTCCAGCTCTAAGTAGCTTGGAATCACAATTACATGGGACAGAGCTTGCCCATTCTATCTCAAATCTCTTTCCGAGCCTCGAATGCCTTCCTTACCCTAGTATCCATTCCTCATTGACCCGTGACTCTTCTCTCCTTAAAAATTAATTTCTCTCTTTTCAGACTAGCCTTTGACCATACCTCAAAGATCAGTGGATTTTAGTTTATAACAGAAAGAATAGGTATATGAAAACTTAAAGGTTCCTTATAGTTTTAAGGAATGCCTATACTTCAGTGTAAGGAACCATTAACAGCTAAACTGATTCAGCTGCTCCAAATGAAACTAAAATAAGAGCTCTTGACTACAGAATAAAATCCCAGCAACCATGTATACTAAGCCCAATCACCTAGGCATGCCTTCTCTCCCTTCCCACTCAAGGGCATGAAGGTAATCCTCTTTGGATATAATCCTGGACTTGGAGACAGGGTAGACCCCAGTTCAAATCCAGTCTCAGACACTTACTAGCTGTGTGACCCTGGACAAGTCACTTAACCTCTTCCTGCCTTAGTTTCTTCATCAGTAGGAAATAATAATAATAATAGCACCTTGTTTATGGTATTGACATAAGGATAAAATAAGATCATATTTGTAAAGAGCTTTGCAAACCTTCAAATGCTAGAATAATGGCTAGCATTTATGTAACCTTTAAAGTGTATAAATATTATCTCCCATGTGATTACCCTAGAAGTATGAGTTATTATTATCAAATGAGATAATTTTTGTAAAGAATTTAGTACACTACCTGGTACATAATAGATGCTATATAAATGCTTATTCCCTTCCCTTTCACCTAAATTATTATTATAAATATTAGCTATAGATTTTATTATGTTAGCTATAATATATATATAATTAGCTATAATAATATTATTATATTATATGTAATATTAGCTATAATAATATATAATATTAGCTATATATATTATGATATTAGCTATAGATTTTATAATATTAGCTATATAATATCAGCTATTGTTATTTATCTTATGGTCACAGAATAAGGAACTGGATAAAATGGAAAGAAGGAACAATTTGGAGTCAGAAGACCTGAAGAGAAATCCAATTCTATCTATTTATTTGGTAACCAATCTTCTAGGCCTCAGTTTTCTGATCTATAGAATGGGAGGTTGGATAAAATGAGCTCTCAGGTTTCTTCCAACTCTAAAGCTGTGCTTCTAGGATCAGCTCCTGATTCTTTTCCTTTCCAAAATGATTTTATTTATTGATCCATTTTGCCCTTTTACTCCATTTCTCAATAACCACCCCTCCCCCACTGTACCCTTCTTTGTAACAAAGAAATAGTCTATGTAACAGTCCTGACCTGCAGTCTCTCCTCTCTCTCTATCAAGAACAGGGAGGGAGCTTTGTTTTATTCTCAGTCTTCTGGAGGCAAGATTGGTCCCACTTTGTTAATTCTACTTTCTTTAATGCCATTTTAATTTCTGCTATATAGTCACTTTCTTGTTGTTGTTTTTTTCTGAATCCTAGATTTCTTGATTGAGGAGACCTCAGATTCATCTAGTTTAACACCTGCTTTTATAGCTGGGTAAATCAACAAAAAAATAAGTGATTTGTCCAAGGTCATACAAGGGATAAGTAGCAGGATTTGAAGCCAGTTATTCTGAGTCCAGACCCAGATCGTTCCTGTCTCTACTTTCTTTACTTTGTCCTCCCCCATACAAGACTTTCCATATTTCTCTTAATCTCTTGCATTTCTTACGGCATTTCAGTGTTCTGTTAAGTTGATCCATCCTAGTTTCTGAGTACTCATTTTCTTATTGCAAAATTCATTATCATGATTATAATAGCACACATGGAACTTTTCCTTCTATCTTTGACGTCTGTATATGCTTGGCAGTTAGCAGAGTGGTTCAGTGGAAAGAGCTGACTTTGAACTGGGCTCAGATTCTATGTCTGTTATCTCTAGCTTGGGCAGATAATTTTACTTCTCAGGATCTCAGTTTCCCCATGGGGGAAAATCAATAGGTTGGACTAGATGGTCTTTTAAGTCCCTTGGAGCTCCAAATCTATGTTCCTATTTTTGTTATGTCACAATATATCCCTGGATGTTCTTGACATAGCGTTGGGAAGGAAGTATTATCATAATTTTTGTTGTGAGTTCCACTGCCCACCTCTCATCATTATTACTCCATTAAAAAAGTGTGTGGATGACTGTTATGAGAATGAGCATTTATGCTGAATATTGAGGAAATTAGAGGGGGAGGGAAAAGAAAAATGGTTGATGAGGTTTTTTTGCTTTTTTTTTTGGAGGGCAGTTGGGGTTAAGTGACTTGCCCAAAGTCACATGACTAGTAAGTGTGTCAGGTGTCTGAGGTCAGATTTGAACTCAGGTCCTCCTGACTCCAGGGCTGGTGCTCTATTCACTGCACCACCTAGCTGCCCCTTGATGAGGTTTTTTTTTAAAGGATGATGGGAGAATTTAGTCATTTATGAATTAGAATTATGAAATTAGAATTTGAAATATTAGAGTTATGAATTAGAAGCTCCATGATTCCAAGGCAACGGCCTTAGACAAACTATATTCATTAGTAGTAGTTGGTGAATGGGATGGCTGAGCTGCTATTAGTGACCTTGGAAAGATCTGGGAGGATTGGAGAAGTGTTAGAGGGCTGGAAAAGGGACAAGAATCTGCCTTCCCTTCTGCTAAATCCATTGGAGGAAGTCTGCAATATGCCAACTGGGTCCACTATAAATTTATAGAGTTCTTGGAGCCATAGGGAAAACCTTATGTTGTTGCCTGATTTATGTTTTTGTTATTGTTTTGTTTTTTAATCTGGACCTGCAATTTCATTGCTATAGGAAACTCTCAGTGAGGAAGCTCCCTTTATGAATGTAGATCATCCCCTGCTCTGTAACTTAGGGAGTATCAGAGAGTTGTCTGGGGTACCTAGTGGCTTTCCCAGGGTCACAGAGCCAGTATGTGTCAACCCTACTGACTCTAAGGCTAACTCACTATCCATTTAATGAATTAATAAATAAAAAATAAGTCATTTTGTGATTACCATGTGCTAGGCACTTGTATTAGGCTAGTGGGGACACAAACATAAAACAGACAGATATCCCTGCCTTCAAATAACATGCATTAGAATAGAGCAAAACACATATAGAAGGGAATAGTAACTAGGGAAAGGACACTTGGTCTGAACATTCAGAGGAGTGCTGAATGAAGGACAGTGGGAATCAAAATGACTGACTCAGGTTCAAGATATGTCAGAGGCAGGACTTGAACCCTGGTCTTCATACACTAAGGCAAACTTTCTGTCTGCCACACTACACTGTCCCATATGAACCCAAGATTGATGAGAAGGAAGCAAATAATAACAATGAAGGAAATCCTGAAGAACTGCCTTTAGACCAGTGGTATTGAGCTAAAATAGAAAAGGGGGCCCATAAGCATCCCTGTGAGCCACAGTGGGATTTAGCTTCAAAATGATGTTTTATTAAATTTTTATCAATTTTGTTATACATCCTAATCTGGTTTGGTTGTATTTGGGAATGTTATGGGCCACCTCTGCTGTGCCCCTGACTTTGTGAAGAGAACTAAGAATTTCTACCCTTAAGGAGTTTATGATGTATTGGGGTTTCCACATATATACAGATCAGTGAATTCTAGGTAACTTGGGGAGGAGAGGAAGAGTCAGAGACACAGAAAGAGAGAAAGAAACAAAGAAAAAGGGGGGAGAGAGAGAAAGAGGAGAGGGAGATGGCAAGGGGAAGAGAGAGAGAGAGAGAGAGAGAGAGAGAGAGAGAGAGAGAGAGAGAGAACTGCAAAGAGCAAGGAGGGGAGATGTGACCAGATGAAGGTAAAGAGGGAATATATAACAGACATGGGGGGTAGCCTGTGAAAAGGTATAGAGGTGAAGATGTACTGCCAAGTTTGAGGAGCTGCGAGTAAGCCATTTTAGCTGGAATGTAGAGTTCATGTAGTTGAGTAATGTGAAATAGGTTATTAGGTATGTTGTTGAGATTGAAACCTATATCTTCTGATTCTTCTTTTCAAAACTTAACGCACAATAGAAATTATTGTTATTCTTCATCTTCTCATTGTTGTTATTTCTAGCCATGTTTCTTTCCAATCTGATTTGCCACTGTGAGGGTGAAGGGGTTTAAGGATGAGTATCAGTCTTTCATATGCTGGTTTAGATTAAAGTGATTATTTTTTTCTCCTGAGCTCAAGGATGAGAAACTGGCTCCCCAAAACATTCTCTTAGATTTGAGATTTAACCGTTTTTGGGAAACTTTTGCTATCCCTGTTCTCCATCCTTCATATCTCTCAAATGATATGGTAAACTGTATAATAATAATAATATTCTAATGGCTAACCTTTAACATTAGCTAAAAACTATTACTTGAAGGTTTACAAAGTTCTTTACAACTGTAATTTCCTTAGACTCTATCAACAGCCCTATTAGGTGGATACTATTATTATCCTTTATTGAACAAAACCCAGGGAGCAGTATGTGTGGGTGGGGTGTACATGACAGGATGTGGGTACCAGAGAGAAGATAATAATTTTAGAGCTGGAAAGGAGCCTTAGGGGTCCTCTGTTCCAAATCCCCCATGTCACAGATGGATTGAGGCCCAGAGAGTTTAAAAGTCTGGCTCAAGATTACACAGGTAGTAACAGAGGTGGAATTTGAACTCAGGTCCTGTGCCTCCAAGCTTAGCTTTTGTTTAGTGGATACTATACTACCTGCTTTGATATATTCCTATGATAGATTGCTGAAGAAGCCAGTGGGGTGTGTGGGGGCTGAGTGGAGTAGGGAGGAAAGAGATTTTCCCACAGTCCTCTTGGAAAGGCTTGGTCTAAAGGTTAGGAGAGCATGGTCAGTTCTGATAAGGGATGCATCTGGGAGAAAGTGTCAAAATATCAAGGCTAGATAGAAATAAAGGGAGAAAAGTAAATGTGTTGTTGGCTCAAGTGATTGCCAAGTGAAACCACTGCAAATTAAATCCCCTCTTTGCCCCCCCCAGCCCCCGCTTTTTATTTTTATATTTTTGCTGTTGTTGAATAATACATCTGCAAACTGGGGAACGGCGGCTCCACTTGATTTACCAGCACCAATGCCCATTTGCTCACTCACAGAGCTGTTTGCAAGCAAATTTTGTTCCCATGCAAAACAAATGTAAATTTGGCATTAAGCAAGTGCCAATTATTTCCCAAATGAAGCAAAGGGAGGAAGCAGTGAGTTAGCAAAGAGAGGCACTGGACTGGGAAGCTGGAGATGGCGCATTCCCACTCCCAACTGCTGTTTGGGGCTGTTCCATCACCCGCAAAAATGTCTAATCTGTTTAATTGGATGGGCAATTCTCTGCTGCTGATCTGGGAGAGAGAACAGTGGAGGAGTTAGTGGATTTCCATTGACAATGAATGTGAGGCCTTTAGGGCCATCTTCTCTGCTTGTCTTGACCCCAGTTACCCAGTGTGAAAATAGGAAGATCCTCCCCCATTCACTTTGCTTAGATTTGGAAAAAGAGTTAGCTAAATCTATTTGTTGTTGTTTGGGCGTGTCCAAATTTTGTCATCCCATTTGTAGTTTTCTTCAAAGATACTAGAGTGATTTGCCATTTCCTTCTCCAGTTCATTTTACAGATAAGGAAACTGAGGCCAACAGGGTTAAGTGACTTACCCAGAATCACACAGCTAGTAAATGTCTGAGACCAGATTTGAACTTAGGAAGAGGAGTCTTCCTAATTCTCAGCCTAGTGTTTTATCCACTATACCACCTAGCTGTCCTATGCTGTATAAATTTAATGCACTTTAATTTAATATAATTATTGATTTGCTTGGACCAGATGAGATTTCATTACTTTAGAGAACTCTCCATGAAGATACTCCTTCCATCAAAGCAGGTTGGCATCTGCCCTACAACTTAGGGCTCCAGGGAGTTGCCTGGGACATTGAGAGGTTGGTGACTTGCTCAGAGTCATAAAGCCAAAGGCAAGACTTGAACTCAGATCCCCAAATTTGTTCTCTACCTACTACACCACACTGTCTTGTTAATTATGTTAATTAGATTCTACTTGTCCACTGTCGTCCTTTTCTATTGCATTATCATGGCTTGGATGTTATACTAGCGTCTGTCAATAGATAAAAGGTCTTTCCAACTAGGAAAAGGTTTAAGAACAGACCTGGCAACAATTCCTATCTGGAGTTTGATCTACATGAGAGAAATTCATTGGAGGGTGCTTAAGTTTTTGCCCACAGGAACTCTGAAGATTCTCTATTAAGATCTAGAGGGATCATAGGGTAATTGAATCATAGATCTAGAACTGTATGTAGCTTATTTGTACACAGTTATTTGCATGTAGTCTCCCTTCTTAGACTGTAAGCTCCCTGAGGGCAGGAACATTTTGCCTTTCTTTTAACAAACACAATGCCTGGAACATAGTAGGCTCTTAATAAACGTTTTCTCGATGACTGTTGGTTATCTCCAATTTCTCCTGTAGGTATCTTGTT
>NW_027185889.1:18601553-18607783 GCF_028583685.1 Petaurus breviceps papuanus | reverse complement strand
TTGTATAACACAATGCCTGGCACATAGTAGGCTCTTAATAAACGTTTTCTCGATGACTGTTGGTTATCTCCAATTTCTCCTGTAGGTATCTTGTTAGTACAGAGCTGTTTGCATGTAGTCTCCCCTATTAGACTGTAAGCTCCCTGAGGGCAGGAACATTTTGCCTTTCTTTTAACAAACACAATGCCTGGCACATAATAGGCTCTTAATAAACGTTTTCTCGATGACTGTTGGTTATCTCCAATTTCTCCTGTAGGTATCTTGTTAATACAGAGCCGTTTGCATGTAGTCTCCCCTATTAGACTGTAAGCTCCCCGAGGGCAGGAACATTTTGACTTTCTTTGTATCCCCAGCACATAGCACAGTGTCAGGCACAAAATAGGTGCTTAATAAATGCTTAGTAACTTAATAAATGTTGACAAACTTACTGGAAGGGACCTGAGCGACCCTAAAGTTCAACCCCCTCTTTTGGCAGCTGAGAAAATTGAGGGCTAGAGGGGTTAAATGACTACCCTGGTTTCCTGGAAAACTTGGTTCAAATACCACCTTCTACAAGAAGTCTTTCTTCATCCCCTCTACTAACCATTGCTAATGTTTCTCTACCCCAGCAATTATTTTGTGTTTTGTTTAGATATAAATGTTGGAAAATGTAAGCTCCTTAAGGGCAGGGACATTTTTTTTTCTTTCTAAGCACACAGCTTAATACAATGCCTGAAATCTAACAGGCTTAATCAGTGCTCCTTCGCTGATCAGTCAACTGAAATGTGTAAGTCACAGTGCTATAGAAAGAAGAGATAGACATATTTTCTAACTCAGGAGTTTAATGTGTGCTTGAAGAGATAAAATATGTCCACCATAACTATATCACAAAATAGTTAATATGATATGATATGACATAACTAAATATATTTATATAACATTATATTATATATAATATAATATAATACAACATAATATAATATGACATAACATATAACATAACAAACAAAATCATGGAGGTGGAGCTTGGGGACCATCTAGTTCAAACCCCACATTTTTCATGTGAGGAAGAGGGGGTTATGAGGAGTCAAGTGACCTAACTAAGGTCATACAGGTAGCAAGCACTAAGCATGGAGGAGGAAAGGAGGTAGGGTTTGAGTCTGAGTGCTGTGAATCCCAGACTCAGTACTCTTTAGCTGGCAATTTGGTGTTAGAAGTTAGAAGTACCCACATTGGTGAAATAACAGATCCTCAGAAAATTAAAGAGAAGGATTATTATTGATGTGATTATTGCTCATCTTTAATGGTAATAGTCCAAGTTCTGGTATTCAAATAAATAAAATTGCTGGTAATTTTCTAAATTAATTTTTAATAAAAAAGCAACATAGCTTCAGATGTGGTTTGAAACTAATAATTTAAAGCCAAAGTGTTATTATTACTAATGATTATTATGAATTTGAATAAATAGTCCCAGATCTGGGACTATAGGCAGCAGATAAATGGTGGTTGGTGAGAAGCCTAAAGCAGGCAATAAAGCTTGGCTGAAGTCTGGCACCAATATGAAATAGGAGAAGGAGACAATCATTAATGGCGACATCACCCTGTGATGTCATCGGTTCTCTTTGAAATGAAGAATGAATGACAGTAGTGACAAAAGATTCTGGACATGAAAGGCCTAATGGTGTCTGGATCACGACATGGTGGCTGGTGAGAAGTCTTTTCATATCTGTCTTGCAGGATTGTGGTGATGCATATACTTTGTAGGACTTAAAGAGCCTTAAATATGTGGAAAATATCAAGAGAGTCACTGTGACAGAATAGATAGAGTACAGGACTTGAGATCAAAAGATCTGGGTTCAAATCTCACCTCTGACATTTACCAGCTGTGTCACCCTGAGTAAGTCACAATGTCTTTCAGCCTCACTTTCTTCCTTTGTAAGATAGGGATAATCATGGCATCTCCACAGAGTTTTTACAAGGATCACAAGACAATGTATGTAAAATGGATTCTAAGTCTTGACGTGCTACATACATATATTTCTTATTATTATTTTATTATAAATGACTCAGGCAAAATAATTCAGAAGCTATATAATAGTACATGGTATAGTAGGGGGAAAGGGAATGAACTTCTTTGGAGCAGTGTGTTCAGAGATGGCAAATAGTGGGTCAGCATGATGCAGTGCAAAGAACACTGATTGTCTCTAGAGTCATAGGACCTGGCTTCAAATTATGCATCTTATGCTTACCATCTGTGTGACCTTGAGTAAGTCACAACTTCCCTGGGCCTCAGTTTCCTTATTTATAAAACAAGAGAGGTTCCTTCCAGTTCTCAATCTATGCCTATGATCTCTCATTCCAGTTATGTATATATGTAAAAATAATACGATAAAATAAGGATTCTTAACCTGGAACTCATGATCTTAGTTTCCAAATATATTTCATAAATATTTTTTCATAAATATTTCAGCATAATCCACTTCTTTGTAATCTCATCTATTTTATTTTATGCATTTAAAAATGTCCTAAGTCAGTATCCATAAGGCTTCACCAGATTGACTAAAGGCACCACCACATACACACACACACACACACACACACACACACAGGTTAAGAACCCATACACTAGGATTTATTTAAAGGATTCCTATAATTCATGTTTTTCATGAATTCCAAATGACCTTTTGCTCAGTTGCCCCAAATTTGTAATTTCATCATCATAGAGAACTCTCAGTGTGGAAGCCAGTGCTGATCAGCAATTCATCTGCTTGGGACACCAATAAGTTAAACAATTCACCCAGGGTCAAACAGCTAGGTTAGGTCTGGGAGAGAACTCAACTCTAGGTCTTCTCTCTTCTAAGGGTGACTTTGTATTTACTCTCCCACCCTGCTTCTCTATGCCCAATTACTCTCAATGCATGATACTTCCCAGCCTAATGATCCCCCATTGCCAATACCCCAAGTTGCCCTTTGCTACCTCCTCCATCTAACACTTGTTGCTGGGCCATCCTTCTCCTGCCATGTTGCCCTGGCATGGGATAGAATATTTAATCTGTTCCATTTGTGGACACTCACTACTGCTTCTTGGTGACACGGTACATGCTATTTGCCTTCTGCCAGGCACCACCTGCTACCTTCCTGGGCAAATGAGAGCTTACAAATTCTTGGCTGAGGCTTTGGCTCCTCCATAGCACTGGCCTTGCAGCCTGTTATCTCCATCTCCCTCCTGCCTGCACTTCCATGCATGGTGATATGCATGTCATGTCTATTAGCTTTTGGGAATCTCAGTTTTCTAATGAGAGCCTCCTTCCTTGTCTTTGACTGAATACTAGACCCATTAAAATCAATATGCTGTGCTTGAAATTGGATCCATAATATACCAAATCATACCTTGACATCATCTGGAATGGTCAGAGATATCATTTCCCAAGATTATCTTAGTCAAGTTTTATGAGGCTCCCAAGTGGTTTTTGGGACTGTTTGCCCAGAAGGTCCATAGTACTGGACTTGGAGTCAGGAAAACAATTGCTTCTTGACTTGTTGACTAATACGGGGAAGGAGAGAAGGAGGAGGAAGGGAAGAAACATTTATTAAGGACCTATTATGTGCCAGGCAATGCTTTATAAATATTATCTCATTTGGCCCTCAGAACA
The DNA here is from genome assembly GCF_028583685.1 of Petaurus breviceps papuanus. Lineage (NCBI taxonomy): Eukaryota > Metazoa > Chordata > Mammalia > Diprotodontia > Petauridae > Petaurus > Petaurus breviceps. The sequence continues at coordinate 18,604,151 of NW_027185889.1, read as the reverse complement.
AACCAGGGAGGTAGGTGCTATTAGGATCCCTATTTTATAGTTGAGGAAACTGAGGCAGAAAGAGATGAAATAGATTCCTCAGCATACCATATCCAACATACACAGAATACCTGGAAAGGCACATTTAAATTGCCAGAATTATTCTAGTTATACTCAGAAGCTCTCTGTTCTTTTTTTTGTTTATTTGGTTTTGTTTTTATTTTTTTATTATTTTTTAGTTTACATCATTCATATCCACAAGATTTTGAGTTACAAATTTTCTCCCCACTTTCCCCCTACCCACCACCCCAAAACAGCGATTCCATTGAATATCCCCTCCCTCAATCTGTTCTCTCCCATATCTTCCCCCATCCCCCTCCTCCAACTTTCCAGTAGGGCACAGTGGATCTCTATGCCCCAGTGCCTGTATATCTTATTTCCCAGTTACATGTAAAATAATAATAATGATGATGATGATGAAGGTGATAATGATATACTTATATTTTAAACCTTTGAATTCCAGATTCTTTCCCTACCTTCCTCGTCACTCACCCTTACTGGGAAGATAAGCAATTCAATATAGGTTGTACATGTGTATTGTATATGTAGAAGCTCTGTATTCTTCATAAACTAACAAGTGACAAATCTCCCCACTACAAATATAAACCCCCAAATATCCTTGAGGATGTAACCAACAAACTGTAATGTAACTGGAATATCATTACAGACAAAACAGTTGCTCACAATCTCCTAGACATAATATTAATCAAAAAATGTTTAGGGTGGCATAACAGAAAACTCCCTGGGATTGGAGTCAGGATGACCTGACTTCAAATCCAGTATCTGACACTCATTAGCTGTGTGACCCTGGGAAAGTCACTCAACTTCTGTTTTCCTCAGTTTCCTCATCTGAAAATAGGGGTCATAATAGTATCTCCCTTATAAGGTTGTTGTGAAGATCAAATGAAGTTATATATACAAAATGCTTGGTCAACCTTAAAGCACTGTATACATGTTAACCACTATTATTTTATTGTTATTAATAATTGATAGAATCATTAATATTATCAACTATCATTATTTTACCAAAGAGTCATAATCTCCAAACTCCAGGAAATGCAAAGCTCTTAAATCATACCTTTGCTTGAAAATCCAGACCACATTGGGATAGGATGAGGTACATAATCCTTTGCATCAACCTGTCTGCTATTGGGGTTTTCCCAATGCTGCTTTCAGTAAGGGTACAGACAAGAAGGTGATATCCCAACATTTGTATCAAATTGCAAAAATCAGCCATTGTATCCACCTGTGCAGCAGGTCCCCAAGCACTTGCCATGAAAAAACAATAATAGCAGAGTTGATGTATCTAAAGACAGTCTCTTCTCTGAGCTCCACCTAAAATCTAGAGGAGTAGAAGGAAACAGAAAGATGATGATGTAAAGGTCCATGGTCCAATTTTTTTTAGCAGGGTTACTTCCAGCAAGTAAGTAGACCTGGCTCTATCCTTATATGAGTCAGGTTCAATTCTATGCAAGTCTGACCCCAGCGATGGTCCCACCTAGGAGTCCTGATAAAAATGTCTTAAAGTTTAGATTTGGCTTGTGTCTGGGGTCTGCTCAAAAGGGATCATCTGGGTGTACAGTAGATCAGATCTAAGGTAGGTTTTTTTTTATTTTCTCAGGCAAAATAGAAATGTTGAAAACACAAAAGGTTCATTAGCACACATTGACATATATTAAAAAAGATGATATTGGGGCGGCCAGGTAGCACAGCAAGTAAGAGCACCGGCTCCAGTGTTGAGAAGACCTGGAGATCGAATCCCGGGCTCAGACACTCAGCACCACACCCAGAAATAACTGGCCGTGTAACCTTGAGCAAGTTACTTAACCCCGATTGCTTAAAAAAAAAAAAAAAGATGATATGGTAACCCGTCACTCCAATTATATTTTCTTGGAAGGCTTCTCATGAAAAACATTATAACATGAAACACATGGATAGGACTGAAGAATAAGCACTTTATCTTTACCTTGGCTCTATACTGTCTGAGCAATTCACTTAAAGTTCATGGCCAGGGTTCATCCTTCTGCTCAGGATAATTTTAGCTTCTTGGTTGCTTTCAAGGTCATCAACTGGATGGCCAACCAGTATTCAGACCTAAGAGTTCCTGATTTCTCAGACTTGCCAAATTGCCACCAAGGCCAGAAGCACCTATCTCAAGATGACTTCTTGATCACCTATACTCGGAGAAAGAAGTATAAGTAGAAAATGATGGCCAAGAAATTGAGATTGAACAGTTCCAGGACATGGCTTTGTCTAAGTAGATTTATAAACTCACTGCATAATATATGCAGCTGCCCCCCCCCCCCCCTCTCTCTCTCTGTGTATATAAAGGGGGGGGAGGGAGAGGGAGGGAGAGGGTGAGAGAGAGAAGAATGAGGAGAAGGAGAAGGAGGAAGAGGAGGAGAAGGAGGAGGGGAAGGAAGAGGAGGAGGAGGAAAGCAAAGTATGAAGCCAAGAAAAGAAGGAAGGATAGAAGGAAGAAAGAAGTGAGAGAGGAAGGAAGGAAAGAAGTAAGGAAATAAGGAAGGGGGGAGAGAGAGAGAGAGAGAGAGAGAGAGA
>NW_027185889.1:18559319-18601543 GCF_028583685.1 Petaurus breviceps papuanus | reverse complement strand
AGAGAGAGAGAGAGAGAGAGAGAGAGAGAGAGAGAGAGAGAGTTTTCTTGTCCAGTGGCCAGTGTTTTTGGCCTAGGTCATTAAGTGTGTGATTGGAAGAGCCAGGAATAAACTCCAGGCCTTCTGACTTCCTGGTTTATTCTGAGCACTACTACCTCATACCGCTGGAAATCTAGTTCAGATCCTTGGAATGGAGAACTGGGAGTCCTGCTCTCTCCATGGTCCTGAGCACTCAGCATTCTGTCCACAGAATGAACCACAGAATGTTGGAGCTGGAAGGGATCCTACAGATAAATGTGTGACCTTGTCATTTTTTACAGTTGAGGGATTTGCTCAATCTGAACAAAGCCAAGATTGGAAACCTATGTCTTTTTAAAAAATTAGACTACAAGTTCAATCTCCTTTCCACAGTTACATTTGACCATCTTCACACCATACATTTCTCATGTTGCTTATACCACACTTCCTAGACCTCCCGAATCTATGTATTATAGATGTGAGTTCAGCTCTGTTATACCAGGACAGAGAAGTTGAAGAATCTTGGTTTTGTGAAGCAATACTGATCAATATGGCAAAATTCAACAGCTTCACAAGTTTTTAAAGAAATTCCCAGAGCAAATGAACTTGACCTAGTAACCACTATGAGTTCTAAAACTTTTTGAACACTCAGCAAAGAAGCACTTAAACTCCTTGATCAGGCCATAGAGAACATCATTTGGGTTTGAGATGTTACAAAGCCTTCCTCTGGAGCAGATAAGAGAATGGGTTAAACAAGATGACAGAGGGCTGACGTGTATCTAGGGCTAACTTTATAACAGTCATCTTGATTAATGAGGCCTTTCATTTGCATAGTCACTATGAAACTGGGGGAGGGAAGAGAAGCTGATTTCCTCTTATAGCAACTTTCAAAGGCACTGACTCCTCATTATGAGTAATCACAAACCACTTGGCATGAAGGGCAAACTTGAGATAACGAAATCTTCAATCTTTCAAATTCCCAGCATTCAAGTGGTAAGTAAAACATTCTTTTTTTTTAAAGCTAATTACATGATCTCACTTCTCCAACTTCCCAGTCTGGAAAAGTGAAGTTTTCTTTTTGTATCTTTTGTTTCATGAATATTCTTCTTAAGTTCATTTATTTTTTTAAATGTCTTGACCTGTGATTTCATCAGAATGGGGAACTCCCGGTGAGGGAAATTCTCCCCATTAATGCAGTCCAGTAATTCTTCTGTAACTTAGTCTTACAGAGTCACTCAGTGGCACTGAGAGGCACTACCCATGGTCACGTAGCCAGTCACAATAGCAGAGGCAGCTATTATGTACATTCTTAGAGATATCCATATTGTCTCTCTGTCCCTCTATGCCAAGTCACTTCTTTACAATCCATATAATCCATGAATATTTATCGGTATTTTATTTTTATTATTCTCTGTTCAGAGTCATAAAGGTCAGGTTTTTTGTTGTTGTTCATTCCTGTCTGACTCTTTGTGACCCCATGTACACTGGGCCCTTCTAACTTCCACTATCTGGATAGTGGATAATATCTACTATCTGTCCAAGTTCATATTCATTGCTTCCATGACCTTATTTTTCCATCTCATCCCCTGCCATTCCCTTCTCCTTTTGCCTTCAATCTTTCACAGCATCAGAGTCTTTTCTAATGAGTCCTGTCTTCTCATTATGTGGCCAAAGTATTGTTTTGAATTTTTTTCTGTTTCATGGACTACAGAATTTCAGAACTAAAAATGACCTCCATACAGATTTAGTCCAACCCATAATGGAGACAAGAATGCCTTGTAACTCTAGTGATATTGTAAAGCCCTTGAAGTAACAGATTACATTTGATAATTATCTAATGGTCATTTATTGTTGGTATTGGGGGTTTGAAGAAAAAGGGACTAGCAAACCTCCTGATAGAGAAGCATGGGGACCTTGGAAGGAAATTCTTATCTGAGACTGATAAAAAAGGAGAGTAAGCATAACAATGAGGCCAGGTCAGTATCCTATGATCCAAGAGCCTAACAGGAAAAAAAAACTGGAAGAAACCTGCTTGCCTTGTTGGTAGAGAAGATGGGGTACTATGGATGCTAGGTGTTATATCTACTGCTAGTTTCATTTGCTTTATCTGCTGGTTTGCTCAATTTTTTCAGTTATAAATGTTGATTCAAAGGGATCCAGTAGATAGGAAATTAATGTGATGTATAATTGTAAAAAGGCATAAATGAAAATTGCTAATTAAGAGAAAAAGGCAAAGGGCCAAGATGAATGGATACTACAGTTGTCAATTGGAGAGTTCAGAGTCAAGGGAGTTCACAGGATAGGAGGATAAGAATCCAAAATGCAGACAGTGCCAGGGAATTGATAGTGGGCCTGCCTCAACAAAGCCCTACTATGCTGCCCTGGAAAGGGTAATGATTTTGGAGAGGAGGGAACCAGGGTTGTGTAGTGGAAAAACCAGAATATAGAGTCATAGGACCTGAGTTCAAATACTCTGCCACTTACTCCCTTTGTAACCATAGGCAAGTGATTTAGCTTTTCTGGGCCTCAATTTCTTCATCTGTAAAGTGAGAGGCTTTGACTGGCTGATCTCTTAGGTCCCCTCCAGCTCTAGTTTTATGGAAATGTCAGTTTCACTTGGAAATCCCAGCTTTAGTGCCTACTACCAATCCAACATCCATCAATCAAAAGCATTTATTAAGTACCTGTTATATTCCAGGAACTGGCAATACAGAAGCAAAAAAAGGAAACAATTCCTATTTTCAAGGAGCTTAAAAGTCAAGAAACTTAATGTTTCTTATCTTTAGTTTCTTCACCTATGAAAATTAGGTGTTTGGGTTCAATCTATCAGGTTGCATCTAGCTATAAATTTTATGATGTCAAAACTTAGGTATTTTAAGAAAAAAAATCACAAGGGTTTGTGTACCCAGCATCAGCTAGTGCTGTCCCTTCTGTGTCTTTACTAAAGGGGCCTGTCACATCCCTTTCTGATCCAACCCATGCCCTGTCCCAACCACTTCTCTTACAAACTGCCTTGCATACTTCTAGGCATGCAATAAATACTGGTCTTAAAACTGGATCAGAAAGAAAATTTATGATCAACAGCATGCACCCACACTAAAAAAACATGTACTCAAATTAGAAAGTGGTTGTGTCAGATGACTAGGGTAAAATGGGCATCAGTCCAGTGGGGATCATTACCCACAGTAGAATCTAATTTTCTTCAGTAGAAGGCAAGCCTCCTGGGGGCAGAGGCTAGTTGGTTTTTATCTTTTCATAGATAGTGCTTAATACAGTCCCTAATGTACAATTGGTATTTAATAAATACTTATTAAAGATATTAAATTGAATTAAAATAGAATAATGACTTCCTGTGCCAATTTTTAAATCTATCCAAAAACTAGGGCTCTGGATTTATTAGCATTTGGTAGATACTGACAATATGCTTAGCACAGAACAGACATCAAATGACACGGACTTGCTCCTAGAAGTTTGCCATCTAGATCCAAACAAACAGAAAACACACCATCTGAAAAATCCGACACCATATGCAATGTGCTAGGACAAATTGATATTTGACATTTAAAAAAAACCCAACCACTTATCTACACATTTTCATGACTTTCCTTTCTATTTCATCATTCTATTTGGTCTGTATTCCTTTACTTTATATCTTCCTTCTCTTTCTTCTCCTTTGCCTTTTACCTTCTACCCTCCTCCTTTTACTCATCTTCTTCTTTCTTCTCCTTTTCTTCCTTCTCTTTCTCCTCTTTTATCTTTTCTTCTTCCTTCTACCCTCCTTCTTTTCTTTCTCTTCTCCTTTTCCTTCTTCTCCCCTTCCTCCTCCACTTCCTTTTCCTTTCCATCTTCTTTCCCTCTCTTCCTTTACCTTCTCCTTCTCCCTCTCTTCTTTCCCCTTTTATGTCTCTTCCTCTTATTCATTACTTTTTCCTCCATAGACCTTCACTTATTCTTCCTTTTCTTTCACTCAGAGTATGAGGACCTAGGTTCAAATCCCACTTCTGACACTATCTGTATGACCATGGACACATTCAACTTTTCTAAGCCTCAGTTTCCTCTCCTGTAAAATGAGGGGTTGGAACACATGGTCAATAAGGTCCCTTCCATATCTAAATCTATGATCAGTTGTCTTCTATGTTTAGTGATCTATTAGTGACCTTCATTCTGACTGAAAGCACATCTTCTAAGTGCTCAGATCCTGGGTCTGCTACCAGCTGAGTGTCTTTGAGCAAGTTACTTAACTTCAGGACCCCCTGTTGCACTGCCCCTCCTGGTTTTTATGAGTAAAATGAATGTGATAAGATTTGCTCTGCCTCTATCACTGGGTAATTGGGGAGAAACTGCCCTAAACCATCTAAGTTATCAATCTTCTAGATAACTATCTCAAATCTTAGCTTTGATGATCCTTGAAAAACCTGGCCCTAAACTGCCTTTCTATAATCCATGAAGTTAGTTAGATGGCTTGGTGAATAGAGTACTGGGCCTGGAGTCAGGAAGACTCATCTTCCTGAGTTCACATCTGACCTAAGATACTAACTGTGTAATTCTGGGAAAGTCACTCAACTCTGTTTTCCTCAGTTTCCTCATCTGTCAAATGAGCTGGAGAAGGAAATGGTAAACCACTCCAGTATCTTTGCCAAGGAAACCCCAAATGGGGTGATTCTCATGAAGAATCAGAGAAGACTGAAAATTGACTGAATAACAACAAAAAATCCAAGCATCGGCTCTTCACACTGCAATTTATGGCAAATAGCCCATTGTCGAATCTAATGGCTTGTTTCAGGAGATAAATTTTATTTAAGGTTTTCATTTTTTTTTGCAAAAATGTACAATAAATAGAAAACATGGGCCTTTAAAGACATTTTTCAAGAATCAGATTGAAGATATGTAAGTCAATCACATAATGAGCCTGCATGAGATGCACAGCTTAGGTTCAACCATTGTGATGACCTGATGTTCTGGCATGTTTGCAACCCTGCCCATAGGCTTATAACTGCCCAGTACTCAGGCCCAGTCTTGGTCTTTATGAATAATGGTGTGCTAGAGATAGGAGGCAGAGAAATGTTCCACTTAATTTAGTGCTATATGTCCCAGCAAGCAGCCCAGCTAATTTTCATCCCTCTTTCCTATTTGCTTTAGAGTAATTTGATTTGCAGAATTTCATGAATGAATGGATATTTTATTAATCAATCATAACACACCTCAGCAAGGCAAGTCCATTTAGAAGCAGTCCCTAGTGCCATGTTTTCAATTCAGCTGAGATTAACTGTGGGTAGAGAGTAAAGCCATCTCTTTGGAGACAGCTAGCAAAGAGATTTCAAGAAAAAAATTGGGATCATTTCATGCATCTATCCTTGTACCAGTCTTTGCTTTGAAGTTACCATAATCAACCAGAGTGGCCAGCAATGGTAAGTAATGCATTAGAGTGTGTTGGTAATGGTGTTAGAGAATGAAGATAGATAGACAGATGACAGATGATAGATCTCTATCTATCATTGTTAAGCACTTGCTATGTAACAGGCACAATGTACAAGTGAGCAAGACAGTCTCTGCCTTCAAGGAGATGACATGGCAGCCACTTTGTCCAGTGGATAGAACACTGGACTTGGAATAAGGAATATCAACATTTAAATTCTGTCTCAGATACTTACTAGCTGTGTGACATCGGTCAAGTTACTTGGGCCTCAGTTTCCTCATCTATAAAGTGGAAATAATACTCATAGCACCTACTCCATAGGAACATTGTAAGGATCGAATGGCTTAATTATATAAAGGACTTTGCAAAAATTAAAGCATTAAAGATAATATTATCGTTGTGGTTGTTGCTGTTGGTCCTTTGTTCTTGAAGAGGACCATGACATCAAGAAGGTGATGCCATGATGTATGCAAGTGACTTGGATTTAGGTGAGAGAGGGCTGTGTAAGGTCACCCGTCTCACTTTCTCCACCAGAGTCACTCGAGTCCAGTGGCAAGATATAGACCAAAATGACTGGAGATGGATCCACATTATAATTACATTGTTATTAGTAGTAGTCTTGTAATCCTTGCTACTGAGAGAGGTTGAAGCTGATGACTTGAGCTCAGGAGTTCTGAGTTGTAACAAAGTAAAGCCTATGGGGTATCCTCACTAAGTCTGGTACCATATGGAGAATCCCTCAAGTATAAGGGATCATCAGGCTGCCTAAGGGGTGTGTGTGTGTGTGTGTGTGTGTGTGTGTGTGTGTGTGTGTGTGTGTGTGATTACATTCTAAATAGAGAATACAACACATAAAGTAGAGATAGAAATGGGTAACTAAGAATCAAAGGACTTAGGAAGAAGGAGGAGATAGTACGCCCCCAGGAAACATGGTGAGAAGACCATTGTAAATGCCATGAAGGCCTGGGCCCTGGCAAAAGCTCATCTCTCAGAGACAGGGGACTCAACAGAAGAGTCTCAGTTTCCAGTGGGGGAGAAATGGTCAGAGAGTGGAGGGAAGGGCACACACATTTATTAAATTCTTACTATATACCAGTCACTATGTTAAGAATTTTACAAATATCTCATTTGATTATCACAACATCATGGAAGGTAGGCATTATTATGATCCCCATTTTAAAGTTGAGGAAACTGAGGCAGAAAGGCCTCATAGCTAGTAAGTATCTGAGTGTGAATTTAAAAGTCAGGTCTTCCTCTACATTGCTTGTCTGACTACCTACTGTAAGGATTCAGCCTAGAGGCAGATGGGAGAATGACAAAGATTCTGGCTTTCAAGTCAGGGAATCTGAATGTGGATTTTAGCTCTGCCACTTACAACCTATGAGACTGTGGGTGGATCAGTTCACCACTCTGATCCTTGGTGTCCTCATTTGATGAGTGGGCAGGAAAGCACTGTGCATTTCTTGTTACGTGTAAAATAAAGATATTTGCTATGTTTCCTCCAAAGTCCCTTCCAGATCTGCCAACCCTTGATTCTTTCAGCCCCAACTGGTCTTTTCCATCCTCTCTTTTTCATGAATGTTTGAAAAAAACATTCAGTGCTTACTAGGCACCAAGCACTGTGCTAAGAAGCAGTGAAATACATAGAAAAGTACCTTTCTCTAGGAGCTCACATTGCAATTGATGGAGATACCAAATACAGGAGAATTCAGGTGCAGGACCAATGGAGAGGCTCCGTAGCATCTTCTTTCTTCAGCTTTACAGGACCTTAGTGTTGGACTTGGATTCAGAAAACCTGCATTCCAACCCTGCCTCTGAGATTTATTGTGTGGCCTTGAATAGATCACTTCATATTCAGAAGCCTTAGCTTCCTCACCTGTAAAATGGGAGGTGAGGGCAGATTTAGTGACCTTTGAAGGCCCTTTGAACTGTAGATCTATGATCCCATCACATCTCTGAACCTTATTTCCCCATCCATAAAAGGGGTTTGGACTAGATGCCTCTATGGCACCTTCCAGTTTTAAGTCTACAATCCCTTCTAAGACATTTTCTCCTTTTAAATTTGCATGTTCTAGTCACGGGCTCCTTTTTATTTTTAAATCACAGTCTGAGATAATCCAAAGGGGAGGGAATTTGCTTGGAAGGCAAACAAAGATCCAGACACAAAGTTAGATCTGAAGTTGGAAGCAAGTGATTATATGCCGTATACTCCAAGTATTGGGAAATGTAATTAACTGTTTTCTTCAGAAAAACAAAATTAATTAGAGAACTGAAAGCTTCCCTAACCACAGGGTTCAAGAAACTAATTATCAAAAGAAAACAAAACATTATATTAATGTTAATGATACCCATTTAACGAAGGTATCCTTTTAAAATGACACGCACTGTAATTACACTAATTAAAACTAGTGTCAGGTTTCTTTCTGAATTTTATTGCCCTCCTTAGCTGAAAACTTTCTCTTTCTTTGTGTATGTTTATTAACTATTTTTTTTTTTTGGTTTGAGGGAAGGACTGGCTTACCTTTGAATCACAAGGGCTGCAAGCCTGGGTTGAGTCATAGGTGGTGGGGTAGGATAGGAACTGGGAAACACCGAAGAAGGTAGAGGGGGGAGGAAGAGGCCTGAGGCAGGGGATGGGCTGGGGCAAGAAGCAGAGGAAGGGAGAAGGAGCCTGGACTAGCTTTGCTTTTAGCTGCCATAGCAAAGAATACATAGAAAGATGAAAACTCTGTAGGGAGAATCTCCACATGAACTGAAAAAACTGGAGATTCAGTGTGTCAGGTATGGAGCAATGAAGCCCAGCAGGAAGCTGTGTTGGGGGAGGGATGAAAGAGAGAGGGGGGGAGAGGGAGACAGAGAGAGAGAGAGAGAAGGGGGAGGAGGGAGACAGAGACAGAGAGAGAGTGAGGGGAGACAGAGAGAGAGAGAGAGAGGGAGAGAGAGGAGGGGAGAGGGAGAGAGAGAGAAGGAGGGGGAAGAGAGAGAGGAGGAGAAGAAGAGAAGAAGAAGAAGGAGAAGAAGGAGGAGGAGGAAGGAGGAGGAAGAGGAGGAGGAAGAAGAAGAGGAGGAGGAAGGAGAAATCGAGAAAAGGAAAAGGAGAACAATCGGGAGGAGGAAAAGTAGGAGATATGAAGACAAAAGAGAAGAGGAAGAGAATCAAGAAGGAAAAGGAAAGATAGAGAAGGAATAGGATGGAAAGAAAGAAAGGTAAGAGGAGAAGGAAGAAAAGAGAAGATGGAAGAAGAGGACAGAGAGTTAGAAAAGGAAGAGAGGAAGGGAAAAGGGAAGGCAAAGGAAGAGAACGAAATGTAGAGGTAGTTTGTGTGTGTGTGTGTGTGTGTGTGTGTGTGTGTGTGTTTGATTTGAGGATTTCTGCAGTTTACCTCCTTTTAAAGGAATACTATTCTGTATTATTATCATGTGTCTGTATTCAGGAAATTGCTCTCATTACACTTGGGAAATCATGCATAAATTTCCTCAGGTCTCCTAGGTGTAGAAATGAGGCAAGAAAGCCAGAAAATCTAAGGTGGACTCAAGATCCTTGGTGTCGAGACAATGTCTTGCATATGAGCATGTCTTTCTACAACTTCCCTCAAAAGACTGCAATTGTCTTGGGGGCAATTTTCATGCTATTTTCACCAATGTTTCCTGTACTAGCCAAAGTAATAAATATTTGTTAAATTGAGTTGTACAGGGGTGAGGAATCTGTGGCCTCGTGGCCACAAGTAGACCTCTTGGTCCTCAAGTGTAGCCCTTTGAATCCAAACTTCAGAGAACAAATTGATTTCTGTGAGGTTTGGATTCAGTCAAAAGGCCGCATTTGAGGACCTAGAGGGCCACATGTGGGTCCGAGGTTGAAGGTGCCCTACCCCTGGAACAAACAAAGCTTTCTATTTACTTGACATGGTAGAAAAAAGTCTTAAGGAAAGCATAATGATCACTGAGAAACAGTTGGATAGAGAGCTGTTCTTGGAGTCAAGAAGACCTGCTCTGAAGTTGTGTATCTGACATATATGGCTATATGTCCCTGGATAAGTCATTTGATTTCCCACTAATTCAGGTAAGGGGATTGAGGCATATCCTCACCAAAAAGTTTCTTATACCAGTGAAATCAGAGGTGCAGCTCACAAATAGTTAAAGAATTGTTAACAACGCCAAGGATAAAACTAGATATCTTCAGTGCCTTCAGAATCACAAACAAAAAACTGTGCTTTAAAAACAACAATAACATTTCAGATCATTGACATGAATGAGAATATCTGGAGTACCTGAACTTATTGGCTCCATCTGTATTCATTATCTTCCAAGATATATCTAGGTTTGATTAATTTACATTCCTAAAAACTTAAAGACAGTCTATCTCTAGACCAGGAAGGCATGTCACTAAAGAATGATGTATTTTACCAACTAAGCATCGAATCTACTCAGGAACAGATATATTAATATATGCAATGTATATGTATGTATACATATATAGTATCCATAGTTACCTTTATATCTATATTGTTTATATCTATCTCATATGCATATATATATACACATTAGATATGGGTGTACCTGTCCATATATGTGTACACACATGTGTGTATGTGTGTGCTCTCTTCTACAAAGGAGAATTCTTTGGGACAAGAAGGTGACATTCCAAGCACAATATACTTAATAGATTCATGCTATCTTTCCTGTTATCAAGAAATTAGGGGAGGCTAGGTGGTGCAGTGAATAGAGCACTGGCCCAGGAGTCAGGAGGAGCTGAGTTCAAATCTGGCCCAGACACTTGATACACTTACTAGCCATGTAACCTTGGGAAAGTCACTTAACCCCAATTGCCTTGCCCTCTCCCCTCCAACAACAACAACAAAAAATATATTATATATTTCTATAAACTGACTTGGATTTCATGACATCATAAATTTGGAGCTGGAAGGGACCGAAGATGTCATTTAATCCAGCCCACTCATTTTAGAGAGGAGGAATTTGAGACACAGATCAGTAAATTCACTTGCCCAGGGTCACTTAGGTAGTATGTTGCAGCCAGGATATGACTCCATGCCTTGAGAAGATCACTCTACATTCAGAGTTTCATTTGCTGTGCTGAGATTGCATTTCTCTGGCCATCAGGAAAGGGTTATTTTGGGGGGCTTCAATCTCAAACATATGAATGAATCCTTTAAACCCATGGAAAGTTATAGAGTGGCTCAAAGATGATATGAGTTTTGATCCAAAATTACATAGGAAATAAGATTTCATAGTAGCACCAATCTGAAATTTCCAAGGAAAAACATTTGATTTTTTAAAATGATTTTTTGTCTGATAAATTGGGAACCAGTTAATTTGCCTTGTTATTGTTCAGTCGTTTTTCAGTCATGTCCTGTTTACCTCAGTTTCCTCATCTGTCAAGTGAGTTGGAGAAGGAAATGGTAAAGCACTCTAGTATCTTTGTCAAGAAAACCCCCAATGGGGTCATGAAGAGTTGGACCCAACGGAAAACAATTCAGCGACAACTAAAGCAGAAAGAGGTCTTAGGAAGAACATAGCTCTCAAAAATGAAGAATTGTAGAACAATTATGATCAACGAAGCCAAGTTAACAGGCATTTAGTAAGTGTTTACTATGTGTCAGATACTGTACCGAGTACAAATAGAAGCAGAAGAAGAACAGTCCTTGCCTTCAAAGAGCTTGTATTCTAATGGGGAGAAAACAATGCACAAATGGGGACTGAGGGGTAGGGAAGAAGAGATGAAAGTGCCTGGTACTGGGTAGCCTGGTAGAGAAAGTCCCGAGAGTCAAGAAGGCAGCCTGGGAAGGATTGAAGACATCTTCCTTAAAATGGAGGTTGTAGAAAAAGCAGTGAATCAGGAGAGGCCACAAGGCAGAGGCAGCAAAGTGCTGGTAAATATTTAACAACTTGCTTTCAGAGAAAAAGAAATGTGAATAGGTCACACTTTTAAGGTGAATCTGCGTTATTAACATTCTCTCCATCACCTTTGCAAGTCTAGATAATCAACATGACACTAAATCAAGCCCTAATTTGGAGCACTTGCCTTTTTCTGAGATATAAATGCTCCCCTTGAAAATTTAGCAATTGGCTGACTTTGGAGGTCCCTTTCTAGCTGGATCTGGCACACTACTGGGCAGAGGGTATGTTCAGTGTGTGAAGTCCAGAAGGGAAATGAGCTTACAAAGGAAAGAGGTTTCTGTGGCATGGGAGAGAAAGCATACAGAATCATGAGTATAACCATCAGCTACTCTACTTCTACCCTCCCTAGCTGGAGTAGAATCTTCCATACAAGGACAAATAATAATTGTAATTATTAGATTGAATCAAATACAAATGATAATATTATTGATAATAATGGATTGAATAAATTAAAATTGATAATTGATGGAATCAATTATAATTGATAATAATGAATTGAATCAATTAGAATTGATAAGAAAAATAGCTAGCATTTATATAACCTCTTCTGTGTGCCAGATGGCAGCTAGGAAGCACAGTGAATAGAGTGCTGGGCCTAGAGTCAGGAAGACTCATCTTCCTGAGTTCAAATCTGGCCTCAGACACTTACTAGCTGTGTGACCCTGGGCAAGTCACTTCACCTTGTTTGCCTGTTTCCTCATCTATAAAATTATCTGGAGAAGGAAATGGAAAACTGCTTCTGTATCTCTGCCAATAAAACCCTAAATAGGGCTTTGAGGAATTGGACACAGCTGAAAACGACTGAACAACCATATGTCATATACTATACTTAACACTGTAAAATTATCTCGTTTGATACTCACACCAGCCCTGGGAGGTATGGGCTGTTATTATTCACATTTTATAAAGGAAGAAATTGAGGCAAAGAGAGGTTAAGTGACTTGCCCAAGGTCACAAAACTAGTAAACGTGTGTGAGGCTGGATTTGAACTCAGGTCTTCCTGATACCAGGCCTGGTGCTCTATCCATTGTACCACCTAGCTAGCTAACTAACTAACCTCTTAGTTAAAGAGGTTAGAGTTCAGGCCTTACTGGGGCATTTGCAAGAAGGATGCTTATTAGCTAGCTTACATTTCCTCTCAATTGAGTACAGTCCAATCAACACCAAATGAGTTCTTTATTTTGGTTTTCTCTTCCTCCATGGGTGACTCCTACCTTGGACAATGTGTCTTCTGCTGTTGTTATTGCCAATGAAACTTCTCCAGTATTTGCTACCCCACAGCTCTGGTGCCTTGGAAGGGGGAGGATGCCAGCTGCTTTACCATATCTCACAAGGCCCCATACCAAAGCAGAGAAGAAACGAACAGGAGGGGGGCCCATCCCAGACACTGATTTGCCTCTGGGCCCATGAGCTCATGGCTTTTGACTTGATGGGAAGAAATGTATCCCCTCATCCAGCCTCTTTCCAAAGCTGCAGAGTTGTCCTTACAACTTGAAGCCAGCAATAAGAAGAGAGGAGGGGGCGGGGACTGAGCCTTTGGTATGCACACAGAGTTTTGCCTTAGCTGCCAATTAAAAGAGAACTGTTGGACAGCGGGAAAAAGTAGGAAGGATTTGGACCTCCTTTGACAAGAGGGAAAGCAAGTCTGTTCTGTCATACATTCTCAAAAGGAGCTAAACTTGCCGGAGGGGACAGCCTGGACAAATGGGCGCAGGTAGAAGATGCAGGCCGAGTTGGGGCACAGCTAGTGACCCAGTTTGGCTGGATGGAGTGTGGGGTAAATGAAGACCTAAGGAGGAAGAGTTAACATTTCATCTGAGATGCAAGAGAGCCATTGAAGAATTATAGACCCTTCCTTCTAGCACAGGACAGGACACCATAAGCTGTCCTCATTTTACAGATGATCAAATCCAGGCCCAAAGATGTCAAATGATTTGTCCAAGGTGTCATAGGGAGTAAGTGGCAAAGCTGATCATCAAATCCAGTATCCTAAGTTTGGCCTGCTTTTTCTTGCCCACATGGTCTCTGAGTCAGACCTGCCTGTGCCCCCAAAAGAGGATTTTGGTGCCTGTGAAGAGCTTGGATTAGAGAAGGGATGGGTAGTGGTAGAAGTTTAAAGACAGAGGCATGGATCCTCCATTGAGAGCTGGAAAGGACTTGGTGGTCAGCTATTCTAACTCCTTTGTTTTATGGATGAGGAAAGTGAGACCTAGATAGGTAAAGGGTCTTGCCCAAGTCACAGAGCCAGTGTAGTGTCATAGACAGGTCTTTTGTCTTCAAAGCCCTTTTCTTGGTACTGTCCTGCCTCAAAGTCTAGGGCCCAGGTAACATTCTGCAAGCCCAGCTTTAGAATGTAGGTAGCTTCTTTCCTCCCCTCCCTCTTCTTCCTCTTCCTTCTCCACCTCTTATTCCTCCTTTTCCCTTCATGCTCCTCCTCCTCCTCCTCCTTCTCTTCTTCTTGCTGTTTTTCCTGCTCCTTCAGAACTACATGAAGTTGCTTGCTAGATAGCTACACCGACAGGACCAGTGTGTGCATGTGTGTGTGTGTGTGTGTGTGTGTGATCCTTTATTCTATTCACTCTATGATAAAGAGTTAGGGCAGGGGAAGGGTCATCTCCACCTATGTGTGCAAAATGAACATTTCAAGAGTCTTCAGAATTTGAAGCATCCTGACAATGGTCATATTTAAAAGTAAGGTTTGCTGAATCTAGCCAGTCAACATATGCTGCCTGGAATAAGGAATGTTTTTCACATATTCACCAGGAGACCAGTCTCCCTCGATGACAAAAATAGATGCATCCATTCTGATAACTCTCGGCTCTGCTACCAGCCTGAAACTAAGGCATTCGCTGAAGCTCTGGTGATGCAAATTGATTTTGCTTCGGACAATGGAAAGATGTTGACCTAAATTAATAGTTTTAATCCATTACAGTTCTCTCTTTCCTGTTGCTCACACGAAATATTATGAGTGAGAACAAAATGTTTTACTTTTAAGAGCATTGAATATGCTTTTTTTCTTGTTTTCAGTAGAGCTAGAACTAGGAAGGACTTTACAGGCTATTTACTCCAATCCCCTCATTTCACACATGAGGGAACTGAGGCTCAGAGGATGAGTGACTTGCCTAAAGATTTACAGCTAGAATATACTTTGTTACCTTTGTTGTTATTCAGCTGTTTAGTTGTGTCCAATCCTCTGTGACCCCATGGACATGGAGTTTTCTTGGCAAAGATATTGGGGTGCTTTGTTATTTCCTTCTCCAACCCATTTTATAGATTAGGAAACTGAGGGATCAGGGTTAAGTGACTTTCCCAGGGTCACACAGCTAGTAAGTGTCTGAGACTGGATTTGAACTCAGGTCTTCCTGACTCCAGGCCCAGAGCTCTATCTACTGAGTCATCTAATTGCCTCAGAAGGCACTTTAGGGGCCATCTAATCCAATCTTCACTTTTTCTTTTTGCTTTTTGGAGGGCAGTTGGGGTTAAGTGACTTGCCCAAGGTCACACAGCCAGTTTTTGTGTTAAGTGTCTGAGGCTAGATTTATACTCAGGTCCTCCTGACTCCAGGGTCAGTGCTCTATTCACTGTGCCACCTAGCAGCCCCAAATCTTCACATTTTACAGATAAGGAAATTAGGTGTAGGAAATTTAAATGATTTGCCCAAATCATATAGGTAACATTGGCCAAGACAGAATTTGAACCCAGATCCTCTGACTTTCAAATCTAGTGTTCTTTCCATTACACCATAATACTTCTGGCACAAGACATATTTTTTTTGATGATGGTTTTACCTTTGATATAATGCTTATCAAAATATATGTTTGTTATATATTTTAATAATTACCGTGACCAGGAATTATATGAGAAAAGTGATCTAACGGAGGTCATCAGAGAAATGCATGATTGGAAAAAAAGGCTTGACGTCATAGAGAGATGACCTGTGGTCACCTCCACTGGCACGTTAGAGAGCAAAGACTTGCTGGCATTCCTCCATCTTCTGTGGCCTCCAGGGTGGCAGCTTCCCCTCCTACATCTGGCCACATGGATGACTTTTTCTGCTGATGGGTAATATAAAGCTAGTTCACTTGATTAAAGTACATTGAAAACCTATTCCAACACTACATTGGAGCTCTGCTCTCATCAGTATGGATATGTCCTCAAATGATGCAGTTTGCAACCTATCTTTGCCTCCTTTAGGACTCTTGCCCATGTTTGAAACATTTTCGTTTGTATCCATAAACCCACACACATACACAAACTTTCTCCCTCCATCCCTCCCTCCTCTCTCTGTCTCTTTCTGTCTCTGTCTCTGTGTCTGTCTGTCTGTCTCTGACCCACACATACATATACATATAGAGTCATATACCCTCCAAACTAAAGGACCTCCTCACTTTAGTGAATGCTCATCATGGGCAATCCCTTCTCATCTTTTTCCAAACTAATAAAACCACTTTTTAGGATATTCTCCCTCAGACCTGGTATTTCATTGGCATAGAGAACTGTAGATAAGTCATTAGTAAATATTTATTAAGCACCTACTATATGCCAGGCCCTATTCTAAGGGCTAGGAATACAAATGCAGGAAAAAAACCCAAACAACCTTTGATCTTCAGGTGCTTAAGATTAGTGAGGGAAGGGAGCACATGGAAGGAAGCAAAAAAAGGGGGGAAGAGGAGAAAGATGCTTGGCAACTTCCCTTCCACTACCAACATTTGCCTTCCAACTTGTAGTCTTATTGAGCTGTGTGGGGCAATAAAGGTTTGACTAGTGTCATACAACCTATAGATGTCTAGGTCTTCTGAGTTGTCTCTCTCACTACTGGGATATCCATACTGGCTCTTATTTGAGGATTACCTGAATAAAAAATTAAAAGTCCTTATACATATCCAATGTAGGCAAGTTTTAGTGTTTGGTTTCAAAAGAAAGAGGTCTTAAAGAGAATATAATTCTATGTTGAAACAAGTCTTTATTAATATAACCCCATTAACTAATTATACTGTGTTCTGAAATGTATCATTGAAGTCTATTATGAGAAATAAAACTTACATAATAAAATACTGGGTTTGGAAATATAATTTCTCTATACTACACTGAGTTAATTGTTAAAAAACATTATCCTTTTCATGCAAACACAGTGTGAGCAATCATATTTTTTCTCAGACCTAACTGTGACTGGGAGGGATCCCCCTCCCCATACTTACTCTGGCAATCTTGATCCCACTGGCTCTGGGACAATAAGCCATGTCTGATGAATGATTTCATCGGCCTTGTTTCTGAGATGCATCCCTAGATAGAGCTCAGCATAGCCCATGATGGGCTCTGCCAATCCTACTGTTCCCTCTTGAGTAAGACAGACTGCCTCTTGTGGATGGAGCTTTGTGGCTACTGACTTTGTTGGCATCATTCCTCAATGTTTATGACTTTAAAGCATGTGTTATGGCAGCCACAAGAGCCAATATAATGGGAGGCTGTGTAGAGCCTAGACTAGGGAGGTGGCAATCTCATTGCCCTCTGCCCTGGTCAGACCATGTCTTGTGTTGAGTTCAATTCTGGCCTCCATACTGTAGCATCCAGATAAGGATGAGGAGCTTTATGCACTTATAATATTGGAGTTTATTGAAGGAAGTGTTGGTATTTAGCATTTGGAAAAGAAGACTTGGCAGAGAAGGCAAAGACATCATTCAGTTCAGTTGTGTCATTTTTCATTCATGTCTGACTCTTCATGACTTCATTTGGGGTTTTCTTGGCAGAGATAATGGAGTAGTTGGCCATTTTCTTCTGCAGATCACTTTACAGCTGAGGAAACTGAGGCAAACAAGATTACGTGACTTGCCCAGGGTCACATACCTAGAAAATATCTGAGGCCAGATTTGAACTTAGGAAGATGGGTCTTCCTGACTCCAGTTCTGGGATACTATGCACTGCAGCGCCACCTAGCGCCCAGATATATCATAACTGTCTTCAAGTATTTGAAGAACTTTTATGTGGAAGTCTAGAGTCATTCTGCTTGATCAGGGCAGAAATAGGAAAAGATGGGTTGAAATGTTTGATATGAAGCAGGAAATGTTTGATGCCAGAAAAACCATTTTCTAACAGTGTGAACAGTTTAACAGCAGAACGGGGTTCCACTAGAAAGGAAGAAGGGAAGGGAGTACAAATTTATATAACACCTATGTTCCAGGATCTGTGCTAAGCACTTTATAAATATTATCTCATTTGATCCTAACAACAACCTTGTGAGTTAGATGCTGTTACTATCCCCATTTTACAGTTGAGTAAAGTGAGGGAGGAACGGACTTCACCTCGCTTGAAGTCTTCAAGCATATCCTAGATAACTCCTTGGACCTGTTACAAGGGAATCTCATCTTCAGGTATGGACTGGACTGATGGACTCTGTGGTCCCTCCCAACTCTGAGAGTCATGAGTATTTGCCCATAATATTTCCATGTATTCATCCTCTCTAGGCTCCACTCTTGACTCTTCAGACTTTCTCTACCCTGTCTCAGAAGCCTCTTCTCCATGAAAGTTCACCTTATCACTGGACTTCTCCCACTGAAAGTATTTTCTGCCCCTGTGGCCCCTTCCTCAGATTAGCTGGTTCCTCATAGGACCCGCACTTTAAAAAAAGGAATCAGGCCAGCCAGGTCTTCACCCTTTCTGGGTTCCATTCCTGACCTTTTCTACCATACCCCTGGTCACCCTCCCCTCCCCTTCCCCTGATTTTCAGTACCTTTCTATGTGTCACCTTACCTCGGTAGAACGTAAACTCCTTCCAGGCAGGGATTATCTTTATTTCTGCTTGTGTTCATATTCCCAGAACAGTGTCTGGCATACAGCAAGGGCTTAAATGCTTGTTGACCTGATGTTGCTCTGCTCCTAAACTCTGATTGTGTGAATACATAAAGGGTCAGTACGTTGGTTATGATGGAGATCCCTCCAACAATGGAGATTAAGGACCATCTGTGCCCATAGTAGGTAAGCTGTAGGGGGTTTGCTGAAACCTTTAGAGATAAAATGACCTGACCTGTGCCAGAGGTAACATCTGAATGCAGGTATTCCTGGATCTTAGCCCAGCTCTTTATCTAATATACTGCACTTCCACCACAACCTAATTATTGAAGGCAGAAGCCACTTTATCCTTTATAGAAAGGCTATCTTTCCTATCTTATGGAAAGCTTTTACCTGGCACATGCTCAGGTTCTGTCTGTTAATCAGCTTGATCATTTGGCTTGTACTGACAGTCTAATTCAATCAGCCCTACAGTCAATCAGGAAAAGTGATTATCAAAGTGACCTGAGGGTTGCTTTCTTTTTTTTTTTAATTTTAAATACTGGGTTCAGTATACAAAGATAATTCTGGTCTTAGTATTGGGATGTATCAGGGATCATGAAGGCATTACAGAGTAAGAAGAGCAGGATGGGAATGTTGGAGCATAGTTTTAAAACTGGAAGGGCTCTTAGAGGCCAGAGTTTGAAGAGATCTCAGAGGGCATTCTCTCCACTCTCTTTATCTTACAAATGAGGACAATGGGCCCCATTCAGGTGAAGTGGCTTGCTCAGGTCACATAGATGGTAAGAACCAGAAGCAGGTTTGAACACAGTTCCCATGACTCCAGTACCAATGCTATTTCTATTGTAGAACCTCCTCTTTGGGTTAAAAAGATGTGTCTGGGGCTCTGACTCAATTTTAAATGTAAAGGACTTCCAGTGATGACTACGCTTTGATACTTCAGACAGGTTATGTTTCATAGAGTATGGGCCAGCTTTATGGATGCAAGGGGCAACCTTAGTGGAGTGTCATGGTGGGCAACCCCTCCTCACCTTAGTGGATGCTCATCATGAGTAACCTCGTCTCACCTTAAGGGATGGTTTTCATAAATTGTTGTGGCTGACAAAGAAATCATCAACCAGTGGCCCACGAGCTAGTGATGATTCTAGCTCAGTTTGGTCTAGTGCAATGATAAGGCAATTGAGCATAACATTAGCAGAACAATTAACTACAACCTATTGTTGTTAGTGTAACATTTTATACCAGGTGTACTATAGGGCATTAAATTCAACAAGTACTTTTTTGCTCCTACTATGCTTTAGACATTGCTAAACCAACACAATCACAAAAGCAGAAACACACTCTTAGAGCTCACATTCGGCTGAAGGGGAAATAGCACACACCCATGCAGGCTTACAAGTAAGCAACAATGTCGGGTCCTCTGACTCCAAATAGAGTTTTATTTCCCCCTGCACCACAGAGTCCAAGCTACTCTAGGTCATTGTGGACATGGTTAGGGAAGGAAATAAAGGTCCCCTCCCTGCTCTATGTAAAAATCTTTGTTGATCTTTTCCCAACAAGCAATTTCCTTGGCAGCTCTTTTCAAAGTCTTAATATGATCTTATTTTTTCTATTTGAGATGGCTTCCAGTTCCTCTCCTCTCCCCTTCAGTCTTTTAAAAACAGATTTTAAAAGAGAATAGCACAATTTGTTTTGTTTTGTTTTTTTAATGGAAGTATAAAGGGATTTCTTCAGGGGAAAAAAACTAGAGTTCATATATTGGCTATTCCTCTTACCATGAAATTGTTTTATTTTGATCAAAATAGTTTCAGCTTAAAATCTATATTATTATACTTTCAACTTTAAAACCAATGGAATATCATGGAATGTCCTTCAACCACAGTTTCCAGCTGGCAAGTTCAGGATACTTATTTAACAGTTGCTTCTTGAGTGAGTCACCATATTAATATAATTGCCCATACACAACCTATGCCATCAATTTCATTCAGTGGTTAGCCTCTTGACTAAGACTTGGGATGCAAAGACCTTAGGAACAACTGTATTATTGAAGCTGTGTCCTACTTAATTCCAGTAGAGTTAGAAATTCTGAGATAAAGGGTGCTAGAAAACTCTATCATCGATAACAGTAACAAGCATCATTATTGAGAGCTACACCGTATTCCCTGTTCCTTTAATGACTCATATGCCACAGTACATAATGTTTCTGTTTGATAATGAAATATCACATCTTCTCAACAGTATGTGAGACACAGTGATTTAAGTGGCTGAATTTAAAAATAGCTTCCAAGCAGCAGCACTAAATGAACATATTGTACGATAAGAACTAAGTGAAATGTTTGGTTCGATGTTAAAATTATTTGTACCAAGTATAACCTGTTTTTATGGTGGGAAGAACACTTATACTGTTATCATATTATTTTTTTAAGTTTGATTGGTAAAAAAAACTGAGGACACATTGCTAGTCTTTGTTTTCTTCTGAAGGAAAAAATGTTTATGTGTTATATATGCACATTTTGTGTATATAAGTAAATTATTATAGAGTGTTAATACTGATTCTCCATAATTTCTCAAGAATGAAGGACTAGTAACAAGAACATCCATAGTTAGAACAATCTATTTTAAAACTCTGAATCTGTGTGTGGCGGGGAATGAGGGGCTCGTAGGGCAATAGTAGATACATAAAGCTTTACCGTCATGGCAGGGTTGCCCCTTCCCCTCCAAGGCCCACTTGATTCTTAGAGAAGCAGCCCTAGAAAATTTGCATATGATAGACCAGTCACCTAGGAGAAAGATAAAGGATGAAAGGAAAGATGGAAAGAGAACACGAATGCCTCGATGAACACCAAAAGGATTTTGGAAGGGTCCTGATATGAAAGAGAAGCACATTGTCTGGTCTTTGGTGGGGGTGAGAAAAGTAGTGTGCATTCACCCTAAGCCAGCCAGAAATGAGAAGCAGTGCCTTAGTCAGAAGGGTGAGTTTGAACTGTTTCCATAGCCACCTGAGGAAAGATTTGGTATGTAGCACAGAACTCTGGGACTCTAGTATAAAAAAATACAAAGTTTCGTATGTTTTGAAAGACTTATATACGAAAGAGCTATGAAACTATAAGCTTGGGCTAAGCCTGTTACTCCTGTGTAATTAAATCAACTGGCCTCCTTCTTGAGACCCTAGCACCAAATGCCTAGAGTGGAGAGCAATAAAAATGGCAGAAAAGACTGGAGACTCCAACGGGAATGAAGGACATTGCTCAGGGAGCAAAGGGTACTTGCTGTGAGCAATAGCTATTCTGATAAGCAATAGGGGCTAGCAAGCCTCCATTACTAGAACCTCACCCAGGGTAATACTGTGAGTCTTAATTGGGTCCAGAAGCAGAAAAAGGGATGATCTGGTTCTTTCAGGGCTCAAGTGTGAATCTTTTTGATGTTCTTTACTGCACAAATAAAACACAGTGTTTGATGCCTTCTGAGACTGAGTCTTTGTAAGGGGAACTGATGGTGCCTTTGAGTGAAAGCAAAATATTATATTTCCAAGTTTTCACCTGGATTGGGATAACAAAATATCTAGAAAAGCTGGATATATAAGAGATCCCCAAAGCAGGCCAGGATCCTTGTGTCAGGTGTTAGTCTCTGAAAAAAGGATTAGATTCATACAACAATTCAATTCCATTGAATTCAGTGGACATTGATTAAGCTCCGGTGCTAGTTGCTGGGGGCACCATAGCAAAAAATAAAATTATTTATCCTCAAGAAACTTACATCCCACTGGAGGGATTTAATATGTCGACAGGTGAATAGATATGAAGTAACCTCTAACAACCAGAGGGCATCTGGGAGGTTTTGCAAAGGAGCTGATACCTGAATGAAGACTTAAAGGAAGCTCAGAATTCTAAGAGACTGAGAAAAAGGGAACCTATTGAAGACATAGAGAGAATTGAAGCAAGAAGTTCTTGTTTTTAGGTCTTATCCTCAGGCTGTATTTCTATCTGCAAAGTCATCATCCAATAACATTCGTAGGATCAAAGACTTAGAACTGGAAGTATGTGATCGTCTAGTCCAACTGTTTCATTTTACAAATAAGGAAAATGAGACCCAGCAAGGTAAAGTGATGCCAAACTTGCTAACCACTGCTGTCTGGGTTCCAAGAATGGGTGAAAGGCAAAGTCCTTGTATCTACCAACAGCAGTCAATTAACCAGTCAAGACTATTTACTGATCACCTACAATGCCCTCAGAACTTTGCTGGGGATCATCAGTGATACAGAGGTTGTGTTGGGTCCCTGCCTGCAAAGAACTCATAAATGGGAAGAAAAGACTAAGATATGTAAAATGTGAAAGCAGGACAAGACAGTGTAGTATGAGACCCAAATATTCCAGGATTCTGAGGACAAATTGAGTAGGACACGCTCCAACCTATTCTGACAGTGGTGATCTAATCTTTCATGGTTAGTCATACTAGGCTATTTGCTGTTGGTTTTACAGTCTCCAATCTCGTTCTGCCCTCCTCTCCCTCTTGGCTCAGGTGCCTCTGGCGCTTATAGAATTAAAGGATCATAGATTTACAACTCCAAGTGCCCTTATACATCACTGAATGCCACCCCTTTTGCAGTAGAAAAACTGATGTCTAGAGAGATTAAGTGACTCATTGGAGATCCCATAGGGAAAGGCATTAGAAGCAGGATTTGAATCCAGGTGCTCTGATTTTTGTACTTTTGTTTACGTGTGATTTTCCCCAGTTAGAATGTGAGCTCCTTGAGGATAAGGAATGGTTTTGATTTTTTGTTTTTGTTTTTATCCCTATAGCTTAGCACTGTGCTTGGCATATAGTAAATAGTTAATAACTTTTTTCATTCATTGCATGCTGTCTTATCCAAAACTCAGACAGCCTAAGGGCCCTGCCTGAGGTCACACAGATAATAAAGTGCAGAATCAAAACCCAAACCCAAACCTTCTAACTCTTTCATCTCAAACTCATTCTACCATAGCTTTTTTTTGACATCCCAGAAAATATGGACCAAGAAGGCATTACTGAGTTTGCCTCTTCCACTAAAGAGTAAAAATGAAATTTACCACTACAAGCTTGCAAAATTGAAGATACCTAAAAGCATGGATCAAGAAAGTCTTTGGACACATTTTCAATCTTATTTAATGCTTAAAATGGAGCATATGCTAATTTACCCAGAAAGCAGATGCATTGACAAATGGGTCAGTGCTCCTTTATTTGAGGTATTAGGGGGGAACATTTTTTAATGTATGATTCATTCACAATAGCTCTGATTTTTAACTTTCATGGAGGGGGGAAGATTAAGTTTAGTGGTCTGGAATTGGAAGACTTGATGGTTGTTCAGTGAGAAAATCATGTCTGGTGATTGTCAAGTGTGTGATTTCACTGCGCTAAAAGCCTTCTGAATTGGGTCCATTTTTGAATAAAGCCGTCAACGCCTTTTTCCAAACATCTCTTCCCTGCTGGATATCTAGTCCTTAAGTATACTTCCATCCCCTGCCCTTTTTATATTTCTGCTACATTCAGTCTTAAAATTAACCCTTCTTTTTTGGAGGTCAAGGAGATAACATGCTAGCTTGCAATTCTAACAACTGTGATGACAGATCATGGGCATCCAAAAAGACAACTTGGAGACATCATTTTCCTGGGAAGTTTCAATCATTGCATTTAAACAAAAACTGACTATGTGCCTAAAATGTGGGGGAAGAAGAGGCATTCTGGTATAATGGCAGGGGCAGTGTGTTACAATGGTGAGAGCATTGGTTCTAGACACAAGAGAGCTGGATTCAAATCCCACCTTTGAAACTTCCTACCTTTGTTACCTTGGGCAAGTCACTTAATGCCCCAAGACCTCAGTTTCCTTATCTATAAAATTAAATGACATCCAGCTCTAAGTGTGGGCTTGACCTTGGACCCAAGAAGGGTTCTAGCTGTGTCTGGGTCAATTGATCACCAGCAAGCCACTTAACTTCTCCATTCAATTAATTTGATAATTATCTGTTAATACCTACTAAATGCCAGGTACTGAGGTAGACTGCAGATTCAAAGATATGAATTAAAAGTATTAAATAAGCAACTACATTATATGTGGTACTGTGCTAGACCCTGGGAATAGAAAGACATAAAGGAAATAGACCCTATCCATGTGGAACTTACATTCTACTGGAGGTGCGGAATGATATTCACAAATCACTCAATATTAGATGTATAAAAAGTAAGTTCAGGGGTGGGTAGGAGGTGTGGCATTTGAGAGGATCTGAGGAGGTCTTGGGTAGGAAGTAGAACATGAGCTGACTTATGAGAGAAAAGGAGTTCTAAGGGGGCAGAGCTGAGGAGGTCCAAGTATCAAGAGCTGCCTATACAAATGCATGGAGGTGGGAGATTAAATGACTTGTACTGGAAACAGTAATAAGGCCACTTTGGGTGGGTGTAGAGTTATAACATGCAGTAAACCTGAAATGGCATGCTTCTCAAGGATAGTTTTAAAATCATTTTAATTACCTCAGTACATAAAGATTGTGTGTGTGTGTGTGTCCTGGACTCTTTTCACAGTCTGGTGAAATCTATGAACCTCTTCTCAGAATATTTCCTAAAGCATAAAATAAAATATATAGGATTATAAAAGAAACTAATTATAGTGACATAAAATTAGCAAAATATATTTAAAAAGAAACCAAGTTCATAGACTTCAGATTAAACATCTTTGCTCACAATTCTAAGTTTCTGCATTCATGGAGGGAGTCTATAGTGTGTTCACCACACGGCTCTGGACAAAAGTAAATACATAAAAACTAGGACCCTAGTTGCTCCCTACACTGATTCAATCTCAGGTCTGGATGTCATGATGATGGCAATGAGGACTAAAATCTCTATGTACGCATTCAACTCATTTTGTAGGCTCATGAAGTTAGACCTTAGAAAACTCAAGTCCCACCCAGAAAGATAAATGACCTGTCCCAAATATCACAGTAGGAAGTGACTGAGCTAAGATCTGAATTCAGATCCTCTGACTTGAAATCCAACTCTTTCAGCTGTGCCATTTTTTTCCTCTGTACCACTGAAATCAACAATCTAAGTGAGTGCTGGTACTACACGTTGGGCTAGCAGCTGACTATACAGACAAAAAGGAAATTTGCCCTCAAGAAGCATACTGTTGTTCATCCAGGGATTCATGGATCTTTGCAACAGTTCCCACCCTTTCTTGCCCCCCAACCCCTGAGATCAAGGACTCTGTTCTCATTGGTCTTGATTATTTCTTATTTAAGGAAAGACAATAAAAATATAACTTTGGGAGAGCTGCCATCCTTACATTAAAAGGATTAAAAGGGTAAAACACTTACTAAATACTGCATTCCCTATTGTATCATAATCACATCAACACAAAGCCTTTGGGGACCCAAATGCCATAACAGACTTTTCCTCTGGTAAGGAAATTGCTGAGATTTTTCCTAATGAGAAATTAAGAGGAACTGGGGTCCAAATATAACTCAAGAGTTTGAAATAAGTGTTTCCTTGCCATAGAAAGCCTTTTGATGACAGCTAGACATTCTCCCTGTGGGAGATTTCTTCCCTCCTAGTCTCTTCTCTTCCCATCAACTTCTCCAATTCCAATTCTCCTTAAAAGTATATTTTTTATCATGAACTTACAGGGAGGAAAGGCCTTAAAAACACAAAGTCAAGGGAATAGTTTTTTATTTGTATAAATATACCCAGCAAGAATGGCAGTTGTGAAAGTGACAAGCAATTTTCTCCTCCAGCATATAAGAAATCGAAAGGTCGGGGGGTTAGGAGGGATTACTCTGAGCTTATGAGGCAAGAACACCCTTCCACCATGAGGCCCCTTATCTTGAACAAGATGCTTCTTTCTTTCATAAGCCTACGGGGTATAGCTTATGCTTCCAAGGTGCTACGGGCAGGCGGCTGGCCTGCACACGAGTCTTGGTTTATCATCATGTGGCATCTTTGAAATGCCAAACTTTATTTATTGATCTTCCAATTCTATGCTATCTCCAGCCAGCCATGGGGAGAAGTAATACATTTTGTATAGATTAATCCTTGTAATTCGACACAACATACACTCAGAGATAACTCAAACTCACTTTGTCTTCTCATTATCTAAACAGACGTGTCTTTCTTTAAGCCATCAATGGAGGTCATCACACCAGTGCCCTTGTGGGATATTCATTAATCAAATAACTAATTTGAAATGGATCTTCAAAGCATTATTCATTTCTCCATCATTCTCCCAACATCAGTTTAAATGCTTTGTGGGTATAATGATTAGGCTGATGTTTAATTAATTGTGAAATTGTGAATTAAAGCTATGGTTACGAGATAAATCATTCTTTAGAGCACACACACAAAGCTTAGCTCTATGGACTTTAGCTGGTAATTCTTAGCAAGTTTTTCCCCATTCACAGGAGAGGTTGACAGCATCTGAGAGCAGTGTTAACCTCTGTGATAACAAGGTCTGCTTGTGGCTTCTGGTTTCCTTTCTGCCATGACGGGAGACACATCTAGAGATCAGGACAGGTGATCACTGAAATATGCAGATCTGTGTTAAAAGCACTCAGGGAAATGAAAGGTAGAGTGACTTGATTAGAAACAGAATGTAAGAGCCAGACATTGAGGCCACTGTCAACCCTGACATGACAGGTTATGCCTATGTAGAGTTACATGTTGAGGGACAGGAAGTCTGTTTACCTCTGAGTCCAAACTCAAAACAAATTGAGTTAGAGTTAAGTGATGATATTGCTTGGGATTCTGGGAGACATTGACTTTCTGATGAAAAGAAAATAGATCCCATTCTATTGTATCCTATTCAGGCTAGGGATAAGCCTTGGACCAGTGATTCCATTGTTATCACAAATTCCTTGCTGATGAAACTCTCTCCACCAACTTATGCCAACACTTTCTCTGCATCTCACAGTCTTAGAGAGAGTTGCCTAGAGTGTTGGGAGGGGAGGTGATTTGTCCATGGTCACAAGGGCAATATGTGTCAAAAATGTGTCTTGAACATTTGAATGTCTGAGGTCAACTTTCTATGTGCTTTCATACTAGGTAATGTGATATAGTGGAATGTGATATGATATGATACATTGTATTGTTAGATATCACATTTTAACATCATTATGTTACATTTTAAAAAGTAATATGTTGCATAATATCCTATATTATTAGAGCAGCATGGGGAGGGTGTGACATGGTCAGATCTGTATTTTAGGAAAGGCACTTTGGCAGCTGAGTGCAGAGTGACTGGAGTGGGGAGAGACAGGAGGGATGAAGACAAATCAGCAGGCTATTGCAAGAGTCTAAGGGTGAGATGATGAGGGTATGTATCCAGGGAGTGACTATGTCAGTAGAGAGAACAGGATATACGAGAAAGATGTTGTGAAGATAAAAAAGACAAGATAGCAACAGATTGTCTCTGTGGGGTGAGTACCTCAATTTCCTCATCTGTAAAATGAAGATAGAAATCCCTGAATTCTCTGTAAGTCTCTAAGGTAGAGAACAGGTGCAAACCTACATTGGTAGGAGGAATTTTCATTTCATTAGTCGTTTCTAGACCAATTAAGTCACAATTCCGTATCCCATTCCCCAATTGCTACCCTTCCAAAAAAATACTTTCTTTGTCTACACTAAAGCATTGCCACGAGGAAATCACTTTATAAACTGCAGAGCTCCATAAAAGTGAGCTCTTTTTACAAAGGTATCTTTGTTGGGACCACTAATTTGATGATGTGGGAATCTCCTGATGTGGAGGTCACTGAAGATGGGCAACTCTGTAATTGATAGTTCAGAGAGAAACCTGGGGCCCTTAGAAGGGAAATTATTTCCCCAGAGTCACAGAAGCCTATGAAAGAATCAGGACTTGAACTCAGAATTTTCTGACCTCAGGGACAGCTGGTTCTTTATCAATAACACCACACGGTTTCTATTGACTATTATTAGTGCAATTAAAAGGAATGAAGGACTTATTTCTTCCTGAGGAAGATTCTTTAGGAGGAGTATAAGGGTGGAAGAAGGTATGGGTTTGGGGATAGAACAGACTCAGGGACAGTAGATGGATTGGGGATTCTTAAGAGGAAAGGGGAAATATTTCAACATAGGGCTCCATTTCCAAATAGAAACCAGAAGGCTGGTGAGATTAAAAACCACTCTTCTATGTACTACAAAGACCCAGTGAAGAAGGGCATGCTTTCATTTTCCTCTGTTCTTTTCTATCTTTTTTACCTGATGACAGTATATGTCAAAAACATATTAATATTCTGAGTCATCTGCTGACATACACAGGGTACCTTTAGACTGCAGCCTCTCTGTAGAGACTGAAGAGGAAGGACTCATTAGGCCACTTCTGTTGTAAGAAAGAAATAGGGAAGAAAGTAACATTACCTTTTCCCTTCCTTCTCAGAAGAGGGAAGTTTAACTCCTACAGGTTTAGCGATAGGACTGTTTTCTATGGGACCATTTAGGTCCTTGATTTGATGCTGCAGCAGCAGCCTGGCATTCAGTTTCTTTCCACCCAGACTCAGGTTTTGATCAAAGCCACAGGACTCCACCAAATCACAGAGTTTGAGATTCTGAAGTGACCTGTTTAGTTCAACCTATATACAAAAGGAATCTCCACTATCGCACATCTGAAAAGTCATCAGTCAGTCATCTAGTGCCTTGTCAAAGGTCTCCAAAGAGGGAAAATCTACCATCTCTTGAGAGAGTTCAGCCCACTTCTGGATAACTCCATTTTCAAGGACATTTTTTCAGACATCCAGCCTCAGTTTGCTCCATTGTTTCTCCTTCAGTGCTCTGGGACCAAACAGAACAAGACCAATTTCTCCTCTAAATGACAGCCAATGGAGAACTTAAAGACAGCTTTCATTTCTACCCCAATCCTATCCCCCACCCTGAGTCTTCTCTTTTCCAGGCTTAATGTGCCCAGTTCCTTCAACTAATCTTCATTTGACATGAACTCAAGACCTTTCACTATCCTGGTAGACTGCATCAGAACAGTCTCCAATTCATCAATAGCCTTCTTAAATTATGGCAAAAGATGAGATCCAATGGGGGCAGAGTATAGTTGAATTATCACCTCCCTATTCCTGAAAGTTCTGCCCATCTTATTTTAGCCCAAGATTGAATCAGCTTTTTTTTCTGACTGACACAACACACTGTTTTAACTTGTATCGAGCTTACAATCCATTAAAAAAACAAAACAGAACAGAACAAACCCCAAGTCTTTTTTCAGAACAAGTACTATCTGTACACATCTCCTCGATCTTATGTTGTGAAGTTGATGTTTCATGCCCAAATACAAAAACTTATTTCTTCTGAATTGTATCTTATTAGGTTCAACCCAATGCTCTAGCCTTATGTAGCCACAAAGTCTGGAGCTGGTACATATTTTGGGATTGTAGAAATCACTGTCACATATCTTGGGATTATAGAAACCTAGATTTAGAGCTATGAGGGACATCACAGGTCATCTAGTGTAACCACATAATTTTATAGATGAGGAAATTGAGGCTCAGAGAAGTGAAATTACTTTCACAAGGTCATGAAGATATATCATCAGCTCAAAGGAACTTATGCGGGACCTCAGAACCCATCTAGTCCAATAAGATGAATAAGCTGTGCATCAAGAAAGTACAACGACTTTCCCAAGGTCATACAGTTAGTAAGCATCAAAGGCAGAGTTTGAACCTGAATGTTCTGACTCTGGAAACAGAGACCTTTCTGCTGTAGTATGATGCCTCTATAAAGAAACAAAAATTCGATCATAGGATCCTAGATTTGGAGCCAAAAGAAACCTCAGAGATCATCTAGTCCAACCCCCTCATTTTACAGAATAGGAAACTGAGGCTTAGTGAGGGATTAAGCCAGCTGTTCAAGGAAGGAAGTGAGATATCTGAAATTTGAACTCAAGACTTATGATGCCTAAGCCAGGGATCTAGCCACTGCACCAGCCTGTTTTATAAACAGACAAACAAAAGGAACAAAAACAAGATTCTCAAGGTATCATATTCTGAAACATTTCCAGGTTTAATTTCCTTTCTGGGAAAGTTAACTAAGTATTTTGAGATGAATTCAGGTGCTTTTGACTGAGATGCTTTGACTACCACATACTTTTCTATATTAATTGATCGATTAATTGAAGCTAGGATCAAAACTTGCAAATACAGAATTCACAAGCTTTAAGAAGGTTTGGTATCCAGGTTCCACTTCTGTGCACTTGGATCATTAGCAATTGCTATTAATTAACTGCCTTTCTAATTCATCTGGGAAGTGGTTTTATACTTTGTAAAGGGATGTTAGAGTGCAGATTCTTCTGCATTTTAGCTTAACCTATTAATATATATTTCCTCTGTTTCCTATGACTTCCTTTCTGTGATCATATCAACCCTCTGTTCCCCAGGAATTACTCTTGATCTTCAACCAAACATTTTCATTAAAAGCATGGTGGCATGGGATGCAGATGAAAAGAATTTGAGGAAAGGTCAAATGTGGTGAAAAAAATAGTGTAAACTAATTTTTGCAAAAGTTTACAAATAAAGATGGGATGTTACCTGTATGGAATAGAGAGATAAGAAGAAATTTGTTTTGGAATCAGGTGCTTGAGTTTGTAGACAAGTGAGAACAAGGCAGTATAGAAAGGGAGAGAATGAGGATACTTAATGGAGAAGCAATCATCCCCAGGCCAATGTCTTGGAGGAAGCTGGGCAGGGTAACTGACCTCAATGAGGAAGAGAGTTTCCTTGTGGCTTGTGACCAAGGAGATGGAGAAAAGAGTGATGCCAGAAGTGTTGAGGCTTGGATTTCAAAGAGCTCCCATGGAAGATCCTCAACCTTCTCACAATGAAATAGGGGGCTAAGCTGTTTGTTGTGATTTGGGGAAGCAGGGGCTGTGGTGGAAAGAAAGTAGAAATTGGCATAGCTACTGAGGAATGAGATAGGGAGTCAATAAGAATAGAAAACTTCCTTGTCTCCTGTTGATACGAAGATTTCCTTCCTTTTAGCTGTTTCCTCCCCATAACAATTCTTTTTATTGCCTGGAAGAGCTTGGATTTCTCTCTTTAGTCAAGTATAGGGAACGCTCTGTGTTTTTGGAGGGGGAGCTGCTGCAGAAGGCCTGTGAAGTGAAGTGATGGTTGACCCTGGCGATTTCTCACATCCTTTTCTGATCCCCTCTTTCACTACCCCTTCCTTCCAAGACATCATTGTCCTCATTTTACTCTCACCTTAATAGGGCCCCAACTGGATCACTCAACCCCCTACCTCACCTCCAAGTAATGCCCATGCTCAGAAATTTTCTCCCTTTCCTGTTGTTTGACCAGTTACAACAGGGAAATTTCTCTCAATTAGTATTCAGGAGGAAAGCCTCTGGTTAAACTAATTCCCACTGCTATTATCTATCAGAATAGCAATATCTTATTTTGTAAATGCCCTTTGGCATTATATTTACATGATTTAAAAAAGGGATATCCAAAAAAAATCGATCCCTAATGACAGAATTTCAAGGGAGATCTTTTGATGGCCGGGAATCTTCCCTAGCATCCTTTGAATGAATCTCCCCAAGCTGATGAGTTAGATTGCTCCAGCTCCTAAACTAAGGACTTTATTTCAGCAGTAAAACCAAATGCTGGCCCATGTTCATAGATTTAGAGCACTAAAGGACCTTGGAATAGAAGACATCTAGAATAACCCCTTCAGTTCATAGACAGGGAAACAGGGCCAATAAGGAGTTGGGTTAGATCACCTATGAGATACTCTCCAAACTAAATCTGTGATCCAGTGTAGCTTTTCAAATATACACACACATGTGTGTACATATATATGCACACACGACATGATAACATGTACACATGACATATGTTGGCATATATGTATATATATACACAAGCATATATACATACACATGCACACAAGCATATATGGTTGTAGAGGCAAAGATTTTGTCCTAGATTCAGATCCTCTTCTGACATTTACTTACCCACAAGTGACCTTGGGCAAGTCACTTAACTTCCACGGGCCTCAGTTTCATTATTTTGAATGTACCAAATGGCTTCTGAGGTCCCTTCTAATTTGATACCTGATGACTCAGGGATATTGTACTTAGCTGTCCTATAAGATATTAGACTTAAAATTGAAGAGGAAGGTGATTAGGACTGGGTATCCAGGATTTTGTCCCAGAGTAACAAAATTTAAAAGACACTTAGAGCAACTGTGCTCCTGAAACAAGTGGAAGTAATTCAGCTTAGCACCAAATTATCAAGTACGATTAGAACAGGAAGACAGAAGATGGTAGCAGAGCCTCCAGGCAAGCTCCTCTCTGGGCCATTTCTACTTTTCTTGCTCCCCCAGACATGACTTCCCAACAATGGCCTCCCAGTGTCTGAGAATCTCTTTCTTCTCCTACCCCCACATCCATGAAGCTGGATGTTCAAGGTCTGAGGCTTCTCCCTGAAGTTTCCCCCCTCCCTAAGCTCAATTAAATTTGCTTTTTCATGGAGTGTTGAATACTGAAAATGGTTTGCAATTTACTTAGAGAGCTGCAAACCAAAATTCCAGTGAAAGTTTTCCATGAGCAAGGGGGTGAGGGTGGGGGAAGGAATAAGCATTTATGAAATTCCTGCTGAGTTCCAGGCACTGTGTTAAGAGCTTTGTAAATATTATCTCATCTGATCCTCACAACAACCTCAGGAGGTAGGAACAGTATGATCCCCATTTTACAGAAGGAACTGAGGCAGACAGAGATAATAACTTATCTAAGGTCACATAGTTAGGAAGTGTCTGAGGTTGGATTTAAAATGTCTTCCTGAATCCCTGCCCAGGGCTCTGTCCATTGTACCACCAGCTTCCATGAGGTGGAGCAGGATTAAATCAGATGAGAAACCCATAGCAAAGTCCATTCTTTAAGAAATACATCTGATTTGATATGTGACTTACTTAAGACTGGGGGAAAGTAGTGATCATTTGGCCTGTGTCTTTAACACATCCCTGCCTCAAATTTGTGGTGTCCCTTGGTTTGAAGTCAATAGCTTACAGCTATTTAAAAAAAATCTTCTAGTACATTGATTTTCAATTAAATTAATTCTGTTCTTTGGGTCATCTCTCAGATTATGAAAACTGAATGCCTCATTAATGATGAAAACCAGGGCAATAAGCATATTAGAACAGGCTGAACATGTTAAGACCTTGAAATGTGGTTAGTGCCAAACAAACCCAAGTCCAAGCTTAGCCAATTAATGGTTGAGTTCAAGCATGCAAATGCAGAGGACTCCTATTTGACCAGGATTGATCCCTCCCCCATATCTTTGTTGGATGACATAGCAGGTGACAAGATGGCCTGGGTGGACAGTTAAGTAGGATGTGAAACATGGGGTAAGAGTAGGGCTGTCTAGTTAGAATTGGCTAGGTAAGCTTCTAATCACTCAGGCATCAATCAAGATAGCCCAGTTCCAGGTGGGAGTTCTAGAACTGAGTGGATAAACTTCACCAGTGACTGTGGACATGGAGTCTATAGATTCAGTGTTTGGGATCTTGGTCCAGGTTAAAAAACTCAGGGCAAAAACAACAAGATTTATCCAACACCCCATTTTCCTGATGAGAAAACTGGGTTTGAGAGAAGTTGTGACCTACCTCCTCGACTATCTGTGAGCTCCCTTAATAATGTTCTTTGTCATTTTCCCGGATAGGCTGAGAATAAAAAACAGGACTATGTTGTCATCAGACTGAGTTAGATCTCTGTACCAGCACACAATGTGAACTATAAAATGCTGTATCCAATATTAAGATTTTTCAGATTGCGAGTTTTGAGGCTGACATTCAACTCAATATAATGACATAAAAGGTCAAATTATTTTAGATTCATTTTTAGCTTTCTTCCTTAGCCCCATTACCCAATGTGTATGTATAATATTATTCTTATATGTCTCAGTTTTTCTCCCCATTCCTGTAACAGCTAGTTATATACAACTTTTCTTCTTAAAATTTTTACCTGAAAAACATTATTAAAAATGATCATGATATTTTTTTTCTTTCTCATTTTTTACCAACAAAACTGTGATGTATTCCTTCTACCACCCAATTTCAATCACTAGTGATATGTTATTGCCTTTTTTTCCTCCTTCTGTGGCCAACTCTTCCTAAAGTCAGATCAGTAGACTGACCTGCAGGGACAGATACATGGCATAGGTCATCTTTCTTTCTTCCAGGGGTGATAAATCCTTCTGTTGATCAGGAGGTTGCATGAACATGCTTAAATTCATAACCCTGCTTTTATTGATCATGAAGCTGGCAGGTGGTAACAATGACAAATTTTATTTATATTTACATCCTTTCACAGTCTGGGGCCAGCTTATCTTTCCAGGCTTTTTGTCCATTATTTCCCTTCACACTTGCTTCATTCCAGCCAAACTGGCCTTCTTTTTCTCTGTATGTGAGTTTCTGTCTCTTATCTGCAGGCCTTTGCCAGTCTGACTCACATATTTGTGTAACATGCCCTTGGGGATGTGTGATGGGTCCTTTCCCTTGACTTGTTAACACACACATATTGTCTATTTCCCAGTAGACATGAGCAGTCTTTCAATTGGCTCATGAGCAATAATTCTTTAGATATTCTTAGGAGGTGACCTCTACTCTTTGGCTCTCTTCTTCCTGCCAGCTTACAGTATACCATTCTCTGAGTTCTGGAGGGTCAGTGGGAGAAATATCCTATTCCCAACCAGGTCTGAAGCTGTGAACTTATGTCCTCCTGGGCAACCCTGTCTGGGATGGGGTAGCCCTATCTTTGGGTCTTTTTTCCTTTGCTAGAGGGCCTTGTGAAATCTCATAAGGGAAGTAGAATCTTTTGCTTTCCTGGTCACTTGAACAGCAGGATAATGGCTATAGGAGATGTTGGAACAGAAATAGCAACAGATCAGAAGAAAAGGAAAGATTTTCCCACACAGAGAAAAGGCACTGGAAGAAAGTACAGTATTGATTGCTTTGTACTCAGTTGAGAGGAAATGTAGCTAATGAACAAGCCTCTTGCAAATGTCCCAATAAGCCTTGCCTTTCTAATAATAGAACATTATATAAATATTATATTTAGTGTATATATATGTGTGTGTGTGTGTCTGTGTATGTATATATAAATATATATACATATATATATAAATATAAAAATATACATTATTTTTTATTTCTTTTTCTTTTTGGTATGGGGATAAAGCTATCTATTCCATGCCTGACTCTTGCTTGATGCTTGTCCTCTGGGTATTATTTTTTTACTCTTTTCTCCTCCCTCTAATCCCTACTGTGGAAGACTCTAATAGATTAGAGACAAAGGGAGAATTGTTCCTTCTTAAGAATCTGAAGCCGAGGTAGAATTAAAACTGCATTTCCTTATTGAAGAGTTAGGCAAGGCCAGAGCAGTGAAACCAAGGAGATATCAGTTCAGTCATCTGAATAAAAAACAGCTCACAGGTTGGTGGAGAAAGCATTCCAAGAGATGACTTTATTTGAAAAACAGATAACCAAGAAGTCCCATAGGGAAGCAACAAGTGTCAAAGAAATGTTCTGGGGGGAAGAAAACCCTGGGAATATAAATTGTCCTGTTTAAAGTATTTGTAATCTTCCACAGGTTCATGTATTCTCTTTGTGGGAGCATGTAAATCTATCAGAAAGAATACCTCAATAGGTATGATGAAAATCTCAATATTTACTTTACCAATTATGTATTCATCAAATACCTTTTGATTTGAATTCTCTTGTGCTCTGGTTTGGTTTGATGAAAGAGAAATATCAGTGGGGGCTTATGACCTATCACTACCTATCGGTAGATGCTGACCCAAAGTATGCCTTGACCTGGGGCATAGCTGCCATGGACTCATGCTTAAAGTGGAGGGAAGAGAGAGGGAAGGATGCTACATAATTATTGAACAATACCATCTTGTGATTGTGATGAATTTTTAAACATCTCCCTTTATTACTAGCTACAACAAGACTCTTTTATACCCATTTCATAGATGAGGAAATTAAAATTAAAAGAGGTTGTGACTCAAGGGTCAAGGAGAAGAACCAAATCCAGATAATGTGTCCACAAACTCAAGGGCCTTTATACATTATTAAACTGCCTTTTTCCAGTATTCTCATCCATACACTGGAACCAGTACTGTCTATACTGTTGAACAAATGGTGTGAACATACTTTACAAAGCACAAGGCACTGGCCAAATGAGGGAGATAATCTCTACTTTCCTCAGCCTGCTAGATACAGGATCCTTCAGCTTTTTGGTGTCATGGGATTCCCACGGTAGTCAGTGAAGCCCTTGGCCCCTTCTTGGGGTTTGCAAAATCATGTTTTTAAAGGCATAAAATAAACTATGTGGGTTACAAAGGAAAGTAATTCTATTGAAATATAATTTTCATAATACTTTTTGAAAGTCAGGTTTATGGGTCTCAGGTTAAGAATCCCTGTTAAGATTTGACAAAACCAGATCCAGCTCAGATAAACCTAACCCCAGCACTCCCTTGCAGGGCAAATTATGATTTGTCTTAACAATGTCAATGAGGTCTATTCAGGATTTACTTGAAGTGGCCTTATTTTCTATTGTATTTATTATAAAATCTCCTTCCTTCTTTCCTCTTCTTTCCACCATCTCTCCTTTCTTCTTTGTCTCTCCTTCCCATCTTCTTCTCTCCTTCCCTCTGTCCTTCCCTCCCTTCCTTCCATCCTTCCTCTCTCCCTCTTTCCCACTCTCTTTCCTTGTCTTCTTTCTAACAAATATTTACTGAGTGAATTCTCTGTTTAGAGCATGGTGCTAGCTACCTTTGTCTTTCCTAAAAGGAAGGAGGCAGTGACTGAGAAAGCAGGTCTTTCTTTCTCTGTTTAACATAAAAGCATAATTCTTCAAACTGCCAAATATTGAAAGGAATGCCACATGAAGGACTAATGCATCCTTTAGTTTAAAAAATGATCTCAAGAGGTCTTTATTCTCCTCCATAAATGAGGAAAAATTATCTGCTTGATCTTTCAAATCAATAATAGTTCATAACAGTACATTGTACTGTTTGTACATTTAGGCAACGTAATCATTGCTAGGGCTGAGTCAGGGGCATCTGGAGTTGTGGGGCGGGTGGGAGGAGGGGGGCAACATTCATCTGTACAATGAATAATGGGTAAACACAACCAGAAAGTGAACTTGGAGCAAGCCTATTTAAATGGATCTTGTGGTTAAGCTTATAAAGCCTTCTGGGGTTTGAAATAATATTTAAAGTTGGAAAGAATGGATAACAGAAAATGGAGGGATGTGTGTGGAAGAATGATACTCGAATCAGTGATAGAGGTATCCAGGGAAAACTCTAAGTCTTCTGTCAGTGTGAGACAGGGGAAAGCTCTGAATATCCTCCATTATACTGGGAAATAATCACAAGCAGTTGGACAAACATAATAAAACGTTTAAGGAAAATGAAATGAGAACAATAAGGCCAATTCTAATAATAGCAGCTAATATCTAATATCTAGGATACAACCTTTGTTTAGGAAGGAAGGAAAATATAAAGCTTGCTAAAGCAATCGAATATCAGAGAGAGAGGGGAAAGAAAAAAGGGGGGAAGAGAAGAGTGGAGAGAGATGGGAAAAGAGAGGGAGAGGAAGAGAAATGGAAAAGGAAAGAGACTGGAGAAAGGGAATAGGAAGGAAAGAGAAG
The DNA here is from genome assembly GCF_028583685.1 of Petaurus breviceps papuanus. Taxonomy (NCBI): domain Eukaryota; kingdom Metazoa; phylum Chordata; class Mammalia; order Diprotodontia; family Petauridae; genus Petaurus; species Petaurus breviceps. Next base: position 18,563,723 of record NW_027185889.1, on the reverse strand, counting down.
TGAAAGAGAGAGAAATAAAGTGAACAGGATTTAGAGGAGGGAGAGAAGGAGAGAAAGGGAGAGAAAGGGAAAGAGAGAAAGAAGAAGGGATAGAGACAGAGACAGAGAGAAACAGAGAACATATAAACATATATAATACATTTATATAACCTATTCATTCAAGATACTCTACAAAAATAGGATGATTACAGGACCATAGATCAAAAAGAACTCTGGAAGCCATGTAGTTCATCCCTTTCGTTAAAAAGATGAGGAACTTGAAGGTATGAGCAGTGAAAGGACTTGGCCAAGGTTTCATAGATAATAAGAGGCAGACATGGGATTTGAACTTTGGTCCTGTGACACCAAATCAATTTTGCCATCTCCTCCAATCCCCTGCTAAAGCCAAACAGCCAGAACATGCCCAGAATCAGGCTTTGAACAAATCAGGAGAAATGCTGGGATTTGCATTCAGATCCTTTGGCTCTTACTCACTTTTCACTGCACTGATCTGCCTGGAAATCACAGTCATTAAGGCTCAGAGCTGCCCTGCAAAGTGGTTCTAGAGAAGGTGTTGCCATTACTTTGAAGGATGTAGTCACAGAGGAAGCTATGGAAAGAAATGGGATGACATCCACAACCCAGAAATCCTTTCCTGTAGCCTCTAGGTGCTGCCACTCCTCTCATTAAAGTGTGTAGGAGAGGAAAGTAGAAATGTGTCTCTTAGGAACTGGAATCATTCAGAATATTCAATAAAATGTGTGTGTGTGTGTGTGTGTGTGTGTGTGTGTGTACTCAGCAGTTTTCCCCTCATAAATATATTTGATGGTAATATAATGAGGAAAAAAAAGACATGGTAAAATATCAACATAGGATTTTGGAATTTCACAATATTTTAAATTAGCTTAGAATCTTAGAAAGAAAATGGGAAATGTGTTATTTATAGTTTGTAATGGTTAAATATAAAGGCAACAGGCAAATTGGACAGATTATGGAATTTGGAAGGAGGGAGACACGGAGGTTCAAACACCACCTCTGCCACTTCTTCAATGCATGAGCAGGATAGTGCTCATGAGCACTTACTTTCCTTGAGCCTTCAAAGATTAGAAATTATAGACAAATGCCTTCCCTCTGTGACTCTTTCCAATTTATCTTGTCTATATCTTATTGTGCACACTTCTTTGTGTTTGCATGTTGTCTCCCCCACTGGACTGTGAGCTCTTTGAGAGAAGGTTTTGGGTTTTTTTTTCTTTTCTTTGTATTCCGGTAGTAGTACAGTAGTAGCAGTAGTGATAGTAGTAGCAGTGGTAGTATAGTGGTAGTAGTGGTGGTAGTAATAGTAGTAGCATAGTAGCAGTAGCAGTAGCACTGGTAGTAATCAATAATGAATTATGATTATAACAACAACAACAATACAGCTAGGTGGTACAATGGATAGAACACTGCATATGAAGTCAAGAAAATCTGAATTAAAATCCAGGCCATCACTAGCTTTGTGATCCTGGGAAAATCACTTAACTGCTGTGTGCCTTAGATTTCTCATCTATAAAATGGACGTAATGATAGCACATATCTGCCAGAGTTATTGAGAGGATTAAATAGAGATAATATTTGTAAAATGTTTTACATACTTTAAAGTGCTATATGCAGTCCAGTATTAGTAGTTATTATTGAGTGATTGTTGGCTTCATTTGTTGATAACTTTCAATTTGCCTCTATGGATGGAGTGTTTACACCAGGTGTTCCTGTGGTGATGATGTTTACATATTGATACAGTGGTTACCTACATGATATTGGGTGAAAGGTAGTGATCAGTCAATCAACAAGCATTTATTAAGTGCCTATGTGCCAGGCACTTTATAGGCACTGGGAATTGAAATATACATAATTTAAAAAATCTTGGCCTTTGTAGGAGTAGATAAAGAAGTAATAAAGAAGTAATATTTATGGCAGAATTGTTGTTCAGTCATGTCTGACTCTTCCTGACCCTATCTGGGGTTTTCTTGACAAAGATATGGGAGTGGTTTGCCATTTCCTTTGGAGCTCATTTTACAGATAAGGTATTGAGATAAACAGGGTTAAGTGACTTGCTCAGGGTCACACAGCTACTAAGAATATGGGATCAGATGTGAACTCAGGAAGATGAGTCTTCCTGATTCCAAGCCTCAGCTCTCTGAACCACTTAGCTGCCCATTTGGCAAAAAGACAAATGTTTTTAGATAGAGCTAAAAGGAGACACCTAACTAGGACCTGAAAAGCATATTTGTTTGGAGTCTTAATGAATCTAATTGAAGGCTTAGAAGATCCAATCCATTCTTAGGAATCTAACATAAAGGAATTCTTCAGTGGAGTACAACCTTTCTTTGGCCTTGAGTTATCCAAAATCTTATCAATGATTTGGATGAAGGTGTGGATATCATACTTCCCAAATTATTAGGGACACAAAGCTGGGAGGGATGGCTAATGCATTGGGATCACTGTGACTTTGGCCAAGTCACTTCATCTTTCTAAGCCTCAGTTTCCTCATCTGTAAAATGAGGAGTTCGACTGTGAGATGATAGTGCCAGAATAAAAAACAGACCTTTAATAGGTTGCAAAGATGGGATCACTATAATATCCACAAGTCAACAAGCATTGATGGGATATTTACTATGTTCAAAGAATTGGGCTAAGAGTTAGGACTACCAACCCACCCCCACCCCTCCTCCAAACACACACAGTCTGTACTCTGGAAGGCCAGACTACCACCCCATCCTTAGGCTGTATTAAAGCTCCAGACCTTCCAAATGTAGCCTCTCCCCTCTTTTCCAACTCCACTCCCAGGAACCACAATACAGTCTTATTAGAAACACCAGGGTAACCACTCCCACCTTGTGAGCTCATTTCTACTCTTCTGTCTCATGGTTTTCTTACTCCCCCATTAGATTCTATTCCCACCTTCTTCATTAAAAGAATTCAAGCTCTGTTATTTTCTTCTAAATTTCCTGCTCTAAGGCACATTTGCCTTTTGGGACTAAGTCTTGGTCACCTATGACTAGTCCAGCTTTTGAGTTCTCCCCTCCCTCCACTTCTCTTCTTCCTCATTTATATATGTGACCTTTGAAAAGTCACAAGATGTTTGTACCTGAATTTGCTCAGTTATAAAGTGAAGGGTTTTTTTTCCAAGAGGTTGTTTAAGGTCACTTTAAACTCTATCTGTGGTCCTCTGATCCTAAGACCCTACCTTTATAGGCTAACCTTATGCTTTTACTTTATGGTCTATTCAAAGGGATAAATTTTTTTCATACAATTTATCCAATCTATTTAACGCTGATCCATATTCTTACTGGGATCTGTTACATTCATAAAATCTTCTGTTTATAGGAGAACAAATTAATGATGAACTGTATGTGCTTATATAAAAACTATATAGAGTTTTAAATAAAGTACATTCATTTAGTAACTCAATCATTTAGTAAGTCCTTAATTCAATCATCCTTAAGGAGGCTTATCTCCTTAATGGACACAAAGTACAGAGGTCAAAGTTCTTCACCCCTAGGTCACACTGTCTTAATCTCTTCAATCAAAAAGTCTTCTTTCTTCTCAATTGGAGAAGTCCTTAACTCAATCATTTAAATGTAAAGGTCAAAGTTCTCCACCCCTAGGCCACAGTAAATCATGATCTTCTCAGTTTGCATTAAATACCCAAGGAGAGGTCTTTTCATCTTGACTCAAGGCAGGCTCTCAGCTTCCATGGTTCTGCTTCCATGTACCCAGCTCCTGCCCAAATCTATCCAACTGTCACCTGAGTTCAAAGGCAGAGAGCTCTCAGTTCTTTGTCCAGCTCCTTGTGCAGTTCCTGTTCCATATTGACTCACAGTGTCTAGTCCACATCAAGTTCTTCACAGTTTCTGTTCCTAGAAAGACAAAGCTTTAAAAAGCCACAATGATATTCATATACATTGCCAGCATCCTCATCAATTCACTTTCTGCCTGTGAAATTGACATAGACCCAACAATAAGGTCTGGGGGAATCAACACAAATCATCAATATAGTCCCAGGACCTCTGAAAATGTCAGTAAGACCCTCCTCTGGGCTTTCTGTAAACATACAAGAAAATCCTCTTTCAGGGCTTCTGAACAAGCAGTGGGGTCTTAGGGCTTCTGTAACAATAGCAATGTCCTCTATCAACAGGCGAATCTGACAAAGTAATATCAAAACAGACAGACAAAGTACCAGCACCACAGTCATGCTTCCTTCCAGTTCTCCTCTCTTCTTATTTCTCAGTTCTCCTCAGTTCTCAGTTCAGTTCTCAGTTCTCTGTTCTGCCACCACAAGTTCTGTTTTCCATTCTGTTCTGATTCGTAGCAGGTCTGAGAAGTTCTCAGGATTCTAGCAGCTCTCTCTCTCTCTCTCTCTCTCTCTCTCTCTCTCTCTCTCTCTCT
>NW_027185889.1:18509310-18559309 GCF_028583685.1 Petaurus breviceps papuanus | reverse complement strand
CTCTCTCTCTCTCTCTCTCTCTCTCTCTCTCTCTCTCTCTCTCTCTTTCTCTCAGCAATACTGGCTCTCTAGCTTGGGCTTTTCCTTGTATATGGTATTAGCTCCTCCCTGTTCCACCCCTTCCTGTTACATCAGCAACTTCTTCCCACTGTGGGATTCACAAGTTCTAGATCTTAGAACTTGATACAATCATGAACGTGAAACATGGTGCTAAGTACCTGTTTGATTGCCAATACAAGGGGCAGAGAAGATCTTCAAATCCTCATTACAATTACAGCTGTGTGACCCTGGGCAAGTTACTTAACCTCTCTACTCCTCTGTTTCCTTAACTGCAAAATGGTGATAATAATAGCACCTACCTCACAGTATTGTTGTGAGAATTAAATAGATTATATTTGTAAACCTTAAAAGTCCTGTATAAATGCTAGCTATCTTTATATTTTTCATTTGTCCACCAACCCACCCATATTGAATTCATCTATTCATTCATCCATCACCTATCCGGCTATCATGTCTTTCTCCCTTTCTCCACCCATTTATCAATCCAGCTGTCCATATATCTACCTATTTATCAACCCATCTGTTACCTATTAATTCAATGAAGAATTATTAATTTGCATATAAAATAGATACTGGGGAAGATACAAAATTTGATTAGCAGCAAGTGAATTCCTGTCTTCATAGTGATTATAGTCAAGCAGAGACACAGAGATCCAACTCAGATAATAATGCACAAAAATGTCAGTTATGAGTGTTATTGTTGCTTGTCCTCTGTTCTTGAGGAGGACCATGACATCCAAGTGAATTGGATTTAAGTGAGGGAGGACCATGCAAGGTTGCCAACCTCACTTTCTTCTCTGGAGCCATCTGGGTCTAGTGGCAAGTTATCGACCAGGATGACTGGAGATGGCCCAGATGCAGAGGGAAACCAAGTTATGGGTGTGGAGTGGAGAGGGAAACCAGGTAATTCTTTTCTAAAACTCAAAACTTCTTAAAAATTGACTAGCTAGCTTATCACAGGATGATTATTTGCCAAACTTTCATTTTTTTAGGGCATGAATTTCATCACTTGGGATTGAAAATTACCTGAAGGACTCTAAACAAAGGGTAATGAACACAAGTGAGGAAGTGTCATAAACAGCAGACCAGGCTCCTTGTGGGGGGCTGTAGGGAGCGTCTGGCCTATGATGTCTTCTCTTATTTAACATCTTCATTCATAAGCCAGGAGAGGGAATAGACAGCGGGCTGATGAAATTCACAGATGGTACTCATTTGGGAGATATTATGAATACCGGCGATATCAGAGAAATGATACAAAAGGACCGAGGGAAAGAATAACAATGAGATTTGACTTTGAAAATGCAAACCAGTGTGACAGAATATATATGAACAGGAAAAAAAAGCCCAATATTTTAAATAGAAGAGAGAAAACTGGGAGTCAAAGTGGAAAGTGAGATCAAGGTGGATAGTGGATGTTGAATTTGAAGTGGGCTCATCATATCACAGAGGCAAAATTACTTGCATACCAATAAATAAATAAATAAGATCACAACAAACTATGTGAATTAGGCCTGGGGACATTTGAAGTAAATGAGGGTAGATGAGCACAGAACAGTGGACGACATTGCTGTTTTCCTTAGAGTTGATGCCCATGATTTTCTTGTTAAAATAAATCACAGTATATAAATGTAATGAATTAGTAATGCAGTGTAAGTAATGTTTAAACCACCATAAATCAATAAGCATTTATTCAGCACCTACTGTGTGCCAGACACCCTTTTAGATGCTGGTGATAGGAACTGGACCTGCGGTTTCATTGACATAGAGAACTCACAGGTAAAGAAACTCTACTGATTCAAGTCAGTGCCTAATTTCCATCTTCTAGTCTTAGAGCATTGGGTGGGGCACCAAGAGATTATTTGACTTGCTCAGGGACTCACAGCTCACAGCTAGAATGTTTCAGAGGTAAGCCCTGAACATGGGTTTTTCTGGCTTCAAGATTGGTTTTCCATCTACATAGATGTACATGAGTACATATGTATATGGTGCAAATACATATGCATACAGGTGTATTTATACATGTAAATGTGAATGATTACACATAGATTACATGGATATATGCATGCAAACACATGTACATACAAAATATACATATATAAATTAATGATAACAGGAATTTGTTTTATGTTTTAAGGTTTACAAAGTGCTATTTTGAGCCTCTCAAATTCCTGAGAGATATACAAGAGTTACATAAAACATAATCCATACCTCTATGGAATGATTAGAGGTATAAGGCAGAAACACTTACTACAAGTGTATTCATTAGAGCTGCAGTTGCTTGGAATATATCTAAATGTTGTAGTTGTAGTTATAGTTGTTTTTTTTTTAAAGCAATCGGAGTTAAGTAACTTGCTCAAGGTTACACGGCCAGTTATTTCTGGGTGTGGTGCTGAGTATCTGAGCCTGGATTTGATCCAGGTCATCCCGACACTGGAACGGGGCTCTTACTCGCTGAGCCACCTGGCTGCCCCTAAGCAATTGGGGTTAAGTAACTTGCTCAAGGTTACACGGCCAGGTGTTTCTGGGTGGGTGCTAAGTGGCTGAGCCCGGGATTCGATCTCCAGGTCTTCTCAACACTGGAGCCAGTGCTCTTACTTGCTGTGCTACCTGGCCGCCCCAGTTATAGTTGTTTTGAAAAGAAATATAGGGGCGAAGGAAATAAGTATATATTGAATACCAGTAGATTACAGGTACTGTGCTAAGCCCTTTAGACATATCTCATTTGATCCTCACCATAACCCTGAGATATAGATGCTATTATGATTCCCATTTTACAGTTGAGGAAACTGAGACAAACCAAGGTGACTCATTTATGGCCATATAGCTGGTAAGGTTCCGGTCTAGATCCAAACCCAATCTTCCTGGCTTTAGGGCTAGAACTAGATCCACTGTGTTAGTCACAGAGGAATTTATTGCTAAGGTGAGACAGCTTTAGGAGACCTTAGAGAGGGTATGTTAAGTGCTTGGAAGCAGCATGGTACAGAGTGCAGAATTTGGTTCAGAGCAACTTGGTTTAAATCCCAGTTCTGTCGCTTGTGTGATCTTGAAAATTCACCTAACCTTGCTGGGTCTCAGTGCCTCATCTATAAAAAGAATAGAAAAGGGACAGCTAGCCTCTGAGATTTCTTCCAACTCTAAATCTATAATGATCTGAACTGCTTTTGTGACCCTTCTAAGGCAAAACACAGTTCATTTTGCTTTCTGGTGATCCAAAGTCTATTAATGGTCCAATAATACCTGCCTATGTAAAGAACCTCTAATTCACCACTGGAAAGGTCTGGCACAGAAACACTCTCCATACGTCTAGACTGCTCCTAATCTGCAACATAACAGATAAATCCTAGGGAGTTGCTTGAGGGACATAGAGGTTGAGTGACTTGTCCCACATAGCTATTAAGTGACCCAGAACCCAACTCTTCCTGAATCTATGCATAGTTCTCCATCTACTATACTACACTTCCTATATTTAAAATGTAATTGCTGAATTAAAAAAAAAGTTCAGTTTGAATTCCAAGCATCTGAGGTAACTTCTGGGTTATATATTCTACTCAGTAACAGATAATTTTAAAATGAACAATGTCATTCTCATTACATATAAATAGAAGACTAAAATACAATATGTAATTTTGCATTCTCCAATATGAATGAAAGTGGTTATCTGACTTCTGAAGACCTCCAGTGACGTCTTCGAAGACTCCACTACATTCCTCGTTTAGACCATTCCACTTTCTGAGAACTACAACAGTTATGAAGTTTAAAAAAACACATTTTACCAGAAATCTGTCTCATTCCAACCTCCATCCATTGATCTCACTGACTTCTAGGACCACGCAGAACAAGATGAACCCATTTTCCATTGGACAGCCCTTCAAATACCTGATGAGAGCCATCATGCTTTTCTTAATTCTTTTCTAGAATAGGGTATCATCAATTTTCAACAGAGAAAATGGTAGAAAGTTAATATGTGTCATGTGTTGAATTCAGGACTATGAAACTGAAGGGGAACATGGAAATATTGAGAAGGTAAAATGAAGAGTTACAAAGGCAATCATAAGACAAGTTTCACATAAAATACAGAGAATTATAGTTATTCTTCCACGGCAGAGGGTGGGGAGGAGGGCTGCAGGAAGAGTGAAAGGCAATTTGTTAAATCATTAAGAGCCCTTGCACAGAGGGAGGGTGAACTTATCTCCATTTATGTCAAACAAAGAACATACAGGCCAGAAGAAAGCTTGGTTTACAAAGAAAAATGACTTCTTAATGGTTTGGGTTATTGAAAAAAAAAAAATATATATATATATATAAAGGATACCAAGAGAAGTTAAAAAATCTCACAAGTGGGAAGACATTTGAAATTATATGGTTTCTGATTTGTCTGGCATAGTTAAAATGTGACTCTGTCTGGAGGAAGTACAAAGGACCAAACCAAAGAAAATTAATCATTCATTCAATTGGAAAGTATATATGCAAAAATAAAATCTAACATTCATCGTTTAAAAATTTGAGTTCCAGATTCTCTCTCTTTTCTCTTCTTGAAAAGGAAAGCAATTTGATATTAATTATACATGTGAAGTCATGTAAAACATTTACATATTAGCCATGTTGCAAAATAAAACAAAAACAAGAAAAATAAAGTGAAAAATATGCTTCAATCTGCATTCATAGTTCATTAGGTGGATAGCATTTTTCATCATGGGTCCTTTGGAATTGTCATGTATTGTTTTCTTGATCAGAGTAGCTGAGTCTTTTACAGTTGATCATCCTTACAAGACTGCTGTTACTGTGTACAATGTTTTCCTGGTTCTGCTCACTTCACTTTGCATCAGATGTTCACATTAGTCTTTGCAGTTTTTTTCTGAAATCATCCTGCTCATCATTTCTTATGGCACAATAGTATTCAATCACCATACCATACCATGACTTGGTTTAACCTTTCCACAATTCATGGGCATTCCCCTCAATTTCCAATCTTTTGCCACGATGAAAAGAGCTGTTATAAATATTTTTGTACAAATAGGTCCTTTCCCCTTAAGAGTTGGTCCAAACTGCCTGCAGCACACCCCTCAATGTAAGTGATATTGTGGAGGCAGAAAAGATAAGATTTGACAACTGATTGGATATGATGGGTGAGAGAGAAGGAAGAGTCAAGGATAATTCCAAAGATGTGAATGTGTATGACTAAATGGATAATGGTGCCCTTGTTAGTTAACAGCTAAATTTAGAAGAGCACTTTAGGGGGAAGATAATGAACTTTGTTTTTGAACACATGAATTTTGAAATGTCTTTAGAACATCCAATTTGAATAGGACTAGAACTAGGGTTGGAGATACCTGTTGAACCCATGGGAGCTGACGAGGTCAACAGGAGACATGGTGAAGAGGGCCCAAAGGGCACATCAGCACTCAAAGGACAGGGTATAAATGGTAACACAGAAAAGGGAAGGGGAGAGGAAGAGAAGAAACTCCCTATCCCACTCTATCCCATGCTTCCCTCCATTTTCTCAGTTCATATAATCTTAATCATATACCAATTGGTATCTATGTAGCCTTGGAAAAGTCAAGCAACCTCTCTACTCTTCATTTTACTAATCAATAAAATGGGAAGGGTGAACTATGTAATTTTAAAGTTACTTTTAAGCTTTAAATGGCTATTATCCACCATTCCTCCTTGCTGTGACATAGGCCCACTCATCCCTGCCCTCTTGAGGACTAAAGACAATACTATATCTTCTGTATTTTAAGATCTGAACTATCTTATAATCCCAAAATCATAGACTTAAAGCCTCAAAGGACCTTTGAGATGAACTAGTCCAATCCCTCATCTCACAGTAATCCACTATGCCCCTTCCTGGTCATATGCATGCCATGAAAGTATGTACATTGTTCTCCTATTTTCTGCTCACTTAACTCACTTCCAACTCAGCACTCAATCCTTGGGACCCTGGGCTTCTTATTGGTGAGCATCCATTGACCTGATCTTGACTGGATGCAGACCCTTTGGCTACTTCCCAGTCATTTCCATGATATCATACCACACACCTAATCTCCTAGTCTCCTCTCTCCCCACCCATACTGCACAGACACACACACACATACACACACACACACACACACACACAGAATAAGGATGCTAGTATGAAAACGCTAAAATCACTGAGAACACTACCATTCCTGGAAAGGATGTGCCATCCATCATGACCCTAATTACCATTCCCTCTGATTTTCCAGGTCAAAACATATATATTTGTCCATCATCTTCTAATTATATTCTCTTCCATGATTGGACTGTAAAAGCTTATAAAGGCAGACACTGTTTCACTTACCTGTACTTGTATTTACAATATCTAGCACGTTACTGGCCACATAGTGAGTTTTAACAAAGGGGTTTTCATTCATTCATTCCAGATGAAAAAACTGTCTTGCAAAAAAAGTTTAAGTAATTTGTGCAAGGTCACATAGTTAGTGAGTAACAGCTAGGATTTACTTAGGTCCTTTGACTCTAAATCTAGCATTTTCTCTATTGTACCATGTCTAGTTCTGAAGATGGGCTGTCAGTTGGGATGAGGGATCTTGCCCTATCTTTTTTCCCAAATGCTTTATTAACTTCTGATTTACATCATTCATTTCCTCCAGATTTTGAGTTCAAAATTTTCTACCCATTTTTCCCCTACCCACCACCCCAAAGTAGCAGTCCCACAGGATATCCCCTCCTCCAATCTGTTCTCTCCCATATCTTCTCCCATACCCCCTTCGACTTTTCCGGTAGGGCATGGTGGCTCTCTATGCTCCAGTGCCTGTATATCTTATTTCCCAATTACATGTAAAATAGTATTAATAATAGTATATATATATATGTATATGTATATGTATATATATGTATACATATTGTAAACATTTGATTTTAAAACTTTGAATTCCAGATTCATTCCCTTCCTCTCTTGTCACTTACTCTTACTGGGAAGATAAGCTGTTCAGCATAGGTTGTACATGTGTAGCTAATGCAAAACATTAACATAGCAGATATATTTTAAAAGGCTGACTATATTTCCCTCCCTCCTATCCCACCTCCCACTTGTTCTATTCTCTACTTTGATTCCATCCCTTTTCAAAAGTGGGTGTTTCCAACTTCCCTCCCCCCCGAGCCTGCCCTCCTTTCCATCATCCCCCTCCCCCCTACTCTCCTGTAGGGTGAGATATCCTATTTAGTGTGTAGCTGAGCCTAATTCAATGAGAATAAGGTTGACCCTTTCCCCTTTGCCTTCCTATTCTTCCCCTCCTTTGTAACCATTTTCCCTTGCCTCTTCTATATGAGATAGTTTACCACATTCTGTCTCTCCTCATCTCCTCTCATTATATTCCTCTCTCACCTCTTAATTTCACCTTTTAAGTATCATCCCTTCCTATTAAATTGGTCCTGTGCCCTCTATCTATGTATACCTGTAAACATATATACACACATTCACATATGTATTCATATGCCCTTATACCCTCCAAAATAGACATATATATATTCCCTTCAACTATTCTCATACTGAGAAAAGTTTCATGAGTTACATATATTGTTTTTCCATGTAGGAATGTAAATAGTTCAACTTTGGTAAATTCCTTCTGATTTCTTTTCCCTGTTTACCTTCTCATGCTTTTCTTGCTTCTTGTATGTGAATGTCAAATTTTCTATTCAACTCTGTTTTTTTCATCAAGAATGCCTGAAAGTCCTCTATTCCACTGAATGACCATATTTCCTCCTGAAACATGATACTCAGTTTTGCTGGGTAGATGATTCTTGGTTTTAATCCTAGCTCCTTTGACCTCTGGAATATCATATTCCAAGCCCTATGATCCCTCAGTGTAGATGCTGCCAGGTCCTGAGTTATCCTGATTGTGTTTCCACAATATTCAAATTGTTACTTCCTGGCTGTTTGTAATATTCTCTCCTCAATCTGGGAAATTTGGAACCTGGCTATAATATTCCTAGGAGTTTTCTTTTTTCAGGAGGTGTTCGGTGGATTCTTTCAACCTCTATTTTGCCCTCTGGTTCTAGGGCAGTTTTCCTTGAGAATTTCTTGGAGGATGATTTCTAGGTTCTTTATTTGATCATGGCTTTCAGGTAGTCCAATAATTTTTTAAATTATATCTCCTGGATCAATTTTCCAGGTCAGTGGTTTTTCCAATGAGATATTTCACATTGCCTTCTTTTTTTTTTTTCATTTGTTTGGATCTGTTTAACAGCATCTTGATTTCTCATAAAGTCATTAGCTTCCATTTGTTCCAATCTAATTCTGAAGCAATGATTCTCCTCATTGAGCTTTTGAAATTCTTTTTCCATCTGGCAAATTTGGCTTTTTAAGGCATTCTTCTTTAAGGCTCCTTTTTGAGCCTCTTTTGCCATTTGAGTAAGTCTATTTTTTAAGGTGTTATTTTCCTCAGTCAGGCTGTTGACTCTCATTTCATAATTTTCTTGCATTGTTCTCATTTCTCTTCCCAATTTTTCCTCCACTTCTCTTATCTGCTTCTTAAGGTTCTCTATGGCCTGTAACCAGCTTGTATTTTCCTTTGAAGCTTTTGGTGCAGGAGTTGTGACTTCACTGTCTTCCATCTGTTCTATGCTTTTATCATTTTTGTCCCCAAAATAGGATTATAATGTTGAATTCATCTGTTTGCTTTGCTTCCTTTGCCTTGTCATGTTGCCACTCAATTACCTAACTTTTGGGCTTTTTGCCATTGCTACCAGACTGGGGAGCTTCATACCAAATGCTGGGATTTTCTCAGCTGCCAGAGGTATTAGATGGGTGCTCTCTCTGAGGCCTCCGCATACTCTGGCAAGCTGGTCACACACCCCAGAACCTCCACCCTAGACTGCAATCCAGATTCAAGCAGGTTAAAGCAAGAGTGATTACCCCTCAGACTGGTTGCTTGGTCCCCCTACACTCTGTAGGCCAGGAACCGGGGGACACACTCCCAACTACTGGGACCCAAAGTCCACACTGCACTGACCTCTCACTTTGTCCTTAGCATCTATGTGTTGATAATTCTGGACCACCACAGCTGCTGGTGATCTGGAGTCCCTCCAGCCAGCAGCTGGTCAGTACTGCCCTGGGGCTAAAACCTCAGTGTGAAGCTGGGCTCTGCTCCCAGAGCGCTGTGCTGGCTGATTCCTGCCAGCCTACGGGCTGTCCTCAGTGGGAGGTTAGCTTCTTTGTGTCATTTTGTGGGTTCTGTAGCTCCAAAGTTTGTTCAGAGTCCCCTTTTACATGGATTGGAGGTGGTGAGAGCCACAGCCACATGGAGGTCCTGTTTCTACTCCAGATCTTGCCCTGTTAATAAACAGAAGATCCCTTATTACATTCAAGTGATACATTGGGATCTACTATCATCCTGCTTGGAGCTGAGCAGGATGAGGGGCCATTTTGCTCAGCCCTCAAAGGTAGGAGCTAACTCAGTGTTGGCTGAGAATCACTATATTGCTGAGAAAAATCTAAGGAGAGAGGCTCCTAACAGTTCTAAGGACATTTTTAAGGACATTTAAGGACATTTGACAGACATTCTTCCCTGTACCCATTTCCCAAGGAGAATAGAAAGGAGGGGGAGGAGAGGAGCTGAGAAGAGGTGAAGGAGTGATGCTTCTTCTCTGCCTGCTTGGAACAGGTGAGAAATTGATAGCTCAGATGCTTCTGACCCCTGTGTTTGAGGTGTGGGGTTCATAAATGTCAAGATTGACACCAGAAGGTCCTTACATACCAACAATAAACTTGAAATAAATGGATATGTCCTGATGGTGATCTCTGTGTAACTGGTTCTGACAGAGAACAGTGACAGGGACTTTTTTTTCCTCTTTGCTCTGGGCTCAGAGATAAAAACTACTATCACTCTAAGAGATCAGAAACTGACAGATAGAAGGGACCTAGACATCATTTAGTCTAGCTTTTCATTTAATTATTTTTGCATTAAAATTTTTTACTTTGTTTTCAATCTACATGCACTTTTTTCTTCCTTTTGCTTACCCCCTTGAAAATGTGTGTGTGTAAGTGTGAAATAGAAAACCTTTGTAACAAATATGCCTAGTCAAATAAAATACATTTCTGAGTTGGCTGTGTCCAAAAATGTATGTCTTGGTTTGAATCTTTTATCTATTACTCTCCTATTAGGAAGTAGGTAGCATGGTTCATTGTTGGTCCTCTGAAGCAACTAGAATTCTAAAGTTGAAAATATTTGTTTTTACACTGTTGTTACTATTACATATATTGTTATCCTGGTTTCTGCTCACTTAACTCTATGTCAATTCATGCAAGTCTTCCTAGGTTTCTCTGAAACCTTCCCTTTCATCATGGCTTATAGTCCCAATAGTACTCCACTATATGGGGCAGCTAGGTGGCACAATGGCTAAAGTGCTGAGCCTGGAGTGAGAATGACCTGAGTTCAAATCTGACCTCAGACACTTACCAGCTGTGTGACACTGGCCAAATCACTGACCCATGTTTGCCTCAGTTTCCTCAATTGTAAAATGAGCTGGAGAAAGAAATGGCAAACCAGTCTGGTATCTTTTCCAAGATAAACCCCAAATGGGGTCATGAAGAGTCACATGCAAATGAAATAACCAAACAACAGCAATATTTATGTATCCTAAATTGTTTAGCCATTCCTCAAATGATGGGCATCTCCTTTAGTTTCCAATTCTTTGCCACCACAAAAAAACTACTTTAAATATTTCTGTATATATTTCCTACATATTTTCTTCTTTGTTCTCTTTGGAGTACAAGTCTACTACTTCAAACTCTTCGTTTTACAGATGAACAAATGAAGGCCTAGAAAGATTGCCCAGGGTCACAGTGTAATGAATATCAGATGTAGGACCTCAGTACATAAAGTAAACCTGGCATTTCCTGACATAAGTCTCTGGGACCTGGTGGAAAGTCTCCTCATTCTGTATCCAAAGAGCCATCTATTTCATTTGCTTGGAGATCAGAGATGAGGGTATCTGAACCTGTACTCCCACATGGGTTTGACTATTTCTTAACAGCTTTCAGGTTTATGGGTACAGTTTATTGCCCTTTAGTATGAATTCAGGGGTATTAAAGGGGAGAAGACACATATAGAAAAATGTTAGCAGATAAATTGCACTGACCCTAGCCTCACCTAGGGTTTTCCCACATAGTATGATTTGAAAGATTCTCAACAGCATCCTTGATTCTTTATCTAAAATATCTACTTCACATGATTGATGTCACTCCATCTAAGGGCACTTATACTTACCAGATGAAAGGAATGGTGGTATAATGGTTGAATTTTAGTATTAGTGTCAGAATGATTGAATTTCAGTATTAGTAATCAGTCCATGGGAGAGGTGATTTCTTTCACACTACTATACAGGCAGCCACTTACTGTGTCCAAGTGAAAACCCTACCCTGCTTGTTGAGGCAATTTAATTAGAATTAGTCAACATTTATTTATCAACAAATTTGTATACAGCACTAGAAATACAAAAATAATGATATAATAGCAGCAGCAAACATATCCTTATCTGTACCATTCTGTGAGATAGATAGGGCATGTATTATTATTATTATTTCTATTTTAAAGATGAGGAAATAGAAGCACAGACAGTTGAAGTTACC
Organism: Petaurus breviceps papuanus; assembly: GCF_028583685.1. Taxonomy (NCBI): domain Eukaryota; kingdom Metazoa; phylum Chordata; class Mammalia; order Diprotodontia; family Petauridae; genus Petaurus; species Petaurus breviceps. The sequence continues at coordinate 18,547,638 of NW_027185889.1, read as the reverse complement.
TAACTAAGGTCATGCAGGGAAAATGGCATTGACCTTTTTTTCTTTTTTAAAGTCAAAATCTAGTGTTCCTCTTGCCATCTCACACCGAAAAAGACACAATACCTGTCCTACAGGAGTTTGCAATCTCTTGGAGGAGATGAAATGTGGACATTAATATGGAAATATTCAAAGGGTCTATGACAGGGGTGGGAAACCTGTGATCTCCAAGGTCACATGTGGCCCTCTAGGTCCTCAAGTGCAACCCTTTGACCGAAACCAAACTTCAAGTGGCCTCAAGACCATAGGTTTTCCACTCCTGGATGATTTCCCCAACAGGAACTAATCCCTCTACCTAGAGATCACAACCCAATAGTGATTTATAAGTCAAGTCCTGGGGAAGTTGCCTGAGGCACATTGAGGTTAAGTAATTTGATCAAGCTCTCAAATGACTGGCAGTGTGCTATGGTGTGCTACAGGGCTAACCTTGAAGCAAGAGACCTGAGGATGATTTGCATCTGTGACACCTGTGAGACTGCAGCCAAGTTAATTAATTGTCAAGTGCTCTAGGTAAAGCTCTGAGTCTATAAATTGCAAATAGGGTGGAACCTAGTATTGGTAGGGGGACCTTTCCTATGTGGGAGTTCCCTATACCAATAGAATCAGTAGTTACATTCTTCTCTTAAATTTCTTGCCAAAAAGCCAATATTGTAGCTTTTGTGCCAAGGTGTTTCTGTACATATCCCCAAACAGTCACTACTCAATGCCATATACAAATAATAATGAAAAATTTATTAAACATGGAAAAGAGGTAAAAAAAAAAAGCTTTTTGTCTCTTGGAACATCATCACTTAAAATACTGTGTTTTTTTAATTTCCCACTGAAGTTGGGGTTATGTTACTAGCTACCACCATCCTCTTAGGAATCAACTCCCTGGATCTTGTACTCAGGTTCCCATCTTCTAGGCCAGACACTCCTCTCCATCTTCACTCCAACCATCTTAAAGGCTCTATATTCTTTGATAATATAATCGCCTCTGATCAGATCCATTTGAGGGGCATTAAGGGAAAAGGATAACTCAGTCAAGGGAGGGAGGGAGGTGAAATTTCTCCTTCTTTTGCATTGATCTTGGGCAATCTTTGTTGTTTAAAGGTGGGGGAAGCACACACAAACATTCACAGTCAGAAATATGGTTGCTAAGAGCCTAACCATTGCTCTATTAGACCAAAGAAGAACCTGGAGGGGAGGCAGAGGTCAGGAGGAGATTTACTCCATGTAAATGCTCACTGTCTAGAAGAATGGTATCTGATGCTTTGGAAGTATATGTCAATTACCTAAATTGAAATTAATACCTTTAAGCTGCCATATATAAAGGATGACTTGGCAAGACAGAAACAGAGTATTCCATTTCCTTTCCCAATGCAACTCGATTACCACTTAACATGCAAAAAAGGCTCTTTCATTACTGTAAACTAGATTGCATTATACAGTATACAGCACTTAGCCAATTTTAACTGCATGTCTCTTGTCTTATTCCTAATGGGTAGAAACATGAACGACTTGGTGGGCTTCAAGAAGCCCCTCCTGCCTAGAAAGACTGTATAATTCCATGTGTCTTTCATAATGGCTAAAGAGAAGAGTGAGCCTTCAGCTTTTTTTTCTGTCTGAGCCCTCATTTGAGTCATCACAGACAAGAGTCTAGAAAACCAATAGGTTGCATATTCAGCCTAGAGACAAGCACAAAGATAGAGAAACCAAAAAAAAATACAATTTGTATAATAGGAAAAGGAGGAGGGTGAAATCTTTTTTTTGTTAAAAGAAAAGAGATCCTAGACCTTTTGATAATGCCTCTAGGAGTATGAAATATATTTGTTGAATTGATACAAAATACAGGGGGGTAGCCTAAAGGCATTTTTCTTTTTATTCCTAAAGAAACCAGCAATTATTTTTTATAAAAGGGAGTAAAAATCATGTGGAAAACATGAGGGGTGGGTAGTCTGAACAATAAATGTCTTGGGTTTAAAGTATTAAGAATGGATTGGTTTGTACACTTAAAAAAAGACTTGTCAGATGTACCTTTACCTAAATTCTATCAGATGCTACATTATCCTATCTTTATACACCACCCAGAAATCATTTGAGCATGACAAAATGACAATATTAGAAGCCAAATGCAAGCAGAGTCTTTTTACACAGACACTGAATCAGTTCTGTTCTGATAAGGCAACATGGACCTGAGAGGCAAAAATCGGCCACACTTTGCCAAGCAACAAGGGGGTGATGGGGCAGCTGTATTTCATTGTCTTTTAACCATGTCATTAGACTTATGGAAAAACATGTAGGAAAATCCAGAGTGATGTAATTTTGGGATCAGAGGTAGTCGCAGTGGAAAAATGAAGGGTCAAAGAATTAGGCAGTCAGTAAACAAACATTTGCATATTTAGCATCTGTCTTGTATTGGGTGCTAAGGATACAAAGAAAGGTAAAAGTCAGTTACTTCTCCAGGAGCTTTGATATGTGTCTGTGATGTCGTGCCAAGCAAGGGCGGCTTCCCAGGTTCAGAACAGCGGCATAGGCGCTCTCCGCTTTATTCAGTGACCAACCAAGGACAGAGAAGGTCAAAACATGACATCATTCCAAATACAGCATTTACTAAGGGTGATTCAATAATCTCCAAGGACTACCCCACCCCAGGACCTTCCAATTATTCAATCAATTACAAAGTCCCTGTTCTAAATACCTCTCCACCCCTAGGCTGTAACTTCATTTAGTCCACCACAAAACCCCTCTTCTCAAATGGAGATTAGTTTCCAAACATAAGTAAAGTACCTTCATTTGTTCAATCATAGAACACAAAAAGGTCAAAAGTTCCCCACCCCTGGATCACAATTGAATCTACCCCAGAGTTACAAGTTTAAGCACAGCGCTTAATACCCAAATGGAGGTCTTTTCTTCATCTTGACATGAGGCAAGTTCTCAGCAATCTTAGTTCCTGGGGAGACAAGGCTTAGCAAGGCCACAAGATACATTGCCAGTCTCTTCACTAATTCATCCTCTGTCTGTAGAACAGTCCTAGAACCCCTGAAAACATTAGCAAAACCCTCTCCTAGGATTTCTGTAAACATACAACGAGAAAATCCTTCTTCAGGGCTTCTGAACCAACAGAAAGGTTCCCAGACCCCTGCAACAACAGCACTGTCCTTCACCAGTGGACAGTATTCACTCTGTCTGCAGGACAGTCTCCAGACCCCTGCAACAACAGCACTGTCCTTCACCAGTGGACAGTATTCACTCTCTGTCTGCAGGACAGTCTCAAGCCAACAGCCAGGTTCCAGGACTTCTTCAACAAAAGGACTGTCTTTCACTAGTGGACAAATCTGGCAAAACAACATCAAAACAGACAGACAAAGTACCAGCAAAACAGCCATGTCTCCTCAGTCCTTGGCAGCTCAGGGGGCAGATCCAGGGCAATTCAAAGTTGCCCCCAGCAATTCTCTCAGTCTTTCTCTGCCTCCATGAGGTGCTGCTTCCAAAAAGTTCTTCTGCCTCTCTCTTGTGTCTCTCCAAATCTACGTCACCATCTCCTCCCAGTTCAGGACTTTCTTTTCACATCAACAAGTCCATCCCACAGGTGGGATTAACAAGCTCTGGGTTTTAACACAATCAGTTTGAAAACCAAGCCAATACAGGGGAATCTTTAATTGCCATTACTATCACAGTGTCAAGGAGACAACATGCTAACTATGTACAAACAAGATACATACAGAATAAATCTGAAATAATCAATAGAGGAAAGGCATTCAAATTAAGGGAGAATTTTGAAAAGCTCCTTGTAGAAGGTTCTATTTTAACTAGGAATTGAAGGGAATCAGGGAATCCTGGAGCCAGAGGTGAGGAGGGAGTGTCTTCCAGGCATAGGGTAAATCAATGAAATACTCACAGCTGATGGCATATCTTATTAAAGGAAGAAGGAGGCCAGTGTTCATGGATCAAGAAGACTCGGGAAGAAATATAAGATATAAATCTTGAAAGGTATAGGGAGAATGGGTTATGGATGGCTTTGAAAACCAGCGGATTTTCCCATTTAAAGTCACTGTAGACATGAAATATTTGGTAATCTACCTGCCAAAACAAAGCCAGGACCTATATGAACACCACTACAGAACACTTTTCACACAAATAAAGTCAGATCTAAGTGGGAAAACATTAAATGCTCATGGATGGGTCAAGCTAATATACTAAAAATGACAATTTTACCCAAATTAAATTACATATTTAGTGCCATACCAAACAATTTACCAAAAAATTACTTTATAGACTTAGAAAAAATAGTAACAAAATTCATTTGGAAGAACAAAAGGTCCAGAATATCAAGGGTATTAATGAAAAGAAATGCTAGGGAAGGTAGCCTAGCTATACCAGATTTTAATCTGTATTATAAAGCAGCAGTTATCAAAACTACTTGGTATTGGCTGAGGAACAGAGCAGTTCATCAATGGAATAGATTGGGTACACAAAACTCGGCAGTCAATGACTGTAATAATCTACTCATTGATAAACCCAAAGACCACAGTTTTGGGGATAAGAAATCACTATTTGACAAAAACTGCTGGGAAAACTGGAATATAATATGGCAGAAACTGGGCATAGACCATTATCTAACACTGTATACCAAAATTAAGTCTAAATGGGTGTGTGATATAGGTATAAAGGATGATACTGTAAGCAATCTGGGAAAGCAAAGAATAGTTTACCTGTCAGATTTATGGAGAGGGGAAGATTTCATGAACAAATGAGAATTAGAGAGCATTATAACATGCAAAATGGGTGACTTTGATTACATGAAACTGAGAAGCTTCTGTACAAACAAAGCCAATATAACCAAGATTAAGAGGGAAGTGGGAAATTGGGAAAGAATTTTTACAACCAATGTCTCTGATAAAGGCCTCATTTCTAAAATATACAGAGAATTGAGTATAAGAATACAAGTCATTCCCCAATTGATAAATTGTCAAAGGATATGAACAGACAGTTCTCAGAGGAAGAAATTAAAGATATCCACAAGCATATGAAAAAATTCTCTAAATCACTATTGATTAGAGAAATGCAAATCAAAACAACTTTGAGGTACCACATCTCACCAGTCAGATTGGCTACAATGACAAAACAGGAAAATGATAAATGCTGGAGGGGATGTGGAAAAATTGGAACACTAATACATTGCTGGTAGAGTTGTGAACTGATCCACCCATTCTGGAGAGCAATCTGGAATTATGCCCAAAGGGCTATAAGTAATTTCATATCCTTTGACCCAGCAATACCACTGCTAGGGTTGTATCCCAAAGAGATAACAGAAGCAGGAGGAAGACAAATATATAAAAAATATTTATAGCAGCTCTTTTTGTAGTGTCAAAGAATTGGAAATCAAGGGGATGTCCATCAATTGGGGTATGCCTAAACAAGTTATGGTATATGAATGCAATGGAATACTATTGTTCCATAAGAAACGAAGAGGATATGGACTTCATATCTACATGGAGAGGCTTATATGAACTGATGCTGAGTGAGAAGAGCTGAACCAGGAAAAATTTATACACAATTACAGATACAACGTATGTGTGGTGACCAACTTTGATAGATCAGACTCTTCTCAGAAATACAGGGCTATAAGTAAACTCCAAAGACTCATGATGGAGAGAGATCTACATTCAGAGAAAGAACCAGGAAGAACAGAGTTTAAATGCAGATTGAAGCAAATTACCTGCTCTCTTTCTCTTTCTTGTTTGGTTTGGTTTCCTCTTTCCCATTATTCATTCCATCCATTACAATCCTTCTTTTCAACCTGACCAATGTCTAATGTCAAAGTATCTGCAGATCCTATACCTGATTGTATGCCGCCATGGGGTGGGGGGAGGAGGGAAGAAGGGAGAGAAAATTTGATACTCAAAGAACCGGGGAACTGAATCTTGTAAACTCAAAGTAAACCAACAAATTAATAAAGAAAAAAAAAAAGAAAACCAGAGGATTTTATATTTGATCCTGGAGGTGAAAGAAAGCCCCTGGAGCTTTTTGAGTGGGGTAACAGTTGGGGAAGTGACATGGTTAAAACTGACAACTGAACTTTTCTAGGATCACTTTGGTGGCTAAATAGAGGTTGGATCAGAATGAGGAGAAATTTGAGGTCGACAGGCCCAACCATAGGCAATTATAATATTTCAGGAATGAGGGGATGAAGGACTGTCCCAGGGTGATGGCAGAGGAGAGAAGAGGGTATTTAAGAGAGATGTTGCACATAAAACTGATAGGCCTTGGACACAAATTCAATAAGAGAGTTAGAGCATCTGAAGAATTAAAGATTACACTTAGGTTGTGAGCCTGGGAGATTGGGAGGATGGTGGTGCCTTCATCATATTTACACAAGTTTTACATATTTAGATATGTAATATTTATAAATATTTACATATTTGTCTCAATAGCAATGGGGAAGTTTGGAAGGGGAAGGAGGTTTTTCTTTTTCAGGGTAGATGATAATAATTTAAATTTTGAACATTTTTATTTAGAACTAAAAGGAAACTTAGATCTCATCCAGTCACCCTCTTCATTGTACAGATGAGGAAACTGAGACGCAAAGATTTCCTAGGTTCATAGTCATAGGACCATAGACTTAAAGCTATAGAATTAAAGCTGAGAGGAAACAAACAGGTCACCTTATCTAACCTAAAGTGATGATGTGACTTACCAAGGACCATACAGGTGAAAGAGTCAGAATGGAACAAATATTGGAAAGGGTGAAGGAGGAGGAGAAGAGGAGGAGAAATAAAAGGGGAAAGGGAAAAGAAAGACAATAAGAAAGTTAAAACAATGGTTAGTAAACATCTAGAAAAAGAAGCATCAGTTGCAGAGACATGGTTTCATCAAGTAAAGGTCATGTACGACTAATTTATTTGCGTTTATTAAACCAGTATAGGAGGTGAAATCTAGGAATATAGTTTACTTAGATTTTAGCAAAATGTTATAAAAAAATTCATATTTTTCTTCTGGAGGAGATGGAACAATGTAAATTATATAGTCATATCATTAGATAGATTTGAAAGTGGCTAGATACAAAAGTCAATTGTTAATGTCTTAATGGCAGCATGGCAGTATAAGTATGCCTAGAGCTCCAGTCTTGACTTGAGGCATGCTTGTGGGAACACCCAGGTCATTCTCTATGCCTGCCTATTATTGCAGAAAGTCTCTATTGGGGTGCCCAAGGCAACTGTGAGTGGCCTAATATTGACAAATATGTTTAGCTATGACTTGAATAAAGGCAAAGATGGTATACTTATCACATAACTAACACATAGGATGATTGAGTCAGGATCCAAAAAGATCTTGACAGGTTCAGTCATTGGACTGAATCTAATCAGATGAAACTCAAATTCATCAGATGAACATAAAGTCTTATGCTAAACTTATATAAAAATCAGTCTCACAAAGACAGGAGGTGGGGTGACATTTTCTTGAATACATCCAGTGACTCTATTGGCTTAAAAGCCCAATATGAGTCAGATATATGATGTGGCAGCCTATAAGTAATATTAATACCATCTTGGGCTACACTAAGATAAACATTACTTCCAGAAACAAGGAGGCAAAAATCCCCTCATATTGTGCTCTGATTAGACTGGGAGAGCATTCAGTTTCATGTGCCACAGTTTAAGAAAGATATTGACCAGGCCCACGCTCAGAGGCAGGCCCAGAAGTCATGACCGGAAGGCCTGCTACGTGCAGAGGCAGGCCTGGAAGGCTCGCAGGCGGAAGCTTGATCAACTCTTGGGGCAAGGCGTCCCACCAACCACAAGGGCCACTACCAGGCCTATCACCAAAGGGTTGGAACTGGAAAGAGCAAGGTAAGAACCAAATGCAGGGGCCCCTGTCTGGGACAGCAAATACTCCTGGAGCTACCACTTCACAGCCCAGAAATGAAAAAAAAAAGCCCCTATCAGGACCTCCAAAGACCAGGATGACAGAGTGAACCTCACCTGCTCCAACCCCTCCCCAACCCTGAAAACATAGTAAGTATTGCCCCAGGGCAAAACCCTCTACAATAAAGGCTTGGGATCCCTAGAGGAAGGGTGTGGCTAGGACCCTGCCTCAAAATGAGTAGAAAGCAGACTACAAAGACACTGGAGTCCTACTATCCTCAGAGGGAGGAACCAAACTCAGAGGGAGACAATGTGGACTCCACACCCATAGCTGAAACATCAACAGGGAACAGGTCCAAAGCACAGAAAGCTCTCCTAGATAAGCTCAAAAGGAACTTTGAAAACCAAATGAGAGAGATAGAAGAAAAAATGAATAATTCTCTCAAAACCAAAATAGCAGAATTAGAAAAACATTATAATGAAGAAAACATTTCTCTAAAAAGAAAAGTGTATGACATGGAAAAGGAGCTCCAAAAATTAACCAAGGAAAATGATTTGCTAAAAACTAGAATCAACCAAATTGAAACAAATAATTATGAGGAGCCAAGAATTAGTCAAACAAAACGACAAGAATGAAAAATTAGAAAAAGAGGTAAAATACCTCAAAGAAAAAATAACTGACCTAGAAAACAGATCCAGGAGAGATAATCTGAGAATCATAGGCCTACCAAAAAATCATGATGAAAAAAATGAGCCCGGACATTTTCCAAGAGCTCATTAAGGAAAACTGCCCTGAGATACTAGAACCTGAGGGTAAAATAGAAATTGAGAGAATCCACCAGACACCTGCTGAAAGAGATCCCAAACTGAAAAGTCCTCGAAATGTTGTGGCCAAACTCCAGAACTACCAGGTAAAAGAGAAAATACTTCAAGCGGCCAGAAAGAAACTATTCAAATATCAAGGGTCCACAGTGAGGATCACACAGGATTTGGCAGCCTCTACACTGAAAGATCAGAGGCAGTGGAATTCAATTTTCCAGAAGGCAAAAGAGCTGGGGTTACAACCAAGGATCACATACCCAGGAAGACTGAGCATGTTCTTGCAGGCAAAGAGATGGTCATTTAATGATATAACAGAGGTCCAGACCTTCCTGATGAAAAAGCCAGAGCTCAATGGAAAATTCAACCTCCAATTACGAGATGCAAGAGTAACATAGAAAGGTAAACAAGGTAAACCCCTGCCCCCCCCCCACAACCTGCTATTTAATAAGAGCAAACCATTTATAGACAAGTAGAGGGTATGAGTATAAAATACACAAAATGATGGTTAAAAATATCTTATTAAGGTCTACAAAGGGACTGCAATGGAAGAAGAGGAATGAATGAAGTGGAAAAGGGTAAATTATGCCACACAAAGAGGCATAAAAACAATATAGCAGAAGAAAAGAAGGGAGGGAGATGAAAATCATATAAGCTTTTCCCTCATTGGTTCTGGTGCAAGGAGGGAATAACAGCCAGTTACGCATAGGACTCTATGGAGAAGAAACACAAAAAGTATCATTTTATAGGGAAAGAGGGGAGGGAGAGGAGCTTTGCATGAGATTTGTTCCTGTCATTCTTGATGGAAATAAGAAATAACATACTTCATTAAGTATAAAAATATTCTACAGGCAGTAGGAAGGGGAAAGGGCTATGAAAAAGAGGGGTGGTTAGTAGGGAGGGAAGAAGTAAGGGGAAATGGGAGGAAAAAGGAGGGGGGCTGATAAGGGAATACTGAGGAAGGTGGTGGTCAAAAGAAAAACTATTAAGGGGGGAAGGGAGAAGGGGGAAAAATATGAGCATTAACAGGGGAGGGAATAGGATGGAGGGAAAGAAACAGATAAGAATCATAACTATAAATGTTAATGGAATGAAATCTCCCATAAAATGGAGACTGATAGAAGAATGGATTAGAAATCACAATCCTACAATATGCTGTTTACAAGAAACACATCTGAAACAGAGAGATACACACAGGGTAAAGGTAAAAGGCTGGAGTAAAATATATCATGCCTCAGCTAAAGTAAAAAAAAGCAGGGGTAGCAATCCTTATCTCAGATAAAGCAAAAGCAAAATTTGACCTAATTAAAAGAGATAAGGAAGGAAATTATATTCTGTTAAAAGGCACCATTGAGAATGAAGCAATATCATTACTTAACATATATGCACCAAGTGCTATAGCATCCAAATTCCTAGAGGAGAAGGTAAAGGAATTAGAGGAAGAAATAGGTAGCAAAACTATACTAGTGGGAGACCTTAATCTCCCTCTCTCTGAACTTCATAAATCCATCCTCAAAATAAACAAGAAAGAAGTTAAGGAGGTGAACAGAATTTTAGAGAGGACAGGTATGATAGGTCTCTGGAGAAAACTGAAAAGGGATAAAAAGGAATATACTTTCCTCTCAGTGGTTCATGGCACATACACAAAAATTGACCATGTTCTAGGGCATAAAAACCTTACAGTTCTATGCAGTAAGGCAGAAATATTAAATGCATCCTTCTCAGATCATGATGCAATAAAAATTATATGGAATAAAGGGCCATGGAAAGACACACTAAAAACTAATTGGAAATTAAACAATTTAATCCTAAAGAATGAGTGGGTCAAAGAAGAAATTATAGAAACAATCAGTAATTTCATTCAAAAGAATGATAATAATGAGACAACATACCAAAATCTGCGGGATGCATTAAAAGAGGTTCTTAGAGGAAGATTTATATCCCTGAGTGCATCCATGATTAAATTAGAGAGAAGGGAGGTCAACAAATTGGACATGCAATTGAAAAACCTAGAAAAAGAACAAATTCAAAATCCCCAATTAAATACTAAATGAGAAATATTGAAAATCAAAGGAGAGATTAATAAAATTGAAATTAAGAAAACGATTGAATTAATAAATAAAACTAAGAGCTTGTTTTATGAAAAAACAAATAAAATTGATAGACCCTTAGGCAATATGATAAAAAAAGAAAGAAGAAAATCAAATTACGAGTATCAAAAATGAAAAGGCTGAATCTACCTCCAATGAAGAGGAAATCAAAACAATAATTAGGAATTATTTTTCCCAATTGTATGCACATAAATTTGACAATCTTAGGGAAATGGATGAATATTTACAAAAATACAAGTTGCCAAGATTACCTGAAGAGGAAGTAAATTACTTAACCCCATCTCAGAAAAAGAAATTGAACAAGCCATCAGTCAACTCCCTAGGAAAAAAATCTCCAGGGACAGAAGGATTTACTAGTGAATTCTATCAAACACTTAAAGAACAATTGATTCCAATACTCTACAAACTATTTGGGAAAATTAGTGAAGAATGAGTCCTATCAAATTCTTTTTATGACACAAATATGATACTGATACCTAAATCAGGAAGAGATAAAACAGAGAAAGAAAATTATAGAACAATCTCCCTCATGAATATAGATGCAAAAATTCTAAATAAAATGCTAGCAAAAAGACTACAGCAACTTATCTCAAGAATAATACACTTTGATCAGGTAGGATTTATTCCAGGAATGCAAGGATGGTTTAATATTAGGAAAACCATCAGTATAATTGATCATATCAACAATAAAACTAACAGAAACCACATGATCATCTCAATAGATGCAGAAAAGGCTTTTGACAAAATACAACATCCATCCCTATTAATAACATTAGAAAGAATAGGAATAAATGGGGCCTTCCTTAAAATAATAGGTAGCATCTATTTAAAGCCATAAGCAAGTATTATATGTAATGGGGAGAAGCTAGAAGTTTCACATAAGATAAGGGGTGAAACAAGGGTGTCCACTCTCACCTTTCTTATTCAATCTGGTACTAGAAATGTTAGCAGTAGCAATTAGAGAAGAAAAAGAAATCAAAGGAATCAAATTAGGCAAAGAAGAGACCAAGCTATCACTCTTTGCAGATGATATGATGATATACTTAGAGAATCCTAGAGAATCAAGTAAAAAACTACTTGAGACAATAAATAAATTTGGCAAAGCTGCACGGTATAAAATAAATCCACATAAATCCTTGGCATTCCTATATATTTCCAATGAAATTCACAGCAAGAGATAGAAAGAGAAATCCCATTTAAAGTTATGATAGACATCATAAAATATTTGGAAATCTACCTGCCAAAACAAACCCAGGACCTATGTGACCACAACTACAAAGTACTTTCCACACAAGTAAATTCAGATCTAACCAATTGGAAAAATATCAATTGCTTGTGCCTGGGTCAAGCTAATATGATAAAAATGACAATTTTACCTAAATTGAATTATATATTTAGTGCCATACCAATTAATTTACAAAAAAATACTTTATAGAGCTAGAAAAAAATAGTAACAAAATTCATTTGGAAGAGTAAACAGTCCAGAATATCAAGGGAATTAATGCAAAGAAATGCTAGGGAAGGTGGACTAGCTATACCAGATTTCATTCTGCATTATAAAGCAGCAGTCATCAAAACTACTTGGTACTGGCTGAGGAATAGAGGAGTGGATCAATGGAATAGATGAGGCACACAAGATTCAGAAGTCAACAAATATAGTAATCTATTGTTTGATAAACCCCAAGACCCCAGTTTTTGGGATAAGAACTCACTATTTGACAAAAACTGCTGGGGAAACTGGAATATAGTATGGCAGAAACTGGGCATAGATCATTATCTAACACCATATACCAAATCAAGTCCAAATGGGTGCATTATCTAGGTATAAAGGTTGATACTGTAAGCGGTCTCATAAAACAAGGAATAGTTTACCTGTCAGATTTGTGGAGAGGGAAAGATTTTATTACTAAACAAGAATTAGAGAACATTATAAAATGTAAAATGGATAATTTTGACTACATGAAATTGAAAAGCTTCTGTACAAACAAAGCCAATGTAACCAGGATTAAGAGGGAGGTGGGAAATTGGGAAAGAATCTTCACAACCTATGTCTCTGACAAAGGACTCATTTCTAAAATATACAGAGAATTGAGTCAAATTTATAAGAATACAAGTCATTCCCCAATAGATAAATGGTCAAAGGATATGAACAGGCAATTTTCAGAGAAAGAAATTAAAGATATCTATAAGCACATGAAGAAATACTCTAAATCACTATTGATTAGAGAAATGCAAATCAAAACAACTTTGAGGTACCACATCTCACCAGTCAGATTGGCTAAGATGACAAAACACAAAAATGGTAAATGCTGGAGAGGATGTGGAAAAATTGGAACACTAATGCATTACTGGTAGAGTTGTGAACTGATCCAGACTTTCTGGAGATCAATCTGGATTTATACTCAAAGGGCTATAAATAATTTCATATCCTTTGACCCAACAATACCATTCCTAGGGATATATCCCAAAGAGATCATAGAAGTGGGAGGAAGACCCATATGTACAAAAATGTTTATAGCAGCTCTTTTTGTGGTGGCAAAGAATTGGAAATTAAGGGGGTGCCCATCAATTGGGGAATGGCTGAACAAGTTGTGGTATATGCATGTTATAGAATACTATTGTGCTATAAGAAACGAGGAGTTGACCGTCTTCATATTTTACTGGAGAGGCTTATATGAACTGATGCTGAGTGAGAAGAGTAGAACCAGGAGAAATTTGTACACAATTACAGACACAACATATGTGTGATGATCAACTTTGATAGACTGGACTCTTCTCAGCAATGCAGTGATATAAGTCAATCCCAAAAGACTCATAATGGAGAGAAATGTGTGCATCCAGAGAAAGAACTAGAAAGAACTGAGTTTATATCCAGATGGAAGCAAAATACTTGATCTTTTTCGTTTTCTTGTTTAACTTTATGTCCTTTTTACCATTTTTCATTCCATCTGATACAATCCATCTTTATAACCTAATGTGAAAGTATTTACAGATCCCATACTTGACTGTATGCCGCCATGGGGGAGGGAGGGGAGGGAAGGGAACAAAATGTGAAACTCAAGGAATTGTGGAATTGAATCCTGTAAACTAAAATAAACAAACAAATTAATTTAAAAAATTTAACAAAAGGTATTTTAGAGAGAAAAAAAGAAAGATGTTGATCAGCTAAAAAAATCCTAGAGGAAAGTAGTCAGGGTTCTGAAAGGCCTTCAGTACAAGTCATATGAGAATTGGTCAAGGAATCAGGGATGGTTAATCTGGAGAAGGGACAACTCTGGGTTAGAGGGTATTAGAGTCACTGTTATGGGGAAGAGGGACTGGATTAATTCTAGTTGGGCTGGAGAGTAGAACCAACAGTGATGGCTGGAAACTGTAGATAGGCAAACTCAGGCTTGACATCAGAAAACACACAAACTTCCTAACGATTATAGCTGTCCACAACCAAAAAGGGCCCTCTTGGGATTTAATTAGTTCTACCTCGTTGGAGGTCTTCAAGAACAGATTAAGGATTAATTGAGACCCAGAATGGAAGATCTTACCCAAAGCCACCCAGGTAGTCAGTGACAAAAATGAAGTTCAAATCCATATGCTTTCCAACAAATTCAGTGTTTTCCATTTCACTGTATTGTCTATCCAAATAGTTTCCTTCCCACCACCCCCAGCTTCACCAATCAATCTTAATTTTAAAAGATCTTTTCAATAATTTAAGTGGTCATTGCTAAAAGAGGCCCTGTGATGAGAAGATGGGGGAGGTGCAATTGGTTTCAAGACCTTAACTTTAATACTGTCACAAGAAGAATAGTAATACATTATTCAAGAGTTTAGACATTGTTGTCCCTTTATCAATAATATATCTTTTCACCTAGGAAAGGCAAAATGGCCAATCAGTTTTTGTCTAGTGTGGTCTTGCTTACTAACACATACCTAAGAAAACAATGAGATTCATCTTGACTCTTAGCTATCTCTTCTTATTCCTCAAAATACACACACACATACACACACACAGAGCATCTCATTTCAGTCACAATGACACCATATCTGAAAAGGATATTTAACACAATTTGTCATCTATTTCACTGATTGCGACTATTTAGTGCATTCTCTAAGAAAGATGATTGCAACTCACTGGCTCTTAATGTGTAATTTATTTATATGCATGCCTGCAGCCGAGCTGTGTTCATTCATCTTCTAAAGGATGGCATGAAATCATTGAAAATGATGACCAATAAACATTATTATTATACTGCTGTCCTCTCTGGAGAATAACACCCACTGTCATCCCAAACATTGATTGACCTGTATGTCAGCATTCTTAAAATTCGGCCATCATGAAAGCAATGTGGGCATCAAGTCCTTTTATTGCTACTTTGTCCTGACGAACCATGAACAATAGCAGGTTTTCAGTGAAAATAAAAAGCCCCACCAAAAGGGCATTTTTGCTGCCTGGCACTGAAGCAAAACCACATTTTTCCCCTTTAAAGAATGTCATATTAGCTGGGAAAAAGGGCGAATTTTTGGAATCGGAAATGCATTCCAACTGGCACTGCTGTGGTTGCCCAGTGCTAAGCTATTCACATCAAGCTGAATAAATGCCACATTTGCATTTCTGATAAGTGTGAGCACATTTCTCCTTGCAAGGAGAATACCTGAAAAGTTACTTAAATGAGTCTGCCAGGATAACCTTTTATCTCATCACAATTGGCAGAAGAATGGAATTTTTTTAAATAGCAAAATTCTTGACTCAGCACAAAATAAAATAAAATAAAATATAGAGTTCTACTGCTCTATACTTGGGGGTGGTAGAGGGAGATTAAAATGAGAACAAGACACCAAAATTCAAATAGGCAGAATGGATTTTTTTTCTTCTTCTCTCTCTCTCTTTCTCAACAAGACAGCAGACGGGAATCCTTGCCAGCATCCAGGGGGTATTAGACAAAGTCCTCAACAGAAGAATGTACTAATGAATGGTTCTCCCATTTATCTTCCCCCCTTACCATTCTTCTATAAACATAATACAAATAGTATGACATCCTCTTTATGTAAAAAAAATGCTAGGCCTGTTTTCCTTAGCCAAAACACAATCCTTGAATATTCTGTCTCTTTCAAAATCACATTATGTTGTTATAATAAATAAGACTAGACATTTTCCTTCAAAGAAGAATGTTGAATGGCCACTAAAAACCTACTGGTTTATCCTGGGATGATTAGGGAGACTAATGATGCTTGGGGCCCAAAAAGTTAGTGAAAAGAGGAAAAGAAATCAGAGGGTGGCTGAATGTCCTAAACCAGTCTTCTTTCTAGAACACTATTATATATAATTTTTCATCATCTTTGCTGTACAGAACAAAAGAGAAGGAGCGGGAAGGGACCTTGAATGAGTGAGAAGGAAACATTGACATCTCTTGTTCAAATTGGGAAAGCTTCAGACTTAGTGAGAGCAGTCTGGTTTTTCCCCCTGATATGCCCATGTCACATATTTTGTTATTCTACCAGAGGTGGCCACAACATATATGAGGAGAGAGAGATCTGAGTTTTGTTCACTAGCTTCTCAAGTTGCTAGAAAAATACACACATACACATATACACAAACACAACCTCCTGAAACAAAATGCAGTAATTTCTAGAATATATTTCTGACCTAGTTTAAGAGCATCATTGCTTTTGGAATAATGAGGAGGAGGGGGAGGGAAGGGAGGGGTATGGACCACAGATGCTTAGCCTCATCCAAGATGAAGAGAAAAAAGATAAAGAGGCTTGGCTATTACTGAGGTCTTCCCACAGCCAGGAACAGACCATATTGAAGGAGGGCTGTTGAGAAACAAGAAGAGAATGTAAATGAGCAACCAATTCTCTCTCCAGCTTCCCCTTGAGTCCCCAGGAAATTCCTGCTGTGACCTGTATCTAGATCATTCCTCCAACCACCAGTGAGGGATAACCCCAAATAATCATCTTCACCTTAGAAAGTCAGCCACGTAACTTCAATGCCAATATGGCTTACAAAAGTATGGGCACATATCCAGAGTCCCTAGCCAGGTGACAACAATTTCCTGCTCAGGATGTGGTCAGGATCTGTCAGAGGGACTTTTGGTGCCCAAAAAAGTCTAGGCAAGGCCTCTGCTTAGCAATGAGAAGGGTTCCAAAAATTCAGTTGTAGGCAGGTTGTTTGGAACTCAGAATTCATTTCCCCATAAAAAAAAGTGTCATAAACAGTTCTTGGTTTCCAAGTCCTAACAACAAAAAAGCCTATTTAACTCAGAGAAATGCTGAACTCTAGCCATATAGTGCTAGTCTGAGCTTAGGAGCAAGAGTTGCTGTTTAGAACCAAAGGGAAGAGAGGGGAAGGAAGATATTTTAAAATTCCCTTCTCAATATAGGGGAAGGTATAACCAGGGTATATCCCAGGGGTTGGAATTTAGAAGGTGAAATAATGTAATAAAGGCAATTGTAGTGGATAGAGAGCTGGAATGGGTGGAAGGAGTTTTCTTATCAGGGTTTCCCTATACCAATGATGGAACAGGTCAGGACAAGATAGATGCATCTACAGAGAGAAGGGGAGGGGAAGAGAGAGAGAGAGACAGAGAGAGAGAGAGAGAGACAGAGAGAGAGAGAGAGAGAGAGAGAGAGACAGAGACAGAGACAGAGACAGAGACAGAGACAGAGAGAGCAGAGTAAATAGGAAAATAGGACATGGAGAGTGAGACAGAAGAAAGGGAGAGAAACAAAAAGGAGGGAAAGAAAAGAGATGAGAGAGGGAGAGAGACAGAGAATGAGATAGAGATGGAGAGACAGAGACACACAAACATAAAAGCAAACACAGAGACAGACACAAGACAGAAACATGAAAGACAGAGATAGGTAGAGGCAGAGACAAATAAATGGAGAGAGAGAGACTGGTTTTTAAGTTGTCTCTGATACTGCCTAAGTGATCCTGGACAAGTCATTCACCTTTCAGTACAGTAGGTAATTCTTTAAGACTATAAATTCCAGAAAAGGTGTAAATCTGCATTGGTAAATGGAATTTTCTCAGCTAGGAGTTCCCTATGTCCACAAAATTACAGTTTCAGCCCCTCTCCCCACCCTAACAATGGAACACAGACACTTTCAGCAGTTAGATATCTCTATAGTAATGAATTCTACCTTCAACTCAGCTAAGTTTGTCTTAATTACTTCTTACATTGTTTTCGCATCATGAATTAGCAAACACTAATTTGAGGGTGCATTTCATGAGATTTGTCCCACCAAGGGGCCCATTGTATTCTGTTTGCCTGGGTGTGTTTTAAACAGTCCCAGGTGCCAAAATTATTAGTTCCATCTTGGATGTGGAGTTCACCATGGGCGATAGTTAGAAATCTGAGTTGGTGTGAGCAAGACAAGATCAGAGAACTTCCAAAGCCTAAACCTGCTATCTTTTGTCTACACCAGAAACAGAAGCCAAAAAGCCACCTGTGGATGCATCATATTATGTTAAAATCCCAGTTTTCCCTGAGAAATTGTGTAGTAGAAAGGACACGAGATTTGAAATCAGAAGATTGACACTGGAATATCAAGTACTTAATTATAACAGCTGACATTTAAGGAGCCCTTTAAGGTTTGCAGGAGCTTATTTGAGCCACAGGAAAAAAATCCTTGGATGCAGGTATTGCTAATACTCTGCCTACTTGATGGATGAAGAAATTGAGATACAGAGAAGGAAAATGAGCTATCTTGTTCCTAAGGTGACAGGTCACAGCTAATTATCATCTGAAGTAGAATTTGAACTCATCTCCTAGTTCATTATTCTCTTCATCACTCTAAGCTGTGTGTCCATGGGCGAGCTACTTAACTTCCTTAGGCCTCAGTTTCCTCATCTGTAAAATGAAGAAATTGGAGAGATGATCTGTAAGGTCTCTTCCAGCTGCAAATACTATATGACTATAAAAAGCTTTTGGCTCTCCTTCCTCTCTGCAACTCTTTTCTCAACTATCACTGGCACTCTCCAAGGTGCTTTAATCAACTCCCCACCTCTAATTCATCCTTATTTTAGGAAGCAGGACAATGGAGGCACTTCACAATGAATATCTAATGATTTTTGTTTTTGCATCACTTCAATTTCCCTATCCCTGCCCTTTCCAGAAAGCTATATCTTATAGAAAAAGAATTTTAAAAACAAAGTCCAGTACATCAGCCAAATCTGGCATTTTATGTATTTCTCCAAACCATAGTCCTTCACCTCTGTCAAAAGAGGAGGTAAGGGAATTCTCATATCTTTTCTTGGGGCCAGATTTAGTCATCAGAATTTCAAAGAATTCAATTTCAATATATGGTCTTTTGGTTTATTTTTTTTCTAATAGGGGTATATATTGTTTTCCTGGTTTTGTTTATTTCACTTTGTCAGGTAATCACCAAACATTTATTAAGCACTTACTATGTACCAGGCATTGCTCTAATTGTCAGGATACAAAGAAAGAGGAAAAGACCATCTCTTCTCTTAAGGAGGTCACATTCTAGTCAAGGGAAATGTTTTATATTCCTTCCTCCATTTTTTCCTCTCTCTCTGCCTTCCTTCCTCTTTTCTTTCCTTCCTTCCTTCTTCCTTCCTTCCTTCCTTCCTTCCTTCCTTCCTTCCTTCCTTTCTTCCTTCCTTTCTTTCTTCCTTCCTTCCTTTCTTCCTTCTTTTCCTTCCTTCCTTCCTTCCTTCCTTCCTTCCTTCTTTCCTTCCTTCCATCCATCCCCTACACAGTCTGACATGGCAGAGTACAGGACCTGGAATCTGTTAAATCTGTGTTCACTCACTTCTCACACTTAAATATTCTGAGCCTCAGTTTTCTCATATATAAAATGGCTATTTTTAAATATAATTAAATATGTTTCACAGGGATGTTGTAAGTTAAAAAAATTATTATGCATGTTAAACTCTGTAGAAATGGATATTCTTATTATTACTTGCATTTCTGGGGGAGATACTAATTTTTATAAAAAAAGACCTATCAGTATTTGTTGAATGTCCACTCTGATCAGGTTTGTTCTAAGCCCACTAGAGAGTACAAGAGAAAATCAGACACTGTGACTACCTTAACATTAATATAAGGTCTGCAGTACTTGAAGTAATGAGAGCCATCAATTGCTAAGCTGTGTGGTAGTGATTGATATCAAGTGTAAGAGGAGTACATAGGCAGTCCTAAAGGGGTTAGTCTAGTATAGTTGAAGGTGTGGACCATTATGGAAAACATGGAGCATGAATTTGGTCTTTCAGGATGGGTAATATTTTCATAGATCAAGTTGAGAGAGTATCTTAAGCAAGATAATCATCTAGAACAAAGATAAGAGCTGGAAATAAGGCATCTAGTCACTGGCCTGTCTAGAATGTTAATTAGGCAGAAGTGGGAAGCAAAGTTGGAGAGAGGGCCATGAAAGCCTTTCACTGATGGAATTCAAGGTTTAGGTCACTTGAATGGTGCTATTGTGACCTTTGAGTAATTCTATTCAATTCCATAAACACTTAGTAAGTGCTACTTATATATAGTGCACTGTTTTGGACATTGAGAGCACAGGGATAAAATAAGAAAAATCCCAGCCTCAAGGAGTTTATAATCTAATAGTGGGGTTAGGGTAAACAAATGAAGAAAGCATCAAACAAAGATGGATAAGATAATTGAAAATTTTATTCAATTCAACTAGCATTTGTTGAGTACCTACTATGTGTTAGCACCCAACCAGCATGCATCAGACAGGTCATAGAGTCAGGTCTTCCTGACTCTGAGATAAGCTCTCTATCTATTGTTCCATGATAGGGAATAAGTAAAAGATTAAATGACTGAATAAATGAATGAATTCATGAATAAGAAGAAGAATAACAGAACATTTGTAAAGCATTTACCATGTACCAAGCATTGTACTAGTGCTATATATACAAAGGGAATAAGCAGTAGTCCTTTGTCTCAAGTAAGTGACAACTCTCACAGTGTGACATAGTATATAAAAGAAAGTTTAGCTGCAAGGCTCTTTCCAAATGTCTCAAGTCATAATGGAGTAGCAGCAGGGTGGATGGCAAAGCCCAAAGGTCCTTAGCTTACATAAGTATGTCACATGACAATGCTGGAGGGCTAGAGGGTGTAGAGAGTCAGGGCACATGGCAAGGCTCGAATTATGATGCAGTGGTAGGAGGGATGGTAAAGGCCTCTTACCCAAAGGAGTAAGGTCCTTTTCTTTGTGACATAAAGACAAAAATTAAAAATCAAAATGGCCCTTGTACTCAAAGAGATTACAATCTACTAGGAGAAAAACACCATGTATACAGATGAATATGAACAAAATGTATGAACCCCATATAAGTGGAAAGGGGGAGAGGTCAACAAATATTTATTAAAGTCTTACTGTGTGCTAGACACTGTGTATAGTCCTAGGAATACAAATGCATACAAATGCTCTCAAGGAAATTACATTCTAAAAGGGGAAGAAAACCCATAAAAGGGAGCTGAAAGGCAGGGATAGCTTGGGGAGAGGGTAGAAATGAAAGTCCCCATAATGGAGCATGGCTAGGAATGTCCTTTGGAGAGTCAAGGGAGTAGCATGGAAAGGAATGAAGACATGGTTCTTCCCAGAACCTCCATCTTAAGGAGGTTTTCCGAGGAACCAGGCAATGATAGGAATAGGCCACAGGAATGGAGGATACTTCCAAAGTGATAAGTAGTTCAGGTGTGAAGTAAGTTTACAGAGGTTTGTTTTGTTTTGTTGTTGTTGTGTTGTGTTTTGTTTTGTTTTTGCATGGTAAACATATCTGGTGATTTCTGCATTAATTCTATTGTGTGTGAAAGCAAGATAGCCATAGGGCACAAGCAGATGGACAAGGATGGTACTTTCTCAGTGCCCCTTTTTTATTAAAGTTCTTACAGAATATGGTTTTGGGGACTGAAGAGTTCAACAAAATTGAGCTGGTAATGTGAAGGGAATGATATTACAAAGAGGAAAAAGTTGAAAAACATTATTGGACATTATTCTCTCAGTTTTCTCCTATTCAAGGCGGCCATGATGGGTCAAAGAACATCAAAATGGCTGTCTTTTGGGTCAGGGATAGCCTTGATAATTGATTCCCTAAAAGGGAGGTAGAAGTCTTTCAAACTAACCCCACCCACTCCTCCTTTAGAAATATTAAGAAGTGAATGTTGAAAACTAAAAATGTATTTAAAAAATATGAAAAGCATTTAAAAATTATCTAAGTCTTCAGCCTTTGGACTAATCTGGAAGAGGCTTTATCAGTCTTTCTGTAACTATCGATTTTGAAACAATGTTCTGCTTCTCTTTCTTCAGACAAGTCCAGGAAAAACTTCTCCCTTAAGTAATTAAGGTGGTGACTGGATAAAGACAAGGGACCCTTCACTGATCTCACATTGGATTAGAGTAATTATTAGACTAAGATAAGGATGATGTCTCTTTGTTTAATTCAGTTAATGTAAGTATATCTTGTATTCACCTTTGACTACCTAAAAAGGAACATGCCTAAAGGAAGTAGCCAGAGAAGGACAGAATGGTTTCAGGAAAATGATTCTGTAAGAGGGAACCAAAAGTTAAGTGACTGTTGTTCTATTTAGCAAAGCAAATCATTAACTTAATTTTATCCTAAGATCTTTTATCTTATTGTGGAATTTTGTCTATTGTCCTGGAAAGCTATAATCATGACTTTGCAATGACTTCAGTTAGATATTTTCAGAATCATGGGGGTAATCTGCCTATCTTTGGACTTCTGTCTCTTAGCAGAAATGTTTAGAATTGAGTAATCTAAATTAATACAAGTCATTTCTTGCAAGCTTTTGCCTAAAATGTTGAGTACAATATTTTCTTTCCCAGGGTCACTACAAAATATACAATGAACCAAATGTCCTGCAGATGCCACCATGACTGGAAAAACAGGAAAAAGGAAAGCCATTTTCCTCCTTTGGAAAAGTACAATATTTATTTTTAAAATACAGTACAGTTGTTCAAAGGTGAATAGACTGAATACAAATATGGTGGAAATAGGGTTTCCTCATTCCATGGGATGAGCCTAGGCAACGTTTTCTTTTTAATTTCTTAACAGCTATCCACCCCTCTTCTTCCCTAAGAATGGTAAGGTATCTAATGTTGGTTTCCTGTAATCTCCTCCTAATCCCTTCCAATAAATTGAAACCATGGGTGGGAAATCCCCAAAGCTCATAGAGAATTTACGTAAAGAAGAAATTCCTCCTCATCCCTCAGAGACCTATTTGACCAACTCAGTGGAGCTCATTAGCTCTACCTGAGAATCTAGGGAAATGTTTCTCTTTCAGCTGGGAAACAAAACATTTGGTAAAGCATCTCCTTCCCCTTTACAACAGATGGGAAATACCCATATCAACTGGGTGTAAATAATTAACGTCTAGAGTACATTTGGACAGTTTCCCAATGAGATACTTTCTTCTCCAAGTTATAGAGAAGAAAAACCAACCAGCATGAAACAGGAAACAAAGTGAAATAGAAAAAGAGAAATAGTTGTGGAGGATGAAAAATTATTTTTCCCCCTGAGGAAGTAAAAAAAACAACAACAAAAAAACAAGACTTGTTCAGGCTGATACCAGCAAATGGAAAATCAAGTGTTAGTGATAGTAATAATAAATAACAACAGCAACTACTACTGCTACTACTTTAAGATTTACAAAGTGCTTTATAAACTTTGTCTCATTTTATCCTTGCACCAATCCTCTGAGATAGGTGCTATTATGATCCTGATTTTATAGATGAGGAAACTGAGGCACATAGAAGATGACTTGTGCAGGATCACACAGCTAGTTAGTATCTGAGGTGAGATTTGAATTCAGTTATTCTCAACCTTGAAATGGTATAAGGTATGATCATATCTGACCTACACATTTCATTTGGAAATCCCATATTCATAGAATTTTAATATTGGGAAGTGACTTTAATGGCCATTCAGCCTAACACATACATGAAATTTATTCTCCCCTACAAAGTACTTTACAAGTTATACTCTGGTTTCTGACTCATAGATACCTAGTGAAGGAGAGCCCACGATGTCCAGAGGCTTCTCTTTTCCCTTTAGGATTGTTCTCATTGTTAGGAAGATTTTCTTTATGTTAATCTTAAAGTTGCCTCTTTGCATATTCCATCCATTGCTTCTTGTTTCTGTCCTCTGGGGCCAAGCAGAACAAATCTAATACCTCTTCCATTGACCTTTCTTCAAATGCTTAAAGATAACTATCATGTTTGAAATCTCTCTTCTGCAGGCTAACTAACATCAGTCTCTTTAAATGATTCTTGCAAAAGGTGAATTCATATCCTCTCACCAGCTGCCCCTGTATTGACTCTCTCCAGTTGATTGAACTCCTTGGTCAACTATGGCACCCAGAACTGAACACAGTACTCTGAGCTGGAGACTTCTATAAAAATAAGTTCTATAAGGGACTTATCAAACCGATTCATACACAACAGAGAACCAGGGCAACTAGCTGGGTCACCTTGGGGCAAGACATTTTGAAAGAGAGAGAGAATGGGAAGAGTGATTGATATGGAACCACACAAGCTGGGTTCAAACACTGAGTGTCACTATGTGTGTGATTTTGAGCAAGTACATTCCCTCACAAGGAAAATGACAAGGTTGGGCTAAATTCTGAGTCCCTTCCAATCCTATGATACTGTGAATTGACTTCAGAAGGAAATATCAGAAACAGAAAAACTAGCTATATAGGTAAGTCAGATTGTCATTGGCTAAATCCCTGCTGGTATACATATCCAGTACTCAGCACAGTGCCTTGCACACAGTAAACACTTAATAAATGCTTATTGACTGACTGACATCTACCCCCTCTTTCATGCCTTCAGACTTCTTGCCAAGTTATAGATACATAAGATTCAACCCAGGGAACACTCCCTAGTACCTACCTCCTACCTCTTAGTTTTCTTTCTCAGCTAAAAGACAACACTAGACAGAACAAGTGTAGAAGGAATAGGATTTGACCCATGAGGCCACTGCCTGCCTGGAAGTCCCATCCTGATTCTCCCAGTCCTGATCAGTTATTTATCCTGCATCCATGGAATGATAGGTATAAATTTAGAAACACCAGTAACTCATTCTGGTGCTCTTTTTGTTCTTGAACCTGTGGGATTAGGTAATATTTAAAGCTCCTTTCAGTTCTAAAGTTCTAGGATCTGGTGAATATGCTTGCCTTTGACCCACACAACTCTCTATCATTTGTCTGTCTGTCTATCTATCCATCCATCCATCTATGTCTATCTAGATATATCTGACTGTCTATATTCATCTATCTATCCATTTATCTTATCTCTGTCATCTATTTGTCTATCTGCCTTTGTATTTACATTACCCTCAAAAAAGTTATCAATAAAAAGAGTACTATTCTATTACATTCATATAGCACAGATTTTTTCCTCCAGTCCTTCTCAAACTGATGGGAACCTAATTTGTTTCCAGTTCTTTACAACTACCAAGAGTTCCACTGATAGATCAATTTTGGCAGGTATTGGGCCTTTGTTTTTGACCTTGACCTTTGGGTCTATAGTAATTAGAATGGAAAATAATATGCATTTATTAAGCAACTATTATATGTCAAACACTGTGCTAAGCGCTTTACAATCTCACTTTACATCTCATTTGATCCTATGTCTATGTACAGTAATGAAATTACTGAGGCAAAAGTGATGGAAAATAACTTAGGCCAATGAGGAGTAATTGGCAGTGGTGGGAAAATTCTTCTGAATTCTTATGCCTACTGGATCCAGAACTAACATCAGCTCTAGGCAAAATCATAAAGTAGAAGGCAAATTCTTTCAGCCTTGCTTTGTTCTTTTCCCCAATTTAGAGGGACCTACAAGGATTCATTCTATCAATACCCACTCTCAGCCCTAAAACTCATTCAAGCTAAACTATGAGTGACTGATGACAATTGAAAATGTTACCACTCCAGGACTTGTGTTATCAGGCTTTGAATTTTAAGCAAGCTCAAACTCTTGAGCTAATATTAAGGTATCCATGGGCAGATGGGGAAGATTTGGAAAATTTTCAGCTCTTGAAATAATGCAAACATCTGTTGAAAACCTACTATATGCAAAGCAATGTGCTGGATTAAAAGATGACTAAGGCAGTGTCCTTGACCTTGAAAATTTTATTGCCTAGTATTGAGACATGAGACAAATGCCGTAATTTCCTAAATTCTAATTGTATCTCGAGTGTCCTCTTTAAAATGGAGCTTCTGAGAAAAACCAGAAAAACAGGAGAGGCTGCTATTCTCCAAAAAAGGGGGAAAATGAATGAATGATACATTATTAATACTTTTTCCCTCACTTTCTTAAATATAAGCAATTAACAAAGTAATAAATCAAGACCTGATTTGTAGCCTTTGCTGATTTCCAAGCTTTAAATGCTCGCATTCAAATTTTAATAATCACTTTTAAGAGCTGTTCAAGATGGCTCCAGCATATCCTTGGAGACAGCCATGTCTTCATTCCTCTACAGGTTGTACCCATAATACACCCAGATTTTCTCTGCAATGGCCTCATTCCGAGTACTTTCATCTTTTCTCCTTTGTCACCCCCTTTTAGCCACCTTTTATTTGTTGTCTTCACCCATTAGACCATAAGCTCCTTGAGGGAAAGGACCATCTTTTTTTCTACTTGTATTTGGATAACATAGAACTTGGTACAGTGTCTGGTACATAGTAAGTACTTAATAAATGCTTATTGATGTGACAGTGCTAATTCCAGACCCTTGATCACCCTACACCTTTCACCTTTGAATTCTGTTCCATAGATTTACAGCATCTTCTTCCAATTCTTGTCACTAGCATCTACAGACCTCCAGGTCACTCTTCTTCTTTGTTCCATGATGTAAGTAACAAGTTCATAATTTTCTTTTTCTGTCCCTTCCCCTGATTTCCTCAAAGATGTCAATATCAATGTTAACTACACTTTGAGCACTGTCCCCTCCAAGTGTCTTGAGCCCTTCAGAAATTTGTATCTCCCCCTCTACTCTATTTCAGTCACCCTTCAGGACAGTCTCATATTTCACTAGCAATGAAAATTGTTCCACCTTTGAGATCTTGAACTCTGAATTCCTACTTTCTCTCCATAAACTCTTGCCCTGATACCTACCTTCTCCTTTAACTTATCCTTGCTTGCTCTTCAGGCAGCTGTACATAAAGTGCCAGGCCTGGTTTCAGGAAGACTCATCTTCCTGAGTTCGAATTTGACCTCAGGCACATACTAGCTATGTAACCCTGGGCAAGACACTTAACCCTGTTTGCCTCAGTTTCCTCATTTGTCAAAAGAGCTACAGAAGTAAATGGTAAACTAGTATCTTTGCCAAGAAAATCCCAAATAGGGTCATGAAGTCAGACATGACTGAATGACAACCTCAACAACAAAAACAATTAATGGGGAATCATAGGATCAGATATCAGAGATTTGGAGGCCATAATTTAATTCCCACATTTTACAGATGAGAAACTGGGTCTAAAGACGATAATGGCTGGTAACTGAAAATAGATTCTCTGAGCCCAAATCCAGAATACTTTCCACTCTCTATAGCCATACAGGTAAATAAATAAAAAATAAATTTAGGGCCTTGGGACAATAAACTACTGGGAAAACCAGACAGGATTTCTTATAGGAGATGGCTCTTCAGACGAAACTTGAAGGGAATTAGGGATCCCATGAGTTGAAGGTGAGGAAGGAAGGCATTCTAGGCATGGGGTGAAGGCAGGGGTCACAGGTGTTTGAGCCAATTAAAATGGCTCTTGAGATCCCCTGTTCAATTTACAGCACGGACATGTACAACATAGAAATCAGCAAACATGACAAATCAGGGCTTGATTTATTGTTTTGTTGATTGACTCAATATAAAAAATGTGAGGGAAAATATTAATAATGCAAATAAGTGAAATGAAATAAAATAAAAATGTGTCATTTATACTTTATTTTTTCTGAAGAGCCCATGAGAGCCAGTTGTTAAACATTTACCAGTACATCCCAGCTAGGAAACAACCTTTTCAAAAGCACAAAGGACTAAGATGGATCACTGAATCACCACAGATCACAGATTTAAATCTGGAAGAGACTTTAGGGTTTATCTCATTTCTAATCCAACACCCTCATGTTACAGAGGAGGAAAATGAAGCCCAGAGAGGCTAGGTGATTTACTTAAGGTCCCACAGGTAGAGTGGGAGAGCCCATATTTAATCCTCTGTCTTCTTACTCCAAATCCACTTGTCTTCTAGTCTATCGATTCTGTTTAAGCTTCTCTTTATTCTTTTTCCATTTTTAATAATGTGACCAATTACTTCAACAGTGCCCAGTTTCCCACTCAAGGATGTGTCATCATGATTTGACACTGTTTTTAGCTTTCTTACCCTTAGCCCTGGGTAACTTCTGTTTGTCACTTCTGTTCTTACTTTGGCACTGCTCAATTTTGCTGGAGGAAGTCACAAAATCATGCTGGTTGAATCTGGGATAAATTTATGTTCCATGACTCCCATTGCGCTCCCATTGCTGCACAACTCCCTCTTAACTCTTATTGACTCACTCTCACATTCCCCAGAGCTGCTGTGCCAAGTCTTTTTTCAGACCATCAACTCTATGCTTTCCCACCTGACTCTCATGGGATGACCTCACCTATTTTACTGAGAACACTGAGAATATAAAAAAAAATTCTCCTTGAACAGATCAGTGGAATAGGTAGAATGCTGGATTTTGTAGTTAGAGGATCTGGTTTCACATTCTAGCTCTACTGTGTGTGATCTGTGTGACTTTAGGCAAGTCACTTAAACTCTATGCTTCAGTTTCCCCATCTGTAAAAGGGGGGTTTGAATTTGATGGCCTCTGAGAACCTTTCCAGCTCTAAATCTAGGATCCAATGAACTGTCCCCTTTCTTTCTCTTGCTCCTTTCTCTCTCTTCACTGGTTAACTGCTTAGATATATTCCTCAACTCTCTGTCTCTCGACATCCTTAAATCTATTCAAAGTTAGGCTCAGGTATCACTTCTTATACTAGGACTTTATTTGATCTCCAAATTGTTTGCAGTCCTACCCCATATCCACAAAATAAATTTGTGTTTATTTTGAATCAATCAATTAGCACTTATTACCATGCTTACTATATGCCAGTTACTGTGCTAAGTGCTATTCAAAGAATAAAAAGAAACAGGCCTTGCCCTGGGCGAAGTTATATTCTCCCAGGAGAGGTAACATTCAAATTAATTGGTACATGCAAGATACAAATATAGTCGGTCCATCAACAAGCATTTACTAATCATTATATGCCAAGAACAGAGTTAAACTTCTATAAGTAGAAAGATAGTCACAGCCTTCAAGAAGTTTCCATTCTAATAGCGGAAAGAGCACATAAAGGGAAGCTAAAAGAGGGGGTGAGGGGGAGAGGAAGGTACCACGTGTAGGGGCATAGCAAAGAAAATTCAGAAGTGTAGCCTGAGAGGAATGAGATGTGGGTAGCCTGGGGACGCTCCTTAGATTGAGGTTGTAGAGGACGCCATCTGTGTGGGACAAAAACAACCCTAATAAAATAAAATAAGTCCAAATAAAATAAACAGAGACTTTCTCTAAGTAAAGACAGGAAGGATTTATTATACAATCTCACGAGATGGGGACGTCATCACAACCAGAAGAAGTCTGGTAGGAGAGGTTGAAATACAGAAGGCAAAAGCTGGTTTATATACCCTAAATTTTCCCCAGCCTTCCCCCCTTTGTCCTGTCCTGTTCTCATTAATTAGGAACTGAAGTGCACAATCTTAACCGTAAAAATCTGCTGGCATTGCAGGTGAAATGTGAGTAATATCAAAAAGCAGAAGACACATATATAGCAGACACAAAAACAGACAAAATATGTCATTAGTATCATAACAGATAAATGTCAACTACCTAAATATAGTCAAAATATAGATAGAAAAAAAAACAGACAAAAAATATCAACTTTGTCAATGCAGATGTGAAAGCAGACGGTATCTCGTGAATAATGGGGATGTTGGGGACTTTGGGTCATTGTGACCCTCCTACTTGCAACAGGAAGGTGGAAAATATTTAATGAGTCATGGGGTTTGGGAACATGATGACCAGTCTGTTGGTCTTACAACAATCTTTCTAAATTTGCATTTGTACAGGTCAAGGAGAAACTAAGAATATAGCCAAGTTTGAGGAACATGTACTTTCCCCTCTTACATATTAGCTAAGCTCAGCAAAACCTTCAACTCATGACCAGAGGAGCAGGGCAAGGGTCTCAGGCTGCTAAGTCTTTGGGACTCTATTACAATTCTATTCCGATTTCTGAGATGTCACCTGAGAAGTTTTATCTTGCCGCACACACATCCAATGAGAAAGATGAGGCCCTGTGGGCAGAGGGTACTTCCCATGCAGGTATACCAGAGCAGGAGTAAGATTGAGACGAAGAGCTGGTGCTTGGTAGAGGAAGGCAGTGATTGGACACCTTACAGAATTACAAAGTAAGCAGGACGCTGTTATTGCTGTTCGTCCTTCATTCTCGAAGAGGACCATGACATCAGGGAAGCATGCCATGACATGCAAGTGAATTGGATTTAAGTGAGGGAGAGCTGTACAACATCACCAGCCTCACTTTCTCCTCCAGAGCCATCTGCATCCAGTGATATATCCATCAGGATGATTGGAGATGGTCCAGTAAGAAATGAGGCAGAGAATGTCCTCTTTACCTAGTCAAAAATCTTAGAAGGAAAGTTGTATTAATAACTTGTAGTACTGGAAAAGTGCTCGTGTAGAGGATGGGATTTCAACTTAGACTAGAAGGAAGCCAGGCATTTTGAGAAGTATAGGATTGGAAGGAGAACATTCCAAGATGGTGAATGAGAAGTACAAAGGCAGTGAAATGGGCAATAGAGTGGTTTATGTGAGGAACTGCCAGAAGAGGCCAACAGAGAGTGTCGGATTTTTTTAAGTTTAGTTGTTTCAGTCATGCCCAGCTCTCCATGACCCCATTTGGGGCGTTCTTGGCAAAGATACTGGAGTGGTTTGCCATTCTCTTCTCCAGCTCATTTTACAGATGAGGAAACTGAGGCAAACAGGGTGAAATGACTTGCCCAGGGTCACATAGCTAGTAAGTATCTGAGATCAGATTTGAATTCATGTCTTCCTGATTCCAGACTCGATATTATATCCACTATGCCACCCAGAGTGTGTAGAGGGGATTAAAGTATAAGATTAGTAAGGCAAGAAGGAGCAGTTTGTGAAAGTATTTAAATATCAAACAAAGGCTTTTATGTATGTTCCTGAAGGTCATAAAGAAACGCTAGAGTTTTTTTTTTTTTTGAGTAGGGGGATGACATGGACAGACGTACACATTAGGAAATTCTCTTTGGCACCTAGATGAAGGCTAGATTGAGGTTGGGATGGTTTGGAGACTTCAGGCAGTAACACCAACTGGAAGTCTATAGCCATAAGCAGGTGAGAGATGAATAGGGCCAGAATTAGGATGGCAGCTGTGTAAGTGAAGAGAAAGGGATGTGCATGAGAAAAGTTTAAAGGTAAAAACACAAATATTTATCATCAGACTAGATATGAAGGGTGAGGAAGAGTGGGGAATTGAAGATAACACCAGGTTGAGAACTTGAGTACCTGGAAGGATGGTGCTGATCTCAATAGAAATAGGTTGTTTGTCAGGGAATTTAAGGAGAAAGGAAGTGAGTTCAGCCATAGATATGTGAAATAAAGACTTATATAGTACATCCGGTTCAAAATATTTAAAAGGTAAATAGTGATTTGGGACTGGAGCTCTAAAAAAATACCAGTGCTGGGTATGTATGTTTTGTAGGGTGTAGTGTCAGACTCTTTCTTCCTGGCTTAGGGCTATCTACCTCACCTTACCTGTTCCCTCACTGGCAGGTCAGCCTGGTTGCCAAAGAGTGTGGACTCACTGATAGAAGTGAGTCTCAAAAATACAGGGGGAAACTAGGTGGTGGGAGATCTACTTCTCAAGTGGGGTGGCTGAACTCCTTCTATGGTGCTGCCCATGTGAATGAATGAGGAAAGAGGACACCTTTAACTCTTAATCATGAAATACCAATAGAAGACAAAGCTAAGAGAATTGTAACAAAACAGTTGGCCAATCATCATCATTGCCAGCAACAACACTCATCTTCATTTATATACACTTGATATATGTTATCTCAGTTGATCCTCACAGTATTCCTATAACATAGTTGCTATCATCCCTATTTTTCACATGAAGAAAATGAGGCCAAGAGAGGTTAAGTTGCTTATCCAGGGCCACACCACCAGAATGTGCCAGGAATAGGATGTGAACATGGGTTTATCTTGCCCAAAGGTGGCTCTCTCTCCTCTAGAGGCCTCACACTAAAGGAAGCTGCCTTCTATTGGAGATGAGAGGAAATAGTAAGATATAGCATATACATATATATACATGTATAGTCAAATACATGTGTGTAAGCATGTACACATATACACATACATATATATGTATATGTGTATATACACATACATATATCTATCTATCTATACTGATAAATAAATACTCATTTCCTTTCTCCCTGAATTCTCTGACAAACAACTTATTACTGTTGAGGTCACCAACATCCTTCCAGCTCCTCAGGTTCACAGCCTGGTGGTATGTGTGTATCTGTGTGTGTATGTATCTATCTTTGTTTGTGTATGTGTGTATATACTGTTGGAGATGAGACGGCACCAGAGATGGTAAGTGATTTGCCCTGTGGTATCTCTGTTGTATCCCCAGAACTTAGCACAGTCTTTGGCTCATAGTAGGTGCCTGCTGACTGACTGATATTGAATTATAATTATCAAATGTTAACTGGACTTTAAGCACACTTTAGGATTCTTATAATTCAAAACAATCAAAAACCCCTTTTCTCAATCATTAGCTTCTCCCTAAGCATTTGCCAGTTTCCCCACTCACATTTCTGTCCATGCTTTTTGAGAACTTGTCTTTCTGGCATTTCTACCCAAGAAGTAATGGACTGTCTTTAGTCTGGATTTGGAGCCCAAAATAGTGTTTGTCAATCTGCTTGATGGTCTCTTGCCATCTGAATAAAATGGCCTTCCATCAGCCTTCTTTTTTACTTAATTTCGCTGCACATTTTGGATTGCAGTTGACCATTGAGTTACCCATACTGGCAGCAATCTTTTTCTTTCCATGGGCCTCAGTGTCCTCACCTTCACCAGGAGGAGGGCTGATCAGAATATGCCTCTGCTAAGTTTCTGAGTGCTGGCTCAGACACTGAAGACAAGAAGCAATGAGCTATTGAATTGGGAGTTTGAGTATGAGTCATCTTCTCAACTTAGGAGCAATATAACTCTGGGCAAATCACTTACCATCTCAGGGCCTCAGTTTCTCTGTCTGAAAAACTGAAAGTGGGTTGGACTATATGGTCTCTGAGATCCCTTCTATTTCTTAATCCAAATCCTGTGAAAGTCATATCATTTGGAAGTCAAAGGGATCATAGATTTAGAGGTGGATGAGGCCTCAGAGACTATGGTCCAGGGGTAGTGAGGCCACAGGCTCCCTATTCCTGAGTTAACCCCCTCATTTTATAAATGAGATGAATGAAGTCCAGAGAGGGTAAATAATACCCAAGGTTAGACAGCTCGTTGACTGAATGGATAGAGCCATTGGGCCTAGAATCAGGAAGAACTGAATTCTAATTTTACCTCAGTTCTAATGTGACCTCACACATTTACTAGCTGTGTGACCACAGGCAAGTTAACTTCTGTTTGCCTCAGTTTCCTCAACTGTTAAGTTAAAGATAATAATAGCAACTACTTCACAGGGTTGTTATAAGGATCAAACAATATAATATTTGTAAAGCAGTTAGTACAGTGCCTGGCTCATAGAAGTTCTGTGCAAAATACCATGATAAATGCTTTGAATACAATGACAAAAGCAAAATGGTCCTAATCTTCAATGAACTTCCATGCTACCAGAGAAAACAAGCATACAAGTAGATTATCAAAAATATATACAAAATTTTTTCGTAAGGAACTAAAAACATACTGGGTTGGATGGGAATGTCCAGGAAAGGTCTCATGTAGGAGATGATGTCTAAATTTTGCTGTGAAGAAAGCTAAGGATTCCATGGGGAGGAGTTGGGGAAGGGGTGCATTTCAGGCAAGGATGTACTACTGGGCAAAGCCACAGGAGTGGGAAGCTGCATTCAGCAGGCGTGTTTGACTGGAAGAGAGAGTACACATAAAGGAGTAACATGAAACAATACAGTAAGGGCTTTCCATGCCAGGCTAAGGATTCAATAGTCAACCAATGAAGATTTTTGATGAATTTTGTTTCACCTCTTTAGAGGGACTGCTCACATCAATAAAATGATAGATCTATTTGAATAATGATAATAATTACTTAAAGATTTACCCAACTTAAGTTTCCTTCCTCTTCCTATTCCAGTTCCAATACTGTTTCCCACACACCACATTACAGATCAAATACGTGATCAGTAGTACCAATACTTAAAAGCTCCTTTATTTTCTTTGGTACAGATATGATTTCACTGGTGCAAATACAATAAATATTTAGTAGTGCAAGTAAAGACTGGCTCCCCTCTGCTAGCCTATGATCAGCAACTGCTTAATGATTGAAAGTTAATCACAATTAATTTTAATTAATCATAATATCACAAAATCACACAGATGTCAGACTTGAACCTAGGTCTTCCTGATTCAAAGGGCCATAGACTTTATTTTTTTATTAAAATTTTATTTTTCCTTAATTATATATAAATAAAAAATCAACGTTCTTTTTAAAAATCTTGAGTTCCATATTCTCTCCCCCTTTCCTTCCCCTTCTGGCCTTGAGAAAGCAAGCAATTTGATATACGATATATATATATATATATATATATATATATATATATATATATATATATATATATATGCAGATATACAAAACATTATTTGCCTATTAGCCATATTGCAAAAGAAAATATAAACGAAAAAACCCAATAGTAGTAATGTTTTTTAAAAAGTATGCTTCAATCTATTTTTTTTAAAGAGTAGGAAAGATTTTACTGTACTTAGTATCTGAAAGAAATACCTTAAAATGTAATTGACTTTGTATTCATATTCACAGTTCTGTGCTTTCTCTTGTTTTCTTTTTGGCATCATGGTTGATCTGATAAATATCCTAGATCCAGCATCTTCTGGAATCCTTTCAAAGGGAAGTTTTGTTTATAAAACTTTTAAGGAATTATTTGTCGAAGTGAACACATTAATGTTTGTGAGTGTTCCCTTGTTATTTGGGGCCCTGCTATCTAACTGTATTACATATGTTTAATACATGGTAATAATGTTTATGGAATAACTTCATTTTAATTACAGTAGGAGTTCATGCTCACAGCAGTGGGGAATGAGCTCTCTGCTAGTCAGACAACGCATTGCCAACTGAGTGTCCCTTTCTCTCGGAGTGCAGACACATGCTGGAGGCCTGCTGTCAGCTCATCTTGCTGCTAGGTGGTATGATCGTACAGGGCTCAATTTGCAGTCTCCTTCACACCCCTGGGGCATATTTCCACACCCCCACTGAGCTGGCTTGGCTGGAAAAATCCCATGCGATGGAGCCCTGCCCATGAAGCAACCACAGGAGTGTTGGAGATTGGAATAGCTGATGGAATTGAGCCGATAAAAAAAAAAAAAAAACATCACGGAGGATTCAATATAATATTCGAGTCCATAGAATTCCGCTTGTTGAAGTGGTATGGCTCAACTCTTCCCCGAGCAAGGCAATGATCCCCTGAGTAGAAAAGGGAGGGAGGCAAACCCAGGCAAGAGGAGAGATGCACATATTTCTTGCAAGATGAGATTTGTAAAAGGAGGTTGAGATGAGAGAAGGGAAAACAAAATGGAATTGGATGCTTGTTCTGAAATTCTTTCTGTGCCATAGCTCATGAAATCAGAAGAAAATTCTAAACTAACTTTGCTGCTGGTTACCTGTGTGACCATGACAAAATAAATTCCTTTCTCTGGACCTCAGTTTCTTCATTTGTAAAATTAGGAAAACTAGATGGTCTCTGGGGTCTCTTACAACTCATACGATCTTATGATCTGAAACCAAATCATCTCTCTGGTGGAACCAAGGCTAGTTCAATTTCCTCGTCTATGAAAAGGGGTTCTACCAGGCAACTACTTGGGTTCATTCCAGCTCTAGATTTTTGAGTCCAAGTCATTTCTCTTCCCTAGGACTCAGTTTTGACATCTGTAAAATGAGGGAGTTGGACTAAACAACTCCTAAGATCCCTTCTAGTCTTAAATCTATGGCCCTATAATCCTAGCTTAGCATGAACATGGTTAGTTGTTGGGGATACATCCATTTATTATGATTCCCCATCACCATCATAATACACCAAACTGGCCTGCTAGCCATTCACCAAAATCAATATATCACTTACAATCTTTTCCTGTCTCAAATTTATGATGTCATCTCCCATATCTTTCCAAGCACCCCATGCCTGGAATGAACTCTCTCTTCATCTCTGCTTCTTATAATCCTTATATGACTTCAAGGCTTTCAAATCTTCAAGGCTATCACCACTTTAAGCTTTCCAAGATGATCCCTACTTTTTAATACTTTCTCCCTCTTTTAAATTATTATCATTATCATATATGCTGCAATTTTCATATTTAAATTTAAATATTAAATATAATGATTATAATGATAATCAGTGCTGGGCCTATTTATATGAATTCTAGGCACCATTTTAACCATCCCATCCACCAGCAGAACTTATGTTTCTTGAGAGGAGAGGACTATATTGCTATTGTCATTCTGTTCTCAGTTTGTTGAGTGCAACTGGTTCAGAAAACATCCTATGACTGCTAAGATATAAGAGATCTGGGAAGATTTCTGATCTGGTAAATCTCATGAGGCATTAGCTAGCGGGGAGATTCTAAAGCACCACTGGAACTTTAATATTTTAATCTATCAGTGATCTCATTGATGTGGGCTTTGTTGTTCAGCCATTTTCCAATTATGTCTGACTCTTCTTGACCTCATTTGGGGTTTTCTTGGCAAAGATGCTGGAGTGGTTTGCCATTTCCTTCTCCAGCTCATTTTACAGATGGAAACTGAGGCAAGCAGGGTTAAGTGACTTGCTCAGGATCACACAACCAGTAAATGTCTGAGAGCAGATTTGAACTCAGAAAGATAGTGCCAAGTCTGACACTAGATTCACTGCACCAAATAACTGCCCACTGATGTGGCCAGCCCCTCCAAAACAACAGGTCATGACTTTTCTATGCTTCATTATCCTGTGCTATTCTTGTAAACAGGGAAAGGGACTGGATCTGAGATTTCCCTGATTACAAGCAGACTTCCAGATGAGGCAACTCCCTCTTCTAATACTGGTCAGTATTTTCTTTGCACAGTGGATAGAACACTGGACCTGGAGTCAGGATAAACTGTGTTCAAACCTGGTCTCAGACACTTATTAACTATAACTCTGAGTATCACTCAAACTCTGTCTCAGTGTCCTTACCTGTAAAATGAGAGTAATAATAGCATCTACCTCACAGGTAGGATGGAATGAGATACTATCTCTCTTTGCTGCTGCTGCTCAGCTTTGCAGTCCCTACTCCTTCCTTTTAGTCTGTATCTTATAGACTGTGGTTTTTTTTAGAATTTCTAGTGTGACTCGAGTCCATCTTTTGGCTCAAATGAAGCAATAGTCCCAAATAGTTTCTGAGCATGATTCTTGTCCCTCTGCTTTACCAATCCCAAAATGACAGTCAGTCCTTAAATCCCTATCATATCTGCAACTCAAACTCATAAAGATTTGCCTGGGGCATCGAGAGTTTAAGTGACTTAATGATTTCTGTTCTTTGCTATGAAGAAAAAGTACATGACGCTATCAAGACAATACAAAACTACAGTATTGAGGATTAGAAAAAAATAAGCAATTTTTACTGACAATATTTACTTTTTCATTCAATGCATTACCAAAACTACTTCCCTCAGAAGTTTGGGTAAGTCTATAAGATGTGAGCATCTTCAAAACACAAAAAGTGTGTTTGGTGGAATTTTATAATCTAATGGGCCTGGAAGTCTTATCCCCATTAAGAGAATGATGAATGTTAATAAATGTATATATGTATATATATATATACATACAAATGTATATATACTGAGAAGCAGAATTATTATAGAATCAAAGAAATTCCCCCCAAAATGTAATATCACAGCATAAACTTGAGCTATGCCATAAATCATAAAAAGTTAAGGAATAATCAGGAGATGGAGATAAATATACTTCAGTGGTGTGGAAACTCACTTGATTTAAAATCAAGTCCCCATTGAAAATCTATGAACTAGGGCAGCTAGGTGGTGCAGTGAATAGAGCACTGGCCCTGGAGTCAGGAGAACTTGGGTTTGGATCTGGCCTCAGACACTTAACACAAAAACTAGCCATGTCCCCAACTGCCCTCCAAAAAGCAAAAGAAAGAAAGAAAGAAAGAAAGAAAGAAAGAAAGAAAGAAAGAAA
>NW_027185889.1:18399268-18509300 GCF_028583685.1 Petaurus breviceps papuanus | reverse complement strand
AGAAAGAAAGAAAGAAAGAAAGAAAGAAAGAAAGAAAGAAAGAAAGATAAAGAAAGAAAGAAAAAAGAAAGAAAGAAAGAAAGAAAGAAAGAAAGAAAGAAAGAGAAAATATTTGAACTATAATAAAATTTTTTTCTGTTATGGTTGATTATTCATTTTCAACTCTTCAGGACCCCATTTGGGGTTTTCTTGGCAAAGATAATGGCATTGTTTGCCATTTCCTTTGCCAGCTCATTTTACACATGAGGAAATTAGGGCAAACAGGGTTTAGTAACATGCTTAGGGTCACACAGTTAATAAGTGTCTCAGGTCCTCTTGATTCCAGGGCCAGCAGGCTATCTACTGTACAAGGCTATACTTAGGGGAGAAGTCTACTCTTCAATAATACAAGTAATATCCAATGTGTTCAAAGTATAGTTTCATGATGAAGAGTCAGAGTCTATTTGTCAAAAATCTAGTGAATTTAATGCCAAATCATGAAAAAGAAATTACTGCAGCAAAAGACATACTACATATTAAAAGGGTTTTTTAAGATGTGAAAAGTTGTAAGATTCATTATATGCCAGTATTTTTTAAAATTTTGCCCCATTTAATTTCCACACC
Organism: Petaurus breviceps papuanus; assembly: GCF_028583685.1. Lineage (NCBI taxonomy): Eukaryota > Metazoa > Chordata > Mammalia > Diprotodontia > Petauridae > Petaurus > Petaurus breviceps. The sequence continues at coordinate 18,508,697 of NW_027185889.1, read as the reverse complement.
AATAAACCTTCATGCTAGGGCATTTATGCAAGTGGAATCAGCAATGGGCCTGAAACCAGCCTCCACAGATGTGGTGGTACATTGTCCAATTTAAAAGAGCCCAGGGATCTATTTTTTGTAACTGTGTTCTTTTACTTTGACATGAGATCAAGGTCCAACTGGGTGAAACCAAATATTACATTTTAATAAGGTTTGTTCTAGGTATCTTTGTGGGATATTGTTCATTTTTCTGAAAGAGTGTGTAGAGAAAGAGAGGGAAAGGGGAGAAAGAGCCTTGGAAAATACTCCTGTTGAGGGAACATAAATAATACCTGTAAGACACTTCAGAGACCAAGTTTAACCAGTTCACTTTACAAATGAGGAAACTGAGGCCCATATAATCATAGATCTATAGCTGCAGGGAACCACAGACACCATCGTTTGACTATTTTCCTTATCCACCACCTGGGGATGCCAGAAGATCATAGATTTGTAACTGGAAGATGACTTTATAGGCCATCAGAAGTTGTGACTTTCCCAAGGTCACATACACCAAAAGTAGGAAAACTGGAGTTTGAATCCAGTTGTTCTGATTTTGTGGCCATTTTCCCATTGTAACACATTGATTCTCAAAGTAAGGAAGAAGCTAAGGAGTCATCAAAGAAGGAATGATTGCTTGTCTTTGTTGGAAAGTAGGTGGCACCATAGTGCTTAGAGCACCGGGCTTTGAATCAGAAAGACTCATCTTCCTGAGTTCAAATCTGGCTTTAGACACTTACTAGCTGTGTGACCCTAAGCAAGTCACTTAACCCTGTTTGCCTCAGTTTCCTCATATATAAAATGAGCTAGAGAAGGAAATGGCAGATCACTCCAGTATCTCTGCAAGAAAACCGCAAATGGGGTCACGAAGACATGACTAAAAGACAATGGAACAACAATAACGAAACAACAATAAAGGAATCAAGAGGCCAGTACGCAGCAAATCAGTGACTAGAAAAGTGCCTGGGATAGAGTACTGTCTGTTTCCTAATATGTTAATATTTCAGGGGTACCTGACTTCATAGGTATGGAGCCTCCTTCCACCCAGGCAGATTGCAATCCTTCTATGCCTTTGTAGACATCTTAAATTATTCTGAGATACCAATGGAATTTTTAGCGAAAGAATCATGTATTAATGAGTATTATTTATCTGAAGGAGGGGAAAAGGTGTGTATGGATCACATTTGAATAGTTTGAAATTCTCTTTTGCAAACAGACCCAACTTTTCACAAATAAAACAGAACAAAACTAAAACCCCTTATCATCCCTATTTACAGCAGGTTGGCATTTTCCATGGAGAATCAATCATGTGAATTTTGCTCACAAAATTAGGAAATAAAAGTTGAAATGATGAAAAAGTAAGAAATAGTGAAATCCTTATCTTCTCACTGTATCTGGGAGACTGACTCAGCATGGGGACCATATAGTAGATCACTATCCCCCTCAATCTTCCTGTTGTACTAACTCCATGGAGCTCAAAGCTTGACTACTTAACCTCAATTCCTTACCTTGTCAGGGTCTCAGTTTCCTCATTTGTAAAACAAGAAGATGGGACTAACAGAGCACAGAATTATTGATTTAGAGTTGGGAAGGGTCTTAGAGAGTTCATCCTTTCTAACTCTTTCATTTTAGAGCTAAAGAAATTAAAGACCAGAGGTGTTAAGCAATGTACCCAAGGTCACACAGATAATAAGCAGCAAACCCAAGACTTGAATCCACATCTTCTGACTCTAAACCCAGACAACTTTCTATGCTACCTGTCTAAAGTTCCCTTCAACTTGAAATCCTATCATCAAGTTTGTTGTTGTCATCGTTCAGTCATGTCTGACTCTTTCATAACCCCATTTGGGGTTTTCTTAGCAGAGATACTGGAATGGTGGAAAGGTTGCCCTTTCAAAAGCTTCTCCAGCTCATTTTACAGATGAGGAAACTGAGGCAGACAGGGTTAAGTGACTTACCCAGGGTCACGCAGCTAGTAAGTATCTGAGTCCAGATTTGAGCTCAGGAAGACGCATATTCCTCACTCCAGGCCTGGTTCTCGATCTGCAGCTACACTTTAGTTGGGGCTCCATTTCTAAGTTTAACATACTGTTCTCTTTCACAGTTTAACAACATTCAACTCTCAACTGCAACTAACAATATAACATTTCCTTTAGTTAAAATTAAATCATATTATTTTTGTTTTCTTTTTTTTTTTTGAAGGGGCTTGCCCAAGGTCACATGGCTAGTAAGTGTTAAGTGTCAGAGGTCGCATTTGAACTCAGGTCCTCCTGATTCCGGGGTTGGTGCTCTATTCACTGTGCTACCTAGCCACCCCAATCATATTGTTTTTCGATGCACAAGTATTGTTTCTCTCCCTCTTATCTCCTCTTCACCCCCACCCCTAACACTGAAAAAAAATGAAAAGGAAAATGCTTTCAACAGATTTTATTGTTGTTGTTGAGTGGTTTTAGTCATATCTAATTCTTCATGACCCCATTTGGGGTTTTCTTGATAAAGATACTAGAGTGGCTTGCCATTTCCTTCTCCACCTTGTTTTACAGGTGAGGAAACTGAGGCAAGCAGGGTTAAATGACTCACCCAGGGTCACAGAGATACTAAGTGTCTGAGGCCAGATCTGAACTCATGAAGATGAGTCTTCCTGATTCCAAGTTTTATGTACTGTGCCACCTAGCTTCCCCTTTTGACAAATACTTGTCATCTAACAAACAAATTTCCATATTTGCCAAGTGTAAAAATGCATGTCTCATTTTTCATCTTCAGCTTTTTTTCTCTGCCAGGAGGTGGATATCATGCTTTATTCTGGAATCATGATTGGTCATCTATTGGTCAATGCTTAATCACCAGGGGAGGGGCTGTCTTTTGCCTTTCTTTGTCTCCACAGTACTTAGCACATTACCTGCTATGTTGTAGGAGCTTAATAAATGCTTGTGGACTGACTGATCAGAGTTTCAAAATTATTGTAGACAGCTAGGTGAGAAGTCTGGGGCTGGAGTTGGGAAGACTAGAATACAAATTTCACCTCAGACACTTCTTCACAGTGTGACCCTGGGCAAGTCACTTAAAATCAGTGTGCCCAACTATAAAATGGGGATTTTAATAATAATAGGACCTACCTCCCAGGGTTATTGTAAGGATCAAAGGAGGTAATATTTGGCATGTAATAAGTGCTATAAATGCTTGCTATTATTATGATTATCTTTACAGTGCCCAAGAACATTTACCACTTTGCAAAGATGAGTTAACTGCTTTTCCAATATCGCACTTGTCTTCTTTACTAGCCTGGAAGAGGGTGAAGATATGCTCACCTCTGACAAGAAGGGATCATGTTTCTTTTCTACCTGACTCACCAACTGGGGCACATAAACAAGCATTGCCTTAGCAACTGTTTCTAATTTAAAAATGTGCTCTGAACAATGGAATGGATGATGGGTACTGTAACGACCTACAGGAATTCAGCAGGACTGAAATAACTAAATATCTTACCCTGCTGTGTCTTTGTTAGGCTGCCCTGTATTTAAATTTCATGGGCTGCAGCTAACCTAAATAAGCCTGAGTTTGCTGAAGGGATCGTTGGGCAAGGAGTCAGAAGACCTGGGCTGGACGCAGTGTGGTATGATGATCACTGGCTCTGGACTTAAGACTTTTCTAGTTTTAAATCCTAACTCTGATACTTATTGTCTGTGTGAATTCAGGCAAGTCCTTTGACGTCCCTGGTCCTCAGTTTCCTCATTTGTAAAATGAGGGATTGGGCTTAGATGGTCTCTGAGACGCCTTCTAGCTCTGGATCTGAGATTTTAGGATTCTTCTAAAAACTCATCATTTACTAGTCATGCGACTTTCACCAAGTGACTACTTCTGTGAACCTCTTTCCTCATCTATAAAAGCAAAACAATTGCTTTTATTTGCTCTCCATACCTCCTTCCAGGACCATTGTGAGGATTAAATGAGATAAAGCCTGTCAAAATGTTTCATAAACTGCTAAAAACTGGGAAGATGAAAAGTATTACAGCAGTTCCATGCTTGTTTTAGATCTGTGATTTAACCAGCATCAGGAACTCTCAGTGTGGAAGCTTCCAGATAGTTGAATCTTCTGCAAATTAGTCTTAGGAAAAAGAGTTGTCTATAGAGCTGAATAAGTAAATGATTTGCTCATCATTACATAATTGTGTTAAAGCCATGACTTGAACCGAGGTGTTCCTGACTCCAAAATTGGTTCATTATCTATTTTTTAAATATATATATATATATACATATATATATAATTATTTACTTTTAGTTTACAACATTCAGTTCCACAAGTTTTTGAGTTCCAAATTTTCTCCCCCACAGTTTCTTCCCCTCCCCCCCAAGGCAGCATGCAATCTGACACAGGTTCTACATATACCTTCACATTAAACATTAGTCAGGTTGTAAAGAAGAATTATAACCAATGGAATGAACAGCGAGGAAGAAGAAACAAAACAAAACAAAAGAGAGAGTGCAAATAGTTTGCTTCAATCTGCAGTCAGACCCGGTAAATCTTTTTCTGGATGTGGATAGCCTTTTCCATCATGAGTCCTTTGGAGTTGTTTTGTAACCTTGCATTGCTAAGAGGAGTCCAGTCTATCAAAGTTAGTCATCACAGATACGATGTGTCTGTAGTTGTCTACAAAGTTCTCCTGGTTCTGCTGTCCTCACTCAGCATCAGCATGTATGTCTCCCCAGTTTATTTTGAAGTTCATCTGCTCCTCATTTCTTATACCAAAATAATAGTCCATTACATTCCTAAACCACAACTTGTTTAGCCAGGTTCATTATCTTTACACCAAATTTTCTTTCTCAAATGTTCACAAAGAACTGGACCTGTGATTTAAATGATAATAGGGAACTCTCTCTATCAATGTAGATCTATATTTTACTGTCTCTGAGAGTTAACCTGGGACACTGTGAAGGTAAGTGACTCATTCAGTCTAATACTACCAATATATGTCAAAGAAAGACTTGAACCCAGATCTTCTTGGTTTCGAGGTCATATCATTATCAGCTATGACACTCTACCTCTATCCATAGACACAAGGAAATACTGTTAAATAAAAACAATAGGACACATCTTGAATGACACGTTGCTCTATCAACTCCTACTAATATAGACATGTATATTGGAAAAATCTCCGGGATTTAAAGTACATTAGCCAAAAATCCAAACTTGATGCTTTGCGGTATAGTGCAAAAAACATTTCAGAATTCCTCAAAGAAGAAAAACTATTCAAGATGTTTTACCAGGTCTATGCAGAAATTTCTAAAGAACATATGATTTGAAAGGACTATGAAAACACATACCTCATAATACTGGCCCAGAAGAGAACATAACAAAGTCTAAAGTAGTTTAACTGATGCTAATGAAGTATCAGAGGATTTGATAAGAGTTTTGCAAATGATTTTAAATTCTAAAAAATAAAAAGAGAGCCCAATAATTGTAAGATACTCTCCTGGATTATCTAGAAGATGATTTAGGTTGGTGGTCTAATCTGGCAGAGAAAAGCTGAATCAATGTTGGAACTCCTTTGAGTTCAGCCATGCCATAAATTTAACTCTTCATCACAGGAATTTCCTGTTTATTGCTGGCTATTGCCTGACAGTGCACAAAAGAGTCAGTCTTGTTTACAAAAGAACTATAAGCCAGAGAATGAGCTTTCTGCCCCATAAATGCATAATAGGAATTATTGCAGTAATCAGAGAGATGAAAAATGGGTATCACTTTGTGTGTGCCCTCAGATAGCTTAAAAGCAGCAAAATTAGCCAGAGTAGTAGACAGGAGTAAGGTCTGGAAAGACTTAGCTGTCTGGATACTCATCTGTAAACTGACCACAATTTTAGGCAATTTTAAAATTCTAAAACATTTCTCATCTCTCTTTGTCATCTGTCTTTCTATCTGTCCATCTGTCTACCTGTCTGTCTTGCTACTTTTGTCTGTCTGTCTGTCTTTCTGTCTGTCTGTCTATCCATCTATCCATCTATTTGCCAGCCTGTCTGCCAGTCTTTTAGTCTATCTTTCTTCACACAGCCAAAATATGACAGACAACTATTTGGGAGATGCTGTGAGGAAAAAAAAAACAAACTAATAGGCAATAAATCTCTCCATGCTTAGTTAGATTAGTCCTTGGGCAACAGATATATAAAGTCTTGGTAAAAGTATATGTGTGATTTGTAGATAGATAAAGATGTAAATCACCATCTTCAGGAGGTAGTTAGGGAGCATAATATATAGGGTATCAGACTTGGAGACACAAAGTCCTGACTTTGAATCATGACCTAGAAATGTATTTACCATGTGACCCTGGGCAAATCATTTAAAATCTTTGAACTTCAGTTTCAGTTTCTTCATCTGTAAAATGAAGGACTTGGACTCAGCTTCTATCTAAGGTCTCTTCCAGATTTAAATCTGTGATCTGATTATATACATACTATATATTTATATCTTAGTATGCATGTTATTCATATATGTATATATTGATATATGTATTACACATACATATATCATGCATAATTTATCTAATATATACACATATATGTATATCATATATCTAATCTATGTATATTTTTAATACGTGTATCTTATATGTTTGCAGCTGACTTTTTAGGCTTTCTCCCACCCTATCCTTACCCCCAAAGCATCTGCCCTGCTTCCTTCCTTTCCTTAGTTTGTGAGTTCCCTGAGGACAGAGATTGTATTTTGCCTCTTTTTGTATCACTAGAACTTATCATAGTGCCTGACACATAGCAGTCAGTTAATGTGTATTGATTGGCTGATTGACGGACTCCTTGCCAAGAAATCAAACTGAGGTTTTCTCCACTGACTTTGAAAAATGACCCAAACATTGATGCACCCAAACATTGATGCACTGAAGAGTGACCACATGGCAAGAGAAATGTTACATACAAAGAAGGAGACTGAGGCTCAGACAGTTCTAAGTGATTTGTTCATAAATCAAGGATCACAAAGCCAGGACTAAAATATTAATAATTACTGTCTGGTTATTTCGTTTCCAACTCTCTGTGATCCCATTCAGTGTTTTCTTGGCAGAGATACTATAGTGATTTGCTATTTCCTTCTCCAGCTCACTTTACAGATGAGGAAACTGAGGCAAACAAGGTGAAGTGACTTGCCCAAGATCACACTGCTAGTATGTGTCTGAGATTAGATCCAAGCCCAAAGCTGTATTTACTCTACAACCTTGCTATCTGCCCCTAAAACCCAGATTATTATTTTTGAAACATAATGCTTCTCTTTAAAAAATGAGTATACAGGGGCAGCTAGGTGGTGCAATATATAGAGCAATGGGCCTGGAGTCAGGAGGACCTGAGTTCAAATGTGGCCTCAGATACTTGACACACTTACTAGCTGTGTGACCTTGGGCAAGTCAATTAATCCCAATTGCTTTGCCTTCGTCTCTCCAAAAAAAAATAGGTATACAACTCCAAAAGAAATATGGACAACTTGGAAATTTGACAAGAAAATATGACAAGGAAATGTCTAGAGCTTTTGTATCAAAAGCAGCAGCTTAAGCATAAATGTAAAGGAGAGGGGGTAGGAGTATAAGGAACATATGTAAGTAAACTGGACTTTGGAGTCAGGAAGACCTGAGTTTTAATCCCACTCTGAACTTTTGCAAATTGTACAACCCTGGGGCCGCTAGGTGGCACAGTGAATAGAGCACTGGCCCTGGAGTCAGGAGGACCTGAATTCAAATCTGGTTTCAGACACTTAACACAAAAACTAGCCCTGTGACCTTGGGCAAATCACTTAACCCCAATTGCCCTACCTTCCCCCCTCCAAAAAGCAAAAAAAAAAAATTGTACAGCCCTGGGTAGTAGTGATAATAGCTAGTATTTATATAACTCTTTAAAATTTGCAAAATATTTTACAAATATTCTTTTATGTTGTCTTCACAGCTACCCTGAGTGTTATGTGTTGTTATTATTATTCTTGTTTTGGAGAGGAGGTAACTGAAACTGAGAGAAGTTATCAGATGCCTTATTCAGGATCAGACAGACAGCAAAGGCAAATTGATTAACCTCTCTGTGCCTCAGTTTCTTCATCTGTAAAATTATAGGATTGAACTCAGTAGCCTCTAAGGTCCCTCCTCTCTCTGCATCTCTGATCCCATGAATATTTATACAGGTCTGACTTATTTTTAACAGCACAAGATATCACCTCCATGCAACCGATAACCACACAGAAATCATGATAAGCAGTACCTTACAATCCAGGAAATGAACAATTCTCTGAACAAGATGACAGATCCAGGGTTATAGCCAGAAATGAATTATCTTTGCAGCTGCCGACCTGTAGAAGTTCAAGCTCCCTGGGCCACTCGGTTATGAAAGGCATTTCCTGTTTGAAGGGAGCATCTCAGCACTGTGAACAGATTGATGAAGGCCTTCTGGAGGTAGGTTTCCATTGCATATGTGCCAGCTCCAAATGCACGGACAGCAATTATGAATAATGATCTTGGCTACTTTGTCCAAGATGCTTTGTGCTTCTACTGGCACCCTAGTTCAGATAATCTTTCCCTCCAGCAGGTTGGTCATTAGCCCATCAGAGCAATAATTAAAAGGAGCCCAAGACAAAGATTTCATGATCTGCCTAGGGGAACTGTGGGTAGCTCAGGAGAGAGAGCGAATATTCAAGCTGAATGAGGAGTCCCTTCCCTCATTAAAAGAAAAGGGTCAGGGGAGGGACATATGGAGGAAGAAACTGATGTATTCTCTGCCTCCTCAACAGAGAAAATGCTTCCAACATAAGGACATCTGGAGAAGGGTTATTGACCCCAGAGCCATATGACATGGTACAGAAATGGGAAGAAGGCAGTTCTAGGTTCTTGTCACAGCTATTATTAACTAACAGGGTGAACCTAAGGATGCCATCTCACTCATATTTCTAAGTCTCTTAAGATAAAAGTCTTTTCATCTGAAAAAAGGTAGATAATAATACTTGCCAGACCTACCTCCTAGGGTTTTTGTGAGTGTCCAGTGAAGAAATATACACAGGAAGTAGTTTAGAGGGCTATCAATGAAGGAATGCATGAAAAGAGAAAGAGACTGTGTGCTCGTAACATGGCCCAAGGGAGAGAGTATGGGATTTGAAATAAAAAGACCTGGATTCAAGTTGTAGTTCAAGCCCAGTGGAGAAATATACAAAAAAGCAGATGAGTATTAATGAGGAAATGTCAAAACAAAGAGATAGTGTGGCCACAATGTAGTGCAAGGGAAAGGGCATGGGATTTGGAATGAGAGGACCTTGCGTCCAAAAGCTTATTCTCACCTCAGTATTTGTGAGCAAGTTCCTTAACCTTTCTGGCCTCAGTTTCCTCAACTGTAAAGTGAGGAGGTTAGACTACATGGCCAAAAAAGATCCCCATCTCTAACTCTACAATATTATGACCTGTACAACCTGAATGCAAATCATGGTTATGACACTCACTACCTCTGTGATCTTGGACAAAGTCCACCCATAATCCATCAACAAGTATTTATTAAGCAGGCTCTGCATCTCAGATTCTGGAAATACAAATACAAAGAATAAAACTATCTCTATACACAATGAGCTAATGGGGGAGACAAGGACATACAGAGGAAATATAAAGTGAATAAATAGAAACATATAGAAGCCATTCAATAGAAGGTCATTTGGAAGGGAGGGTGTCAGCAGCTTAGGCTCAGGAAAGGTTCCATGCAGAAGATGGGACTTGGGCTGCATCCTAAAGGAAGACACTATCTCCATGAGGGGTAGATAGGGAAGGAGTGTATTTAAGGCATGGGCAGTGGCCAATACAGATGCAAAGGAACTGGAAATGGAGTGTTGTGTGTGCACAATAGAGAGAAAGTCAGTTTGCCTGGATTTCTGTGTAGAAAATGAGGTATTAGATTAATCAGCCTTTAAGTTCCTTCCAGCTTTAAATCCGTGTTCCTGCGCCATGCCATAGACAGGCAGGACAGGTCTGCCCCTTTGGGTACTCACCAAATGTAAAGAGAGGTCTCCAGTATGTGGCATAGGCTCTTCTGGAAAATACATGGAAGAGTGTGAACACAGATTGCACAGGATGGTAAGGCATGGGCTGTGATTACTACTAAGGGAGTGAATACCCACAAGGATGTGACCAGAGATCCAGTGAAATAGGTCATAATGCTTTAAAGATCTGGAATTTCTTACCAATATACCAAATATTTATTCATTACTTATTATATGTAAAGCACCTGGCTAGTTATTGGTGTTGAGGGTACGATAACAAATTGAACAGCAGCTCCCTCCTCAAGGAGCTAATGTTCTAATGGAGTATTTTTTTGTTCAGTCTTTTTTTTCAGTCATGTCTGATTCTTTATGACCCTATTTTTGGATTTTCTTGGCAGACATACTGGAGTCATTTGTCATTTCTTTCTCTAACTCATTTTACAGATGAGGAAACTAAGGCAAACAGGTTAAGTGACTTCTCCAGGGTCACACAGATAGTATCTGAGGTCACTTTTGAACTCAGTTCTTCATGACTTCTGGCCAGTTGAACTATCCACTATACCACTTACCTGCCTTTAATGGAGGATTACCACTTTTTTTTTTCATCTTTTTGGAAGGGGAGGGCAGGGCAATTGGAGTTAAGTGAGTTGCCCAAGATCACAGAGTTTTTAAGTGTTGAGTGGATTACATTTAAATATAAAAGAGTGTGCACAGAAATTTGGGGAAGTTGAGAAAGTACTAATAATCAGAAATCAATTGGCAAGAATTTATTGAGTGTATAGTACATGCCAGGCCCTCTGCTTGTTCTGGGGACACAAAAAGAAAACAAAAATAGTTCTTTTCCTCAAGGACACTGCATTCTAATGGAGGAGGAAACATGTACTTATATATAGGCAGATACAAGATATATTCAGAAGAAGTACATGTAATTGTAGAGGGGAGAGTACTCACAGTTGGGAAGACTGGAAAGGCTACTTTCAGAAGCTGGTATTTGAGCTGAATCTTGAAGGACAGAAGGAATTCAAAAAGATGTAATAGAAAGAGAGTGAGGAGAGGGGGAGGGAGGGAGAAGGAAAGAGAGAAAAAGGAGCAGTCCAGGACACTACAAAGACCAGAGATGGGGAATAGAGCAATATATGAGCAAGAGTTGTTAGACCAGCATTGTTTGACTGTAGGGTGTAAGGCACAGAAATCAGGGGAAATCACAAAAAAAACCCATGTTGTAGGGTGGAGCACAGAACTGGTCCCTGAAGGAAATTAAGGATTCTAAGAGCTAGCAGTGAAAGGAGATTGCCTTCCTAGCACAGAAAACAATCAATGCAAAGGCCTTCAAGTGGAATTCAATTTCATCACTGTATGAATTCTCTTTGAGGCAGATCAAAATCTTCCTCTACTTTGTATGATAGCCTTTTTGAGTAGTTGTGACTTTAAAAATTCCATTACTTTCGGACCAAGCTTCTGGAGATGAGTATCTCTGAACTTTGGGCAGTCTTAGAACCAACAGTCTGGCAGACCTACTGAGAACTTGGACTTGGTTGGCATAGCCTCTGGTCACAGGAAGTCACCTTCAGGAGATGAAAAGGCGTTGAAAGAGAATTTTTCAAAGGGATCCAATGTGTCAGAAAACTAAAATAAATGAAATGTTTTATCTACTTAAATGCCAATGCTGGATATAGTGAGTAAATGAAAGAATGAATGAATGAATGAATGGAAAGGAATGTATTAAGCACTCACTGTGTCCCAAGCCCTCTGTTAAGTAGTGGAAATAGCAACAGAAGAAATGATGCAGTCTCAGCTCTCAAGGAACTCATCTTTAAGGTACAGGGGGCAGAGACCATGTATATAAATGTGTGTTGCTCTAGGGAAAAGGGAGTCTCATAAGTCCTATAATTGCAGTTCCAGGGTAGACGGCAAGGCCTAGATTTCCTTAGGGTGAATCAGCATTGCAGATGGCAATGCCAGAGTACCTGGAGGACATTGTAACAGCACAGATAGTAAGACCCAAGGATACAGTGGCAAGGAAGACAGTAAGACCTGAGCTTGTAGCCAACCAGAAAGATTTTATTTGGTGATCCCCAGCTCATCAAACCAGGGTAAACATCATGGACCTCTTCTTGCCCAGGAGTCTGGGTCTGGGAAGCCAGAGATTGAGGGAAGGGAAGACAAAGGAAAAGGGCACCCATGTTAGTGATTCCTATTGAACCTTAGAGTTTTACAAAAAAACTTTAATAAACACCAGGCCATTTCATTCTTTGTACTTGTATTCCAAGTACCTATCACTACACCTGACATATTGTCATTTAATAAATCCTTGTTGATTCAAGTGAATAATCAATATGTAAGTCCATACTACAAAGCACGGAATTAGAGGAAAATGGGAAAAATAGGAAACAAATAAGAAATTGCTCGTGCCCTCAAGCGGCTTACAATTTTGTTAGTTAGATCTGCCAAAAAATAATAATGATAATGATGATGATGCCAATGATAATATGATCAATATTTTATCTAAGAATACCAATATAAATATGTAAAAGAATCATTCATTCAATAAACATTATTAAATGCCTACTATGTGCCTAGCATGGTGCTGTTATATACAACGTTATGAGATGAGTAAGGCCTTACTTTGTATTGGGTAAGGAAAGTATCTGAACTAAGTTAGGAAAGATGAGTAGGATTTCAACAAGTAGAGATGTAGGGAGATGATATTCCTGGTAGAAAGACATAGCATGAGCCAAGGACAGGGGCATAATGGTCATAATTCAGCAAATGACAAGCACTCTGGTTTGGCTGGAGTATGGATGGCAGCAGTGTGAGGTAAGGTGGGAAACAGATTGCAAAGGGTTTTGTGAATGCCAGTCCAGTCTTTTGGGCTACATTCAATAGACAGTGGGAGCCATTCACAGCACATGCTCAAAGCTGTGCATTAGGAAGACTTATCTGGCATTTGTACATAGGGTAGAGTGGAGTGGGAGAAATTTGATGTTAGGAGTCAAGTTAGAAGGCTATTTCAGTGATCTAGGTGAGCCCTCCCTTTCTGTTTTCCAGCAGTGGAGGACTATGACTTAGGGACCATTGCAAGTACTTTTAGACTCAGTTGATGGGCTGATTAGTTTTACTGAACAGCTTTTTTGTTCTCCCATTCTTTTTTACTCTGTTAGAAAGACACTGATAGTACAGTGCCTGCAATACATAGTAGAATCTTAATAAATGTTTATTGATTATTGAAGAGGTATGGCTCTCTAGAAAGGGGAAGGAAGAGGGATGTAGTTGGAATTAAAGACAATGCAAAAACAAAAGAGATCAATGTATTTTTAATAGTCCAGATGAAAGTTAATGAACATCTGAAATGATATACCTGCCTGGTAAAGAGAAAGAAAGGAATGTCCTCATGAGATATTGCTTTGGCAGAGTCATCAGATAGGGCTTAGCAACTGAACTGATGTGGGTGTAAGGGTGAGAGAAGAGTATAAGAGAACTTAAGACTTTCACATCTGAATGCCTGGGATATTGATCATATAATAAGCCAAGGAGTGAGGAAGACAAGAAATTTAGGGAGAAGGAAGATTGTTTTTCTTTTTTCAGTTTTTCATAAAGACACCTTTAAGGAGATATACAGGCAAAGTTGTATGTGTGTGTGTATTTTGGAGAGAAGTTGACCTATGATTTCACTGGCATAAGGAATGATCTGCGAGGAAACTCCTTGTATCAAAACAGATGAGCCCTTTTTCTACAACTTAAGGACTACCTGTAACTATGAGAGGTTATGTTACTCACCAATGGTCAAACAGCCATGATTTGTCAAATCCAAGCCATCATGACCCTATGACTCTGCTACTGCCTTCCCATTCATTATTTTTTCCTTTTTTTGGAGGGGGGAAGGCAAGACAATTGGGGTTAAGTGACTTGCCCAAGGTCATACAATCAGTAAGTACTAAGTATTTGAGGCCAGATTTGAACTCAGGTCCTCCTGACTCCAGGGCCAATGCTCCATTCACTGTGCCACCTAGCTGCCCCCCATTAATTATTTCTTTTTTTGTGTTTTGGAGGGCAGTTGGAGTTAAGTGACTTATCCAAAGTCACATGGCTAGATTTTTGTGTCAAATGTCTGAGGCCGGATTTGAACTCAGGTCTTCCTGACTCCAGGGCCGGTGCTATATCCACTGTGCCACCTAGCCACCCCCATTCATTATCCCCTAATGCCTCTTAGGGCAAATGTTATTATTTTTATTTAAAAAAAAAGAACTGAGTCTCAAAAAGTCTAAAGAACTTGCCCAAGGTATAATATGTAATAAATGCATATGTATGTGCATATTCATGTGTGCGTGTGTCTGTGTGTGTGTGTTGGGAGGTGGAGGTTATAACTTATTTCTTTCCACTCTGTTATTGTGTCTCATGAGAGTTAAGAAAGAAGTTCTAGAAAAGATAAAGTCATCTCATTTTGACATAATGATGTTTTGCCTAAAATATATTAGTGAATAACCCAAAGTTTTCCCCACTTACCCCCAATGGAAAAATAATTGGACTTTTCCTTTGTAATTAATCACTTAAATATGTGTTGTGTTCTCAAGACTTTGAGGGGAAAATCAACCAGTACTGAATTATTTTAAACAATAGGAATAAACAACTTCAAGATGGTGTTTAAGAAACAACAAAGAAAGGCAATTTGGATTTTTTTAAAAGCACAAGTCTATCATAGCAGCATAAAAATGATTTACAGGCTCATTTTCTGTGTACCAATGGAATGTCCCACTCAAAGCGTTCTTTTGAATATTGCAAGGACATTTAGAACTGAAGGAATACGAATAGAGACAATTTAGCCATGCTGGAATGATAAAAATGGAACTTATGCACATCCAACTTGCCTATGCCCCATCCATATGAAGATTTGCCAGGTTCCTAAACTCTACCACGCATGCCTTACAAGAAGTGGTAGGGTTGCCGAGGTGGCCACTCTACAATGGAGAGAGTCAGTCTGGAGCCTGGTGCTAGAGTCTCAATATCCACATTCAATAGTGGCTGTGCTATTAACTTTGTGAGTGACTTTGGAGATGCCCATGAACTTTTCCATGTTAGTTTCTGGATCTGTAAAATGGCAGCACCATTGCCTGTACTTATCACAAGGGTTTAGATTTAGAGACTGGAGGGAGTTTAGAAGCCATTTAGTCCATTTAGGCTCCCTAGTACCTTCAGAATGAAATATATATTCTTCAGGAGCTTGTATCTGCTCATGACCTGGTCTCTTCCTACTTTTCCAGGCTTCTTATGCCATTCTTCCCTCCACACACTCTTACAACCCCACCATACTGTTATACCCATTGATGTACACACATTATTCAGCCTCATTTTAGTATCACAAAAACCCTTTGAGACATGTTCTATGAAGATTTTGTAAATTATAAGATCATATAGTTGGAGATACAGAGCCCTCAGAAGTGCCCACCCTTTACTCCCTGTCCTTCATTTTATGGTTGAAGAAACTGAGGCCAAGTGAGGCCATAGGGATGAAAGCTGGGAAGGACCTTAGAGACAATCCAGTAACAATCCCCTCATTTTGTAGATGAGGAAGCTTACTCCCTGAGAGTTAAAGTGACATGTTGGTTATCATTTTTATTGTTATTAACAAGAATTCCTCTTATTTTATATGATGTTCAGATAGAAATGATCCTGAGACATTTGCTACTAATGTTCATTGATTTTAAATTTTAAG
Organism: Petaurus breviceps papuanus; assembly: GCF_028583685.1. NCBI lineage: Eukaryota > Metazoa > Chordata > Mammalia > Diprotodontia > Petauridae > Petaurus > Petaurus breviceps. Next base: position 18,492,975 of record NW_027185889.1, on the reverse strand, counting down.
TGGACTATTGAATAGGTAAGCAAAATGTTTGCTTGTTATCATTGAATAAAAGTGTTGGAATGTAAGATTATCTTCTTTAGGCTCACTGAGCTTATTGTTATTGTTAACACTACTACTATTATTATATGTGATCTCCCTTGGAAGGACTCAAGTGGCAATTTTCCATCCATCTAGACCTCCTTTACCCAGAAACTTAGACTTTCTAATTTTGCTCATTTTTTCCTTTTATTTACATATTTGTTAGTTTATTTATTTGTCTCTTTGTCTATTCATTTGTTTCTAGTTTTCAACATTTACTTTTATAAGATTTTGAGTTCCAAATTTCCCGCCTCCCCAAGATAGCATGCTATCTGATATAGGCTCTACATGTACAATCATATTAAACATATTTCCACATCAGTCTTGTCGTGAAAGAAGAGTCAGAACAAAAGAGAAAAAAACGATAAGAAAGGGAAAAACCCCCAAAGTGAAAATGGTATGCTTCAATGTGCATTCAAACTCCATATTTCTTTCTCTGGATATGGGTAGCTTTTTCTGTCATGAGACTTTGAGGATTGTCTTACTGATCCATTGTATTGTATCCGTTGTATTACTGAGAAGAGTTAAGTATACCAAATTTGGTTATTGCACAATGTTGCTGTTCTAATCTTATTCTTCAGGGTCCCCCTTACCTACCCACCTAGGGAAAAAATGTTTTTACCCTATTCTAGATCTGAAATGAAAACAAAACAAAACAAAACAATCACAGTCTCAGAACCAGATCTGAAAATGATGGTTCTTGACAAGTAGAGAGCTTTGCAGAATAGTTGGGAGAACTTAGAAAGAGAGAAAATAGAATATGCAGCCCATTTTGTTTTTTCAAAGCAGGGCAATGATGTCAGTAAATCTTATGGAGTGGCACACAGTTTGGGGTAACTTTTCCAATTCGCCACCTTCACATTTCAGTAAATAACAATTTTTAAAATATGGCACTTTTCACAGAAATGCCATCTCGATTGAACCAAGAGAGAATGAGAGAGATTGCACAGACTGCTTCCCTTAAAAGGTACTACAGAGGTTAACAGAACAAATTCTGATGCTGGGGAAGATTCTAATTCCATATTGCATAATCTTCACATTCTGAATATACCAGTACATAAGAAATAAGTGACATGCTGCCAGCAGGCCATCGTACTGCTTTTAACACTAACTGACCTTGACTGAAGGAATTGTGCTCATTTGGGAAGAGAAAGCCCCAAATGGTATGGATCAAAAGCATTTCCCACCCCCATGCTTAGTCTTGTCTCCTGCAACATAACCATTTTTCCTCTCTGTTCTAAATCATTGCCATATTTATTGGTTTCTTTCCCAGGACCCTTCAAACTACTTTCTTCAGTATTTTCATGGCCAATCAGACACGAAAGAAAATAATTTTCGTCTGACTGAGGTGCCTTGGGTGGCTTAGTGTTTTCTCCCTAGGCTCCCTAAACCAGGACTGATTCAGGTAGCTGCTTAGAGGATTTAGGTGTTTGGGAATGGTCTCTTCTAGACCACCATGCCTTCCTCTCCTGTTAGCAAGCTGACCGTTTCTGAATTTAAGCTCCTTGAGGACAGGGACTACTTTTTTTTTGCCCCCAGATTTCCAGTGAATAGCACAGTGCTTAGCAAGTAATATAGGCTTAATAATTTTTTCTGGGGCAGAGTGGATTAGAGTGCTGGAACTGACTGCAATCAGGAAGGCTTTTCTTCATGAGCTCAAATCTGGCCTCAGACTTACTAGCTGTGTGACGCTGGTCAAATCACTTAACCCTGCTTGCCTCAGTTGCTCATTTAGAGAAGGAAAGGGTGAATCACTTCAGAATCCTTTTTTTAAACATTTCTTTTGGAGGGCAATTGGGGTTAAGTGACTTGCCCAAGGTCACATAGCTAATGTGTGTGTGTGTGTGTGTGTGTGTGTTAAGTGTCTGAGGTCGGATTTGAACTCAGGTCCTCCTGACTCCAGGGCCAGTACTCTATTCACTGAGCCACCTAGCTGCCCCCTCACTTCAGTATCTTTGACAAGAAAACTCCAAATGTGGTCACAAAGAATCAAACATGACTTAAATGACTAAGTAATAATAATAATAATAATAATTGATTTGAATTAAGTTGAATGAGATGGAATGGAATTGGGAATTTTATAAATATTTCACTGAGTATTTGAAACATTTACTGTGGATCCTGGCGGGAAACAAAGGTAGGTGTGTGTGTGTGTGTGTGTGTGTGTGTGTGTGTGTGTGTGTATGCGTGCATGTCTACACCCCCTCTTGGTTCAGTGAGTCTGAAAATATAAGCAGAATATACACTCAAGTCTTCCTGCCTTGAGACCAGTTCCCCATCATCTATGTCCTACATCCTCTCTGCTAATTTTGTTATTGCCATAGTAAATTCAAGGCACAGTTGTATAGTTAATATAGAATTCATGTTGCAGTCAGGATGCCCTGGATTCAAGTGCTAACCCTGCCACATACTTTGTGACTTTGGGCAAGTCCCTTAGCTTGGTGCCTTGGGAAATTCTCTAAGACTGGAGCTGTGGGAAATGTGCTTTTATCATCCTGGTGCAGATCTTTATCACCTCATCCCAGGACTACTGCAATAGCCTGTTGGTTGGTCTTGTTTCAAATCTCTCCCCATTCTCATTTATCCTCCACTCAGCTGTTAGTATGGTCTAACCATGTCACCCCCACCCCAATTCAACAAACAAATGGTTCCTATTACCTTCAGTATCGAATATAGACTCATTTATTTGGTTTTTAAAAACCTTCATACAGGGTGGGTAGGTGGTACAGTGAATAAAGCACTGGCCCTGGAGTCAGGAGGACCTGAGTTCAAATCAGGCCTCAGACACTTAACACTTACTAGACGTGTGACCTTGGGCAAGTCACTTAACCCCAATTTCCCTGCCCTCTCCCCTCCAAAAAGAAAAAAAAACCTTCATACATTTCTAGTATTCTTATACCTTATTCTTCTAATTGAAAATAATATATTGAAAATAGGCAGTAATGAAAGCCATCTTTCAACAAATGGTCATTAATTTTCTCTGTCAATACATCAGAGAACTAACTAGGAATTTCTCTTTGTAGGGAAAATGACAAAAATCATGCCTGAGTCAAGTGGTATAAACCACATCTTTTATTTGGGAGAGAGGAGACCCAAGGTATGGCCATTGCTATTGTAAATTGTAATAGGGATTAGCGTAGAGATGAGTTTATACCCGTTTTTAATCTGGTAGTTTTCTATTGGTATTAATTATCTTTGCTAACTAGGCACTAAACTGTGCTTATTCTATGCTTTTGTACAATAGAAAGTTGCTTATAAACACCCTCTAAATTTGGTGACCACTGGCAAGATCCCGTTTTCCCCTAGGTGTACCTCAAAAATTCAGCAGAAATAATTCTCTGTAAGTGTGTCTCTGTCTCTGTCTCTATCTCTGATTGTCTCTTTCTTCCTACCCCTCTCTCTTCCTATTTCTCATTCTTTCCCTTCTTATCCTTTTTTTGTCTCTGTTTCTCACCTCTCTCTCTATTTCTATCTCACCTCTCTTTCTCTCTCTCTGAACTTTTCACCTTTTATCCACTTGTTCCCCCATTACATAGACATAACCACCAATAGCTGCTGTTATGCCTAAAAGCTATTGCCTCTGATTTCCCATTGGATTTGTGGGAACTGTAATTGTCGGGAACATTCATTGTTCAGGCTAAAACCAGATGTCATCAGTGTACAATAGAATGGTGAGCTCTACTGAAACATGAGCTTTTTTTTTTTAACCTTGGCATCATTTTCATCCTGCTTTTCCTTGCGAGCACCAGTAAACAGTTAACGGCCCCCTTTTGTGTCTGGGGAAGTTTGGCATTTTTTGATTACATATATTGAATTGCTTCTTATCCAAGACCAGCCACAGAGGATCCCTCTGGGTTGAAATGTCACCAGGAAAACAAAGATTTTATTCAAAAGTGCTATGGTAGCTAGCAGAATGCCCCTGATATAAGCATTTCTGTTCACTCACTGTCTTCAGCAGGATCAAATGAAGATTAATTTTGCTGCAGTCTAAGCCAGGAATAATACCAATGTTCCTTTTCTGCCTTGTTTCCCACAGCACAACACAATAGGCGCACACTGGCAGCTCACCTTCTAAGTCATCTTGGAGCTTCCTCGAGCTACTGGACACACTCTTATTAGCTCTGGATTTCAATTCCTAGCCTATTTTTAAGGTTTCTTGCTAATACTTTTATCCTTCTGCTAGAATGCTGAGAAGCATTGAAACAAAAGGCCAGAAAATCAACTCCCAAACATCTCAATATACTCAATGGAATACTTTGACTTTACTTAGAAACCTTGCTAGGTCCACTGGCACATCAGAATGGGTAATACTGTCATGAGTGCACTTTGCTATTCATCCATACTTGCTCTTTTCAAATACTTCTTGTCTACCCTGATCCATAACTCCTCCAGAGAGGGAAGGAGGCATCGTGGCATAGAAAGAACATCGGGCTTTGAGTCAGAAGACTTGGTTTCTAATCCCAGCCCTCCTACTTTGTCTACTTTGGCCTGGGACCTTAGATTCTTTATCTATAAAGTGAGGGACTAAAGTAGATTACCCCAAATTACTCTTTCCTCTTGAAATCTATGCTTCACCCAATCTACAGGAGATCTTATACTGTTCCTGGGATAAAAGAATCTGTGGCTACCACTGTGACATAGGGGCTGCTCATAGGCTCACTTATCTGATACTGGAAGATGTATCAGAGGCCATCTACTTCATCCCCCTCATTTTACAGATGACAAAATTAAGGACCATGGAGGTTCCAAAGTGTGTGTGAAGTCACATAAGTACTATGCATCAAAGGCAGCATATGAACCCAAGTTCTCAGATTCCAGTCCAGATCTCTGCACAGTACTGTCGAGGGTGAGAGTTGGGAGAGCTGTTTCAATTTTGAAAGAATTCAATTGGACCTTCTCTTTAGCCAAAAGGGAGCTTTATTAATGTAAAAGCATGCAGGCCTGAGACTTAGCAAGGAGCTAAACAAAGGCATTGATATAGGACAAGGACCAGACTTATATATACAGAAAGCTGCACTGCCTGTAGGATGATGATGTAATTTTAGGGTCTCTAATGGGGATCGGAGATTCAGGGACAGGATGAGGAAGATGGATGACACAAGATAAGGGAGACAGGAAATTTTATGACACAGGATGGAGGGGTGACAAGGAAGTTTTATGGTCCCAGATAATGGGAAAGCTTTATGGTATTCCAAATGGTACAGGATAAGGGAGCAGTTTACTTTAGGATGCTTTCAGGCTCAGGAGGGCCTCTCAAAGTACTGAGAAAGCAACACTTTATATTATTTTTAACTCTTAGGACACTTTTGTATTCACATCAGTACAACACTGAATCTTTGTTCTGGCATTTTTCAGTCTCCATACATAACCACTCATCCTACTTTTCTGTTCACATTTGCTATGAATGCTTTTCCCCTGACTGCTTGTAAGCAAGTCATCTTTAGCCATCTAGGAAGCAAAGTGGATTGAGCATGAGACTTGGAGGTAGGAAGATCTGAGTTTGCATTGTGACTCAGATACTTATTAGCTGTATGGTGATCTCAGTTTCCTCATCTGTAAAGTGGTCATAAGAGTATCATATTCCTCAGAGGATTGTTGTCAGTAAGTCAATCAACAAACATTTATTAAGTCCTTACTTTGTGTGAGGCACTGTACTAAGGAAGAACTAGGGGATACAAAGAAAGTCAAAAAGATAGTCCTTACTCTCAAGAAACTCCCATTCTAATGGGAAGAGAAAGCATTCGAGCAACAGTGTACATACTGTAAGGAAATATAAGAGGGAGAGAAGGAAAGTCCTTTTGTAGAAGATGGGATTCCCACTTAATCCTGAAGGAAGCCAAGGAAGCTTAGAGGTAGAGGAAAGGAGAGAGTGCATTTCAGGCGTGGGGCAGCAGCAGTGGAAAAAAACCCAAACCCACCAACCTGGAGGTGGGGGATCAAGTGTTGTGTTCAAGGAACAGCAAGAAAGCCGGTGTGGTTGACTCTTAGAGTATGTGGAAGGAATTAAAGTACCAGAGGACTGGAAAGGTAGAAGAGGCCCAGGTTAGGAATGACTTCATAAGCTCAAAAAGGGTCTTAAATTTGTTCCTGGAAGTAGTAGGGAGCCACTGATATTTTCTGAGTAGACTAATGACAAGTTAGATCTATTGTTTTTAGTCAACAACCATTTGTCAACAGTTTGTATCCCAGGCATTATGCTAAGTGCTAGGGATACAAATAATAGCAAAAGAAAGACATCCTTGCCCTCAAGGGGTTTACATTTTAATGTAGCAAAACAATACCTAAAAAAGAGTTGAAAGGACTTAGAGAAGAAGGTACCTAGGTAGGGATGTGGTGGCAAAGTGCAGATAGAAGCAAACTGGGAAAGGCATAAAGGAGAGTTCACTTGGGCTTCTCCCAAAATGGAGGTCCCAAGAAGGTCTCACCAGTGGGAGAAGTGATGTTAACCACAGGGATGGAAGGACATTCTAGAGTGAGATGGCCACAGGAATAACGGAATTGCCAGGGTTTTCCAGGCATTAAAGGTGTGTATAAATGTTAGCTAGGTCATAGACAGAATTAGAGGGGACTTTAGAGGATATTCAGTCCAACACCTTCATTTTACAACTGAGGAAATTTAGGCAGAGAGAGATTAAGTGGGGTCACAGAGCTTGTTAATGTCTGAGGCAGTATTTGTTTTCCTGACTTGCAAGCCCAGTGAAGTTATTATTAATTATTATTATTTTTGGAGTGGGGAGGGCAGAGCAATTAAGTGACAGTGAAGTTATTATTCATAATATTTTCAGAGACTGCTAATACCCACTATGTGTGGTACCCATGACACAAAGAAAATGTAAGGTTTATTATTTTAAAAAACCTAACTAGCCTATGCAGTGCTGTGATTCCCTTTACTGTCTCCATCGAATTAGAACAACCTGTGCTTAAGACCACAGTGGCTTTAGATTGCAGCTTTCTCTTTTATTCCTTATGACTGCTCACTTGCCTTATGGATGGATACTTTGGCAGAGAAAAAGCAAAACAATCGTACCTGACCATCATTATCACCCAGGCAGAAAATGGTCCAAGTGACTGTGGTGGCTATTATTTAATATATTAAAAGTCACAGCATTTTAGTTTTTAAATGGACCAGGAAAGAGATGGCTGTAGCTGTCAGACCTTGTCAGGAATTCTATTCCTGAGGGTTCCACTATTGCAATTAAATCAGGTTTGGTCTCTTGTTTCTTTTTTTGATGGGCCCCCAGAGCCACTGAATGATGGTGCAGTCCCATCCCAGATCTCAGAGGATGGAACATTCTTCATTTCCATAAGATCAAGCTGAGCCCCAAAGAACAGGCGATTGTGGCACTAAGCTTCGGGGAGGCTGATGCCATGGAGAGCAAAGCATGCACGTTTTCCTCCTTAGTGTGTTGGGTAGCTGTTCTTATCCACTTCAGCTATCTTAAAAAAAAAAAAAAACCATCCTCCACACAAGCTGATCTCAAGGGCCTGGGAAAATGAAAAAATTCTCACACTGCAATGGAAAACACTGTCAAGACATGAGGCTTGATGGCAGAGCATCTTGCTCTCATGTAGAAGCACAGACAAGGCGAAAGGAAATTGTGCTGCTTGGGACAAAAGAAAACAAGACAGAATTAAAATCAAAGAGAAAACTGGCATCCCAGAGTTTGGGGAATCTACCTAAATTCTTTCATTATTCAGAAGGAGGATGTATAATTTAGTGGTAGCAACATTAGACAAGGGGTATTTCTCTTAGTAATCTAAATATGCATGGTTTGAGGCATGACATCCTGGATAGACAGTCAACTGGGAGTCAGGAAGACCTGGGTTCAAGTCTTGCCCCTGGCACATATCAGCTATGTGACCGTAGAAAAGTTTTTTGAATTCTTGGTGTCCCAAAGAGGATCATATTCAGAGGAAATGCAAATATGCATTGGTGGAGAGTTTCCTTACCTGGAATTCTGAAACCAATGAAATCCTAGTGCCAGACTGAAAGAGAAAAAAAACAAGATATACTCTTAGGAAACCCAGGTAGTTCTTAGGAAATGTTAAAGCCTGTGTGCAACTTAAACCTTAGGGCTAAAAATAATTGTGTCATAAACTCTTTTCACAATCCAATAAAGCTTTTGGACCTTTTCTCAGAATAATAATAATTTTAAATGCATAAAATAAAATACAAAAGGTTGAAAAAGAAACCAATTATTCTGAAAAATATTTATATGAGTGTATACACACATACATATATATCAGACTGACAAATGGGTTCATAACAATACATGTGTATTGTAATGTATGTGTATGTATATTATGTGTGTGTGTGCATATATTTTTGTTGTTCAGTCATTTCAGTTGCTTCTGACTCTTTATGATCCCATTTGGAATTTTCTTGGCAAAGATACTGGAATGGTTTGCCATTTCCTTCTCTAGCCCGTTTTTATAGATGAGGAAGTTGAGGCAAACAGGGTTAATTTAAGCTACTTGACCAAGGTCACATGGATAGAAAATGTCTCAGGCTGGATTTGAGGTCAGGAAGATCAGTCTTCCTGACTCCAGGCCTGGTGATCAACTGTGCCACCTAGCTGCCCTAAAATGACCCAATAAAATATAATTGACTGGCATTAAAATCCTAGAATTAAAATTTTATAGTAGAATCAGCTCTGGATTTGGAGTCAGAGGACCTAGAATCAATCACATCGCTGTGATTTACCCATATGAACTTGGACAAATTGCTCATCCTCTCCAAGCCCCAACTTTTTCATCTGTAAGAATAAGGGAGTTGGACTCAATGATGTAAGGTGGAAAGACTTGGAATTTAATGAAAGGACCTGATTTCAAATGTTTTCTCTCTGAAACTCACTAGCTGTGTGACTGTAGGCAAGCCACTTAATTTCTCTGGGCTTTGCCATCTGTAAAATGAGGAGAAAGATGTAAGTGGTAGGCTTGGACTAGAAGGCTATAATGGGAATGTAAATTTAAGATCTTCCCTGCCCCTAGGCCATTTGATAGGCTTAAGTGCATTGGAGCCTGTGCTGGGAGACTTGTTTTTCCAGAGATACTTTGTGATTGGGCAGTGTGGGTCAAGAGGGTTGTGACATTCTCTGAGCCAGGAGAAGGCTATATAAGCCCCTGATGTGAGGCTTTGTTTTGGGGCTCACTTTGAGAAGAGTTGTTTGATTTGGCCAGATGAGACTCTGGGCAGCCATTGAGCCCCCAGCTTTGAAAACCCAGATGTTGGCACTTCCCTCTCTGGTAACTGTGACTAGGTATGGATGTCTGTAATGGTCAGACACTTGGAGGCCTGTCTGCTTGAAATGTTTCTCTGTTTTCTTGTAACTTCTGTCTGTATACTCTGAAGTTCAGGGTGCTGTTTTTTCCCCTGAACTAAGTAAATGACATATGTTTGATTAAAGCAAGATTGTTAACCCATTTTGAGTTGCTTTCCTTTAGAAAAGCAGATCTAAGAACCTGTGTTGGCAGCCACCCTGGGGATGCTTGTGTGCTTGCTGCTATAAAGGCCTGTAATATCCCTTCTAAATCTGTGATTCTGTGTTATTTTGTGTCATCTCTTGACCTTTGAAAGTACTCTATTTCCCTAGTGGTCATTAAATAGGTTGATTATTAAAATTTGGAATATTACAACTAAAATGGAAATGCTGGCTTGATTTAGGTTGCTTATTTCTTATTCCTAAGTCCCTTTGTCCCTGGTTATGATGGGAGTGGAATGTTGTCAGAGCTACAGCTATGAAGAAAAGCCTTGATATCACTTGAGACAGTTGATATCATATTATTTTGGGTATTCATATTTATATTCCCCTTGAGAGACTGACAGTTTGTCTCTCTACCTGTGTGTTTATACAGTGCCTATCACCATAGTGCCTTGAGACTCCAGGAAGATACCTTGCTGTATCTGTGCCAGCTGATTACGCTGATTTGTTTCTGTATCTCACAATGTAAAAGTGAAAAATGTCAGGAGAGACTACAGAGTTTTTGATGAATGCTTTTAAAATTATTATTAAATTATAAAAAAGACTAGGTTACAAAAACCTATCAATATACATGAGACTTCTCTTTATGGCAGGAAAGGTTCTTGAGCTATAAAATGTACTGGGAGTGAATCTTCCAATACAAATTTTTATTTCATTAACCTCTAAGGCATGATTTTGGAAACTTTTTAAACAAAGGGGCAAAGGAAAGAAGGAGGAGGAGGAAAAAGAGGAGGAGGAGGAGGAGAAAAAGATGACAAGGAGGAGGAAGTGAAAGAGGAAGAGGAGGAAAAAAGGAAGAGGAAGAAGAAGAGGAGAAGTCTTTAAGCTGCTGAACAAAATGGGCCTCGTTAGTTATGATCAACAGGTATCATCCCCATGACCACTAACCTGTTTCACTTTGCTCGATGGTAAAGTCTACATTTAAATGAAGTGACTATTTGAAAATGTATGGAGATGTTATTGCTGGATATTCTCCAGGTTTCAGAAGTGAATTAATAAAGATTTCCATCTCCATTGAGAGTAGAGCATGCAGATGCCAACCTAAGTCTGGGTTAGCTACAAGAATGACTTTCCAAACAGCAGGTCTTATTAAATGCTAGAATGGGTTACAGAGGGAGGTGGTAGAAATGTTTTTTTTTGCTTATCATTAAAGGCAAGTAGAATTTCATGGTGATATAATGGCTTAAATAGAACTGAAGGCAGGACCTATTTTGTACATATTCTGTATATGTGTACATAGGCAAATGTATGCTTACATATGGATATTTATAGATAGACATGCTAAATATTTATACTTATATTTATTATATTTATGCTTATACACATATATGTATAATGTGTGTACATTATGTCTTCTATATTAGAATAAAAACTCCTTGAGCTCAAGTGATAGCTTTACTCTTGTTTTAGTATCCTAAGTCCTTAACACAGAGCCTGGGACATAATAGGCAATTAATAAATGCTCGTTTGGCAATATCATTAAAAACATTTCTCAAAAGACCTTCTGGTTTTCTAAAGGAGGGAGGAAGGGAGGGAGGAATAGAGAGATAGAGAGGGGGAGGGGGGTAGAGAGAGAGAGAGAAACAGAGAGAGAGAGAGACAGACAGAGACAGAGACAGAGAGAGAGACAGAGAGAGAGAGACAGAGAGAGAGAGAGAATGAGAACTTATTATGTGCCAGGCACTGTGCTAAGTACTGAAGATGCAAACACAAGGAAACAATATAATCTTTGACCTCAGTTCATTTGCAATACATTAGAGGAAGACAAAAACACAAAGAAAAGGAAAGCTGGAAGATGGAGAGACAGAGAAGTCAAGTAGTGAGTTGAGCTGGGAGTGAAATGATCATGACCAGGGCCCCTTAAGAAATGCCCATGCCAGCTTGTAACTCTCCCAGCTAGAGCTCCAAAGAAGCAGTTTACTTTTGCTCATGACCACATTAATAGGATAAGTGGCTTTTCTCCTCTCTTTTGGGGCTACATGAACATAGTCAAGATATGTGGTTCTCAATTTCTAGATAAATCTGAGGAAGTATATACTAGATTAAGAGAAACTTTCTAGTCTAGAACAAGGGTGTTTTTTAAGCACAGTTATAATACACCAAGAGACTGTGTACAGTGATAAGGTCTTTTCCATGCACTCTGGTGAAACTGATGGATGGGAAGAAGACTAGATACTTGTACTTGAAAATGAAAACTATATTCAAATCCCACTTTAGACACCTAACTAGCTGTGTGACCCAGGGGCATGTCACTTAACCTCCCTGCATTATGGTTTCCCCATTTATAAAATGATTGGATTGAACTTGAAAACTCCATTAAGTCTTGAATTTATGATCCTATGAAATTTCCTGGGAGGGGAAGAGAGGCTGTGCATATAGATAGGATCAAGGAAAGCATTAGTTCCTTGAAAAATATATGTACAAACATATATACATATTTACATATACATGTGCAAAATACATGTATGTATATATGTATGTATCAAGCTTTCATGTGTGGTCCTGGACCAATCACAACTTTTCTGCATTTCAATTTCTTCATATGCAAAATGTAGGAGATAAACTTGATATTCTTTCAGGTCCTTTCTAGTGCTAAAGCTACAATTCTATGAATTTGAAAAGAAATAAAAGGAAACACTAACTTACACTATCATTTTTCTTAAGTTGTTGTGAACTAAAAAACCTCACTGTCTGTGAAGTACAATAATGTGAAATGCAAGAAAGAAAAAGAAATATATCTGTAGTCATGTCCAGTCTATGCCTCAGGATAAGTCTCAATGTGTCTCTGACAGCTAATTCCATTTAAAGGCTTCACAATAGTCGATAGTTTCATAAACTATTAGCAGTAACCCAAACTCTCCCTCTTCTGCAAATCTCTTATCACCCATCATTTCCACAAGCTAGTAAAGTTATCACCATGCAGCGTGGCCATAGCCAGCTCTCTCCTCTTCCCTGGCTGAGGAGCTGGTGGAGGATTTGCTACTCTCTGCTGCCATCCCTGGCCATGGTGCTGACACTCATACATGGTAGTTTAATGCCTTTGGATTTCCCATCTAAATAGTTAAACAGAAGTTTTCTGATGCCAAATGATTTTTAAACAGACACAAACCAGCATACACTTTGATAAATTCAGATACATTTAGATTCAATTCAATAACATTTATTCCCTGCCTACTACGTGCAAGACACTGTTAAGATAAAAGCTGAAAGCTTCTTTGAGTTAAACAACAAGTAGATTTAACACAAGGTCTATCAAGGTTATTACAGGAACTGTAGTCAACAACAAGAAGTACTATTTTATAGGAAAACACTTTCCCTGGCTAAATGTGTATAGCTTTATATCAATAAACCTCCACTCAAGTCATTGTCGACTTCCTCATCACAGTGTGGAGGTGACCCTGATTTCTGCAAGGCTGTAATAAAGAATTATAAAGTCTAGCAGGTCCTCCTGTGCTGTAGAATCTTCAGGTATGGTCTGATAATACAATTAATGCTTTTCTTGTACAAAGATAAGTCTAAGTTTAGAGAAACTCATTGATTTCCAGTTTGGCACAGGGTTAATTATTTTTTGGCCACAGGAATTCTCAAAGACCCATCCACAGATGCTGCAATTTATGTTAGTGGAAGGAATTCCTACCCCTAGTGAAATTATTGCTCCTTTTAATGGTGAACTATCAATAATTCATAAAGCACGGCACAATGGATTAATGTGTGTGTAATTGAATCAATAGGTGATGAGAGTAGGAATAACTAACAGGACATCATTGTCAATAACTCCCTGGATCTATACATAGTCTTCCCTATCTTTGTAATTTTCTAGCCACATGCTAGCAGAAAAATAAAGTTTTGAAAAGTTCTTTCACTTGGATCCTATGATCTCTCCAAAACTCATCTCCTAAGGTAACTATAGGAGTGATATAGCAGAAATAGCACTGGTTCTGAAATTAGGGAAACTGGGTTCAAATTCCAGTATAATTAACAATTGTGTGACCTTGGAAAAGTCACTTGACTTGCATGGGTCTAAATTTTCTTATTTGTAAAATGTAGTTGTTCAATTAGATGTACTTCAATGTCCCTTCCAAACCTTGCTCTTTTATCACAGACTCTGGGTCAGTCACCTCATATTCAGTCCAAAGTCCCAAACTCCATCAGTGTTTAGGGTCAAGAAATATAATCCTTGAGAGAAACCATTTCATTTATCTGGAGCCATATTTATTTTATGGATTGATCTAGGGGACCGGTGCAGAAGGCAATTGTGGAATCAATTAGCATGAATGTCTGTTCATTGCATTTCTTCTTTGTATTGGTACAAAGGTTTTTCCATTTTCCCTGCCCAGGGATAGAGAAGGATTTTTTGTAAGATAGAAAGGGTTGGAGAGGCTTCTTTTTACATTTGAGAGGCTTTGTCCACTTTCATGGAACACACAATTCAGTAGAAATACTGACCTAATGCTTCTCAGTTGCATTGCATTTAGGTATACAAAAATATGTGTTGGATATTGTTCACATTATGCTAATAATTCTGTCCTTTTCCAGTATCTCCAGATGCCTTACAAAATGGTGACAGGAACATTCAAGATAGAAACAGTTTTCTCTAGGTTGCTTCTACCGGACCCTTGCCATGGTGATTTTTGAAAATGGACACAAACCAATCAATCTCTCCTATGAAAATGTCAAAAATCATACTTCCCTACTGTGAAATGAATACACTGACCTTAATACAACTGCATAAATAAATAAATAATCTATCATTCCCATGGACTTGGCCTGCCACACTTAGATTCTTTCACTTATAAGCTTGACAAGACTGACATTCTTAAAAGAAAACTTCTTATCTCCCCACCCCCATGTTAGAAGCTGATAAATATACTCCAAACTTACTATTATGAACTTACTTAGAGAGCAACCTTGTATTCTGTTGTCTGTCAAGAAGGGTTTACCAGGAGGATAATTGGTTAGAGAAGGGGTTATTAACTTTTCTTGTGTTGTGGATCCCTTTGGCATTCAATTCTCTGAGCCTTAGTTTTTCTCATATACAAAATAAAGGTGTTAGATTCCCTTCAGCATTCTCTCTCTCTCTCTCTCTCATTTGTTTTGGTGGTTTGTGGACCATCCTTGGAGGTCCTTAAGCAAAGGATGAATGATCCTTTGTTAAAGATATTTCAGATAGAGATGTATATATATATATATATATATATATATACATATATATATATATACACACACCTATATTATATCAACAATGTTCACAATATTGAACTTTATCCTTTTGATTAGTGCTGGTTCATGGTTCAAATCTATCCTTATAAAGTTGTACCTATACACGAATATATGTACCTGTATATACATATATACATACATGCATACACACATACATCTTACACTAGATGGCTTCTAAGCTACTTTCAAACTCTGGGAATTTTTTAATTGATTAATGAGAAAGACAATAGGTTCTTCCTATTGATCAATTTTACTATGGAAAAGGTTGGTGTTTAGCAGAAAGATGAAGTAGATGGTGTTTGTTTTGAGTGCTCTCAGCCTCCTGGCTCACTTTTCTACTCTTTATGACTCTCCAGGTTTTCCTTCTACATACAAGATCCTCATGCTCTATCCAAATCTTATCAGAATGAGCTCTACAACTCATCTAAACTGAGATACTAATAAATGATGGTAACCCTATATATCTAGTCACCCAGGCTTAAACTCTGGAAAGCCATCTTTGACACTTCTAGTTCATCTCTCATATCCACTTAGTTGTCAAATCTTATTTATTCTCTCCCTGGGGCACTGATCCCTTCATTTTCCTTTCACTGACATCACCACAGTGCATGCCTTTATCACCTCTCCTTGACCTACAAGCTTCTTGACTATTCTTCCTGCCAGTAATCTTTCCCATTTCCAACTGTCATTCCACATCTCTACCAAAGAATATTCTGATGAACAAATCTGCTTAAAGAAAACTGGATTTTTAATAAGAAGATCTGGATATGAATTCCAGATCTGCTGCTTGTTATTTTTGTGATCTTGAACAAATCAGGTCTTAGGGTCTCAGTTTTCTCATCAATGAAGGATTTGGATTAAATGATCTCTAAGGATCCCTCCATCCATAAATCTTAAGACCCATGTACTCCAGTGGCTCTCCATTGTCCTAGAATAAATGTAATCTTAATTTGACATTCAAGATCCTTCTATGACCTGACTCTAACCTCTCTTTTAATTTTTGTTTCACATCATTTATCCTTCACAAACTCTATTTTTAGGTAATGCTATGCTGCTGCTATAACCCATTCTCACACCACCTTTTCCTACGTACCATCTGCCATAGCTAAAATGAATACTTCCTTTATCTCTTCATTGAAATCTTTCCCTTCCTTCAAGACTCAACTAAGTATCTCACACTAACTATAACCCTGGCTTCCACCTCTGGGTTTCCTGACTCTGGCAGCTGAATCTTGCCTTATATTGCTAGGAACCAAGTTTCCATGAAAATATCTGGTCATCTCCATACCATGCTGATGTGCTGTATCGTTCTTCCACCTTATGTATTGCTTTCCTGTATTACAATGTAAGCAATTTGAGGGCCGGGACTAACTTTATTGCTCATATTTGTATCCTAAACTCTTGTCATCTTTAGTTCCTGGTTCATAGTAAGTATTTAATGTAAGCTTTATCTGTCTCTCTGTCTATGTATGTGTGTATATATGTATGTATGTATGTATGTATGTATGTATGTATGTATGTATGTACATACATACTCACTTTTTAAAGAGGCCTGTTCACTGAATGGGCATTACTTCACTCAAAATAAGAACCTGAAAAGGCTTTGGCTTAAAAGGTCCAGGGTCTGCCATTGCATCCTGGTGTAATGCCAAGCAAAGGCAACTTTCCAAGGTTCAAAATACCAGCATAGCTGCTCTCTATTTTATTCAGTGACAAATTAAGAACAGAGAAAATAATTCAAATATAGCATAATTCAAAATACAGCATTCACCAAGTGTAATTCAATAATTTCCAAGTACTACTCCACCCCTGGACATTACATTCATTTAGTCAATCACAAAGTCAAATGGAAATTAGTTTCCAATCATAAACAACGTACATTCATTTGGTCAGTCACAGAGCACAAAAGAGTCAAAAGTTTCCCACCCCTGGATCACAACTGAAAAGGCCATCTACCCCAGAGTTAAAATAAGCTTAAGCACAGCATTTAATACCCAAAGAGAGGTCTTTTCTTCATCTTGACCCAAGGCAAGTTCTCAGCAATCTTTGTTCCTGGGGAGACAAATCTTAGCAAAGCCACAAGATACATTGTCAGTGTCCTCAATAATTCATTCTCTGTCTGCAGAATAGTCCTAGGACCCCTGAAAACATTAGCAAAACCCTCTTCCAGGATTTCTGTAAACATGCAACAAGAAAATCCTTCTTCAGGACCTCTGCAACAACAGGACTGTCCTTTACCAGTGGATGAATCTGGCAAAATAACAACAGCATAACAGCCATGTCTCCTCAGTCCTTGGCAGCTCTCAAAAATTCTGGGTAGTTCGAACTGGCCCTAAGCAATCTTCTCCAGCTGTCTGCCTCCACGATGCTGCTTTCAAAAAGTTCTTCTGCCTCTCTCTCTGCTTGTGCCTCTCTAAATTCACGTCACCATCTCCTCCCAGTTCAGCCCTCTTTTTTCACGTCAACAAGTCCATCCCACAAGTGGGATTCACAAGCTCTGGGTTTTAATGCAATCAATCTGAAAACCAAGCCAATACGGGGGGATCTTTAAATTCCATTACTATTACACCTGGGCCATCTCTAGTTATCCTGATGAATATCAGGCCATTGGACCCAGATGTCTCTGGAGGAGAAAGTGAGGCTGGTGACCTTGCTCAGCCATCCATCACTCAAATCAAAGTCAACTGCAAGTCATGTCATCATTTTCCTGATGTCATGCTCTTCTTTGAGAACAAAGGACAAACACACATATATGTATGTATGTGTGCATGTATGTATTTATCTTATCATCTATGTATGTATTTAACATCCATTTATCTCTTTGTATATCTGGTTATCTATGTACCTATGCATCATCTATGTATCTATCTATTTACCTATATATCTACCACCTATCCATCCAACCATAAATCTACTTCTCTATTACCTGTCACGTAAATGTCTAGGATCAGTATAGGTATGTATATATGTATGTATGTGTGGATGCATGCATGTACATATGTATGTGGGGGAGAGCTTTTGTGGGGCCCACTGTACTATATCACATAGATGGATATATGCTACATATATTTGTATATTATACATGTGTGTTTGTGTATGTACACTTATTTCCACACATGTGTATGTATCTATGTGTATGTGTATATACATACACACACATGCTTCTACATAAACCTAACCCTGTCATAGGAGTTCAGATGTAGCCAGAAAGCAATACTAGTGCACTGGGAGGGACAGGGTGGCAAGGTGCTAAAATGGATTCTGCCTGAGCAGATGAATTTTTAAATTCAATAATAGGAAAATCCACTAAAAACAACACTTTTTAAACACCAGTAAATTAATTTTGTAAATTGCACCAAAGCCTTCTGTTTTTTCCCCTTCATCTTCTAGCTTTCTATGGTTATTTATGGGGGGGAAGATATTTTGGGGGGAAAGCATTTTCCTTTCTGCCAGTCTCTTCTTCCTAACACTGCAGTCTTAATTTCATCACCAGTTATGAAAAGGGAACAGTAATCCTGGAGAAAAGAACATTGTTCTGGGCCAGAGTGTTTTTTTTTTGTTTGTTTTTTGTATTGCTTCTAGAACTGAGGGTTTTTGTGCTCTGATATGAGTTTTGTTCTCCTGGGACCCAGCAAGTCCTGAGTGAGAAGAATGAAAGGGGGGGAGGGGAGGCATTAGACAGATGGTCACTAGACCTGAGAGAACTTATCATACTAGGTAGAATAGCTCCTGACAATGGCTCTGAACTACTGAGAGAAAAATAGTTCAGGTAAGTGTATAGGATGAGAAAGGAGAAAGGGGATTTGTGAGTGTTCCCATGTATTGCAATAGGTAGATCATTCATTCCAAATACCGTGAGTTTCAAGGAAACAGAGGAGATGCTATGGTATACTAAAAAGAATATTGGGCATAGAATGACCTGGGCTTGGATACTACCTCAAACACTTATGGTGTTTCTATGAGTGAATAAATCACTTAATTTCTCTGAACCTCAAATAGAGATAACAATATCTATAAGTACTTCATAGGGTTGTTGTGGGGATTAAATGAGAGGATGTATGTGCAGCAAACACTCTATGTTTCCCTTTCCATTGCCAGAAGCAAGTGATTTTATCCTTGTCCCCTCTTTATAAAGAGCTTTCATAAAGAAGCCCATGGGCAATTTTAATATCCTGTCCCCATGACTAAAAGTGGGACATGGGTGATAGAAAGGCAAATTGAGGAAATGTAAAAGTCTCCTCTTTCCCTTCTCCCAAAACAATCAACTAAGCAAACAAACTACCGAGAAATGTTGATGCAATTGTGAGGTCTCACACTGGCACTTGGAGAATTAAGAAGGATATAGGAAAGAATCATCATAAGCCTTTATGGATTTGAAAACAGAAATCTCATCTGAGTGTTGCAAAAAAGCAACAGCCCCATAGATCCTTGTATTAGGAGTACACAGGTATATAAATCAGGTTTCAGAATGTTGGAGGCACTCTGATCTGTAATTTCATCTCTAAACTGTAAATGCACTTGGTTCAACAAGAAGCCCTAAGGTGGTCTCTCTGTGTTATCCAGAAGCTGGTGAGCTGATCCCCTGAGAAGGAAGGAAATGCCATTTGCAGGAGAAGGCCAGACCTACCGATGTCCAAAAAAAGAGCTTAGGAAAAGCTACAGAGTATGCCAAGGTGATGGCTTTCAGGGCATGCTTCTCTGCCCTGTAGTAAAAGAAGTCTATTGGGAAAGAGTAACCAGCAAATGCTGGGCAGGAACTTCTTATGGCAAAGCAACTCAGTGATGGAAAAGCATCCTGGGGCAAGGGGTGAAATTTATATGAAGGAGAAAAATCTGGATTTTCTCATTGTTGTAGCCCAATACAGGGCAGCATGGAAAATGACAAAAACCATGAAGATCTTTGAAGAAAGGATTTACCAAATGGGAAAAGGGCTGTCATGATTCTTTAGAGGGCTAAATAATGTATTCATTCTGTATCCATTCATTTGTAAATAAATCTTTTTGTGAGTGTTTTGTGCCTTGTGAGCCTAAGTAGCTATGAGAGTTTCTGGTGATTGACTTTGGATGAGTGGCAGAAAACAAAGTTCCCAGGTAGTTTAGGTGGAGGCCATAAGTCAGAGAAAGGAGAAGGCCCCCAAATGGACCTCTGAGCTATGTGTCAGGAAAGAGTGTCTGACACAAGTGTCTGTATGTAAAGCAGCTTGTAAACTTTAAATTCTATGTTGATATCAGTTATTATCAATCAGAAATCTCTTATGAACGGCTCATGTTGGATGCTTGTTTTAAGATTTATTAAATGCCTGTTCTTGTAAATGGGCAAAGCACTCTAGCAGGTCTTGGGAAAGTCACAAAGGTAAATAATATACTTCCTGCTATTATACAGCTTCTAATTAAATAGGGACAAGGACATGGGCACAAATATCTATATGGCAATATTGAATATGAAAAGTATACAAGAGGAATGGACAGTATGCTTCGAGAGTTTTAACTTGAGGGACAGTTACCCAAGTCATTTTCCTAAGATACAGTTTCAACCATGCCATTCAAATTCTTCAGTAGCTCGCTATCATCTCTAGAATCAAATACAAACTCCTTGGTCTGTCAGCCCAAGATCTAGTTCCAAATCTACCCAATTTGAGAATTTCAAGGAATCTTGGCAGCCACCTAGTCTAACCTATATCTAAAAAACAATACCTACCACAACATATCTGATGATTGGTCTTTTAGCCTGCAGATTCCTTAACTAGATGTTCAATCTCCTGCTTATATACATTCATCTACTCTAGTCCAGGCATCAAGCATTTATTAATCACTTACTATATTCTAAGCACTATGCTAAGCACTGAGGATTCAGAGACAAAAAAAATAAGTTCCTACTCTCACATGAGGGAGGCAATATGCAAGTAACTATGTACAGGCAAGATATATACAGATTAAATCGGGGATAATCTCAAAGGGAAGACTAAGAGGACTGGGAAAAGCTTCTTAGAGAAGGTGAAGCTCTAGTTGAGACTCAAAGGAAGCCAGGGAAGCTGGGAGGCAGAGATGATGTGGGAGAGAGTTCCAGACATTGGAGACAACCAGAGAGAACACAAGGAGTTGGGCGATAGAGTATCTTGTATGAAGAATGACAAGGGAGCCAGTGTCACTAGATCTCTGAGTACATGGAAGAGAATGTGGTGTAAGAAGACTGCAAGGGTAGAAAGAGAACATATTACAAAGTGCTTTAAAAGCTAACCAGAAGATTTCATATTTGATCCTGCTGGTAATAGGGAGCCAAAGGGTTTATTGATTATCAGGATGACATGATTAGACCTATACTTTCAGAAAATCAGTTTGACAGTTGAGTAGAAGATGGACTGGAATGGGTATTCTTTTCTGCCCTTCTGAATTCTTCCCTTTATTTGATGTTTGCCTAGTGTCTTACCCCTTCCATGAAGCTTTCTATTCTTCTAGCTGAAAGTGTTCTCTCCTTTCTAAAATTTTCCTAGAGCAGAGATCAACATTTCTGGGTGTGTCATGGACCCCTCTTGTAGTTTGGGGAAATTTGACTCACTTCTTAGAATAATGCTTTTAAATATATAAAATAAAATACATAGTTGTATTGAAATATAGTTTTCAAAATATTTTTACAGCAAGACCATGGAGCTCAGGTTAAGAATCACTGTCCTGGAACATTTTATATCTCTTATTTACTGTCATTCCATTCTACCTTGCATTTTGCTCCATTTTGTTTATGTTGAATGTCAATATTGAAAGCGTAAAGGAAGGAACCTATTATTTTCATCTTTGTATTTCTAATGTCTCACCATAGCTAGAGCACAATATGTGTTTGTGGAATGGAATTGGAAGATCATTCTGACTAGAGGTTGCTTTCATGGAAGAGATGGCATTTAAACTGCATCTTAACGGATGGGTAGAATTTCAGTGGCTAAACATTAAGGGGTGGTGGCAGAATTATTGTTGTAGAGAATAACATGAGCAGGGGAGAAGGGACTGGAAAACAAGCGAAATGATCCCATGAGGTTAAGTGGTCTGCTTTGGATAGAACAATCAGTACATAAAGGGATGCTGGTTTCAGGTTATTTTCTATACAATCAAGCAAGGTTTCTATTTGGCTCTTAATGTCACCATGAAAGCATTAAAAATAGGACTTGTTTCATTCTTTGTATTTGTATCTCCAGTATCTCGTGCAATGCCTGGCATATTGTTGGTGTTTAATAAATTCTTGTTGATTAGTCAAGCTCCACGCTGTCAATCAAGATCAGATTTTACATTGTCTAGATCTTGCCCCATCTAGAACAAATGCAAAAAATATTTGTAAAAAGCACTTGATATAATGCCTGACACATAGTAGGCACTATAAAAATACATGTTCTATCCCCTTTCCTCTTCTAGTAAACACATTTTCCTAATCAGGACTGCGACTTTTTCATTATTCTAGAATTGGTCTCCTGTTCCAAGGAGAAAACCCAATTCTCATTCTCAGATTCAGACACTCAGAATTTACCAGGAAATTTACCCTATTGTACCCTGAAGATTTAACCTTATATTCTACTCTGTAAATGAGCAACTTTTCACATTTAGTGCACCATAGTTATGTCCCCTATTTTTTGTTTGTTTTTCTGGATCAAGGTTACTTTGGGACCGGGCCAAGTACCTGGTATTGGCCATTTTTGATCTGTGTCCTATGAACTATAGATTTCTTTTTCCAGGACCAGCTTTTGGTCAAATGGAAAAGTAGTCAAACCATGTCAGAAGAAACTGTTTCTGTCTCAAGCATGCCTATAGCCACTTTGGCAGATCTGGGAGCAGACTGAAATATTGCCCTAATCTGAAGAATACCCTGATTGTCATTTCTATGCCCTTTCATATTAGCCCTTTCTTTCAGTCTCCCTGGTACTCCCTCCCTGCCTATCCTTGACCTGCAAAAGCAGTAACAATCAGGGGCAACTGGAATGTTAGTCCATAACATCAAGTATGGGCATCATCCCGGAGGTACACTTCTTACCCTTCCAGGTCGTTATACCTTGAGGTTCTCCACTGGTCCTTGAGCAGATGGCCCAACCATTTTGTTCCTTTGCTTGACCCTAGATACCATTAGTTGGTATGTTTACCATCAGCCCTATGTCTAGGACCCACAGTAATACCATGTCATCTGAATTACTTATATTACCTGAAGACCTTTGGAATTTAAAATCTACTCCATTATCAAACCCCTAGTTATTTTGGGCCTTCCATCTGCCCTTAACCTGGACTTTCATGGTTTTCTCTCTCTAATAGTGTGAGCTTCCTGAGAGCAGGACCTGTCTCACTTCCTATTTTTGTTTCTCTACTACATTGCCCATGGCTTTCTACGTAGTAATTGCATGGTAAAGGAGTTTTCATGTCTTCCTTTAGCCCTTTCTTGGGACTTATTTTGACTTACAATCTCACCCATATTGTTTCCTACTCTTTGTGTCCTTCTGAAGTTGAGAATTCTAGGATGGGGTCATTGTTCCTCAGGGGTTTGGGCCACACTGTTGAAATATGAAACCGTGCCAACTTTCTCCCCATATTCCATGTCCCAAGGTTCCAGAATTATTATTTATGACTCTGCCATTTAACTTTTCCTCCTCTTCTGTTAGAACTACATTTTTTCTGTTCTAATAAAAAAAATTAATGAATATTTATGAAGCACGCACCATGTTCCAGGATTTGTGCTAGGCATTGAAGATGTACATGACAAGAATAAGCCAATCCCAACTCTCAAGGAATTGACAATCAATGAAAAGGCCTTTATAAAGTACCCACTATGTGCCAGCCTTTATGTTTTCACAACCTGTGGTACAATCAGGTTATATCCTTGCCTAGATCCTGGTTCCTACTGCCTCAATCCTATCCCTATGGCACTTTTCTCCCCTATCTTGTCTTGCCCAGTTATCCATTCCAGAGCTGTTTGAATTTTGAGAGTATTCTGGAGAATATTTCCTTTAAAACTGAAAGAAATAATGTGGTAGAATTTCAGGCATCTGTGGGAGAGATATTTTGGTTGGCAGTGGGTGAGGGAGCTTTCTAGTGGCCCTAAAATATCACCAATTGTCAGCCACCTGCTCTGTCTAGGCAGAAATATGGTCTTAGGTTTTTGTCAGAAGTGACAGTCCAAGAGTCTATCTATACCAATCTTTTCTTCCCTTGCTTATTCTCTACCTATTATCTGTGTATTAGATGAAGAATGGACACAAAATAATGTCAATGATGAATAATGTAGAGGAAAAGAAGACTGAAATTGATAAGGATAGGACCTGAGTTGATATCTCAGATTTACCACAAATAACCTTGGGTAAATTACTCTATAAGCCTCAGTTTCCTCATCAGTAAAATGACAAGTTGGAGTACATGATCTCTGCATTCCCTCCCAGTCTGTACCCTATAATCTTGTTAATTAGATGAAAAGAAAACACCATCCACCATGTGAACTGCTGTGTTAAAAATAGCATCACTTTAAATAGAGAAATAGTTCCCAAATGGACAATGAGATTTATCTGTCTACTGGCTGCCATGGAGATATGCTGCTATCAAAAGGCTAGGGCAAGTGGAGGAAAACCTTAGATGCACAGGAACCCTGGAGTGTCAACTCAGGTAAAGCAAAAGGTGCTTCCCCCTCCCAGTGGGCTGCTGAGAGACAGTAGATTTCCCAGGGACGAATAAAGAGCACCAAGCAGGAAATCAGAGATGCCATGAAAGTTGGGATAATCTGGGCTGCTTAGCTTGTGGGATAGAAGGTGGAACTAATTTTAGTTTACACTCAGGCCAATTAATTTTGCATGGAGGAAAAGTTTTATTTGAAGATATTGATGGCATTTCAACTGTCCTCTAGATTACTTATAAGGAAACAGACAGTGCAGTGAAGAAAGATGAAGCAGGAGGTAAGAATGCTGGGTATAACTTATCACCACCCCAGATAAACCATAAGCCTGTAGAATCTTAGAGATGGGGTATCTCTCTGAAATAATCTAGTCCCACCTCCTACCTCATATCATCATTAATTATATATATATATATTTATATTTTATATATGCAGTATTTATAATGGTCTTTAATATGTGGAGAAATATGGATTGCAGACAGTAAGAAACTCAGACCTATTTGAATGACTGGATCCAATGGGTTCATTGAGGAAGCTCTATCAGTCTTGAAGGAAGTCTATTGGAATGTCACAGGGTTCTGTACTTGGCATTGTTTTATTCAACACTTGTATCAAGGATTTGATGAAGGCATAAACAGAGATATTATTAGAGAAGGTGTATGCATGAATTGCTTATAGGTTGTGTTATATGACCTCTAAGATCCTTTACAACCATAATATTCTATAGCCTTGGCTAATCTCCCAAGATGCTGGTGCTTTCCTCTTTCACATTACCTAGAATTTATTTTATATAGATTCTTTATGTACACATTTTATCCCCCCTGATGCCATATAAGCTCCATGAGGGTAAAGACTATTCCATTTTTGTTTTTATACCTTCACTGTCTAACATAGTGCTTGGCACATAGTAGGTGCTAAATAAATGTGTGTTGATTGATTTATGGTATGAGTTAACCTATGTCATTCCCACTTTCCCCATTCACCCTTCTTCCTACTCTCAATAGGTCCATAGTAGTATATGTGTGGAGCTGGGTGGAACCTCGGAGAGTATGAAGCATAACCCTCCCCCTTTCTTACAGATCAGAAAACTGTGGCCCAAGGCCATTAAGTGATTTTCCCAAAGTCTCTTAGGTCTCATGCCAGAGTCTTCTGACTCCAGAGCCTGTACTAGACTCTTTCCACTGTGCTATTTATTCCCTACTCCAATGTCAGAATATTGGGTTTACCAAATTTGAAGGTGGTATGACTCTGGGAGGTACACCTGATATGCTGAATGACAAAATTGGGACACAGAGAGATCACAACAAGAGAATGATTGACTGAATATATTAGGAGGAAAGGTAATCACGGCAAAGTTGTAAAGCACTTCTCGAGGGTGAAAAAAACACAAGTCTATAAAGAGAGGTATATGGCGAGAAAGCAATTTTATATATAATGAGTCATATAATGGATTGTATATATATTCTCTCTCTGTATTATATATACTATATGTGGGTGTGTATATGTACATATATATTCTATATGTAATGGGTTATGTAATAGATTACAGCCCCAATATTATTTATCAGTGTGATATGGTAGTGAAAAAACTAATGTATTATCAAATTGGGAAACTTCCAGAAAAAATGCAATAAAAGGGTCAGGCTAGCCCACCTCTGCTGCATTATGTTGCAGGGATCATTTTTTTTAAGGGTTAAGTAACTTGCTCAAGGTTACACGGCCAGTTATTTCTGGGTGTGGTGCTGAGTATCTGAGCCCGGATTTGATCCAGGTCATCCCGACACTGGAGCCGGTGCTCTTACTCGCTGAGCCACCTGGCCGCCCCTAAGCAATTGGGGTTAAGTAACTTGCTCAAGGTTACACAGCCAGGTGTTTCTGGGTGGGTGCTAAGTGTCTGAGCCCGGGATTTGATCTCCAGGTCTTCTCAACACTGGAGCCAGTGCTCTTACTCGCTGTGCTACCTGGCCACCCCATGCAGAGATCATTTTTAAGGAATGTTATTGTCAAACTAGAACACATTCAGAGGATAACCATAATGCTGAGGAAAAGGCCTGAAAATGTCATAAAGTAAGGACCAATTCTAGGAATTAAAGAATTGAAGGGTTATCATAGGGAAAAGACAACAAACTTACTTTAATTAGTCCCAGAACACAGAGCAATGGATGGGAGCTAGTAAGAAGCAAATTTGGGCTTCCTAACCATAAGAGTTTTCTGGAAGTGCACCTTAGTAAACAATGAATTCTTCATCTCTGGAGGATTTAAAATGGAAATTGTGATCTCATATTTAAGATCTTATAGGTAAGATTCATACTTTAGGAACTGAATAGCATGACCCCTGAGATACCTTCCCAATTAGAGTCTGGGACTGTACGAACACTCTCAATGACAGGAAATTAATTTCTCCCCAATGTATCTCATTCTATTTTGAATCGGGTTTATTTAGTTAGTGATTATATTGAACTTGAGTCAGACATCTAGTCCAAATATTTGACGAATCATGGTACAGTGGTGAAAACTCTGGAGTCAAAGAACCTCATTTCAAATCCTAGCTCTATTATCACTTATTAGCTGGGTAACTATAGTCAAGCCATGAAATTGCCTCAGCGTCCTCATATATGGACTAGATGGTCTTAGAATTTGCCTCGAATTCTAGATAGTCGATCTCAATTATTCTTCTGGGGCCAAACAGGCCAAGTTAATTGTCCTTTCATGTAGTTCGTGTTTATGTCTCCTATAAGTACTCCTCTTTCCTCTTCTTTTTGACATCCTACTCTTATGCCCTCCTCCTTTTCCTTTTCTCCTCTTCCTCCTTCTCCAGACAGAACCTAGGTTATCTGGATTTCATATCTAGCTATCTAGCTACTTACTCCACCATGCAATTTTATAGCTTTCTCTTACCCAGGTTAAATAATAATAGTTTTTCAACTAATTTTCCAGGGACAGCGTTTTGAGGTTCCTTACCATCACGGTCATCTCCACAAAAACATAGTGGGATTATCACTTTTCTCATTTTGAATGTTATATTTTCTTTTATGAAAACTCTCATGGTATATCCTCCTGAGGCTGATTCAGTAATTTTATTTTCCCTTAATGTGGTAATAGAGCTCTTGGCTCTATTTACAAATAGGGAGAGGTCAGATACTTTCAGGAGTCATAGTCTAAAGTCTTCCACAAAATGGGTTCACATGCCCGTAAAGAGGCTAATACTGAAGAATTTGAGATGAAAGGGTCATTCTAAAGGTAAGAATCCAGTGGAATATGGGGCAGAGATAAAGGCATATCAGACATCCAGAAATACAAACCAACAATATACTAGCACCATCTCATTTCCTCCAATCTCAACTGTGGTACTCTCTGTCTCAATTCTCTCCATTATTCTATGTATAATTCTACATGTAATTCCCAAAGCTCATAAAGAAATGCTCTTAAAACATATGTTTAATCATTTTACTCTCCAAATTCCCTATATTGGCTGCCCTTTGCCTATAGGATAGCATCTGAGCCCCTTAACCTAGTGCTTGAGATTGTCCATAATCTGGCTCTCACCTACCATTTCAGCCTTACTTTATTTCACAAAGAAATTTTATTGGGGTCAGGGGAAGGAATCAGGAAAGTCCTCATGCAAGAGTTGTTATATGTGCTTAATTCTATTTTAATAGTATTTTTCCAGTTGCATGTAAAGACAATTTTAAACACTGATTTAAAAAATGATGTCCAAATTTTATCCCTCCCTCCTCTTCCCCTTCCTAAGACAATAAGCAATTTTATATCAATAATTTGTGTGCAATCATGTAAAATATTTCCATATTAGTTAGGTTATGAAAGAAGAAACAGACCAAAAGGGAAAAACATGAAAAAAATTAAAGTGAAAATCATGTGCTTTGATCTTCATTCATACTCCATCATTCTTTCTCTAGTTGTGGATAGCATTTTCCATCCTGAGTCCTTTGAAATTGACTTGGATCACTGTATTGCTGAGAAGATTTAAGTCATTCATAGTTGATCATCATATAGTGTTGCTGTTACTGTGTATAATGTTCTCCTGGTTTTGCTCATTTCACTTTGCATCAGTTCATGTAAGTCTTTTCAAGTTTTTCTGAAATCCCCCTCCACATGAGCTTAATTCTAAAGAGGGTCAAGAAACCAGGGCAGAGCCAAGATGGTGAAGTAGAAACAGGACTTTTGCATGGCTCCGGCTTCCACTTTCTTCAATACATGTAAAAAATGACTCTAAACAAACTTTAGAGCTACAGAACCCACAGAGTCATAGAGAAAAACAAATCTCCCACTGAAGGAAGCCCAGTAGGCTGGCAGGAAGGGTCCATTGCAGCATACTGGGAGCTGAGCACAGTCCTGACTGAGATGAGGTTTTAACCCAGGGCAAACCTGATGAGCCACAACTGGAGCAAACTTCACAAGAGTAAATCACCAGCAGCTGTAGCAGTTTCCAGTAGCGGTTTCCAGACTTCTCAATCTACAAATGCCAAAGATGAAAGTAAAAGGTCAGTGTGGAACATTGTTGGGAACAGGGGGAGTGTGGTCTGGCTGCTGTCCCCTGAGCAAGAAGTGGAGGAGGCATGGTGGCTGCAGCCATTACTGTGTCCTGGGGTGTGTGACCAGTGAGACAGAGCTTGTGGTATCTGTAGAGAGGGAACCCATCTAATAGCTCTGGCAGCTACAAAAACCCCACCAATTTGGAACATAGCTCTCTCCATTCTGGAAGCAGAGGTCTACCATGGCAAAGTGTTCAAAAGTCAAGTAATTGGCTGTTAATATGAGCAAGCACAGGAAGCACAAACAGACCATTGAATCCTTTTTTGGGGACAAAAAAGATCAAGGCATGGAGTGGGAGGAAGGCAGCAAAGTCAGAACTCCTACATAAAAAGCCTCCAAGAAAAATATGAATTGGTTACAGGCCATGGAGGAGCTCAAGAAGGATTTTGAAAATCAAGTAAGAGAAATGGAGGAAAAATTGGAAAGAGAAATGAGAATGATGCAAGGAAATCATGAAAAGCAAGTCAACAGCCTGCTAAAGGAGACCCAAAAATACACTGAAGAAAATAACACCTTAAAAAATAGAATAACTCAAATGACAAAAGAGACCAAAAAACCAATGAGGAGAAGAATGCTGAATTTTCCAGATGGAAAAGGAATTTCAAAAAGTCACTGAAGAGAATAATTCCTTCAAAATTAGATTGAAGCAATTGGAAACTAATGACTTTATGAGAAATCAAGATACTATAAAACAGATCCAAACAAATGAAGAAATAGAAGGTAATGTGAAATATCTCATTGGAAAAACCATTGAACTAGAAAATAGATCCAGGAGAGATAATTTTAAAATTATTGGACTACCTGAAAGCCATGATCAAAAAAAGAGTTTAGACACCATCTTCCAAGTAATTATCAAGCAAAATTGCCCTGATATTCTAAAACCAGGGGCCAAAAATAGAAATTGAAAGAATTCACCTATCACCTCTTGAAAAAAGATACCAAAAAGAAAACTCCTAGGAATATTATAGCCAAGTTCCAGAGTTACCAGGTCAAGGAGAAAATGCTGTAAGCAGTTAGGAAAAAATAATTTGAGTATTGTGGAAACACAATCAGGATAACACAAGACCTAGCAGCTTTTACATTAAAGGATCTAAGAGCTTAGAATGTGATATTCTGGAGGTCAAAGGAGGTGGGATTAAAATCAAGAATCACTTACCCAGCAAAACTGAGTATAATGATTCAGGGAAAAATATGGTCATTCAATGAAATGGAGGACTTTCAAGTATTCTTGATGAAAAAACCTGAGCTGAAAAGAAAATTTGACTTTCAAATACAAGAAGCAAGAGAAGGTAAACAGGAAAAAGAAATCATAAGGAATTTATTAAAGTTGAACTATTTACATTTCTACATGGAAAAATGATCATTGTAACTCATAAGACTTTTCTCAGTATGAGGATAACTGAAGGGAATATGTGTGTGTGTGTATGTACACATAGGTATGTATAGAGGATGTGTGTGTATATAAATATATATACATATATATGTGACTGTGGGCATTTGTATGTTCATGTATACATAGATAGAAAGCATAAGATAAGTTTAATGTGAATGGATTATATCTAAAGAACAAAATTAAGAGGTGAGAGAGGAATTTATTGGGAGAAGAAGAAAGAGAGTGATAGATTAGGGTAAATTATCTCATATAAAAGATGCAAGAGAAAACTGTTATAATGGAGGGGAAGGGCAGGAAGGTGAAAGGGAATGAGACAACCTGATTCTAATCGAATTTGGCCTAAGGAGGGAATAACATACACATTCAAGTGGGTATCTTATCCTACAGGAAAATAGGGGGGGATAAGAAGGGGGAGAATAGAAAGGAGGGCAGATTGGGGGAGAGGGTAGTTAGAAGCAAACATTTTAGAAAGGGATGGGGTAAAAGGAGAAAATAGAGTAAGTGCGGAGTGGGATAGGATGGAGGGAAATATAGTTATTCTTTCACAATATAACTCCTAAGGAAATTATTTTTGTAACTACTATATTAGTACATATACTATATGTACAATCTATATTGAATTGCTTATCTTTCTAGTGGGAGTGGGTGAAGAGGGAAGAAGGAAAAAAATCTGGAACTCAAAGTTTTAAAAACAAATTTTAAAAATTATTTTACATGCAACTTGGAAATAAGATATACAGGTACTGGGTTACAAAAAACCTATCTTGTCCTACTAGAAAGGGCTGTGAAGGGGGAGGATATAAGAAAGAACAGATTGAGGGAAGGGGTATTCAGTAGGCTTGCTATTTTGGGGTGGGGGTATGGGAAAAATGGAGAGAGAAAAAATTGTAACTTAAAATCTTGTGGAAATGAATGTTGAAAACTAAAAATAAATAAATTAAAAATTTGAAAAAATATATATGTATGTATTTATATATAATTTTAAAAAGAAAATTAAAAATTTTTTTAAAAAGGGTCAAGTAATCTAAGGTCCTAAATCTAGAAATAAGCATTCTGGGCATGCATGGCAGACTTCCTATACAAAGGCAAAGAGGTGACAGATAACAGAATTATTTCATATTATTCCTATTCACACAGTCTACATTCCAGCAAACAGACTATTTTATGTTCTCTGGTCTCATTCTCACCTTTCATGTGCTATCTCTGCCCTTTTGCAAACATGCCTTGAATAGGCACCTGTCGGATCTTCATATACCAAACCTTTTTCTTCCTTTGAGATTTGGGTCAAGTTCTACCTTTTCTATGAAGGTTTCTCTGATCTCCCTACTCCAAGTGATTCTCCCCAAGTTATCATAGAATGTTTTTTTTTCTTGTTCTATCTTTACCCTTATGATAAATCTTTGTATCAAATATATTGGTGTTGATGTGACATTCCCTTACAAGATCATCAAATTATAAGCTCCTTGAGGGCAGGTAATACATTATTTGTCACTTTTGCATCACCAGCATCTAGCAAGGTGAAGTAGGCAGCAAGGTGCCACAGTGGATTTAGTACTGGATCTAGAATCAGGAAGACCTGAGTACTGATCTGGTCTCTGACACTTACTGGCTGTGTGACCCTAAGCAAATCACTTAACCTCCCTCTGCCTCTTTTTCCTCACCTGTCAAATGGGGATAATAATAATAGCACATGCCTCTTATGGTTGTTGTGAGGCTGAAATGAGCTAATATTTTTAGAATACTTTGCAAACCTTAAAGTGCTATAGAGCACTAGTTGCACTGGTTGTTATTGTTATATGTTTGAGTTAAATTGTAAAGAAAAAAAGGAATGTATGGTATAAGGTTACAATAAAAAAAATTACAACTGAAAGGGACTCCAAGTGCCACTTAGTCCAACCATTTACTTTCCAGGTGTGGAAATTAAAACCCAAAGAAGGTAAAGGACCCATCTAAGGTTGTACAGGAAGCAAAGGGCAAAGCCAGGGTTCTGATTCCCAGTCCAGAATTCTTTCTGTTGTACTGTGCTGACAAGCATCTAATAAATGGGGTTTCCATTTCGGATTGAGTTCAGACAAGAGTTATTTTGAATTTGACTAACTCCAAATGTCTACATCTTTTTAAGTCCAGCATGTGAAACTAACTCTGACCTCCTTATTTCTTTCAATGAATTTCAGCTATGGACAGTTCCCCACTCTGCTTGTTTCCCATATAGGAAAGAAACATCCTTGTTCATTTGGCAGCAGATGGTAGCATTATTTAAAGGAAGAAAATGTTTTTAAGCTGTCAAATGATTGTTTAATTTAATTTTATTGAATACATTGAAATAAGATGGCGCAGAGTTCAATGTGAACCATGATGATTAAACATTTTTGTCCCCAGGGGAAGCTACTATCTATAAGAGCTTAGACAAGGTTTCCTCAGGGACAGTGGGGAAGGAGAATGTTGGAGAGACAGCTATTGAGAAGGAAGACAATGCATGCAAAAGTAATTCTTTGTCTTCAAATAGAGACTTGACTCTGGAGGAGACTTCCTCAAGGAGAAAAAAGGAAAAGTCACATGCAACACTTTAGTTCATCCACAACATTAAACAAAGAGTACTCATCTTGTCTTGAAAGTTCCATGTCTCACAGCAGGAGTCAGTAGGGGAAATCCTTTGCAGTGTAGTTGCTGGGGATGATTCAACCCAAAAAAATCTGTTGAGTCCCTGCTGTATGCAAGGTCCTATTTCATGTCTTCATCAATTTGGCAGGGGTAAATCCTGGATTTTACTGGTAAATGTTTTAACATCCAACCTCTCGCCCCAAAATACAATGTACACAAAACACACTTTTAAATTTAATCTACATTATTACTATTTTCTCCATTACTTTCTTAAGTCTAGACAATCAACAAAATGATAAATCAAGCTATGGTGTATAGTATTTTCCAATTTCCAAGTTTTTAATGCTAACATAAAAAAATTAAAAATCAGCTCTCATGAGCCAATTAGAGCTAACTCCAGCACATCTCTGGGTTAATCAGAAGCAGGACATACCATAAAGTCAAGGATATCAAAAACAAACCCATAAGCAAAGGAGAACTCAGGCACCAGAATGACAGTATCAGGCTATATACTCAAATAACTAAAGGCATCTGGAATTGCCTCAATTTGAATTACCCTTCCAATAATGCATAACACAAGCCATCCATGCCTGCCCTTCTTCTTTGACTTGACCATATACTAATCACAGTAAAACATGTTTCTGATCACAAATCTAAATCTAAAAGAGAATTGAGAGGACATGCAGCCAAAACTCATCTTTTTTTATAAGAAGGTG
The DNA here is from genome assembly GCF_028583685.1 of Petaurus breviceps papuanus. Lineage (NCBI taxonomy): Eukaryota > Metazoa > Chordata > Mammalia > Diprotodontia > Petauridae > Petaurus > Petaurus breviceps. Next base: position 18,459,303 of record NW_027185889.1, on the reverse strand, counting down.
AGACCTAAGGAGGCAGAATGATTTGCCCAAGGTCATACAGGTAGGAAGTTCAGAGGCAGTATTGGTACCTGTCTTTTTATTGCAGAACTTGGACTCTTAGGTTCCCCGGAGGGGGTCCATTCCATGTGGTGAGAGCCTTCTTTCCTTACTCCTGACATCACAAAGGTAACAGTCGAGAAAACGGGCTTTCTTTTTGTTCTCTCACTTTTAACATGTGAACCACCTACCTTCTTTTTTGATGTCATACATACACACAAACATACTGCTGTTGCTTATTCACACTTTCCTATTTATCATGTCTGATCATATTCACCATGTACCCCTCCACTGGGCTTTTACTGACAGTCATTTTTTAAGTCTTCATAGAATGTAGTGATCCATGATTTACAAGCACAGCAGGCTGGGCATGTCAGGCATAAAGAGGCTTTCTGTGAAACTAACAGGTATATGCCAAGGTAATGGTTTGGCTCATTAGGAAAGAACTGCATTGAACTGTGAGGCTGATGAAAAGCATCTGCCTTTGGGCTACAGGGTCCTATTAGGGAATTCCCTAACTACTCAATCAGTGAGCACTATTGAGCCCCTGCTAGGTACCAGACAATTTTTTAGATTTCCAAAAATGTACCAGTCCATGCCCTCAAGGAGCTTATATCTTATTAGGGGAGGCAACACCTACATATATAACTATACACAAGATGGTGTGAGGAGTCAGTAGCAGTAGGGGAGAGATGAGCAGGAAAGGCCTCATGTAGGATGTGGCACTGGAGTTGAATTTCAGGAGTTGGAGAGGTGGAGGTGAAAAGAAAGTGTGGTACCAGCCTAAGCGAAGTATAGAGAGATGGAGTTTGTGTTGAGAAAAAAGCGAAAAGGCCTATTTGTCCAGACCATAAAACAGGCAAAGGAAAGAAATGCATGGGTTGTGTATAAAAAAGTTTGACTTACAACTTAGCACCCAAAGCAGCTCTAGTGAAACCCATAGACCCCTAGACACATGATAGAATAGTCTGTACCTCAGAGAAGGAGACAAGAATTCAAAATCAGTATTTACAGACTGGTGGTTAGGAGAAAATGGGTGAATGCATGGAAAAAAACTAATTTTTAAAAAGTTTGCTGAAGGAGAAGCATTATGCTTCCAGGCAATGGATATAACAAGCCTTGCTAGGTGGCACAATGAATAGAGCTCAGGCCCTGGAATCAGGAAGACCTAAGTTCAAATCCGGCTTCAGACACTTGACACACTTGCTAGCTGTATGACTTTGGTCAAGTCACTTAACCCCAATTGCCTCAAAAAAAAAACCAAACCCAAGCTTTGCTAGACATCTGATTTAAAAAATAATAATGATAAGTGGACTGCATCACTCTGAGCACTTGCTTTCCTTGACTTTGCCAGGCCAGTAGAGAAAACAAAGTTCCTTGAGGGGCACAATTCAAGGTCCAGAAGTTTGTTACCCTTAGAAGCCAGGCCTCTATGTCATGCGTTAGATGGACAGTGGTGACTGGAGAATTGATAAGAAGGCTAAAGAACTAGGAAAAAGAAGTTCATACTGAATAATTTTACATATCTATATATACCTATTTGTATCGAATAGAAGCCATCTCTAGGATGGGGAAGGAAGAAAAAAAGAGAAAAAAAGAAATTTACATGATAACTTTATTACATATTTAAAAAGAATAAAACAAGTTTTACATAATATATTTTCAGTTTCATGTGCAATAATCTTTTATTTAATTATACTGTTATGGAAATACTTATTTTATTCCATAAATTAAATTTTTATAAAAGATTGAAAGAAAAAGAAAGGAAAACAAAAATAACAAAAAGAAGGCTAACAGGTTAATAGATTGTGAAGATCAAATGTAAAATGCTTTGCAGACCTTAAATGCTTTATAAATACTAGCTATTATTGTTATTTATTATTATTATATAGTCCTTTAAGTTTTACAAAAATATTTGCGTTCATCTCATTTGATACTTATTACAACCAGGTAAGATAGTATATTAACCCCATATTACAGATAAGAAAATGAGATCAAAAGAGGTTGTGGCTTCCAGGGGTCTCTCTCTAAATCTCCATTTAAGGAGAGAGATCAGGTTAGATGTCTCCTCAATTCTCCCCCTGTCTGCAGTTCTCTGGGACCTTTCGGTCAGATTTTTCTACCATGACCCTGAATCAGATACCTTTTTCTCCTTCCTCTCCCCTAATCCTAACCTTTTCAGCATCTTTCTGTGTTGTCTTTTGTAAACTCCCCACTGGCAGGGATCATCTTTCTTTGTATCCTAGCACTTGGAACAGTGCTTGGCACATAAGAGACTCTTGTTTTATTTCTATTTTTTAAAAGGCAATCAGGGTTAAATGACTTGCCCAGGGTCACACAGCTAATAAGTATCTGAAGTTAGATTTGAACTCAGTTCCTCCTGACTACAGGACTGGTGCTCTACCCACTGTGCCATCTAGCTACCTCCATAATAGACTCTTTTTTTTCCTTTTTTTTTTTTTGCTTTTTGGAGGGGGAAGGTAGGGCAATTGGGGTTAAGTGACTTGCCCAAGGTCACATGGCTAGTTTTGTGTTAAGTGTCTGAGGCCAGATTTAAACTTAGGTCCTCCTGACTCCAGGGCCGGTACTCTATTCACTGCACCACCTAGCCACCCCATGATAGACTCTTAATAAATGTTTATTGACTGACTGACAATCTGTTTGTCATTTCCTCCATAAAGTGATGTCCCACAGTCAACTCCAAGGTCCTTCAAACCCTTACCCCTGTTTTCCTTTGACTAACACTAGTGCTATCTCTTTTGCCTCTTGAACCTGACTGATTAGACTGACAAGTGCATCCTTTCCCATCCATCAGACCTGCTTCCTCACCAGTCTTCCAATGACATACTCTAGATAAATTTTTCCTATTCAGGAAAACAGAATTTTCACTAAATGTGTTACCCTTAAATCAGATTCAAAACAAAAACAAGATGTTTCTCTGCTTTATTACCAATCTGCACATTGATGTAAATCAGCAGAGATTTATTAATCACTTAATATGCATATAAATAGACATACAATGTACAAGTTGCCAGTAAAGGAACAGAATTGAGATAAGACAGGGCCCTTGCCTGGGACTTTAGAGGGTTGTAGAAGGATAAGATGCTGTCTTGACTGTGGACCAGCCAGACCCTTTTAGACCACATCTCTGGAGTGCACTTTCTGGAAAGTGTACCCCTTCCAAATGTTTTCAGGTCCCATACCAATGTAAAATTGTTTACCATTGGCATCAACTCAATTCTAGATAATTATTAATCACTAGGTCAATAGAAGCCTAGGTAAATTACAGCAAATATTAATGACAAGCATTTCATTAGTACAGAAAAGGAAAGGAAAACAGCATTTGACACATAATCAGAAAGTCTTCTTTAAAATAGAACTTCTCTACTCCCCTCTTTTGACACATAACCTAGCAAGGAAATTCTGGACCATTCAGGCTCCTGTCTGCAGATTGAGGAAAGTGATGCAATGCAATCACCACTTTACCCTTAGACTTGAGGGTCTTGTGCTACAGGGCTGTGTAGCTCTTCTGCCTGACTGCTTGTAAGACAATGGCCAGAGGTCAGTTCATGCCTGGTCTTCCTTTAACCCAAATTTATTGTAGTGGGTTTTCTCCTCCTCTTTTGCTTCTTCTCTGGGCAGAAAATTCCTCTTATGAAAAATTCCCTATCCAACACACTAGCATAATGAGAAATGAAATCCTGGTCCAATAAGCTTGCATCTGCTATACAGCAAAGAAGGGCATATAGGTTGGAAGTCTTCCGGACTCCTCTTCTAAATATCTCCCAATTTAAAAAATCATTTTTGTAAATCACACTGGTTTCTAATATTGTTGTAAATATGTTATAAAGTACCCACTAATTTACCTATAGCCTAGTCACAGTCAATCAGTACAAAGCACAAATCATCCAAATTAGAGCTGCCTGATTGAATAAAAGGCTAAAGATCTAGGTTATGGCATACGTTTAGGCTATCTCTTCATGTATCACACTTATTTGTAGCAGCCCAAATAAGCAGCATCTATCACACACAATTGCATAGTACAAAATATTTCAGGTTCAGATTTCATGCCAGGTATATGTTACATGGATTCTTCATTGCTCAGCCTTTGGCTCAATGTATGAAGACCTCTCCCATTTACCCTTGGGGTGTCTTATGTCAACCTGCTCACTGTTCACATGACCCTGTAGTTTCTAGCAGATGCTGCTTTGCCTTCTGAATTCCCAGTGAGTATTTCAGTTTCTTTAGGCTCATTGGTCCACACTCCCACTTCTGGGTCTGTGGACAGCTTGCAATGACTGATGTTATTTCTAACTGTGACTGAGTTAGGCTTTGTAGACAGTCTGTGTTTCCTTGAGGCATCCTCACAAGAACATTCAAGCTCTTTCTCCTTTCTGAGAAGGGGTCCTTCTAAGGAGTGGGGACTTCCTCTTCTTCCTAGGGAAGGAAGGACAGAAGCATTTATTTAAGTGCCTACCATGTACAAGCAGTATGCTAAGTGATTTACAAATATTATCTCTTTTGATCCTCACAACAACCCTGAGAGGTAGGTGCTATTATTATCTTCATTTTACAGATGAGGAAACTGAGGCAAGCAAAAATTAAGTGACTTACCCAAGGTCATATAGCCAGTAAGATTCTAATTCTAATGCAGCATTTGAATTGAGGTCTTCCTGACTCCAGGCTTATAGCTCTATCCATGGCACCATCCAGCTCCCTCTAAGGCCAGGAAATTATGTCAGGTTAGCATACGCAAGAGGGTATCAATGTTCAATTGCCTTATCTGGTGCTTGATCTAGGATGTTTCCATATGGACCACTGCCTACCTGCACAGTGCCTGGAACACAATACCCAACACTTATTGACTGACTGATTTCAACTTGTGGATAGGTCCTTTTGGTAGCCCATTTCTTCTACTCTCTACCCTCTATGAAGTCCTGGGCTTAGATGAGGGCAAATCTACACTGCCTACAGTGGGCAAAGTACTAACTGTAGCACCAGAAAGCCTGAGTTCCAAATCTGCCTCAGACCTTTACTGTCAATGAGATGCTTTGTTTAGTTGTTTTCCGTCATGTCTGACCCTTCCTGACCCCACTTTGGGTTTTCTTGGCAAAGACAATGGAGTGGTTTGTCATTCATTCCCTTCTCTAACTCATTTTATAGATAAGGAAACTGAGGCAAACAGGGTGAAGTGACTAGCCTGGGGCTACAAGTTAGTAAGTGTCAGAATCAGTATTCAAATTCAAATCTTCCTGACTCCAAGGCCAACAGTCTATGCACTGCACCCCCAGATACACCCAGTGTATCATTGGTGTGAACTAGAGCAGATTACCTTATCTACCCCCTCTCCCCCAGGGCTTTGGCTTCTTCATATGCAAAATGAGAAGAATGGACAAGTTCATCTCCAAGGTCTAATCCTATATATTATAGGATGTTAGGAGTTTTAACATCCTATAATTCTGCTGAGGACAGCTCTGAAAGGGGCTACTTGCAGGCCACAGGAGGGAAGAAGGGAGGTTGGAAGAATGTTGGAACACCAGCTAGGAAAAGTTTACCTTGACCACCCCCCACTGGGAGTATGAAAAAAAAAATGATGACAGGGCACCGAGCCAGACAGTGGGGAGGTATCTACTAGACAGGTCTGTTTACTCTCCTGAACTTTATAACAAATATCAGTATTAACATCCCAGGTCTTACAAGCACAACCAAGGGTATTTTCATGGCTATGTCTTGTCAGGAATTCTGATTTATGATCTCTCAAGAAGACTGGTTTCCCCAGTAATAGTTATGTTTCCACTAGTGATTTGCTCCCCCTTGGGACTTCATATTGCAGGGAAGATCCATGACCCCCTGAGGCTGTATAACCTAAATACTCCCCCAGGAAATTGTTCCTACAAATATTCTCAATCAAAACCCAATAAAGTTTCTGAGTGCTTGTACTGGACTGGAGCCTGGGGAATTACAAGAAAAAAAAAATAGATATCCCAGCAGGTACATGAATAATAAGGGAGAGTATATAGAATAAATTCCCCTAACAACCTCAATCTAATCCTTAAGAGCATGAGTTTGCAAAATGGTTTGGTTTTTATTCAACAATGTGATTCTTGGTTACTAAATGTTCCATGTTAACTTTGAGGTGTGTGGTTGAATTAGAAGCAATTTGCAATAGTGGATGGAGAGAGAGAGGATTCTTTTTGATTATATTTGATTGTACACTCCACTCACTTCATTCTTGCAGATGGAACGTAAGCTTCTTGTGGGAAGGGACTGTTTTGATTTTTTCCTCTTCATATACCCAGCAGCTTTATCTTTATATGATAAACAGTGCTGGGTAGAAGAAAGAAATTGGTCTGAGAATAAGGAAGATGTAGGTTAAAGTTCTGCCTCTGGTGCATACTGTCAGTGTAACCCTGGTCAAGTCATTTAACTTCTCTGATCTCTAGACAACTGTAAGGCTTTTAGTTGTATAGAGGGTGCTAATATGGAGTGATAGGGGGAATTCCCTTATCAGGAGTTTCCTGTCCCAATGTAATCCCAGGTCCAGCCCCATGCCTATGATAGAACTCTGTATGTGTTTTCACTACAGTCAAAGTTTTATCTGCTATGTGGGCAGAATGAAGACTCTAAAGGTTCATTTGTACTGTCTTACATGACAGAATTGGTTTCCTGACTCAGCTTACTTTAACTTGCATCAGTTCATAAAGTTCTTCCCATGATTCTCTATATTGTTCATATAGATCATGTCCTAAGGCATAGTAATATACAATTATATTCATGTATCATAACTTAAGTAGTCTGCAAACAATAGATATCTTTGTTTCTAGTGCTTTGCTACTTCCAAAAGTACTGTTAAAAATATTTTGATGATTTTTTAAAGATCATTGACTTCCTTGAGATATATAGTAGAATTTATTTTCCAAAAGTATGGACTCTTTAGTCACTTTATTAAAACAATTTCAAATTGCTTTCCCAGAAGGCGTGACCAATTTGCAGATCCATCAACAATGTAATAGTGGATTCCTATTTCTACAACCCATCCAACATTGACTTTCCACATAAATTATCTTTGCCAGTGTGATATCTTTTGTTTCTAAAATCCAATATACCTGATGAGTTCACTACAAGAAGGATCAGAAAACTGATACTTCTGTCAGAATTGATGAGGGCTTCCCCCTTTTCCTTCTCATTAAAAGCTCCTAATATTAGCACATAATTAATCTGATATTTATTTCTCATGAAGAATTACAGGGCAGTATTCTAAAGTAAGCAATTTGGTTTCTTTTAGATCCTAAAGTTATAGTAGAATATTCTGTCCCTAATATTAACTTTGCAACCAAAGGAACTGACTTAACAATTTTAAGTCAAGTCACCTGTTCACTACACAAAACTTCCTTGAAAAGACAAAATCATTTGATAAATACAATCTGACCCCTTTGCCTTGCTAGCATCATGTAGTTTTCCTTAATAGACTTGTTTCAAGCAGCTTATTCATTCCCCCTGAAGGGGACACCCTTTGTTCTCTACCCACTAAATTACCAGTCACTCAAGTAGTTCACTCCTTTGTCCTGTCCCCATGCTGCTATTCGGTAGTGTCCTATGGATTTCCTGCCATTCCCCAAGAACTTGCCTTTCAACTGGTGTGAACTACTCACAAAACATTACTAGGCCATTGAATCCAAGCTAGAAAAATTGCCAGGATCTGTGCCAGCCATTACCTCCACCACATCACATGCTCCACTACCTTTCCCTTCTACTGTGTTCTCTAGAACTTTAATGCTTTGCCTTTTCCTCTATTAATACATTCTTCTCCATTCCAGATCTCTTCCTCTTACATTCTTTTCATCTTCTGATACTTGCTTAAACTTAGATTTCTCCTGATATACTACTCTCTCTCACTGTTCTCTCATACTCCCCTGTCTCAAAGAGCCAGGAGAAAGAATTGGCATAGTCCCTGGAGTGTCCACTGCCACTTTCAATCAATCAATCGTTCAACATTTATTAAACACCTACTGTATTACAGGCACTGAACTAAGGACTGGGGATACAAAAAGAGGAAAAAGTTTCTGCCTTCAAGGAACTTACATTCCGCTGTGTGTGTGTGTGTGTGTGTGTGTGCGTGCGTGTGTGTGCACGCAAAATGAAAACAAATATATACAAAGCAGGCTATCTGCAGGATAAATTGAAAGTAATTAACAGAGAGAAGGCACTAGTACTGAAGGGTTGGGGAAGGCTTCCAGCAGAGAATGGGATTTTAGCTGGAACTTGAAGGAAGCCAGGGAGGTTAGTAGTCAGAGCAGAAGAGAGAGGGCATTCCAGACATGGGGGACAGCCAAAGAAAATGTCCAAACCCAAAGGAAGGAGGGTTTTGTTCATGAAAAAGCCAGAAGGCCAAGTGTCACTGGATTGAAAAGTACATGTCAGGGAGTCAGGTACAAAATGATGGGAAAGACGAGAGGGGGCTACATTATCAAAGACTTTAAATAACAGAGTATTTTGTATTTGATTGTGGGGGAAGTAGGAAACACCTGCAGTTTACTGAGTAGGGGAATGTTATGATCAGGAAAAGTACCTTTAGTGGCTAAATAGACATTAGATTGGAGCAGGAGGAGATTTGAGATCCCACCTATTATAATAATCTACTTATGAGATGATTTGGCCTGTACCAGGGGCTATCAGTGACAGAGGAGAGAAGGAAGCATATTTAAGAGGTGTTGCAAAGGTGAAATCAGCAGGTCTTAGTAACTGATTGGATATAGGGGATGAGAGAGAGTGAGGAGTTCAGAATAACTCCTAGGTTGCAAGTCTGAGGAACTAAGAAGATGTGGTTCCCTCTACAACAATAAGGAATATAGGAGGGGTGGAAGGTTTAGGAGAAAAGATGAGTTCAGTTTTGGACATGCTGAGTTTGAGATACCTACTGGACATCCAGTTTGAGAGGTCTACAAGGCAGTTGGAGATAGGATTGGAGGTCAGTGGGAAGTTTTGGGTAGGAGAGGTAAATTTGAGAATTATCAGCATAGAGATAGTAATTAAATCCATGGTAGCTGATGAGATGGTGAAATGAAGTCCAGAGGGGGAAGAGAAGGCCCAACATAATGACTGTAATACTGTTAGAGGGTATGATCTGGAAGATGATCAAGCAAAGGATACAAAGAAGGAAAAGTCAGATAGATAGGAGAACAAGGAAAAAGTGGTATCCCAAAAACCTAGACAGAAAGAAGTTTCAAGGAGTGACTGAGTGTCAAAGGCTGCAGAGATGTTAAGAGAGTGAAGATCAAGGAAAATAAATTGGATTTGACACCTGCTATATCATTAGTAACTCTGGAGAGAGCAGTCTGGTAGAATGATAAGGTTGGAAGCCAGATTGTAAGGGATTAAGAAGAGAGTGGGTGTGGCACAGTGAATAGAGCACTGGCCCTGGAGTCAGGAGGACCTGAGTTCAAATCTGTTCTCAGACACAACACAAAAACTAGCCATTTTTGGGCTAGTCACTTAACACCAATTGCCCTCCAAAAAGCAAAAAAGAGAGAGAGAGAGAGAGAGAGAGAGAGAGAGAGTGGAGAAAAAGTGGAGGCACCCATTATAGATAGCCTTTGCTAAGGGTTTAGCTACAGGGGGCGGAGCCAAGATGGCTGAGTAGAAGCACAACCTTCCCACAGCTCTGGCTTCCACCTTCCCCAATCCATGTAAAAAGGGGACTCTAAACAAACTTTGGAGTTGCAGAACCCATAAAATGACACAGAGAAGCTAACCTCCCACTGAGGACAGGCCGGGAGGCTGGCAGGAATACAGCAGGAATACAGTTCAGCATTCTGGGAGCCTAGCCAAGCCCCATGCTGAGGTTTTAGCTCCAGGGCAGGCCTGACTAGCCACCAGCCAGAGGGACACCAGATTAGTAGCAGCTGTGGCTATTTCCAGATTCATCAACACATAGATGTGAAGGACAAAGTGAGAGGTCAGTGCAGTCTGGACTTTGGGACCAGTAAGTGGGAGTGTGTGGCTTTTGCCCCCTGGGGTGAGAAGCCACTGAGATGCCAGTGCCACTTGGCAGCTTCAGCTCCTGGCCTGCAGAGTATAGGGGGACCAAGCACCAGTCTGAGGGGTAATCGCTCTTGCTTTAACCTGCTTGGATCTGGATTGCAGTCTAGGGTGGAGGTCCTGGGGTGTTTGTCCAGCTTGCCAGAGTGTGTGGAGACCTCAGAGAGGGCACCCATCTAATACCTCTGGCAGCTGAGAAAACCCCAGCGGTTGGGACAAAAGCTCCCCTGTCTGGTGTCAAAGTACTACTGTGGCAAAAAGCCCAGGGGTGAAGTGACTGAGGGGTGACATGACCAGGCAAAGGAAACAAAACAGACAGAAGTTTCCAACATTAGGCTCCTATTTTGGGGACAAAAAGGAGCAAAGCATGGAACAGGAGGAAAACAGTGAAGTCAGAACTCCTGCACCAAAAGATTCAAAGGAAAATACAAGCTGGTTACAGGTCATAGAGAACCTTAAGAAGCAGATAAGAGAAGTGGAGGAAAAATTGGGAAGAGAAATGAGAACAATGCAAGAAAATTATGAAATGAGAGTCAACAGCCTGACTGAAGAAAATAATAGCTTAAAAAATAGATTGACTCAAATGGCAAAAGAGGCTCAAAAAGGCAATGAGGAGAAGAATGCCTTAAAAAGCCAAATTTGCCAGATGGAAAAAGAATCTCAAAAGCTCACTGAGGAGAATCATTGCTTCAGAATTAGACTGGAGCAAATGGAAGCTAATGACTTTATGAGAAATCAAGATGCTGTTAAACAGATCCAAACAAATGAAAGAAAACAAGGCAATGTGAAATATCTCATGGGAAAATAGATCCAGGAGAGATAATTTAAAAATTATTGGACTACCTGAAAGCCATGATCAAAGTAAGAACCTAGAAATCATCCTCCAGGAAGTTCTCAAAGAAAACTGCCCTGATGTTTTAGTATCAGAGGGCAAAATAGAGATTGAAAGAATCCACCGATCACCTCCTGAAAAAGATCCCAAAAAGAAAACTCTTAGGAATATTATAGCCAGGTTCTGGAATTCCCAGATTAAGGAGAGAATATCACAAGCAGCCAGGAAGAAATAATTTGAATATTGTGGAAACACAATCAGGATAACCCAGGATCTGGCAGCTTCTACACTGGGGGATCGAAGGGCTTGGAATATGATATTCCGGAGGTCAAAGGAGCTGGGATTAAAACCAAGAGTCACCTACCCAGCAAGACTGAGTATCATGTTTCAGGGGAAAATATGGTCATTCAGTGGAATAGAGGACTTTCAAGCATTCTTGCTGAAAAAACCAGAGTTGAAAAGAAAATTTGACATTCAGATACAAGAAGCAAGAGAAGCATGAGAAGGTAAACAGGGAAAAGAAATCATAAGGAACTTATCAAAGTTGGACTATTAACATTCCTACATGGAAAAACAATAATTGTAACTTATGAAACTTTTCTCAGTAGTTGAAGGGATTAGAAATATATATATATATATATATATATATATATATGAGGGTATATGGCTATATGAATACATATATGAACGTGTATATATGTTTACAGGTATACATAGATAGAGGACACAGGACCAATTTAACAGGAAGGGATGATACTTAAAAGGTGAAATTTAGAGGTGAGAGGAATATAATGAGAGGAGATAGGGAGAGACAGATTGGGATAAACTATCTCATACAGAAGAGGCAAGGGAAAATGATTACAATGGAGGAGAAGAATAGGAAGGCAAAAGGAAATGGGTCAACTTTATTCCCATTGAATTTAGCTTGAGGAGGGAATGAAATACACACTAAATAGGGTATCTCACCCTCCAGGAGAGTAGAGGGGGAAGGGGATGAGAGGGGGGATGATGGAAGGGAGGGCAGGCTGGCGGGGAGGGAAGTTGGAAGCATGCACTTTTGTAAAAGGATGGGATCAAAATTTTAAAAAAGAGTTTAGCTACAAAAGGCAGAAGAGGTATAAATATAGGCAAAGACCTTTCCTCTGCCACCATCAATCAGGAGCAGTTTTCATCTTTTAAAGTCTACTCCCTTCTACAGAAAAATTTATTGCTGTCATTTTTGTACTTCCTGGTTCTTCTCCCTTCTTCCTAATAAGTGTAGCACCTGGGCCAGAGTTTTGTTTTGTTCTATCCCAAACTTCCCTTCAAACACTTCAGGCTCTAATTCCTCAACGGCATCTTCAAATCACTTCGTCTACATCCGATTTCCACCACAGCTCTTTATTAGCCCATTCCCACTCCATTACTGCTTGCTCCATTTAATTTGCTTCCAGTCCTGGAATTCCTAGTTATAACTCTCTTTTAGGTATCCACTCTATGACACAGTTAAAATTTTAAAAATTAGTTTCATAGGTCTAGAAGGGACTACAGAGGACATCTAATTCATTTCCCTTCATTTTAGAGATAAGGAAACTGAAATTCAGGACAAAGAGAGATTTGGTCAAGAGCTCAAGTACTGTCAGGGGCAGAATTTGAACCCATATCTTTCGACTCCAAAGCCAAGAACTTTTTTTGCTGTACCCCATTGCCTTTTGGGGAAGGTGCTGTCTATGGGAATTTTCTTCCAGAATAGGAACTAAATGCATCTCAGCCAACAAAACCTGATACCGAACACCTGTGAGTGGATTGGTCCATTACCAAACATCTCCCATTTGCTTGGGAACATTTTTCATTCTTCTTCCTTCCAATGATTTCCGGGCATTTCAGTTGTGGCATTTGGAGCCTCCTCATTACACTATCCTACTCGGTAATGAAGACAAATGCCCACAGTTTAGCAACAGATTTAGATAATGACAAGTTGTATAATAATACAAGGTAACAGGGCCAGGCTTGTGCATTCTAATGGAATATTTTCCTTGGATCCTATCCTCATTAATCTTCTTTTATTCTCCCTATTCTTTGCAGCCCCTTTGCCACATACCTTTTATGTGTGTGTATGCACAATTTTAAAAACAGAAATAGTCTCGAGGTCTGTATAGAAATCAGGCTTCCTTCTCTTCAGGTTGCTCTGTTTATCTGCCTATGAGCCACTGAGTTTCTGAGGGAAGAGAAAACACATAACCCAGACAAGGCGCTTAATTGGTATGCTGGCCCACGCAAAGCCATCTGATTGCATTCAGTCACTGGCAGGGATAGAAAGCATCTCAAAGGGAAATAATATCTCACTGAGAATGTGGGGATATTGGGGGTGGAAGAGCTGAACAGTAAACACCAGCCTTAATTTGAATGTCTCCCGTTATGCAAAACTTCCAAAAGACGAGGTCTTTGATAGGTGAGCTGGCCTCCCAGAGGGGAAACGCTATCGCAGGGCTATTATGGGAGCCAATGTCAGATATCCAGCTGCCTGGAGAAGCATCCAGAGTGTCAGCATCTCCTCTATTTCTAAAGCATTGTTTCCTTTCATAAACAAAAGGGGTTACCTATTAAGGACGCTTGTGATGTCTCTGGGTTGGAGAGCAATCAGCATTGGTACCATTCAGGTCAGGAAGCATTCCAGTTGTAATGGCCCTTAAAAGCTGAGAGGTGGGAATGTAAAACCTCAGCACCAAGCCCCCAAAGGCTATTTTCCCAAATGAGTCATCCAGAGTGGAAGAAAGCCTTTTATTCTGGTGATGAGAGGGGTTGGTATAACAGATGTGCTGCTAGGAATGCATGTGCTGGGAAGTGAGGAGTGGGCAGAGGAAAGATATCTGGGCGGTCCCATACAGTCAGACATCAACCAGAGAGATTGCGCAGTGCTGTGCAAAGAACTCAGATTCTGGGGCAAGGCACTGGTCCAAATCCTACCCGTGATTATTGTTATTGTGTCATCTTAGGCTTCATTTTCCTTCTCTGTATGATGAAGTTGGATTAGACTGTCTGCAGATCTGTGAGTGGATTGGTCAGTTACCAAACATCTCCCATTTGCTTGGGAACATTTTTCATTCTTCTTCCTTCCAATGATTTCCGGGCATTTCAGTTGTGGCATTTGGAACCTCCTCATTATACTATCTTATCACTAGAATTCCCCTGACCTCATTTTCTTCATCTGAAAAATGGCTTAGGTGTTGGATTAGGTGCTGGACTTTGATGACCTCTGAATCTATGAGCAAAACAAGGATTCTTAACCTCTTTTGTTTCATTAACCCAGTATAATAATATGGTGAAGTTTAGACTCCTCAAAAATGATTTTTAATGCACAAAATAAAATGCATAGAAAAGAAACCAGCTGTGTTGAAATATGTAGGGTGGCTAAGGGGTATAGAGGAAAGACTGCTAGGCCTAAAGTGAGGAAGACTCATCTCCATATGTTCAAATCTGGCCTCAGACACTTAATAGCTGTATGACCCTGGGCAAGTCATTTAACCCCATTTGCCTCAGTTTCCTAATCTGTCAAATGACCTGGAGAAGGAAATGTCAAACCACTCTGGTATCTTTGCTAAGAAAGGGTCAGACATGACTGAAAACAACCGAACAATAGTAAATGTTGAAATATAGTTATTGAAATATGTATTAAAAAAAAACAAAACAAAATTAGGGAGTCCTGGTTAAGAAACATTGGACTAGGGTGGCAAGTTTTACCCTCATATGTTATGTTCTTGACTGGGGAAAAGGCTGAGTTCTTAGGTTAATTAATTTCCAAGACAAAACACTGTCTCCTGTTGTACTATTTCCAGAATAAACATATAACAAGAAGAGACTTAGGGCAGCTAGATGGCACAGTGAGTAGAGCACCGGCCCTGGAGTCAGGAGGACCTGGGTTCGAATCCAGTCTCAGACACTTGACACACACACACAAACCTAGCAGTGTGACCTTGGGCAAGTCACTTAACCCCAATTGCCCTATCCTCTCCCCTCCAAAAAAAAGAAGATACTTTGGACCTGGGATACACTTTGAATTCAGCTGCACACCAAGGATGTTTAAACAATCTGGGAAAAGGAAGTCTTATCCCTAAGGCACTGGCGCCCAAATTTTATGTTAAAGCCATGGTTAAATCAGCAAACATTTATTTAGTACATGCTGTCTGCCAGGCACTGTGCTAAGAGCAAGTGATACAAAGAAAGACAAAAATCAGGCCCTATTCTTTCTATCTATCTATCTATCTATCTATCTATCTATCTATCTATCTATCTATCTACCTATCATCTTTCTATCTATCTAACTGTCTGTCCATCTGTCCGTCCGTCCATCTGTCTGTCTTGTCTGTTTGTCTATACACATACATGTATATACATATGTACATACATATATTATGTTTTTATATATTATGTTTGTTGTTTTTCAGTCATGTTTGACTCTTTGTGACCTCATTTGTAGTTTTCTTGGCAAAGATACTGGAGTGGTTTACCATTTCCTTCTCCAGTTTATTTTACAGATGAGGAAACTGAGGCAAACAGGGTAAGTGACTTGCCCAGGGTTACACAGCTAGTAGGTGTATGAGGCCAAGACCAATGCTCAACCCACTGTGCCACCTAGCTGTCCTCATATTTTGTGTAAGTATATAGTTTATGTGCATGCGTGTATACACACATACACTTAAATACACACATGTGCATATATGCTTAAGTACATATATGTACATATAAATAGCAAATTAGAGGCATTGACAGTAAAGACCAAGGAAGGCTTTGATGTCATAATGCTTCATAGTTTTATAAGATAAAAGGTTGCTGTTCTTTTGAGACTAGCCCACCCTTTCCAAGTTGCACACATCATAATGCATTTGTTTCATAAATCTGTAGTTACTGGCAGTGATGGTACCAAATCTTTGATCTCCTTTGCATGTGCTCTATTCTTCTTCTTCTTCATCATCATCATCATCGAGGTTCACAAGTATGTCATCTCATTTGATCCTCACAACAACCTTGTGACGTAGGTGCTAATATTATCCCCATATAGAGGAGGAAATTGAGGCTAAATAGAGGACTTATAAGAATCCTAGGGCTAGCAAGTGTTTGAAGCAGAATTCAAGCTCACATCTTCTTCCTAACTCTAAATCCAGGACTTCATCCCACATGTACCCTACCTGCCATATTGAACAATTGTTGCTCTGCATTTGCTATCACTTGGAGCAAATTCACCATGTTAGTCTTGCTCTTACTGAGTGACTCAAACCTTACTTTTGCTGAAAAACATGAGTGTATTTATGTAGGAGCTATACTGAAAAATATCTAGTAATGTTGATCATTTCTTTATACCCCCTCCCTCAAGATATCTCACCCTGCTACCTTCACCTCACAACCAAGAAATTCCTCAGTATGGAAAATTGTATGTTAAGCATCAAACCATATCTATAGACATTATGCCTAGACGATATTAGTCATGGCTACCATGACTTTCCATGCAGTCTTAAATTTTTTCTCTATTCATCTCATATGTAGATGTCTTGCTTTCTTTTTGAACTGGCCCCATAGATTCATAAGATTCCCCTCACAATCTATAGGGCTCTCTATTGGGGGAAATTAATGGATATGCCAAGAGCTATCAATATTTAAGGTCTTGGTTAAGTGCTGAACTTCACAGAACTCATTAAACATACCACAGTCTAGTATCTCAATAGAGGTGGTGATTCCTTCCAAAGAAGCAAATCCCAACCCAACCATACCTGGCAATCTTGTGCTATCCTCTTTCATAAATAAATGCTTGTTGATTGAATCAGTAATAAAGGATTTATTTATCCTACATTGTCATTCTCCAGGTCATGCAGTGTCAGAACTGCAGGAGTATCCTCAGCTCTTCCTCACTCACCCAACATATTCAATCCATTGCCAAATCTCATATGTATCTCCTTCTTTCCACTCACACATCCACTACCTTGGTTCAGACTCTCATCACACTCACCCAAGGTATTAGAGAAGCTTTCTAACCCATGTCTCCACTTGAAGAGTCTGCTTGCTCCAGTTCACCCTATAGTCAGGGCAATTTTCCTCAAGCTTAGTTCTAACCAGGCCATAATATCAGCCCATTATCTGCCCAATAAGCACCAATGTATCCCTATTGCCTCTGTGATCAAAAATAAGCACCCCCATGTTTAAAGTTCATCCTAAACTGGGCCCTTCCTAGCCTAGTAACGTCACCTCACAGTTAACTCTCCTCACACACTCTAACATCTAGCGTCACTGTCCTTCTTCCTAGAACACTCTTCCCTTCCTTACCTCCAGCTTTTGTTCTCTGATTTCCTTCAAGACTCCCTTAAGATTCTGCCTTCTTTAGGAGGCCTTTCCCAGTTTCCTCAGCCACTAGTAGCTTTCCCTTATATGTCCACAGTAATTTCCTTTTGGATTTTCCATTGGAAAGTGAGCTTCTTGAGAACAGGGACTAATTTTTGGCCTTTCTTTAGATTCCCCAGTTTTTAACAATATATCCCCAAGCACAGTTAGTGATCAATAAATTCTTGTTTACTGTGAGGTACTGTGAAATGCCCTTAGGATATCAATTTAAATAAATAAATTCATCTCTGCCTTCAAGGAGCCCCCATAGTTGAACTATGACTTCCCATAAGTTTGTTACTGGGGCTGAACTTAATATTCTAGGTGCCTTCCTCATTTACCTTAAAACCCCCCCAACAATGAATAACCATAACAAGCATTTATTAAACACCTACTATCTACCAGTCTCTGTGCTAAGCCCTTCACACAATAGGTGGCTGCCAATGGAGCTTGCCAGTGGAGTCTGCCCATCAGTTACCCCTTGCTCTGACTATAGTATTGACTAACCCATGGTTTTTCCAGAGGTACATTTCTTTAATGGCATCCTTTGTAATATAAAATGTGTTAAACATATCGCCCAAGAGACCCTGGCTGCCCACAACACTTCTGGGTGTGGTTAAAACCAGATTAAAATATGATTGGGAAATATTGAACAAAATATAAAAACAATAAGGTATAGGTAATATTAATCTTTGAAACTAAGTCAATATGCAACCCAGGGATCCTTATATATGGTTAAATGACACTCATTTCTATGAGTTTGACCTCATTGCTTAATAACACTTCTCTAGTATAATGCCTTGTTTATAATGTGTTAGAAATTGCTTTTATCAACAGTGATCACTCCACTGCCCTTTGAGTGATCTTGAAATTCAGTTCTTGGGAGGTTATAGAGTTTCATGAATCTGATACCAGAATCATAAGGAAGGATTCAGAGAACCAGCTTGACAGAAAGTCAGAGAGATCACAGAAGTCAAAGACACAATCCATGCTGATATCTCTCTGGTTTTGACTTTGTCTTGCATACATGGTTCTGAATCCTATCATGAATCTGGTGTGAAGTTCAAGGACAAATGTCTTGAGAAAATATCTACAGATGAATCAGGAAAGAGAATTTGGGAACTAGGGAAGGAACTTTATGTTTCCATTGACAAGGAGAAGTTAAGAAGGAAAGGAAGGAAGGAAGCATTTATTAAGCACCTTCTATGGGGCAGGAACAGTGTTAAGTACTTTAAAATACTATCTCATTTAGTAAAATAGAAAAGAAATGAAAGAAGGAAGGAGGGAAGGAAGGAAAGATGGAATTAATTTAAGGGCTAGACAGGCCCTGACACTTGACCAGTAGAAATGGCTTGTAATTTACTTCTTGTCCATTTCCCACAGTACTGGGCATATGACAGATGAATTGGAAATGACATGTATGATGGAAATCAGAGGACCTGATTTCAAATCCTGCTTCTGAGACTTACTATCTATATGACCTTGGGTACTTAATCTCTCTGTGTCTCAGTTTTCTCATTTCTTTCAGCAGCTAGAAGAGCAGGAGTCATAAAGACCTGATATCAAAGATTGCTTCAGACACTTACTAGCTTTGTGATCCTAGGCAAGTCATTACATCTCTGTGCCTCAGTTTCCTCAACTGCAAAATGGGGGTAATAATAGCACCTATTTCCCAGAGTTGTTGTGAGGATCAAATGACATAATATTTATAAAGCACTTTACACAGTGATTGGCACATAATAGGTGTTATATAAACATTCAAGATGAGCAAGAGGAAGAGAAGGAGGAAGTGAAAGAGAGGATTGAACAAATGGTCTCTGAGGTCCCTTCCACGTCAAAACCTATAATCTTATTTCCTTTTTAATAAGAACTATTAGCCACTTGAAATCTCTTGACACTGTTTGCAGGTAGTGAGGTCTAATGGGAAGACATGGGCTATCAGAAGACATGGGATGGAATTCTGCCTAGAACCAGAAATGAATAAGTGAGCCAAGAAAGCTATTTTACTTTCTGATTTTCAATTCCATCATCTGTAAGATGGGGAGGGTAATAATATGTGTGGAAAAACCATTAAAAATAAATGTTACAAAATTACAAAGAATAAGTTAAGCCTCAAAGAAAAGATATGGGATGACACCTCCCCCATCTCCTTTGCAGAGCTGGAGGTTTCCATAGGTGTGGAGTAATTGCATACGATATCAGGTTTGTTTGTTTTATTTTCAATTTATAGATTCATTTTGATCAATTTGTTTTCTACTTTTCTTTTTTCTTTTAATCCTTTATTATAAGGGGAAGGATGCAAAGAAAAATGCATATATTGTACAAATAAAAGACATTAACAGAAGTCTATTTTGAAATTATATGTTTGGCAGAGAATAAGACTGAGGCGGTAGATGTTTTTGAAGGAACAGAGGAAGCTGATACAGAGTCTCTTTTCTTTAAAAATTATTTTTATGGTAGAAGCAGGACCTCCCCGTGGCTCTGGCTTCCATCCTTCCCCAATCCATGTAAAAAGGGGACTCTAAACAAACTTTGGAGCTTCAGAACCCACAAAATGACACAGAGAAGCTAACTGCCTGCTGAGGACAGCCTGGCAGGCCAGCAGGAATTGGCCAGAGCAGTGCTTTGGGAGCCGAACCCAGCCCTACAATGAGGCTTTAGCCCCAGTATGGGCCTGAGGGACCCCAGATCAGCAGCAGCTGTGGCTATTTCCAGATTCATCAACACATAGATGTGAAGGACAAAGTGAGAGCTCAGTGCAGTCTGGACTTTGGGACCAGTAAGTGGGAGTGTATGGCTTTTGCCCCCCGGGGCAAGAAGCCACTGAGATGCCAGTGCCACTTGGCAGCTTCAGCTCCTGGCTTGCAGAGTGTAGGGGGACCAAAGCACCAGTCTGAGGGATAATCACTCTTGCTTTAATCTGCTTGGATCTGGATTGCAGTCCAGGGTGGAGGTCCTGGGGTGTGTGTCCAGCTTGCCAGAGCATGTGGAGGCTTCAGAGAGGGAATCCATCTAATACCTCTGGCAGCTGAGAAAACCCCAGCATTTGGGACAAAAGCTCCCCTGTCTGGTGGCAGAGTCCTACTGTGGAAAAAGCCCAGGGGTCAAGTGACTGAGGGGCAACATGACCAGGCAAAGGAAACAAAGCAGATAGAAGATTCCAACATTACACTCCTATTTTGGGGACAAAAAAGAGGAAAGTACGGAACAGGAGGAAGACAGTGAAGTCATAACTCCTACACCAAAAGCTTCAAAGGAAAATACAAGCTGGTTACAGGCCATAGAGGACCTTAAGAAGCATATAAGATAAGTGAAGGAAAAATTGGGAAGAGAAATGAGAACAATGCAAGAAAATTATGAAATGAGAGTCAACAGCCTGACTGAGGAAAATAATACTTAAAAAAAGAGACTAACTCAAATGGCAAAAGAGGCTCAAAAAGGCACTGAAGAGAAGAATGCCTTAAAAAGTCGAATTTGCCAGATGGAAAAGAATCTCAAAAGCTCACTGAGGAGAATCATTGCTTCAGAATTGGATTGGACCAAATGGAAGCTAATGACTTTATGAGAAATCAAGATGCTGTTAAACAGATCCAAACAAATGAAAAAAAAAAGAAGGCAATGTGAAATATCTCATTGGAAAAACCACTGACCTGGAAAATAGATCCAGGAGAGATAATTTAAAAATTATTGGACTACTTGAGAGCCATGATCAAAGTAAGAACCTAGTAATCATCCTCCAGGAAGTTCTCAAAGAAAATTGCCCTGATGTTTTAGAACTAGAGGGCAAAATAGAGGTTGAAAGAATCCACTGATCACCTCCTGAAAAAGATCCCAAAAAGAAAACTCCTAAGAATATTATAGCCAGGTTCCAGAATTCCCAGATTAAGGAGAGAATGTTACAAGCAGCCAGGAAGAAACAATTTGAATATTGTGGAAACACAATCAGGATAACCCAGGATCTGGCTGCTTCTACACTGAGGGATCGAAGGGCTTGGAATATGATATTCCAGAGGTCAAAGGAGCTGGGATTAAAACCAAGAGTCACCTACCCAGCAAAACTGAGTATCATGTTTCAGGGGAAAATATATGGTCATTCAGTGGAATAGAGGACTTTCAAGCATTCTTGCTGGGAAAACCAGAGTTGAAAAGAAAATTTGACATTCAGATACAAGAAGCATGAGAAGACCAATTCTGAACCTGTTCCTTGCTGTTCTCAAAAGAAATACAGTTGTGATAAGTATCCAAAGACAGAAGCAAAAGAAAGGCACTCTAGACAGTTCGATTTCCTTCTCTGTATATGAAAACATTGGAGAGGATCACTTGTAAAGGTCTTCACAGGTCTGACATTCTTTGTTCTAAAGGCTCCTACTACCTCTAGCATTCTATATTCTTAAGGTCACTCTAGGCTCTGACATTCTCTGTTCTAAAGGTGCTTTGATCTCTGATATTTTACCTTCTAAAGACCATCCCAGCTCTGACATGCTATGCCTTAAGGTTACTTCTGGGTCTAATATTCTACACTCTAAGGCCTCTTGTAGCTCTAAGAGAGGGGATTTCCAAGCACTCCTGACAAAAAGAAAAGAACTGCATAGAGACTTTGAAATTCAATCAAGTTCAGAGAAACAGAAAAGGTAATTATGAATAACCAATTATAAAGGACTTAAGAATAAATTACTAATATTCTAATATTAGGAGTTGATACATATTAGAGGTCAAAGAAAAAGCCTAATTACACTGAAGGCCTAGGAGTGTTTCTGTTATGTTTTGATATTCTTAGAAAAGAAGATGGGAAAGGGAGTAGAACAAGAATAAAAAGTGGGGAGAAGGGAAAAGACTAGAAAAATTTTTCTCACATAATCAGGGTAAGTAGACATAAATATGCAGGTTTGTGTACAAATAAGGAAGGGAGCGTGGGGGAGAGAAGTACATTGGATACAAATCTGTGTTTCATTCAACTAGGAAATAGGAGGGAAAGAGAAGAAGGGGGAATTAAAGTCAAGATAGATTAAGGGAGGGAATACACCCAAGCAAAATAAACTCGTAGGATATACAAAAATATTTATAGTTTTTTGTGAGGTAGCAAATATGTGAATATGAGGAGTTGCCCATAAATTGGAGAATGTCTGAAAAATTTATGGCATGAATGTGAAGAAATATTATTGTGCTATGAAAATGATAAAGGGCATGGTTTCAGAGAAACGTGGAAAGACTTATATGAACTGACATAGAGTGAAATGAACAGAACCAGGAGAACAAGTCATGTAAAGATAACATATGGTAAAGACAATCAAATCTGAAAGAACTGGGAACTTAAATCAGTGAAATAACCAACCATTATCCCAGAGGACTTATGAGCAAACATGCTACATACTTCATAATGGAGATATGAAGGACAGGGTGAAACATTTTTTTTTTACGTGATCAATGTGGAAATTTCATTTGCTTAGGATTATACATGTTTGTGACAGGGATTTCACTTTTGTTATCAGTGGGTGGGAATGTATATTTTTGCTGATTGAAAATATAAGATGTATTTTAAAAAAAGAAAGTGGGACTAGTAACACTTATCCTACTTACCACCATGGGAAATTGTGCAGAAAATACTGAGTAAATCTTAAAATACAAAAAAAAAAATAAAAATTATTTTTATTTATTTCATTAAATGTTTTCCAGTTACATTAAGTTAAATTCAGCAATCATTTTTTAAACTTTTGAGTTCCAAATTCTCTTCCTTCCTCTTGGCCCTCCTGCCTTCTTGAGAAGGCAAGCACTTTGATTTTGATTATACATGTGAGGTCATGCCAAACATATTTCCACATTAGCCAAGTCCCAAAAGAAAATGGACAAAAATAATAAAAATAAACAAAGTTTAAAAAAGTATAATTCAGTCTACATTCAGGATCCATCAATTCTCTCTCTGGAAGTACATAGCATTTTTCATCATGGGTCCTTTGGAATTGCCTTGGATTATTGTCTTGATCAGAGTAGCTAAATCCTTTGCAATTGATCATCTTTACCATATTGCTGTACCTAGGTATGATATTCTCCTGGTTCTGCTCACTTCACTTTACATGGATCATTATAAATCTTCCCAGGTTTTCCTCAACCCATCTTTCTCATAATTTCTTATAACACAATCACAATCCTATACCACCATCGGTCAGCCATTGATAGGCATCCTCTTGATTTCTAATTAGCTACCACAAAAACAGCTGCTATAAGTATTTTTGTACAAATACTGTGTTTCCCCGATAATAAGACACTGTCTTATTAATTTTTTTTGGAAAGAAAAACACCAGAGGGCTTATTTTCAGGGGAGGGCTTATGTTGTCCTGCCTCAGCTCTCCTCCGTGGCACTGCTCTCAATGGCGCCAGCAAGCAAATCACTGGGGAAGAACAGGATGACGCGCTCACTGCTGCAGCTCTGATTGGATGCAGCTCGGAGCGCGGCGTGCGTTTCACCCGGGGCGGGGGGAACGGTGCATACAGAGGGTACCGTAATGTAGCGTGTAGCACAGGGGATCACCTTCACTACAGTAGCAATCTCAATAGGGCTTATTTTCGGGAGAGGGCTTATTTTAGAGGAATCTTACACAGTAAGGGGAGGGCTTATTTTCGGGATAGGTCTTATTATCGGGGAAACACGGTAAGTCCTTTTCAATTTTTTGTAATCTCTTTGGGATGCAGACCTAGAAATGGTTTTTCTAGGTCAAAAGAGTATGCACAATTTAGTAGCCCTTTGGGTGTGTAGTTCCAAATTCTTCTCCAGAATGGTTTCTCTAGTTCACAGCCACAGTGCATTAGCATCCCAGTTTTCCCACTTCCCCTTTAGCATTTGTCATTTTCCTTCTCTGTCAGCCAATCTAATAGGTGTGATGTGGTATCTGGGAGCAGTTTTAATTTGCAATTTTCTAATCAGTAGTGGTTTAGAGCATTCTTTCATGTGACTATTGATAGCTTTGATTTATTCTTCTGCAAACTGCTTGTGCATATCCTTTAGCCATTTATCAATTGGGGAATGGCTCTTATTTTTATAAATTTGGCTCAGTTCCCTATATATTTGAGAAATAAGACCTTTATTAGGGAAACTTATTGCAAATCTCCCCCCCCCCAATTTCCTGTTATTTTTCAAAATTTTGGCTACATTGGTTTTGCTTATACAACAGCTTTTTAATTTCATGTAATCAAAATTATCTATTTTACTTACTGTATTCTCCTCTATCTCTTGTCTATAAATATCTCATATTTTTCCTTTAATACAGGGTACCTTAAACTTGCCTGCCCTTCCCAAGGACTTGTTCAACTTTTATCCTAAACTATAGAAAAACTAATATCCAGAGATATTTCAGAAGTTGTTTTTTTTTAAACATCTCTCTCTTCCAGATTCCTACCATCCCTTATGGAAATAATAAATTGCCCAAGGAAAAGGGAGCCTTGGGTTTCTCAGTGTGTCACAATTAATGAGGCATCTCACTTATTTTCTCAACCTTTACTCATTTTCTTTCCTCCATGTGGAGAGACCTAAGCCCAGTACTTCACCACAAACTCCCATTCCTCAGAGCTTTTTGCACAACTCCTGTGGAACTCTTCAATCACTCAACTTGTCAAGAAGCTTTTATTAAATGCCTTCTATGTTCCAGGCACTATACTAAGTAGTGAAGATATAAAGACAAACCCAAAATAGTCCCTGCTCTCAAGGAACTTGCATTCTATCAAGGAAGACAGCATAGTTTGAATATAAGCCTATAAATTTGTATATAAAAAAAATATATATATATGTAGACACAAGGTCACATTAGATGGGAAGGCACTTGGATAGATATGGTAAAAAGAAAAGAAAAACTGCAAAACAAACGAACAAACAAAAAACCCTGCCATTTGCCATCTTCATTACTTTTGGTTAGAGATATCCTTAAGGATCTGGTGAAGTGGGCAGTAGCTTCTATTTTTTTCCCAGCAGTACCTTTTGCAGGTAGGTAATCTATTTAAAATACTCTATGAACAGAGGACACTTTATATTATGCCTTTAAAATGTAAATTTATCATAATGGATGGCTCTCTGGAAAGGTGTAGGGAAGAATATTTTGGAAAATGTAAGTGTTGCAAGAAAAACGGATATCATTTTTTTTAATTGATCAGTAAGACATGGTGGCACATACCTGTCATCACAGCTACTAGGAAAGCTGAGACTGGAAGATCCCTCTCCCAAAAGTTCAGAGTTTTAGTAGGGCTAAATCTGCATTGTCTAGCATTGAAGACAGGGATTTTCTTGGGCTTAGAGGTGTGATTAGGTTGCTTTTTAAGTGAAGAACACTAGGTGGCGCCATAGTGCATAGTGTGCTAAGCCTGGAATCAGGAAGACTCATGTTCCTGAGTTCAAATTTGGCCACAATTAAAAGCTTACTAATGACCCTATGCATATTGCCTTAGTTTCCTCATCTGTAAAATAGGCTGGAGAAGGAAATATCAAACTACTTCAGTATCTTTGCCAAGAAAACCCCAAATGGGGTGACAGATTTGGATACAACTAACATGTTGCTGTTGTTATTAGTCTTTCATTGTCAAATAACTTGCAAGTGAATTGGATTTGAGTGAGGAAGGGCTGTGTAAAGTCATCAGCATTTCTCCTCCAGAGCCATCTGGGCCCAATGGCAAAATATTCATCAGGACGACTGAGAGAAGGAGATGCCCCTGGATACATGTGGGCATTGCCTCAGTCAAGCTGAGACCCGAGAAAGACCTTAGCTGAAGAAGACCGAGGCTCCCACAACTAAAATGACTGAACAATAAAATCCCATGTCATAAACAGGCAGCTTCTGATCCTGTGAGCTGAATCAGACCTAGGAGTAGCCCCTGAACTTACATTCCTGGGTGAAAAGGGAGCTCTTTAAACAAGCAAACAAATAATTCAGTAAACAGATAAAGGAGTGAGTTAAGGGTAAACACAAATAAGCAAATGAATTAATTGATAAGTGAGCAAATGAATGAATAATTAAATAAATAAGTGGATAAATGTGAGTAGATCTCTAAGAAAGAGATGACTACTGTTTTTCCAATGCACTCCTTCCCCCATAACATATAAACTCTTTGAGAGCAGAGACTTTCATTTTTTATGTTCCAATCCTAATTATTGCTCACCCTTCCTCAGCTAGGTAATACAGTGGATAGAAAGATCTGAGTTAAAATTCTGACTCAGATACTTACTAGATGGTGTGACTCTGGACAAGTCACTTAGCCTCTCTCAACCTCAGTTTCTTAAACTTACAGTGTTTTTGTAAGGATCAAATAAGGTAATATATGCAAAGCACTTTGAAAACCTTGAAGCACCATATAAATATTATTATTATACCTCTTTGTAACCACAGAACTTAGTATGATGTTTGGCAAATAGTTATTAATCTTTGTTGAGTTGAATAAAAACACACATATGAATAAAACTGTCAACCTTCAGGAGTTTTAAAGTAATTGAGAAACATTAGCCCCACTACAATGGCTTGGGATTATGTTAGATCAGAAATTCTTACCTTTTCTTATGTCATAGACCCCTTAAGCAGTCTGAAGTCCATATATCCCATCTTAGAATCGTGTTTTTAAATGAGTAAAATAAAATAGACAGGATTACCAAGAAAACCAATTATGCTGAATTACAGGCATCATAAGAACATTTTTAAAAAATGTTACTAAGTTCTTGCACCCCAGTTTGAAAACCCTTGGGTGAGATTGGGTTTCACAGTTTAAGACACGCCTGCCTTTTGGGCCGAGGTTTCTGCCCTGGCCATGGCCCTTAGAAGAGCCATGGTAAAGGAAGCACAAAGAACCCCAGGGAAGCCACAGCTTGCAAGGCACAAAGAACTTTCACTGTCTGGGAGTCATTTACCTCTTTTGAAAAACTTTATCATCCAATATCAAAAGAGAAAGCAGGTAATACTTTTCTAAATATCAAAGCACCTCATGGGGGCTTAGAGTCAGATGCTCTCAAAGAATTGTTGGCCTTGGGGGAATACACAAAGAAAAGGCAGCAGAGCGGGACCTTCCACCCAGGGAGCAGGGCTCATTGGGAGATGACTTTTGCACATCTGCAGCCAGTCTCCATCCTTCAAAATGAGAAGCTCCTGTCCCCTTACTGCTTTATGCCCTTACCCTTCCTCTAAATGTCACATCTGCATTCATCTGTCAATATGCTTTGCATAGTTCAAGTTGTTTTCTCCTTCTCGTCTGGTGAGAGCTGGATACCAGGGTGCTAAAGAATGCCATTTGCTAGAGTTAGTGAATGGGCATTTTGAGAAAAAAAAAGTAGCTGGGAGGAAGAGGGCAATGAAACATCCCAAGATCCTAGGGAATTACATCTGGAGAAACCTCTTTTATGTCCCTAAACTCCTTTAATGTTCTAAGAGAATATCAATTTTCACCCCATTTGATACAAATCACTTATTAACACATATGTAGACAACATTCTTCTTACCAGGAGCATGTTAATAGCCACCTAGTCCAGCTTTAATTGGAACAGGGGAAGGTTCATCTGGTTTACATTTTGTTTCACACTCTACTCCCTTAATTCTTGAAGCTAGAAAGTAATCTCTGTGGAGCAAAAACTTTCTTCACCCTCTTTTGTTATACTGAATATTTTTCTTTTGGTATGAGAAACAGAGGTGGGGGAGGGGAGGCTAATGGATGGAGAGCTGGCTCTGGGGTCAGGAATACTGGGTTCCAATTCTATCTGTAGCATATACTGGCTGCATAAATGTGGGCAAGCAATTTAACCTCTCGGTGCCTTAGGTAGCTCTATAAACAGCAGAAAAATTAGCAAAAGGAATTTCTTCATCCTGGAGTTCCAAATATAAATGGAATCCTAGGTCTAGACCCTATTGTTATATATATACTATGCATATAATAAATGCTAATTGATTGATGAATACATTTTCCATGTCAAAATTATTATCAGTGATGAAATAACACTTCAAAGGATACACCATTTCATCAGCATGATTATTCTGTTCAGTAGTAGTTACAATAACCCAACAACCCCTTTTCTATAGGAGGGAGAATGGTCCAGCAGGAAGAGACCTTAACCTCATGTTAGAGAACCTAGAAGTGCTGCTTGTCACTTCTTATTGTTTTTCAGTCATGTCCAATTCATTGTAACCCGTTCTAGGGTTTTCTTGCCAGAGATACTGGAGTGGTTTGGCATTTTCTTCTCCAAGCTCATTTTATAGATGAGGAAACTGAGGCAAGCAGGGACTTGCCCAGGGTCATATTGCCAGTAAGTGTCTAAGGTCAAATTTGAACTCAGATCTTCCTAACTCCAGGCCCTCCTCTTACTACTTGAATGATATTTTAAATCATTTCACCTCTTTGAGATTCAGTTTCCTCATTTGGAAAAATGAGGGAGATCTATCTCTCCTCTACATTCTATGAACCTCTGATGCTTCCTAGAATTGAGCACAGATTTTGTCTGAGCAGGGCAGCAGAAAGCAGGATTGTTTATTACCTCTCCTAATGAAGCAGAGTAAGACAATGGGCCATGGGTGGTAAGGCCAGACCTACACACTGATTACAGAGATCAGACTGCTTAGCCTCTTGAGCATAGGATGATGGTACTGTACTCTTACACCCATCATTACTATTGTATATATGTTTATTTTATGGGCTTTGGGTGAACTCTTATCACACAACTCACTCTTGACTCCAACCCCGCAGGGTTAGATTTCTTTGTGGAGAAATATCAGGAGTCCTATGAATTTGGATGGGGAAAAATTACATCCTTATTTACATAGAACTGATTTCCCTTCTAATTTTATACATTCTATTTTATCACAGAATAAAAACATTATTATGAGATGGGGTTTCTAAACTTCACCAGACTGTCTGAAGGATTCATGATACAAGAAAATGTTAAGAATTACTGAAGACAGGGGCGGCCAGGTAGCACAGCAAGTAAGAGCACCAGCTCCAGTGTTGAGAAGACCTGGAGATCGAATCCCGGGCTCAGACACTTAGCACCCACCCAGAAACACCTGGCCGTGTAACCTTGAGCAAGTTACTTAACCCCAATTGCTTAGGGGCGGCCAGGTGGCTCAGCAAGTAAGAGCACCGGTTCCAGTATTGGGATCGACCTGGAGATCGAATCCCGGGCTCAGACACTCAGCACCACACCCAGAAATAACTGGCCGTGTAACCTTGAGCAAGTTACTTAACCCCAATTGCTTAAAAAAAAAAAGAATTACTGAAGACAGTACTAGTAGTAAAGTCCTTTTGGATCAACCATTCCCTCTGTCAGAGGAGCTATGAAGAACAGAGGCTTCAAAGATGGCAGAAAAGAAGCACAAACTTGTGGTGGGCTCCCCTCCAATCACTTCTAATACATGTAAAAAAATTACTGTAAACAAACTTTAGAGCTACAGAACCCACAAAGAGACAAAGAGAAACAAAATTCCCACTGAAAAAACTCAGCAGGCCAACAGGAAGGATCCATCTCACCAGGCTGGGAGTGGAGCACAGTCCCACGTGAGCCACATGGCTCCTGGCCCCAGGGTGGCCCTGACCAGTGGTGGGTCCATACCAGACTTCAGGAGAGAGGATCACCAGCAGCTGTGGCAATTTCCAGAATTATCCACCCATAAATGCCAAAAAGAAAGTAAAAGATCAGTGTGGAATTTTTTGGGAACAGGCAGACCCAGAGCACAGTCCAGCCCCTGCCCTTGGGACAAGAAGCGGGCAGAGGTGTATCAGCTGTGCATCCTCTGTTTCCTGGCTGTCTCAGGAGCTCCTGGCTTGCAGATTGCAGGGAGACCAAGTGACCTTTCAGAGGGTAATAGTTCTTGCTTTAACCTGCATGGATCTGGATCATGGTCTTGGGTGGTGATCCTGGGGTGTGTGACCAGTGAGCCAGAGCTTGTGGTATCTGTATAGAGAGAGCCCAACTAATAGGTCCAGCAGCTGTGAAAACCCCAGCAATTTGGGACATGGCTCTCTCCATTCTGGAAGCAGAGTTCTACTGTGGCAAAGCACTCAAAAGTCAAGTAATTGACTGGCAAGATGAGCAAGTCCAAGAAATACAATCAAACCATAGATTCTTTTTGGAGGACAAAAAGGATCAGGGCATGCATGGTGTGGGAGGAAGACAGCAAAGTCAGAACTCCTGCATCAAAAGCCTTCAAGAAAAATATGAATTGGTTGCAGGCCATGGAGGAGCTCAAGAAGGATTTTGAAAATCAAGTAAGAAAAGTGGAGGAAAAATTGGAAAGAGAAATGAGAATGATGCAAGAAAATCATGAAAAGCAAGTCAACAGCCCAAAAGCAAGTCAAAAGGAGACCGAAAAATACACTGAAGAAAGTACACTTTAAAAAATAGACTAACTCAAATCGCAAAAGAGGCTCAAAGGGCCAATGAGGAGAAGAATGCCTTAAAAAGCTGAATTTGCCAGATAGAAAAGGAATTTCAAAAACTCACTGAAGAGAATAACTCCTTCAAAATTAGATTGGAGCAACTGGTAGCTAATGACTTTATGAGAAATCAAGACAGTATAAAGCAGATCCAAACAAATGAAAGAATACAAGACAATATGAAATATCTCATTGGAAAAACCACTGACCTGGAAAATAGATCCAGGAGAGACCATTTAAAAATTATTGGACTACCTGAAAGCCATGATCAAGAAAAGAGCCTAGACACCATATTTCAAGAAATTATCAAGCAAAATTGCCCTAATATTCTAGAACCAGAGAGGAGAGCAAAATAGAAGTTAAAGAATTCACCAATCACCTTTTGAAAAAGATCCCAAAAAGAAAACTCCTAGGAATATTATAGCCAAATTGGAGAGTTCCCAGGTCAAGAAGAAAATACTGTGAGCAGTCAGGAAGAAACAATTTGAGTACTGTGGAAACACAATTAGGATAACACAAGACCTAGCAGCGTCTACATTAAGGGTTCTAAGGACTTGGAATATGATATTCTGGAGGTCAAAGGAGCTAGGACTAAAACCAAGAATCACCTACCCAGCAAAACTGAGTATAATGCTTCAGGGGGAAATATGGTCATTCAAAGAAATAGAGGATTTTCAAGCATTCTTGATGAAAAAACCAGAGCTGAACAGAAAATTTGACTTTCAAAAACAAGAAGCAGGGGAAGCATGAGGAGGTAAACAGGAAAAAGAAATCATAAGGAACTTATTAAAGTTGAACTATTAACATTCCTACATGGAAAAATAATAATTGTAACTCATAATACTGTTCTTAGTATAAGGATAGTTGAAGGGAATATATGTGTGTGTATATATATATATGTGTGTGTGTGTGTGTGTGTGTGTACATACATATATGTATGTATAGGAGGGTGTATTTGTATGTAAATATATATGTGAGTGCGGGCATATGTATGTTCATGTATACATAGACAGAGGCACAGGATGACTTTAATATGAAGGGATGATATCTGAAAAATAAAATTAAGAGATGATAGAGCAATTTATTGGGAGAAGGTGAAAGGAGGAGATAGATTAGGGTAAATTATCTCATATAAAAGAGGCAAGAGAGAACTGTTACAATGGAGGGGAAGAACAGGAAGGAGAAAGGGAATGGAACAACCTTATTCTTATTGAATTTGGCTTGAGGAGGAATAACATTGTAATGGAAATGCAGATTTAAAGATCTTCCCTGCCCCTAGGCTAACGTGCACCTGAAGCCTGGGGTGGGGGAGGCTTGTTTTTCGGTAGATACTTCTTGATTGGCCAGTGAGTCAATAAGGTTGTTACATTCTCTGAGCCAGGAGAAGGCTATATAAGCCCTGAAGTGTAGCTTTGTTTTGGGACTCACTTTGAGAAGTGTTCTGTGATTTGATCTGAATTCTGGGAAGCCGTTGTTGAGAGTCCCCCGGCTTTGAAAAACCCAGAATGTGGAAACCCAGATGTTGACTGGGTATGGATGTAATGGTTGGACAGTTTGGAAATCTGTCTACATGATGTTTCTGTCTTGATAATTCTGTCTGTATATTTTGAAGTTTGGGGTGCTGACCTTTTTCCCCTGAACAAGGTAAACGATATATGTCTGACTGATTAAAGTAAGCTTGTTAACCCATTTTGAGTTGCTTTCCTTTAACAAAGCAGATCCAAGAACCTGTGGTAGCTGCAAACCCTGAGGACGCTTGGGGTGCTTGCTGCTACAAACATACACACTCAATTAGGTATCTTACTCTACAGGAAAATAGGGGTGTAGGGGCTGGCAGATTGGGGGAAAGGGTAGTTAGAAGCAAACATTTTTAAAAAGAGATAGGATCAAAGGACAAAATGGAATAAGTGGGGGGGGCAGGATAAGATGGAGGGAAATATAGTTGGTCTTTCACAATATGACAACTATGGAAATGATTTGGGTAACTGCACATGTACAACCTATATTGAATTGCTTGTCTTCCCAGTGGGGGTGGGTGAGGAGGGAGGAAGGGAAAAAAATCTGGAACTCAAAGTTTTTTTTGTTTTTTTTTTTTTGCTTTTTGGAGGGGGAAAGGCAGGGCAATTGGGGTTAAGTGACTTGACCAGGGTCACACGGCTAGTAAGTGTTAAGTGTCTGAGGCTGGATTGGAACTCAGGTGCTCCTGACTCCAGGGCCAGTGCTCTATTCACTGTGCTACCTAGCTACCCCAGAAACTCAAAGTTTTAAAAACAAATGTTTAAAAAAATTTATTTTTTACATGCAACTGGGGAATAAGACGTACAGGCACTGTGGTATAGAGGTCTGTCTTGCCTTGCTAGAAACTTAGGGGAGTGATAGGGGAAGATATAGGGGAGAACGGATTGGGGGATGGGTATTCCGTGGGCTTGTTATTTTGGGGTGGTGGTAGGGGAAAGACAGGGAGAAAAAATTGTAATTCAAAATTTTGTGGAAATGAATGTTGAGAAATAAAAATTAATTAATAATAATAAAAAAAAGAACAAAAGCTTCTACACAAAGGCCAGGAAAGTTGATGTGATTGGAATCCATAGGGATGAGTGGTGATTATGGCTGTTGGTGTTTATGGTGGTGGTCCTTCCTTTTCAAAGAGCACCAATGATATCACAGTAAATGTCTTGACCATCAGCAGTGGGAAAGAGCTAGACAGCGATTCTCAGATGTTGTCTGCCTTAGAGGTAAGAAAAATCTCAGGTCAAATGAGGACATTGTCATAGATGACTTCTAAGGTTCCTTCCAGCACTAAGACTATGATTCTAAGGCAATTTTGGCCCAGATGTTTCCTTAAGCTCAGTGGAAGAGTGGATAGAACACTGGACCTGGAAACCAGAAGACTTGAGTTCAAATCCAACCTCAGACACTATGAGATCCTGGGCAATTCTCTACATCTCTGTATGCCCTGGTTTCCTTATCAGTTAAGTAGGGATAGTTATGGCATCTACCTTCCAGGGTTTTTGTGAGGATAAAATGAGATAGAGATTCATAGAGTACTTTGCAGACTTCAATGATGATCTTTATCATTAATTCATTCATAAAGGATAAACTTCTCCATATTATTGGAGAGTCCCTGACAATAAATGCTGCACTTGGTCTGTCAGTTTTATTACATGACTGCCCAACCTCTTTTATGGTTATTCATGCCTTCGGTGTTATCTTTTATTCCTCTTCTCACATACAAGTTATCACAACCTACATGACTCTACTTTCATTTGGGACACCTCTCATTCTTATTCTTAAA
This sequence comes from Petaurus breviceps papuanus, assembly GCF_028583685.1. Classification (NCBI taxonomy): domain Eukaryota; kingdom Metazoa; phylum Chordata; class Mammalia; order Diprotodontia; family Petauridae; genus Petaurus; species Petaurus breviceps. The sequence continues at coordinate 18,425,371 of NW_027185889.1, read as the reverse complement.
CCAGGGTGATCTATGATTCCAAAGGGGCAGCTAGGTGGTGCAATGGCTAGAGTGCTGGGCCTAGAGTAAATAAGACCTGATTTCAAATCCAGCCACAGACACTTACTAGCTGCCTCAGTTTCCTCACCTGTAAAATGAGGAAATTACTTGAGTATCTTTGCCAAGAAAATCCTATATGAGGTAATGAAGAATCAGCTATGACTCAATGACCAAAAAAGAGCAACAATAATTCCAAATGTAGTAATCTACAAGCATTTACTAAGTATCTGCTATCTGTCAGATGCTGGCCTAGGTTCTGTGAAGGAAACGACAAGATGTAATAGTACTACTGCCTTCCAGGAACTAATATGTGAGTGTCATGTCGGAGACATACACATATAGAGGGATGGGGTATGAAGCTGTGATTTCATTAGGTAGAGGAAACTCACCTGGCAGGTGAAACTCCCTTTACCAAAACAAGGCAGCATCTCCTCTGCAGCTCATAGTCTTGGAACATTAGCTAGAGCACGAAGAGAGGGTGAATGACTTGATCAAGGTCACACAGGCAGAAAGAGCCAGAGGTGGGATTTGAACCAATTTCTGGGCTTCAGGGCCAGCTCCCTCTCCACTGTGCCATGCTCCCACTCAGATTGTAATATAGGCCTCTCTGTGTTACAGAGAGCTTAGTGTTTTTAAATTTGTATCGCCTCTACCATGAATTTTTCTTTATGTGTATTGTCAGACCCAGATACTGACTTGAGCATTTTCAATGTGATAACTACCTCTTTGACATAGTGCACCAGGCACCAAATACATTGCCTGATGATAAAAACCCAGAAGATCTATCCATTCCTTTGTGCATCTCTTTCTTGCTTCTTTCTGAATGCATCTACAAATGCTCTCTGGGACATCTGACTTGGTTGCAAAGAAACTCTGTGCTAGCCTACCTTTTTCTTAATTGCTTTTCTTTTCTCATCCTTATAAAAATGCTTCACAAATGTGAATGTCTACTTTAAATTGCTGTGATCCTAGACAACCTTGGGTACCACTTTTCTAGGAGATCAAATGTTTTGTGCCCGAGGGGTTTTCTAGTCCTCCTAGGGAGTTTGTGGGAAAAGTGACAAGATAGAGTATCATGTGTGAGGAAGAGCTAGGAGGTCATTTTGGAGAGATTACAGAAGGCATTTGTTGTTGCTCAGTCGTTTCAGTTCTGTCTGACTCTTCATGACCCTATTTGGGGTTTTCTTGGCAAAGATACTGGAGTGGTTTGCCATTTCCTTCTCCAGCTCATTTTGCTGATGAGGCAATTGAAGCAAAGAGGGTTAAGTGACTTGCCCAGGGTCACACAGCTAGCAAGTGTCTGAGATCAAATTTGAATTCAGGTCTTTCCTGACCCCAGGGTCAGCGTTCTGTCCACTATGCCATCTAGCTGCCACCATAGAGGGTATGTGGAGGATTAATCAGTCTAAAACACAGGTCGGGAGCAGGTTTGGAAGAGGCTTAAATGTCAAACAGAAGAGTTTGTATTTGATCCTTAGAGGCAATAGAAAGCCCTGGAGCAAAGTGAGCAGGGGAAAGGCATGGTCAACACCTCTGTCTTGGGAATATCACATTGCTAGCTCTGTCAATGATGGATTCAAAAGGAGAGAAAACTGAGGCAGGCAGACCATTTAGGAGGAGGCCTCTGCTATCCAAACTGTGAATGGTGCCTTCCTCTCATCTTTATCTTTTCTTTAATTTGGTATTGATTTTGATCTTTGCTCTCACCAATCCACAATCTGTCTGAACAAGATACAGCTAATTCTTAAATGACTTATGTTATCAAGAACTAGTCATTTCCTGTTAGCTACAATAGAGTCTATTTCATCTTCAGTGATGTTAGTCGATTCTTGTTCATTCCAGCACTCCCTGATTCCTCTTTTAAAAAGCATGCACAAAAAATAGGGGGTGAGATTCTTCTGGATAATCCACAAGTTGGTCTCTGAGGCAAGCATCATGGGGAAAATATTGACCCCTGGGATCAAAGGACCTCTGTTCTCCTCTTGTTTCTGACATTTACCACCACCTGCATGACTTTGGGCAAGTCCGTCCTTCCCTGGGCCTCAGTTTCTTCACCTGTAAAATAAAGGAGTTGGACAAGGTGATTTCCAAAGCCCTCCCTGCTCTAAATTTATTATGTTGTTCTTTCATTTATTAATCTTACATCCTATAATTTCTAAGATCATTTTCATCATCTCTTTTATTTTCTAGTGTTCACCTACAAAGGGATATGTTGACTTTGTTTGGAATATTTTATCAAGTCATTTAACAGAATAACTTCATTTATCATTCTTCTATAATTATGCTGGTGGGTAAGCTTCAACCATTTTCATGGTACCCCCATTTGCTTACCTTCATCTGCATCTGCAGGATGAGATAAACAACTTTTCTTATATAATGTTTCTTGTTCCCTCTCTGCACCAATCTCCTCTATATTAAAAATAAAACCAAAAGAAATAACAAGAAAAACTGCCCAAAAACTTCAACTTGACCTTTCCTTCCCTTCATACTATTTTCCATTATCTCATCACTTTTCACAGGCGAACTCCTTTAAAGCTCATCTACACAAGTTGCCTCCATTTTCTTACATCCTACTTCCCTCTCACCCCCTTGTCATCTTGTTATCTACCCAGACTTGTGATGGAAACTGCTCTCTCCAAGGTTAATAATGATCTCTTAATTGGGAATCCAGTGGCCTCTTCATAGTCTTCATTCTCATTGACTTTGTATTTGATCACCTCTCTTCCCTCTGGTTATTTCAGATACTTCTGCTTTTCTTCCTTGCTCTTTGACCAGTTCTTCTCTGTCTCCTTTACTGAACATTTGCCTCTTACCCAGTGAGTATATGTGTCCTTCAGATATTTCTCCAGCACCCTCTTTCTTCTCTCTCAGAAATCCGATTAGCTTCCATGGTCTCAACTATTACCTTCATGTAAATGACTCCCAAATCTAAATAACCATCCTTTATCTCATCTTCTTTAATGCAAGTCTCATTTCTAGATGTTGGCTGGACTTCTTTACCTGGACATCTCATTGAGAAACAGCTCAGAAGGAAGTGTGTTAAGTTATCATGGTTTTCTCACAAAGAGTTGGTGCCAAAAATGTATTGTTCAGTGGTGGGAACATATGGCCACATTAGCTACTCCTACCACTCAGGTGACAGCAATATAGTTATAAGCTCACACACATAAACTTATCAGAGAGCGAGTGGGTTGTCCTGGCTTCATGCCTGTTACCAAGTCCTGATATTATCAGGACCTGATCCTGGTTCATCTCCTGGTCCTTAATTCCCAGTTTTCCTTTCAAAAATATGGATACCAGTGTAGAAACAATGAGTCAGTCATTTTATTTTTTTTGCTTTTTGGAGGGCAATTGGGGTTAAGTGACTTATCCAAAGTCACACGGCTAGTATGTGTTAAGTGTCTGAGGCCAAATTTGAACTCAAATCTTCCTGACTCCAGGGCCGGTGCTCTATTCAATGCACCACCTACCCTCCCCATGAGTCAGTCATCTTAAAGGGAGACAGTACAATATTGTGGGGCTCTTGGTACCTTTGTGACCTTGAACAGTTCACAGAAATTCTGTAGGCATTAGTTTCTTCAGCTATAAAATAAGAGGACTATACTGAATGACATCTAGTGCCCTTCCACATCTGTACTGATGGTTCTAGAGGCAGCTAGGTGGTGCAATGGCTAGAGCGACAGACCCGAAGTCAAGGAGACCTGACTTCAATTCCAGCCTCAGAGACTTACTCCAGCCATGTAACCCTGGACAAATCACTTAATTGCCATTTGCCTCAGTTTCTCCACCTGTAAAATGTTTTTTGAGAGGGCAACTGGGGTTAAGTGACTTGCCCAATGTCACACCGCTAGTAAGTGTGTCAAGTGTCTAAGGTTGGATTTGAACTCAGGTCCTCCTGACTCCAGGGCCAGTGCTCTATTCACTGCACCACCTAGTCGCCCCTCCATTTGTAAAATGAGTATAATAATAGCACCTCCCTCCCAGGGCTGTTGTGAAGATGAAATGAGATATCTGTAAAGTATTTGTCACAGTGCCTAGCACATAGTAAGTCCTATATAAATATTAGTTATTATGATGGTGATGGTGATGATGCTGGGACTCCTGGATGGTGACATCCTCTGTCCCATTCTGTCTTCCCACCTCAAACTTTCCACTTCCAATTTGGTAACTGTGATGATCCTTCTCTTCCATTTCTACACTGGACCTGATTTCTGCCATAGACCTGATTAGTCTAGACAAATTTGTAAGGCAAATAGAACAGATCATATCTAGAACACATAATCTGGCAAGGGGTCATCTTCAAAGTAGGATAATGTTTAAACCCTTTTCCCCTTCTAGACCTGGTTAGTCTAGACAAATTTGTAAGGGTCAATGATTGACCATGTTCTTTTATCATTTACTTCACTATAACATCTGTCTCCTTGCCTGTTTTCCATTTCCCTCATCCTCTGTCTCTTCCTTCTGATCTCTTATTTTTCATCACATCCCTTTGTTATCCTGTATTTTATTTTAAAATCACTTCTAAAATGTCCTCAATTTGTCATTTCCCTCTACTTGCTATGCCAATCTCTTAAAATCTAGAGTATGATAATATATTGTGTGGGTAAGTAAATTATTGTAATAAAGCCTTTTCCACATCTGTTTACCTCTGATATTTGATTTAGTTGACTTTATGTGGAAAAGTTCTCCCAATATTTCTTTAATCCCTTTTAATGAAATTTAAAGTGGCTTTTCGTATTTCCTTGTAATCACGTAAATTATCATGTCCTTAACACATTGTCATGATTTCCTTATGGTATTGCCCCAGGCTCTCATTTTTTTCTTTTAATCTTTCAGTATTTTATTTATTATCCCAAGTCAAGAAGATTCAGCATTACACACTTTGCCCCCAATAAAGCTGATAGCAGCCAGTTTCTTAAGTTCTTAATACACCTGAAATCAGCAGCTCAAAGTCTTCTCTAAAGAGAATGTCTCCATTCATATCCATGGAGCCAGCTTCTAACAATGGCAGATTTACAGTCCTACAAAATACTGAAGATTTCATTTCCCCACTGCTGGGCTTCTCTGTCCCAAAGCATTCCAGAAAGAGTGCAGATCATGGCCTCCTTTCTTAATCATCCCCTAAGGAAGAATTGCATTGTGGTTTATTTGTTAGTCTTCTCATTTCAGTTAGGGAGAGCTAGGTTTTCAAGCCGAACCTCTGGATATATCCTGATTGTGCTACCCTGGACAGGTAACTGCCCTTCCCAGTCCCAGGAAAATGGTCTGAGACTATACATAGTATAGTATGTATACTATGAAAGGTATAGCTCTCTATCAAGGAAAAATTTCCTAACCAGGAGCTCCCTATAACAAGGACCAGACACATTCTCTTCCTAAGGACAGCCTTTCTTTGAACACTTAAGTGCTAATGTACTCTCCTTCCTCAAATTACCCAAACACACATATGTACATATATGCATATATGTAAATATATGTATGTATATATCTATATATCTCTCTTTCTAACTACACTTATCTGCTTTCATGATATATCCCATTATTAGAAGGTAAGCTCCTTGAGGGTAGTGTAGTTTTTGTTTTTAAAGCTTATCTTGGCATGTCCAGTATCTGGTACCATGTTTACATGTTTACTTAATAGAAGCTTATTCACTGGAATTTGGGTTGGTACTCCAAGGAGAAGGGCTACTCAATCATTACCACTACCATGCCTTGCTATCTTGTAATATCCTATGGCAAGACATTTTGGTAAATGTGAATCATACATTCCAAACCAGGGATGGGGAACCTGAGGCCTTGAGGCCACATGTGGCCTTCTAGGTCCTTGGGTGTGGCCTTTTGGCTGAGTCCAAGTTTTACAGAAAAAATTCCTTTATTAAGGGGATTTGTTTTGTGAAGTTTGGATTCAGTAAAAGGGTAGCACTTGAGGACCTAGAGGACCATCTAAGGCCTCAAGGCTGCAGGTTCCCAACCCCTGGTCTAAACCTACTTCTTACTTTAGTCTAAAATAAATCTAGAGCTGGAAGAGACATTTTAAGACATTTATTCTACACCTCCCCCTTGTTACAAATGAGGAAAACTGAGGTTTCAGAAAGGTAAAGTAACTTGGCCAATGTCACACAGGTAGTAAGTAGCAGAAGCAAGACTTTTATGTGGCTTCATGATTCTAAGTCTAAAAGCTCTTTCCCCTTTATTCAATTTCTAATGGGAAGGCAGCTCCAGCTCCCATGTTTGGGAACAGTGTGGGGGTGGAGGTGGTGAGGGGAGGAATAAAGAAAAGGAGAGACAGAGAGACAGAAAGCAGAGACAGAGATAGACAGAGACAGAGACAGAGAGAGACAGAGAGAAGGAGGTAAGGAAGAGGGGAAAACACTTTAAACATCATCCTACTTTGAAGATGACCCCTTGCCAGAGACATAGGAGAAGGAATTCTTAGGCACTTGTAGGTGTAGGTTGGATAAGATGGCCTGATGTCCCTTCCAAGTTTCTGATTCTGTGACCCTGGCATTCCTACACTTCCTGGAAATCTAGCCAGGTTCTCCTAAGAGAGGACCAGCACACTAGAACAGATAATCTCAAACTCATTTCCTTTGATTTGGGAATATATTATGATTTACCTTCCTAATTATGGTTGGCTTAGGCAAGTATTAAAAATATGTTTGCATTCCCTGAGAGTGCACCTGCTGGCAGCTGCCAAGTCAGTGGGGAGACAGGGGAGAAAACAAAGCAGAGAAGGCGAAGCCTCAGCACTGTGCTATGGACACAAGTGCACACATATTCACGTGTCCTCAGCTAGGATTAACAATCTGACCATCATCATCACCTCGGGGCCAAACAGGTTGAGGCTGGTGAGGGGATGATTGCCTTTTACTTTCTGCCAGACAGAACTTTGGTGGACTCTCAGTGGGGCCTGAAATCTTTTTGCCATGTCCCTACCCTTTCTGTGAAGGGATTTAACCATCCTCATTGTTAACGGAGATAATAAATGTATTTGTTTGCTAGGTAATGGGAAATCTCATTAGCATTCCAGGAGGAGATTTTAGAAAGAACTTATTCATGAACTTCATTATCATATATCAGGGCCAGGCAAACTTACTGAGCACCTGCAATGCAGAGTTTAATTCCCCAAAGTTCAGGCTCTCAAGGATGGCCACTGCTGTTTCTCTGTTGTTCTTCCATCCTCCTCTCTCTTCCCTTCCTTCCTTCTAGTCCTTCATCCAGGACTATCTCCAATCATCCTGGTCTATACCTTGCTACTGGACCCAGAGGGCTCTGGAGGAGACAGTGAGGCTTTGCACATCCCTGCTTCACTTAAACCCAATTCACTCGCAAGTCAAGACATCACCTTCCTTCTGTCATTGTTGCTCTTGGAGAATGGACAGACAACAAACTACTTCATGAAGAGCCCTGTTTCTTCTGTGTTGAAAAAGGCGCTGTTATTGTTACCCTCCAGAGCTATAAGTAAGGCAGACGGATGGGGCTTTGCCTCTGGACACTGAATTTGTCTGGCATCAAATTTAGAGGGGATTGATAATATTGTTGTGCTACAGCACCTTAGAAACAACAGAGCTTAGCACTTAGGTTTTGGGGGGTTGGTTTGCTTGCTTGTTTTTGTTTTTTTAGTCTATTTGCATCAGGACTTGGAATTCATCAGTATAGTGAGTTTCCTTACATAGGAACTCTCTTTACTAATGCAGATCAGCACGTCATCTTTAATTCATAGTGTTAGGGTACTGCAGGGTTAAATGCTAGGAGTCAAAAAGTCAGAGTATGTCAGAGGCAGGACTTGAATCCGTGCATACCTGATTCTGTGTCCATTTCTTGATCTACTATGAAATATTACCTCTCCCTCATTTTAATTTTCAGCATTCATTATTACCACATAGTCTCCCATCCAAGTAATAGCCAGCCCTAACTTTGTTTAGCTTTAGAAATCAGACAAGAATGGAGATATTCTTGGTAGTATGTATATAGACTAGCACCTAGTTAGCAAAATCATCATTTATTGTTATTTTATGTTGTTGTTATTATTAGAAAGAATTAGTAAAAATTGAAATGTTGGACTTCTCTTCAAGATAGAGTGAACGGGAGCTGAAAAGCCTGGTTCCCACCCATGTTGCTAGAGGTGGGCTTAACACCAATACTCCCTTTCATAATATTGGGATAAAATGAGGTGTTCATGAATCACTGCACACTTAACAAAGGAAGTTTTGCTTAATGCTAACACAACAAGAACATGCAACAAGGACATGGTAGGACTTAGCTTCTCTAGGCTTGGTTTGTTTGTCTCCATGTAGAAACATGGTTGATTAGTAGGGCAGGTTATGGTGATTGATATGGTCTTCAGACATCCGCTAAGTAAGAGGGGATGAACTCCATGTGGGTGGGGGTTTTATGCTCTTAGGTGACTAGCAAAGGGAAGCAGGGGCCAGTCAAGTACAAGGGACGACTTTGTTGTCCTTTAGGGAAAGCTATTCTGTATTACAAAGAAACAAAACACCCTAGTCCTGTCATACATATACCTTAGAAAAGAGAAAACAAGACATACAAATAATTACTAAGAAATATAGAGAGAAACTCCAGTAAGTACCTTTACCTAGTCTGGGACAAGGAAACATACAGAAGCCTGTAGGTACTAAGAAGGAGATCTGGAAAAGATTGTTTATATTTCGATGGGAGAAGACAACACATAAAAATAAGCTGAGGGAGGGAGGGGAAGAGGGTGGGTGCCTGGTGTAGGGACATGAATTCCAGAAGAATGCCGCAGAACAGGAAATGAAGAGATGGCTTCTCCAGGAGCCCTCCTTAAATGGAGGATCTGAGAGGATACCTGGGACCCATTGTGTGGTACCAATCTGCAAGTACTGAGGAGATGCTCAATGTTCTGGGAAGTTAGTGTGACTTGCTCCATGGTCACACAGTCATTAATCAGCAAAGGCAGAATTTGAACCCTAGCTCCAAGCCCAGCATTCTGGCCATTTTGGCATACCAACTTTACTGGTGTTGGGGATAAAAGATAACTTCATTCAATTCAACATGCCTTTATTAAGCACCTACTGTGTGCCAGGCACAAAAAATGAAATAAATCCCTGCCCTCAAGGAGCTTAAATTCTGCTGGACAATAATAGTTGATACTCAAAATATTTTTTGTAAATAGTTTTATTTTTATTAGCTCATTTAATTAAAATGGGACAAAACAGCCATACCCTCAAGGAACTTACCTTCTAATCAGGAACTATAAAGCACAAAGGCCAATTTAATAGATTTAGGAGGTATTTCATAGTATTCTCCTTTGGCCCAATTCCATCTGGAGGAACAAGAAGCAATCAAACACAGCACAACTCAAAATAGCAGACAGCTGCTTCCTTATACCAGCCTTCCTACCAAGGCTCCCTTCTTCTTTCCCTCTCCTAACTGGATGCTGACTGTCTGTTCCAAGCTGTGGCCTCAAGGCCACATGTGGCCCTCTAAGTCCTCAAGTGTGGCCATTTGACTGAATCCAGACTTCACAGAAAAAATACCCTTAATAAAAGTATTTGTTCTGTGAAACAGAACAATAGACTCTATTCCCTTTCCTGGGGTGGAAACCTGGAGCTCCACTCCAACCCTCAAAACCTCTCCCTTCTTCCTAAGAGTTGAAGGTTAGTCTTCTTTATATGCACCCCCAGGCCCCTTGCCAAACATATGACTACTCACATGGACTGAATAAACAAGAAGTTAGAATTTACAAGCATTTGGCTAAGATGGAAGACCTTACAAACAATACTGCAATTGTACTTTAAAATCTACCAGAATTTACCAATATGACCAGCCCCTATATTTACAGATGGTCAGGTATTACTGTATTATCTGCTATTTTATGCTAAGAACTCCTGGACCATGTCATCTGCTCTACAAATACATCCTTAGAACCACCTAACCCTTCTAAGCATCCTGAAGTGAAACCCTCCTATATATGTTGTCTCCCCCAACTGGAAGATGAGAGCACCTTGAAAGCAGGACTGGTCTTGACTTTATCTCTGTATTCCCAGAGCTTAGCACAGTACTTGGTATATAGTAAGTACTTAATAAAAATATCTTCATTCATAGAGCTTACCTGGCTAAAACTGAATAATAAGGGTCCAGCTGTACTGGTCACATCCCAATACACCACATTAGGCAAATGGAAGGTCCTTAGAATTCCTTGGCCCATATAAGATAATAATCCAGGCATTTGGAGGACCCTTCTATTTCTAAATACATGCTCTGATGATCTTATAATCTACTTGGCAAGATCATTGGCTTAATCAGGAAAGTCTGACATGAGGACAATGAATAAAAGGTCAAATCTTCCACCTGGTCTTCTAATTCCATGCCTTTGGTGGTGGGTTTGATTGACAGGCAAAGACATCTGCATCACTTCAAGAAAAGACTGAAGGATGATTAATGAAGCTGGAGGTATTTGTGCCAGGGAGCACAGTGGGGGCCAATGAGACAGAGGAACTAAGAGGCCCCACCTATTTTCCTAGTTCAACATAGATCATTCTTGTCGTTTCTCTTTTTATTGTTCTGCCCCTTATGAACTCATTTCTTTTTCAATATTTTAAGAAAGGGTTCTCTCTCTCCCCTTCCCTTACTCTCCCATTCCCCCTCTCCCTCTCTGTCTGTCTCTATCTGCCTGTCTCTTCTCTCTCTCCATTTTATTCTCTTTTCTCCTTCCTCTCTTATTTCTCTTCTTTCTTTTCTCTCTCATTCTCTTTTCTTTTCTCTTTTCTCTCTCCTTTCTTTTCTCTTCCCTATTCTAGATTCTCTGTATCATTCTTCTCTTCCTCCTTCCCAATTCTCTCTCTTCCTTCCTTTTTCTCTATTTCTTTTGTCACTGTCCCTCGTTCCTCCTGTTTCTCCTTTTCTCTCTCCTACTTCCTTCTCACATCTCTTTTCCTCTTTGTTCTCTCTCTTATCTCATATGTTCTCTTTTCTCTTTATTCTTCTCTTTGCTTTTCTCTTTTCTTTCTTAGCTTCTTTCTCAATCTCTTCCCTCTTCATATTTTCTTCTCACTGTTCATCTTCCTTTATCATCTATTTTTCTTCCCCTTTCTCTGTCTCTGTGTCTCTGTCTTTTTGTGTCTGCCTGTCTCTGTTTTCACATCTGTCTTCTCCCTCCCTCTCTTTCTCCCTCTTCTCCTTTCTCACCCCCTCTTTCCAAATTTTTCTAATTTTCAAAACAGTACAACTCAAGATATAAAATGAACCATTTATAAAATGTCCTCATTCTACAGAACTTCCTAATATGTCCTTTCAGTAAGACAAATCTGATGATGAAGTCTATATCAAACTCCCCTTTCAAAAATTGCTGTGCTAGGTTCTACCCTATACTGCCCAAACCAAATAAATGAAGTCATACTGAAATCTCTCCAGATGGGGAGGGGGAGTACATTATGGTATGCCACAATTCACTTCTGTATACTGAACAAGACTAAAGAAATACAAATTCATGAGAGCTTTAATGTAGGAACAGAAGTAGGGAAAGAAAAATAGTTTATTTCCCAGCCACTTAACCAGCAATAAGCAGGGAATGGGCTGTCTGTATTATTTGAGCTACTGTCTGGCCATAATAATCATGGTAGCATTCAGGAAAAGATCTGAAATTAAGAGAATGGAATCAAAGAAGTACGACTGAGCCCAGTTCAGTCTTGCTATTAGAGAACAGCTGTCTCAAAGCAGCCTTCTGGGAATTACACTCTGAAACAAACCATTACCATTCCATTGTCTTTTACTCTGCTACCAAGGTGTCTAGGTGTCTATTCTACTAGACCACTGTACAAGATATGGGAACTCATATTAGCCCCAAGAATGATGAGAGAAGAAAGTGATTTGAAACTTCTAGAAGTGGAAAGAAGTACCAGAATCAAAAGCTTTCAGACATAGCATATAAATCTTCTGGGAATTATTTGCACTCCTGAAATTCCATGAACTCTCAACAGATTGAAAAAGAAAGGAGTCAACAGTTTCTTGAACACCAAAACCATAAGGTCTAGCAAAAAAAAAATCCATATATCTGGTTCCCAGCAGAGAAGCAATTCTTAAATTGCGTGTGTCCTAGACCCCATTGGCAATCTGGTAAAGCCATATACCCTTTTTAAAAATCATGTATTTTTAAAATAATAATTGAAGGGAATGTTAAAATTCAGTTAGAAATTAGTGAAAATGAAGAAATAATTTTTCCAAACATGTTCATAGACCCCCTGAAATCTACTCATGGATTTCTTAGAGCTCTGGGTACCCAAGAAGCCCCATAACAGAAAAAAAGCCTTGTGGGGCTCTCAAGAATCATAAGGGCTTCAATAATTAAGGTAAAGAAGAGCCTCTAAAGGTCTTAAATGAATTCATGTTCTCTGGAGAAAAAAAGGGCAGAAAATTAAGAAAAGGGGGAGATAAAAATTTTTAGCTCCAACTACTCTTATAAAAAAAGTAAAGGAGCTGGTTTTGTGTGTTGCAAGACCACACCAGTCAAGCACTTGTATCAAGAACTCCAGGCCATGGGTCAATTGTCCATTCCTTTATATAAATAAATTATGTTCCTTATTATTAAATGTAAAATGGATAATTTTGACTACATGAAATTGAAAAGCTTCTGTACAAACAAAAAAGCCAATGCAACCAAGATTAAGAGGGAGGTGGAAAATTGGGAAAGAATCTTTACAACCTATGTCTCTGACAAAGGACTCATTTCTAAAATATACAGAGAATTTAATCAAATTTATAAGAATACAAGTCATTCCCCAATTGATAAATGGTCAAAGGATGTGAACAGGCAATTTTCAGAGAAAGAAATTAAAGATATCTATAAGCACATGAAGAAATGCTCTAAATCACTATTGATTAGAGAAATGTAAATCAAAACAACTCTGAGGTACCACATCTCACCAGTCAGATTGGCTAAGATGACAAAACAGGAAAATGACAAATGCTGGAGAGGATGTGGGAAAATTGGAACACTAATGCATTGCTGGTAGAGTTGTGAACTGATCCAGCCTTTCTGGAGAGAAATCTGGAATTATGCCCAAAGGGCTATAAATACTTTCATATCCTTTAACCCAGCAATACCACTCCTAGGGCTATATCCCAAAGAGATCATAGAACTGGGAGGAAGACCCATATTTTTCAAAAATGTCTATAGCAGCTCTTTTTGTGGTGGCAAAGAATTGGAAATTAAGGGGGTGCCCATCAATTGAGGAATGGCTGAACAAGTTGTGGTATATGCATGTTATGGAATACTATTGTGCTATAAGAAATGAGGAGCAGACAGTCTTCATATTTACCTGGAGAGGCTTATACAAACTGATGCTGAGTGAGAAGAGTAGAACCAGGAGAAATTTGTACACAATTACAGACACAACGTATGTGTGATGACCAACTTTGATAGACTGGACTCTTCTCAGCAATGCAGTGATATAAGTCAATCCCAAAAGACTCATGATGGAGAGAAATATGTGCATCCAGAGAAAGAACTAGAAAGAACTGAGTTTATATCCAGGTGGAAGCAACATACCTGATCTTTTTCCTTCTCTTGTTTGGTTTAATGTCTTCTTTACCATGTTTCATTCCATCTGATACAATCCATATTTATAACCTGACTAATTTATAAGGTGAAAGTATTTACAGATCCTATACTTTATATATGCTGCCTTGGGGGGGAGGAGAAGGGAGGGGGACAAAATGTGAAACTCAAAGAATTGTGGAATTGAATCCTGTAAACTAAAATGAAACAAACAAATTAATTTTTTAAAAAAGAGTCACTTAAAAAAATAAATAAATTATGTTCCTGGAAAAAAAATGGCTTGAGTCTCACACTGCATTTCCTAACTCTATGATGTTGGATAAGAAATTCATTCCAACACCCTAAGACTCATTTCCCTCATCTGAAAATGGGACTCATGTTAAAAAAAATCATAGAGGTGGAAGGAAACTTTGAAATTATTTAATATAACCACTTCATTTTATGGATGTGGAAAGTGAGGCTTTAATATAGGAAAGCACTTGTCAAAGTCCCATGGCTAGTTAGTAGAAGGACTAACTAGAAGCCAGTATCTAGACAATTCCATAAAATTTAATTGACCACTTACTATGAACCTATGGCAAGACTAGATATTGAGGATACCAATGTTACCTGTGGCCTGGAACAGCAATTTAGATTAATATGAACTGGATTCAGTCTTGTATAATGTGGAAAATGGTGACACCATCATCAGAAATAAAAAAAAAATGTTGAGAGGAGACACAGAGGTTTGTGGGAAATAGGTAATGGATATATTGAGTTAAAGAGGCAGTAGATTTGGATTAGATTCTGCCATCTACCACTTGTGTGACTTTGGGCTAAGTTATTCATTGTCTATGGGTCCCTCTTTCCTCTTCTATTTAAATTTGGCCCAGGTCACCTGCTAAATACCATTCCAGTTCTAAATCAGTGATCCTGTGAGTTCTAGGTGACAGCAGGACACCTACAAGGGGGCAATCCCAAGGGAGAAATAAAAATATACTGGATTGACTAGACTTCCAGGGAGAGGTGAGGGCCATACAAAAATAATTTAAGTTATGAGAAGGGGGTAAGGTTACCAAGCAAAAGGATGCAGGAAAGAATAAGATGGGCTAACAGTAGAGAAGAACTGAGCACAATTGGGGAGGACAAAGAAGGAGAAAGGGAAGGAAGGGGAAAGGGAGGGGACAAGAGAAGAAGAAAAGGAAGAAAAGGAGGGGAGAAGAAAAGTGGAGGGGGATGGATATGAGGATGGGGAGGAGAGAGAAAAGAAGATGAGAAAAGTTAAGAGGAGAAGAGAAATAGGAGGAAAGAGGAGGGGAAGGAATCAGAGGGAAAGGAAAAAGGAAGTGAGTGGAGAGAGGAGGGACAATGGGAGGGGAGGAAGAGAAGGGGTTGAAAATGAGGGAAGGAGAGGGGAGGGAAGAGAAGGAGAGGTTAGGTGAAGGCAAGGAAGAAGGGAAATGGAGGGGAAGGGAAAAGGGAAGGAAGGGAGGGGAAGGGAAGGAGAAGTCAGGGGAAAGGAAGAGAAGGGGAAGAGAAGAGAAGTGAAAGGAAAAGAAAAAGAAAAAGAAGGGAATCAGAAGAGTAGGAGAGGGAAGAGAAGAGGAGAAAGGGGAAGAGGAGGGCAAGGAAGAGAAGAGGAGGAGAAAGAAGAGAGATGAGGGAAGAAAGGAGAGAAAGAATAAGGTCAAGGACAGAATCTTCAATCAATCAAGGAGTATTTATTAAGTACTTAGTAGGTGTCTAAGAACTATGTGCTAGGCACTGGGCATACAAGTAAATAAGAATTCAATAATTCCTACTCAGGAGGAGTTTACATCACAATAGGGGAGACAAGAAGTATATATTAAAATGTATACAGCATAAACATAAATTTAATAAAATAGATATATATTTGAAGCAGTTAAATACAAAGTAGTAAGCAAGGAAGGCCCAACAAAGCAGTGGAGAGAGAAGGCACAGTTAGGTAGGAGGAGAGAGTGATAGTGCAGAAGTCAGTGGAGGAGAGTATGAAGAAAGAAGAGGAGATGGGAGAGGGTCCAAGGAGAATGAGGAAGGCAAAAAGGTTTGGGTTGTAAATGACTTTGATAAGAACCTCTTTTAATATTATGGTGAAGACAGAAATTGGGTTGCAAATGGTTAAAGAATGAAAGATTGCTGAAACTTTAAATGTAAATGACTCATTCTGGAACCTTGACATTAAAGAGAAGAAGAAATCAGGTGGTGGCTAAGGATGACATCAGGGTTGAAGAAAGGTTTGTGTGCCATTTTGGGCTTTGTTTTGTTTTGTCTTTGCAGAATGAGAGAAAATATTTATAGCTAAGGTCAAAGGAGCCAATATAGAGGGGGACAGGGAAATTGAAGATAAAAGAGAAAACTGAAGATACAGATTATAGGAGGAGACAGTGAGGGATGGAAATAAAGCCACAGGTTCAAGAGAAACACCTCGGCTTTTGAGATAGAAGGGAAGGAGAAGTGATAAATTGAGAGTTTTGAGATTAGGGGAGAAATGATGAAAGAGCTTATATTTTATGGCATTGATATTTTCAGTAAAGTAAGAATTTACTCCATTTATTGGAGTGGAGTATGGGGGTTTAAAGTAAGTAGAAAAGGCTTTGAATACTCATTGTGATGAATATAATGATGAGTAAATCTGGGATAGATAAAAGGATTTTCCAGCACCACTGGGGGTCCAGTTGAAGATGGAAATGATGATTGTTATGTCAAAGAGCCTTAATGAAAAAAAAAATTTGGGGGGGAGGGGCATTAACAACCTTACTTTAATCAATCAAACATATCATTTACCATTTTCAGGGGAAAGTCAGCACCCCGAGCTTCAGAGTATACAGACAGAAGTTACAAGAAAACAGAAAAGTATATCAAGCAGACAGGTCTCCAAACTGTCCAAATATTACTTCCATACCAAATCAAAGTTACCAGAGAGGGAAGAATCAACATCTGGGTTTTGCAAAGCTGGGGAGCTCTCAACAATGGCTGCCCAGAGTATCATCTGGTGAAATCACACAACATTTCTCAAAGTGAGCCCCAAAGCAAAGCCTCACATCAGGGCTTATATAGCCTTCTCTTGGATCAGAGAATGTAACAACCTTCTTTTTTAAATTTTTTTTAATTTTTTAATTACTTTGTTTCCTTTTAGTTTACAGGATTCAATTCCACAATTCCTTGAGTTTCATATTTTGTCCCCCTCCCTCTCCTCCCCCATGGAGGGGACATAGTCAAGTATAGGATCCATAAATACTTTCACATTATACATTAGTCAGGTTATAAATACGGATTGTATCAGATGGAATGAAAAATGGTAAAGAGGACATAAAACCAAACAAGAGAAGGAAAAAGATCAGGTATTTTGCTTCCACCTGGATATAAACTCAGTTCTTTCTAGTTTTTTCCCTGGATGCACATATTTCTCTCCATCATGAGTCTTTTGGGATTGACTTATATCACTGCATTGCTGAGAAGAGTCAAGTCTATCAAAGTTGGTCATCACACATAACGTTGTGTCTGTAATTGTGTACAAATTTCTCCTGGTTCTACTCTTCTCACTCAGCATCAATTTGTATAAGCCTCTCCAGGTAAATATGAAGACCATCTGCTCCTCGTTTCTTATAGCACAATAGTACTCCATAACATGCATACACCACAACTTGTTCAGCCATTCCCCAATTGATGGGCACCCCCTTAATTTCCAATTCTTTGCCACCACAAAAAGAGTTGCTATAAGCATTTTTGTACATATGAGTCTTCCTCCCACTTCCATGATCTCTTTGGGATATAACCCTAGTAGTGGTATTGTTGGGTCAAAGGATATGAAAGTATTTATAGCCCTTTGGGCATAATTCCAGATTTCTCTCCAGAAAGGCTGGATCAGTTCACAACTCTACCAGCAATGCATTAGTATTCCAATTTTCCCACATCCTCTCCAACATTTGTCACTTTCTTGTTTTGTCATCTTAACCTTTCTGACTGGTGAGATGTGTGTAATGGAAATGCAAATTTAAAGATCTTCCCTGCCCTTAGGCCCTTTGATAGGCTTAAGAGACTCTGAGAACCTTCCTTGATTTGAAAATATACTCTGCCTCCTAATAGGCTGAATGTGGTCACATGGAGCCTGTGGCAGGAGGCTTGGTTTTCAGGAATGCCCACACCTTGATGCTGTGTGATTGGACAGTGGGTCAAGAGGGTGGTTATATTCTCTGACCCAGGAGAAGGCTATATAATCCCTGATGTGAGGCCTTGCTTTGGGGCTCACTTTGAGAAGTGTTCTGTGATTTGATCAGATGAGACTCTGGGAAGCCATTGGTGAGAGTCCCCCGGATTTGAAAAACCCAGATGTTGATTTGGTATGGATGTAATGGTTGGACAGTTTGGAAACCTGTCTACTTGATCTATTTCTCTGTCTTGATAATTCTGCCTGTATACTCTGGGTGCTGACCTTTTCCCCCTGAACTAGGTAAACAATATATATTTGACTGATTAAAGTAAGCTTGTTAACCCATTTTGAGTTGCTATCCTTTAACAAAGCAGATCTAAGAACCTGTGTTGGCAGCCACCCTGAGGATGCTGGGGTGCTTGATGATACAATGTGGTACCTCAGAGTTGTTTTGATTTGCATTTCTCTAATCAATAGTGATTTAGAGCATTTCTTCATGTGCTTGTAGATATCTTTAATTTCTTTCTCTGAAAATTGCCTGTTCGTATCCTTTGACCATTTATCAAATGGGGAATGACTTGTATTCTTATAAATTTGACTCAATTCTCTGTATATTTTAGAAATGAGTCATTTGTCAGAGACATAAGTTGTGAAGATTCTTTCCCAATTTCCCACCTCCCTCTTAATGTTGGTTACATTGGCTTTGTTTGTACAGAAGCTTTTCAATTTCATGTAGTCAAAATTATTCATTTTACATTTTATAATGATCTCTAATTCTTGTTTGGACATAAAGTCTTTCTCTCTACAAAAGTCTGACAGGTAAATTATTCCTTGTCTTATGAGACTGCTTACATTATCAACCTTTATACCTAGATCACACACCCACTTAGACTTGATTTTGGTATAGGGTGTTAGATCCTGGTCTATGCCCAGTTTCTGCCATACTATATTCCAGTTTTCCCAGCACTTTTTGTCAAATAGCGAATTCTTATCCCCAAAACCAGGGTCTTGGGGTTTGTCAAACAATAGATTGCTATAGTCATTGACTTCTGAATCTCGTGTGCCTAATCTATTCCATTGATCCACTCCTCTATTCCTCAGCCAGTACCAAGTAGTTTTCATGACTGCTGCTTTATAATGCAGATTGAAATCTGGTATAGCTAGTCCACCTTCCCTAGCATTTCTTTTCATTAATTCCCTTGATATTCTGGACCATTTATTTTTCCAATTCTTTCTGGACAAAATTCTTCCTTTAATTTTGTTACTATTTTTTCTAACTCTATAAAGTAGTTTTTTGGTAAATTAATTGGTATGGCACTAAATATATAATTTAATTTAGGTAAAATTGTCATTTTTATTATATTAGCTCAACCCAGCCACAAGCAATTGATATTTTTCCAATTAGTTAGATCTGACTTTATTTGTGTGAAAAGTGTTTTGTAGTTGTGGTCATATAGGTCCTGGGTTTGTTTTGGCAGGTAGATTCCCAAATATTTTATGATGTCTACAGTAACTTTAAATGGGATTTCTCTTTCTATCTCTTGCTGTTGAATTTCACTGGAAATATATAGGAATGCCGAGGATTTATGTGGGTTTATTTTATATCCTGCAACTTTGCCAAATTTATTTATTGTCTCAAGTAGTTTTTTACTTGATTCTCTAGGATTCTCTAAGTATATCATCATATCATCTGCAAAGAGTGATAGCTTGGTCTCTTCTTTGCCTACTTTGATTCCTTTGATTTCTTTTTCTTCTCTAATTGCTACTGCTAACATTTCTAGTACCAGATTGAATAAGATGGATGATAGTGGACACCCTTGTTTTACCCCTGATCTTATGGGAAATGCTTCTAGCTTCTCCCCATTACATATAATACTTGCTGATGGCTTTAAATAGATGCTACCTATTATTTTAGGGAAGGCTCCATTTATTTCTACACTTTCTAATGTTTTTAATAGGAATGGATGTTGTATTTTGTCAAAAGCCTTTTCTGCATCTATTGAGATGATCATGTGGTTTCTGCTAGTTTTATTGTTGATATGATCAATTATACTCATAGTTTTAGTAATATTAAACCATCCTTGCATTCCTGGAATAAATCCTACCTGATCAAAGTGTATTGTTCTTGAGATAAGTGACTGTAGTCTTTTTGCTAGTATTTTATTTAGAATTTTTGCATCTACATTCATGAAGGATATTGGTCTATAAATTTCATTCTCTGTTTTATCTCTTCCTGATTTAAGTATCAGTACCATATTTGTGTCATAAAAAGATTTTGGTAGGACTCCTTCACTAATTTTCCCAAATAGTTTGTAGAGTATTGGAATCAATTTTTCTTTAAGTGTTTGATAGAATTCACTAGTAAATCCGTCTGGCCCTGGAGATTTTTTCTTAGGGAGTTGACTGATGGCTTGTTCAACTTCTTTTCCTGAGATGGGGTTATTTAAGTAATTTACTTCCTCTTCAGTTAATCTGGGCAACTTGTATTTTTGTAAATATTCATCCGTTTCCCTAAGATTGTCAAATTTATGTTCATACAATTGGGAAAAATAATTCCTAATTATTGTTTTGATTTCCTCTTCATTGGAGGTAGATTCAGCCTTTTCATTTTTGATACTCATAATTTGGTTTTCTTCTTTCTTTTTTTTAATGCTTTATTAACTTCTGATATACATCATTCGTTTCTGCCAGATTTTGAGTTACAAATTTTCTCCCCATTTTTCCCCTACCCATCACCCCAAAATAGCAGTCCCACAGGATATCCCCTCCTCCAATCTGCTCTATCCCATATTATCTCCCATACCCCTTTCGACATTTCCAGTGGATCTCTATGCCTCAGTGCCTGTATATCTTATTTCCCAATTACATGTAAGATGGTATTAATAATAGTATACACACACACATATTTGATTTTAAAACTTTCAGTTCCAGATTCATTCCCTTCCTTCCTTATCACCCACACTTACTGGGAAGATAAGCAGTTCAGCATAGGTTGTACATGTGTGGCTAATGCAAAACAATAACATAGTAGATATATTGTAAAAGTCTGACTATATTTCCCTCCCTCCTATTCTCTACTTTGATCCTGTCCCTTTTCAAAAGTGGGTGCTTCTAACTTCCCTACCCCCCAGCCTGCCCTCCCTTCCATCATCCCCCCTCTCATCCCCTTCCCCCGCTATTCTCCTGGAGGGTGAGATCCCCTATTTAGTGTGTATTTCCCTCCCTCCTCAACCCAGATTCAATAGGAATAAGGTTGACCCATTCCCTTTTGCCTTCCTATTCTTCCCCTCCATTGTAACCATTTTCCCTTGCCTCTTCTGTATGAGATAGTTTACCCCAATCTGTCTCTCCCCATCTCCTCTCATATTCCTCTCACCTCTTAATTTCACCTTTTAAGTATCATCCCTTCCTGATAAATTGGTCCTGTGCCCTCTATCTATGTATACCTGTAAACATATATACACACATTCACATATGTATTCATATGCCCATATACCCTCATATATAGATATGTGTATACACACACACACACACACACATACATTTCTAATCCCTTCAACTACTGAGAAAAGTTTCATAAGTTACAATTATTGTTTTTCCATGTAGGAATGTTAATAGTTCAACTTTGATATTTTCCTTATGATTTCTTTTCCCTGTTTACCTTCTCATGCTTCTCTTGCTTCTTGTATCTGAATGTCAAATTTACTTTTCAACTCTGTTTTTTTTTTTTTCCAGCAAGAATGCTTGAAAGTCCTCTATTCCACTGAATGGACCATATTTTCCCCTGAAACATTATACTCAGTTTTGCTGGGTAGGTGACTCTTGGTTTTAATCCCAGCTCCTTTGACCTCCGGAATATCATATTCCAAGCCCTTCGATCCCCCAGTGTAGAAGCTGCCAGATCCTGGGTTATCCTGATTGTGTTTCCACAATATTCAAATTGCTTCTTCCTGGCTGCTTGTAATATTCTCTCCTTAATCTGGGAATTCCAGAACCTGGCTATAATATTCCTAGGAGTTTTCTTTTTGGGATCTTTTTCAGGAGGTGATCGGTGGATCCTTTTAACTTCTATTTTGCCCTCTGGCACTAAAACATCAGGGAAGTTTTCTTTGAGAACTTCCTGGAGGATGATTTCTAGATTCTTACTTTGGTCATGGCTGTCAGGTAGTCCAATAATTTTTAAATTATCTCTCCTGGATCTATTTTCCAGGTCAGTGGTTTTTTCCCATGAGATATTTCACATTTCCTTCTATTCTTTCATTTGTTTGGATCTGTTTAATAGCATCTTGATTTCTCATAAAGTCATTAGCTTCCATTTGCTCCAATCTAATTCTGAAGCAATGTTTCTGCTCAGTGAGCTTTTCAGATTCTTTTTCCATCTGGAAAATTTGGCTTTTTAAGGCATTCTTCTCCTCATTGCCTTTTTGAGCCTCCTTTGCCTTTTGAGTCAGTCTGTTTTTTAAGGTATTATTTTCTTCAGTCAAGCTGTTGACTCTCATTTAATAATTTTCTTGCATTGTTCTCATTTCTCTTCCCAATTTTTCCTCCACTTCTCTTATCTGCTTCTTAAGATCCTCTATGGCCTGTAATCAGCTTATATTTTCCTTTGAAGCTTTTGGTGCAGGAGTTCTGACTTCACTGTTTTCCTCCTGTTCCATGCTTTGCTCCTTTTTGTACCCAAAATAGGAACATAATGTTGGAATCTTCTGTCTGCTTTGTTTCCTTTGCCTGCTCATTTTGCCACTCAATTACTTGACTTATGGGCTTTTTGCCACAGTTGGACTCTGCCACCAGACAGGGGAGCTTTCGTACCATACGCTGGGGTTTTCTCAGCTGCCAGAGGTATTAGATGGGTGCCCTCTCTGAGGTCTCCACACACTTTGGCAAGCTGGACACACACCCCATGACCTCCACCCTAGACCGCAATCCACATCCAAGCAGGTTAAAGGAAGCGCGATTACCCCTCAGACTGGTGCTTTGTCCCCCTAGACTCTTCAGGCCAGGAGCTGAAGTTGTCACGTGTCACTGGCTGGCTGTGCCAATGTCTCAGTGGCTTCTTGCCCCCGTGGTAAAAGCCTCGCACTCCCACTTACTGGTCCCAAATTCTAGACTTTACTGGCCTCTCACTTTGTCCTTCGCATCTATGTGTTGATAAATCTGGAAAAGGCCTCAGCTGCTGCTGATCTGGAGTCCCTCAGGCCAGCAGCTGGTCAGACCTGCCCGGGGGCTAAAGCCTTGGCATGGGGCTGGGCTCTGCTCCCAGAGCAGTGCTCTGGATTCCTGCCAGCCTGTCCTCAGTGGGAGGTTAGCTTCTCTGTGTCATTTTGTGGGTTCTGCAGCTCCAAAATTTGTTTAGAGTTCCCTTTTTACATGGATTGGGGAAGGTGGAAGCCAGAGAAGTGGGGAGGTCTTGCTTCTACTCCATCTTTCTTTCTTTTTTTTTTTATCATATTGACTAAGGATCTATCAATTTTGTTGGTTTTTTCATAAAACCAGCTCTTAGTTTTATTTATTAATTCAATAGTTTTCTTGATTTCAAATTTATTAATCTCTCCTTTGGTTTTCAATATTTCTGATTTAGTATTTAATTGGCGATTTTGAATTTGTTCTTTTTCTAGGTTTTTCAATTGCATGCCCAATTCGTTGACCTCCCTTTTCTCTAATTTAATCATGTATGCACTGAGGGATATAAATCTTCCCCTAAGAACTGCCTTTAATGCATCCCACAGATTTTGGTATGTTGTCTCATTATTATCATTCTCTTGAATGAAATTACTGATTGTTTCTATAATTTCTTCTTTGACCCACTCATTCTTTAGGATTAAATTGTTTAAATCCCAATTAGTTTTTAGTGTGTCTTTCCATGGCCCTTTATTGCATATAATTTTTATTGCATCATGATCTGAGAAGGATGCATTTAATATTTCTGCCTTACAGCATAGAATTGTGAGGTTTTTATGCCCTAGAACATGGTCAGTTTTTGAGTATGTGCCATGAACTGCTGAGAAGAAAGTATATTCCTTTTTATCCCCATTCAGTTTTCTCCAGAAATCTGTCATACCTATCCCCTCTAAAATCCTATTTACCTCCTCAACTTCTTTCTTGTTTATTTTGAGGTTAGATTTATCAAGTTCAGAGAGGGGGAGTTTAAGGTCTCCCACTAGTATAGTTTTGCTATCTATTTCTTCCTCTAATTTCTTTACCTTCTCCTCTAGGATTTTGGATGCTATACCACTTGGTGCATATATGTTAAGTAATGATATTGCTTCATTCTCGATGGTGCCTTTTAACAGGATATAGTTTCCTTCCTTATCTCTTTTAGTTAGGTCAATTTTTGCTTTTGCTTTATCTGAGGTAAGCATTGCTACCCCTGCTTTTTATACTTTAGCTGAGGCATGATATATTTTACTCCAGCCTTTTACCTTTAACCTGTGTATATCCCTCTGTTTCAGATGTGTTTCTTGTAAACAGCATATTGTAATATTATGATTTCAAATCCAATCTGCTATTCATCTCTGTTTTATGAGAGAGTTCATTCCATTCACATTTACAGTTATGGTTGTTATCTGTTTCTTTCCCTACATCCTATTCCTGCCCCTGTTAATGTTCATATTTTCCCCCTTTCTCCCTTCCCCCCCTTAATTGTTTTCATTTTGACCACCTTCTCCTTCAGTATTCCCTTACCAGGCCCCCTCCCTTTTACTCCCCTTTCCCCTTACTTCTTCCCTCCCTACTAACCATCCCCCCTTTTTGTAGCCCTTTCCCCCTCCTACTGCCTGTAGGATATTTTTATACTTAATGGAGTATGTTATTTCTTCTTCACACCAAGAGTGACAGGAACAAATCTCATGCAAAGCTCCTCTCCCTCCCCTCTTTCCCTCTAAAATCATACTTTTTGCGTTTCTTCTCCATAGTTTCTTCTCTATGCTTAACTGGTTGTCATTCCCTCCTTGCACCAGAACTAATGAGGGAAAAACTCATATGATTCCCATCTCCCTCCCTTCTTTTCCTCTGCTTTACAGTTTTTATGCCTCTTTGTGTGGCATGATTTACCCTTTTCCACTTCATTCACTCATTTTCTTCCATTGCACTCCCTTTGTAGCCCTTAATAAGATTTTTTAAATCATCATTTTGTGTGTTTTATACTCATACCCTCTACTTGTCTATAACCAATTTGCTCTTATCAAATAGCAGGGTGTGTATGTTTTCCTTTCTACATCACTGTCGCATCTCATAATTGGAGGTTGAATTTTCCATTGAGTTCTGGCTTTTTTATCAAGAAGGTCTGGAACTCTGTTATATTGTTGAATGACCATCTCTTTGCCTGGAAGAATATACTCAGTCTCGCTGGGTATGTGATCCGTGGTTGTAACCTGAGCTCTTTTGCCTTCTGGAAAATTGTATTCCACTGCCTCTGATCTTTCAGTGTAGAGGCTGCCAAATCCTGTGTGATCCTCACTGTAGACCCTTGATATTGGAATTGTTTCTTTCTGGCCACTTGAAGTATTTTCTCTTTTATCTGGTAGTTCTGGAGTTTGGCCACAACATTTTCAGGACTTTTCAGTTTGGGATCTCTTTCAGCAGGTGTCTGGGGCATTCTCTCAATTTCTATTTTACCCTCAGGTTCTAGTATCTCAGGGTAATTTTCCTTCACGATCTCTTGGAGAATGTTGTCCAGGCTCATTTTTTCATCATGATTTTCTGGTAGGTCTATGATTCTCAGATTATCTCTCCTGGATCTCTTTTCCAGGTCAGTTACTTTTTCTTTGAGATATTTTACCTCTTTTTCTAATTTTTCATTCTTATTGTTTTGATTGACTAATTCTTGGTTCCTCATAGAGTTATTTGTTTCAATTTGGTTGATTCTAGTTTTTAGTAAATCATTTTCCTTGGTTAATTTTTGGAGCTCCTTTTCCATATCATATACTTTTCTTTTTAGATAAATATTTTCTTCATTATAATGTTTTTCTAATTCTGCTATTTTGGTTTTGAGAGAATTATTCATTTTCTCTTCTATCTCTCTAATTTTGTTTTCAAAGTTTCTTTTGATTTCATGTAGGAGAGCTTTCTGTGCTTGGGACCCATTCCCTGTTGAAGTTTCAGCTTTGGGTGTGGAGTCCACATTGTCTCCCTCTGAGTTTGGCTCTTCCCTCTGAGGATAGTAGGACTCCAGAGTCTTTGTCTTTGTAGTCTGCTTTCTACCCATTTTGAGGCAAGGCTCTAGCCACGCCCTTCCTCTAGGGATCCCAAGCCTTTACTATAGAGGGTTTTACCCTGGGGCAAGAATTACTATGTTTTCAGGGTCAGAGGGGGGTTTGGAGCAGGTGAGGTTCACTCTGTCATCCTGGTCTTTGGAAGTCCTGATAGGGGCTTT
>NW_027185889.1:18394928-18399168 GCF_028583685.1 Petaurus breviceps papuanus | reverse complement strand
CCCCTTCTGGGCCTGCCTCTTGAAAAAAATTCTTAATGAAAAACAAATCATGTCAGACTATTCTCATTTGTTTTATTGGCAAGGTTACTAAACTGGTAAATTAGGGAAATGTTCTAGTTAAAGTTTTACCTAATTTTTGCAGTCAACAAGCACATATTAAGCACTTACTATATGCCAGGAACTATGCTAAGTTCTGGGGACACACAGAAAAACAAATGACAGTCCCTATTCATGAGGTCCAACTTTTGATAGAGACTCACCTACTTCTCTGATGGTCAAAATGGAAACATATGTTATAGGAGGAAACAAGTTTGGAGGGTTCCGAAGTCACTGAATGATTAGACCCAAAGATAAACGGCATCTTGGGAGAGAGGAAGTCACTAGTGCAGTTCATCAGAAAAGTGATTCATTGAGATTCCTCTTATGAAGAGATAACGCCTGGTGACAACAATTTATTGGACTAATATAAGAGGAAGACCAGGAAAGAGTCCGTTGCTGAAAAGGGGATTAGTATTAAAAGTTAAAGGAAAAGATTCCCAGAATTATGAACACAGCATTGGAAGGGACCTCAAAAGCTACCTACTCCAATATGTAAAAAATACCCTTGATAAGATTTCCAGAAAATTATCACTTCGTTTTTGCTTGAAAATGTCTGGAGAGGGGAAGGCTACCTATTTCCTTTTGGAATAGCTCTACTTGATAAGTTTTTTTTTTTTCCCTTTCTTATATAAGGCCTGAAACTTCTTCTGTATAACTTCTATTAGTTGTTCCTTTTCTGTCCTTAGTGAACAAGCAAAACAAGTTTAAACTCTCTTCCGTATCCCAGCTGTCCACTTACCCAAAGGCAAGTGTCATTTCTGCTCTCTTTTCTTCTCTAGACCTAGTTCATCCCTCATTCAAATGGTTATCTCAAAATCTTGATGTTCAGCAACAGACCTCCAACCACTAACCTGTGATCCTGGTTGCCCTCCTCACACCATTTTCTAGTTTACTGGTGGCCCTATAAAATGTGGAGCCCAGAACTAAACCTACTATTCTGGAGTGCATTGAGATGGTTACTTCCTTGGTCCTGAATCTTATGCCTCTCTCATTCAGCCTAAGATCACATTCTTTCAGGTACATTATTACCGTCATGGACAGCTAGGTGGAACAGTAGATAGAATATCATGCCTAGAGGCAGCAAGATTTATCTTCCTGAGTTCAAATTTGGCTTACTAGCTCTGAGACCCTGGGCAAGTCACTTACTCCTGTTTGCTTCAGTTCCTTCAGCTATAAAATAATCTGGAGAAGGAAATGGCAAACCATTCCAGTATCTTTGCCAAGAAAATCCCCAATGGGGTCGTGAAGACTAAAAAAAAAAGACTGAGCAATAGCAAAAATGTTACCCTCTCATGGCAGTTCCTCTTTCCTTTTCTCTTTTACTTGCTAGCTTTTGTTTTTGTTACATTAACATTACCAAATGCATAAACAAAAACAAACAACAACAATAGAAAGAAAGATATTAAGAGACAAAAAAGCCTTTCAGTAAGACTAACCTATACATTAATGGATTCTGACAATATATGTAATGTTCCATTACCCATAGCCCTTACCTCTAAAAAGGAGGGTGGGGAGTAACTTTTCTCAGCTCATCTTCGGGGTCAAACTTTGTCATTAAGGTCACAGCTAGGACCCAGTTAGTGAGAAACATTCCCTGAAGTGGTTTCATTATTCAAATCCACACTACACATTTCCATTGGGCTGGAAATAATGATCATATTTTACATAATCATGTCTTTGAATAGTGTGAATTCAAATGCATAGGATCACTTCAGGGGATTCATTATTCTCCCTAATTGGGAACTTAGCCCCACAAAGCACTCTGTTGTCATCTTCTTGTGGTTTCCATTTGCACCATGTTGTCATTTTGTATCTTTTTCTTCTCTATCTGTTTACTTCACTTTCTGTATCAGTTCACATCTATCTTCCTGTTCATTCCAATATTCTTTATATTTATCATTTCTTATATTCAGGTACCTCAGTTTCCTTAGCCCTTCTTCAACTGATAAGCAGAGTCTAACAAGCAACTAACAAGTGACAGAACCGTTCCAAGTCAGCCCTGGCTGTCCAGTGGGAGAGATGGTGTTTACAGGGTTAGGCTGACATAGTTGATAGAACTCAGAAATGGGGGCACAGGAATTGAATAAGGCTCATTTCTACCATATATACAAGCTCATCCTTGTTCTACACTAAGAGGCAGGAGAATTAGGCTTCCTTGTGGAAAATTCAGAGGGTGCTTGATAGTCCTGTTAATATGGAGTCCACAATAATTCCTAATATAAATCCCCCACACTAAGTTCCAAGAAGAGAAAAGGGCCCTATGGCCTGCTGACCAAATATAACCAAATTGTGTTTATTACTTCCTGTTCAGGACAAAAAGCAAATCTTAATGGGCTATGTGGGAAGAATTGATCCATGAAGCAATCTGGTAAGAATTGCCAACAGCTTACTGAGAATTAAAGTAATAACAGAAAACTGTCTGAAGCAGTTCAGGAGAGTAACCATCAGTGAAAGTTACATCATTTAGTGAGAAATAAAAAAGAGACCCAGAGCAATAATCCTGAGGCTAAGATTTCAGAAGGAAATTTCAGGGACTATAGAAATTTTCTTTGTCTATGTCTTTCTGTCTGTCTCTGGCTATCTCTATCACTGTCTCTTTAACATTCTTTCTCCATCTTTATCTCTCTGTCTTGCTGTCTTTCGATGTCTCTCTCTTACCCCATCCTCTCTCTCTGTCTCTGTGTCTCTGTCTCTGTCTCTCTCTCACTCTCTGTCTCTGTCTCTCTTTCTGTCTCTCTGTCTGTCTCTCTCTGTCTCTCTCTCTCTCTCTTTCTCCCATGAGGGAAAACCTTCACATCATTACCAAACTCAGCATGCAATTAAAAAGGCAGTCATTGCTGACCATAATTTCATTAAATCGATTTTCCTCAAAGATATTTGCAGCTCCTCTGAGGTTTAGAAGTGAAACCAGCTTCCAGATTATTCATTTTCCCCTACAAATATGTGCAAACTGAGATTGGTATTGCTGGCTCACTCATGAATGCTGAGTGCCTGACATTGATTTATTTTCTACTCATAGAAAAGAGCGTTCTAAATGAATGGGTGCTATCCACACAGGTCCTAGTGGCCCAATACCCTAAACCTTATAAGACCATTACAATAGCACCCTTTGTGTATTATTTCCAAAGAAATCCTCAGGATTACCCAGGCACAGAGTCTCAACTGCCTTCAAATTGAGCCCTGCACTCTGCAGAGGAGGGCTAAGGCATATGGTATGGTCTGTGGAAGTTGCATCTGTCACTGCCTATGAATGAATGAATGAATGAATGAATGAATGAATGAATGAATGAATGAATGAATGAATGAATGAAACAAATACATGAAACACTATGGGCCCAAAACTGTGATTTGTTGGGGATACAAATACAAGAGCAAAACATTCATGGCACACAAGACTTTACATTCTAGTAAGAGGTGACAACACATAGAGATGGGTACTCCTGTTCCCTCATTCTATGATCCAGCTGACCTGGTCTTCTCTCTGCTTCTCATATATGACTCTCCACCTCCCATCTCTGTCTTTGCCCTTGCCATCCCCCTGGTCTGAAACTTACTTGCTCCTCATCTCTGACTCATATAACCACTCTCTTTCTTTGAGTCATTAAGTCAAGAACAACCTTCTACATAACACCTTATCCAATTCTATCTCCAATTTCTATGGTCCTCCTCAAACTATTAATTTTTATTTTAATATTAGTTTTAATTTTCTTTATATTCTATATATAGGAATTGTTTCATCTTTTATATTTATTTCTATATCCAGCTAAGCACAATACATGACACAAAATACATGATTCATAAATGCTTGTTGATGTGATCATTGATTGACTGACTGATCAAAAGGTCCTGAGGTCTTAGGGTACAACATTACAGCAGACAGTTCACCACTGCTGGGGACAAGCTGATGGTTGAGAGTCAATACTAGGGTTTTACTTCAGACAGAAGCTATACATGGCCTTCTCCCTTATGTACTATTAACATCTTGCTAATAGGGTGTTTCCTGTTCAGAGCATGTAATGGAATGAGTCTTCTTGGGTGACTCATAATGCAGGACTTAAGTTCCTCTGTGCATCTGTAAATTAATCTACAAAATGAAGAAGAAGAAGAAGAAGAAGAAGAAGAAGAAGAAGAAGAAGAAGAA
>NW_027185889.1:18384715-18394918 GCF_028583685.1 Petaurus breviceps papuanus | reverse complement strand
AAGAAGAAGAAGAAGAAGAAGAAGAAGAAGAAGAAGAAGAAGAAGAAACTTAGCATAGGGTTATATATAATAACAAATTGTCAATGGGGAAGTAACAGAAGGTAGCTTATTTCTCCCTCTCCTTCTCCTGTTTGAGTAATTGTGGAAAATCATGTCAATGTTTTCTGGAAGTTATATATGACAGCAAGTGAGGTGGTAAATGGTAGAAATTTAAGAACATTGCAGGGGGGGGAGAGCTAGCAAGAAGAGAATTCAGGATGTTGGGGAAAAGAGAGAAAGATGAGGGGCATGTTTGCCACATTCTTACATAGGGAAAACAAGGAAAATTGGGAAATTGCCTTAACCTAAGAAATTGGTGGGTCAGGTGGCCATGTGATAGACCTCAGGCTGAGCATGTAGAATGGAAAAAAACTGGAGAGATAGAAGGAGGAAGGATGTTAACCTTGGATAAGCCAAGACAGGATTTTAAGGAGAGAATCTCCTCCAGGGAATAAAGCTGAAAGGGACCTCAAAGGCCATGCAGTCTGATATGGTTTTTTTTTTTTTTTGCTTTTTGGAGGGCAATTGGGGTTAAATGACTTGCCCAAGGTGCGGCTAGGTTTTGTGTGTGTGTGTGTGTGTGTTGAGTGTCTGAGGCTGGATCCGAACCCAGGTCCTCCTGACTCCAGGGCTGGTGCTCTATTCGCTGTGCCACCTAGCCTCCTGAAACACTTTCTTAAAGACATGGAAGTGAATGCTTCCATTCTACTACATTGACTTTTGGAGATTTAACATCAATTTGATGGTTTGTATACATATTTGGGACCAATGGGTGCCCGTTCATCGGGTTGGTTTGTTTTCCTCCTGTAATAAAATTTTCATTTGTTTTATCCTGAAGTGCATATTTACTAAGGGAGTTGTGGTCTCAGTAAATTGGCAGGTACATAAACAATTTTCCCAAATTTCTGGAGTGAGGCAACAAGGGATAAGGATACAGACTGGCCCTGTGATTTTGTTGATGTGGGAAACTCTCAGGTAAGAAAGTTTCTTCCACCAGTACAGGTTTGTTTAGAGTACTGAGAGGACAAGTTACTTACAAAGTCACACAGCCAGAATGTGTGGTAGAACTTGGGTATGAATTTCAAGAAATATGTAGTATTCCAGATAACATACAGGTTCTACAAACTTTTTGAAGGTGTACAGAATATTTTGTCTTCAGCTTTTGGTCACCAATGTACAATTCATTTCTAATTTCTTCTTCATCCATGTCAGGATTTCTTCTTTGTTCTCTAAAGCAGAGTTTGAAAGAATGAGAAGTGAATGCATTAAAGAACTTACCCAATAGACATAGCTAAAACCATGCCTGTCCTCCACTGATAATGCATAATATGGATATTCTACCAAAAAATAACTACTGTTGTCTACAAAATAATTGTTAGATAAATAAATGCAACTGTTATGACTAATGGTTGAATCAGACCAATACTGAGAGAAGAGGGTTGTATCCAATATTAGCATCTAAGGCAAGACCATCGTTGCTTCAAGTTACCAAAATTAAAATTATTTCTCCTACTTGAGGAAGGACTGCAGACAGCTAGCATTTATTAAATACTTACTATGTGCCAGGCATTAGGTTAAGTACTCAGACTCTTAGAGGTTAGGAAGATAAATTTAACATGACTATTAACATGTAAAAATTAAAACCCTGGGATATAATTGTGATGAGTAGGGTCATGTAACTGGATGCAGAAGTAGATATTGATCTCCTATTGGTTCATCTGACAATCAAAGCTTTCAACCCTAAATGATGATATGGTAGCAGAAAGCATTGTCATCTCCAGGCACCAC
Source organism: Petaurus breviceps papuanus (assembly GCF_028583685.1). Classification (NCBI taxonomy): domain Eukaryota; kingdom Metazoa; phylum Chordata; class Mammalia; order Diprotodontia; family Petauridae; genus Petaurus; species Petaurus breviceps. Next base: position 18,393,091 of record NW_027185889.1, on the reverse strand, counting down.
TAATGCAGGGGCTCACTATCAAAGTAACTGTTTTTATTTTATGTAAAAGCACCCCTTATTGCAAAATATTGTTATATTTTAAATATTATGATCTCTATATTATTGAGCATAGAAAATAAATAGCAAAAACTTAAACAAATAATAACATATGCGCATTCTAAGTGCTCTATTTTTTCTATCCAAATATTTCATCTTCACCTAAATCACTAGGGTATCTTTCCTGTTTCATAGAGAATATAATTTATAACCTTTTAATGAGAAGCTATAAGACAAATAACTATCCATACTCCGTTTGGCTTTGTTCTTCAACGTGTTTTTCCCTTGGTTCTAGCTCTGCATTCAGGGCACCTCCTGAGGTATCAGAATTTAAGTGTTGGATTGTCTGCTTATTAATTACTGTTCTTAAGCTTATCTCTATCTTAATTAACTACTTATGTTTCTAGTGCTGAAAAAGGATGACTCTGTGTCCATTTCACACTGGACTCAACTACACACTAAAACTCAAAGAGAAAAATTATAGTTACCATCCTTTCTCTTCCATTACTTTGGCTTACTTTTTGTCCTATGTGTGATGTTTTCTTGCCATTTTCTGTCATTCCACAGACCAGCTACTATTACAGAAAATATGATAGAGTAACAGGACAACGAATAGCATCCTCACATCTCTATGGGAACACTAACTCATGCTCTCATTTTTTTCAGTTGGAGAGTATTTGTTTAAATTTACCACTAGAATATGCTCAGAATTAGGTTATGAGCTAAAATCAGATTTTTTTTCAGCTCTTTATCTCAAGATATATATTTGAGAGGCAGAATGATATAGTGGAAAAATTAGGGAAAATATTCAAATCTTGCCATCAAAGACAGCAAATCAGACATTGCATAACCAAGAAAAAGTCATTTCACCCCTAAGGTCCTCTATTTCCTCTTCCGTAAAATGGGGGTATTTATACCTGTACAATCTACCTCACATTTTTGTCATGAAGAAAGTGCTTGCATGCCTTAAAGTGTTTTTATCAAACTAAGTGACTAGCAATCCAGAGCAGTTCAACCAATATACATTTTGCATACAATGTACATTACAATTTCTTAACAAACACAACAAATCCAGGAAGCTACATAGTAACATGGAAAGAGCATTATATTTGTAGTTAGAAGACTTGGGTTCAAATCTTGGTTTTGTCATTGACTAGCTGTGAGTCATTGGGTAAATCACTTAACCTTTCTGTAATGGGGTTTGTACTAAATGTCCTTTTAGGTCCTTTAGCTCTAAATCCTATGTAAGTCAAAATTGTTAAAAAATATTTATGTTTGCTTCATTCAGGGCAATTTAGAAAAGAAAAAAAAGCATCTAATGCTCAAAGGGAAACCCTTAGTTTGGTAGACGATCCACATTCTTTGACTCATATACTTCTTTCTATCTATAAGAACTGGTTTCATTCAGCTAACTTGAAGTGTTCTTTAAAAAGTTGAGAGTTTTAGCTTCACAGGTCCTCAGAAAGCAACTTTACTCTAAAATTTCAGTTCCTGTTTACTAGTTTAACAAGCTAGAGTTTATGACTGTGTTCCCTTTAAAAAGAAGCTCCTGGCTGTGAATGCCAGTGGGAGGTCTAATTTTCTGATTTGAGCTGTCTGGGTGACTTCTTCTAATTGAACTCCAACTGGGCACAAGATGTCTTCTCCTAATCCCTTGTCTGTTGTCTGATCAGTTGGGAAAAGGACATGAACCAAATATGAAGTACCTTGTGCTCACCTAGCATTTTCATTCCTAACGCTATTTCCTCTGCCAAATGCCAATGTACTCACCCCAACCTAGCAATGATGCAAATAAGTAAGTAAAATCTAGTGATGGATGCTGCTTAGTATTCCTGGTTTCCATATAGTCAAAATTTGCCCACAAGTTATCAAAGTTTTACTTAATTGCTTAGTTCTTTTAAAACCTTGGAACATGTTGTTTAGAATAAATATTCAATTCCTAAATAATTTTAAAGTCACTGTATGCAAATAGTTATTCTTGGTGCCAAGAATGCAAATATAATGACAAGTCCTTTATCTCAAGGAGCTTAAACTTGATTAGAGATATAATGCATTCATAAATGAGGTGGGGGGGAGATTTGAGGAGGGGAATAGATCTAATGGGTAGTGGGGGAATCAAGGCAAATTTTACAGAGCAGGTGGACATTGAATTGAATGATGAGGGAAGATCAAGACTGTGAGTAGTGGAGATAAGGAGGATATACATTCCAGGTATATGGGATAATATATACAAATGTGCAGAAAGTGATCAAATGCTAAATTTGGAACGCAGTTAACTGTTCTATTTGACTAGAATATAGAAGGCATGAAGGGAAACACTATGGAATAAGGTTAGAAAGGCATATCAAAGCCAGATTGTAAAGATTCTTAAACACCAACCAGGCTGAGGACTTTATAATTACCCTAAAGGCAATAAATAGAGAGCCACTGAAAGTTGTAAGCAGGATAGTGACATGCTCAGACTGTGATGGCCTTGATGTAGGAGCATCCATACTGATAAGATCTTAGAGGCATCAAAGGATTGAAGTGAAGTTTGGATCAGATAGAGGAAGAACTAGAAATGGAGATATCAATTAAAGGTTATTATAAAATCTAAATGAGATAATGTGGGCATAAAGTAGGTACTGCACTAGTGAGTAGAGAGAAAAATATGAATAAAAAGGACATTATGGAGGATGTATTGACAGTGTTTGACAGTTGGTTGACTATAGATAAAAAAACAGAAATTAAGGACTACCTTGGAGGTTCTGAAGGATGAATTCTGGGTAAATGGTGGTACACACAACAAATATAAGAGAGCTTGGAGATAGGGTATATTTAAGGGGAAAGATAATGGACTCCATTTGGTATTCCAGTCAACAAGCATTTATTTAATGCCTACCATTTGCCAGGTATTGTGCTAGTGGTCAAGGATACAAATACAAATAATGGGGGAAAACATCTCCACTCTCAAGGAGTTTCATTGATTTTAGACATGTTGAATTTGAAATGCTTAATGGATGTGTCCATTAGGCAGTTAAAGAAGGATATGGAACAGAAGTTTAGGAAAGGGACTAGAAATAGATAAATAGATATTAGTCATTTCTATAAAGACAATAGTATAGGGGATAGATAACTGAATTGGAAACCAGGAAGGTCTGGGTTCAAATCCTGCCCCTCCAAAAAATTAATTTCTCTGTTACCCATGACAAGTCACAACCTCTCAGAACTCAGATAGCCTTCTAAGAGTATAAGTTGCAAAAAAATGCCAATTTTAATTGATGGGGGGAGTTCCTTCATCCCAGAGAGCCTTATACCAATAAAATCACATATCTCTTTAGAAAGAGATATTACATGAACCCATGGGAGCAGAGGAAATCATGAAGATATGGAGAATAGACAGAAAATAGAAGGCATCCAGAGACAAAGGCTTAGTGGTCATTTATGCTAAGAAAACTAAATATAGACAATTATCATATTGAGAAGACTGAGGAGCAGTTGGATAGGAGAAGAGCTAAGAAAAACAGAGTGGGGCAGACAGCATCTAGAAAGAAAAGGTGCTTGAGTATGCCAGAAACAACAGAGGTGTCAGAGGATGAGGATAGGGAAAGGGGTCATCTAATTTGACAGATAAGAGACACTGATGACCTTTAAGAGAGCAGTGTTAGTCACATGGTAAGGTCAGAAGCCAGATCTCTCATACAAGAGTAGAGCTAAGGTGCTGAGGAAGTGGAAGCAGTAACGGGAGGTATAGCTCTTTCTAGAAGAAGCCCAGCAGTGAAAAGGAAAAGTCTAGGGACTGGATCTGGGAGCTCCCAGGTAAAGAAACTCCATTTAACAATGAGTGTTGCTGGGGTGGCCAGGTAGCACAGCGAGTAAGAACACCAGCCCCAGTGTCCAGACCACCTAGGGATAGAATCTGGGCTCAGACAGTTAGCACCCACCCAGAAACACCTGGCCATGTAACCTTGAGCAAGTTACTTAACCCTGATTGCTTAGGGGTGGCCAGGTGGCTCAGAGAGTAAGAGCACCGTCCCCAGTGTCGGAATGACCTGGGGATCGAATCCGGGCTCAGATACTTAGTACCATACCCATAAATAACTGGCCATGTAACCTTGAGCAAGTTACTTAACTCCAATTGTTTAAAAAAATTAGCATTGCCACCTTTTTGCATTTTACAGTGCTAGAGTTGACTAATGCACATTGAGTTTAAATGACTTGCCCAGGGTCACAGAGCCATCAAAAGTAAGACTTGAACCCAAGTCCTTCTGGTTTTTGAGGAGGGCTCTCCATCCACTACAGCCACACTGCTTTTGGAAGGAAGAATTTTTTTTTTTAAGGCTAAGAGGATGTCAGGGTTGCTGGAAGGATTTTTAATAATGGTGGAGACTTGGACATATTTGCAGGCAGCAGGACTGTCTCTACAAAGAAGGAGTTTGATATGTAAAGGAAAAGTTGGCAGCTGCTTCCTGGCATATCTCTCCAACTTCCCACTCCAGGAAACTGCATGACACGAGTCCTCCATCCTCTCTGGCTTCCCAGTGCTCTGAATATCTCCAGACAAAAGACCAGGGCACCTGTCAAGCTCTCAGCCGCTGAGCTCCTTTCAACTAGCAGAATAAATATTTTTACCCAAGTCTTACCTTTTCTACAGAACATTCTAACTCTATAAAACACACATGTAATAGCAACATGTTTTAAAAAACATACCTTACGGGGCAGCTAGGTGGCACAGTGAGTAAAGTGCCAGCCCCAGAGTCAGGAGGACCCGAGTTCGGTTCCGGCCTCAGACACTTAACACCCACCAAAAAAAAAAAAACTAGCTGTGTAATCTTGGGCAAGTTACTTAACCCCAATTGAGCTCCAAAAGACAAAACAAAACAAAAAAAAAACATACCTTACAGTGTTCTCCACAACGACAATTCTATGTATTGCAATTCAGGGATAGTTTTCCCTTCTTTCATTAGAACCCTGTAATAACAACAATTCTCTCCTTAATTTAAAGAAGTTACTATGTGAGTCCAGGCCTAGGTAGCAAGGAATTTCTCTTTATTTTTATTCTATTCTATTCATAGGCAGCTAGGTGGATTTAGCATGAGACCTGGAGTCAGGAAGAGCTGAGTTCAAATCCGACCTCATACACTTACCAGTTGTGTGACCCTGGACAAGTCACTTAACTGATTCTATCTGCTTCAGTTTCCTCAACTGTAAAATGGGGATAATAATAGCATCTATCTCCCAGAGTTGTTGTGAGGATCCCATGAGATAATATTTGTAAAGTGCTTTGTAAAACTTAAAGCACTATATTGTTAAGCTTTTTTAGTTGTGTCTAACTCTCCATGACCCTGTTTGGGGTTTTCTTAGTAAAGATGCTGGATTGGTTTGCCATTTCCTTCTACAGCTTGTTTTGCAGATAAGGAAACTGAGGCAAACAGGGTGAAGTGACTTACCCAGGGTCATACTGCCAGGCCTGATGCCAGATTTGACCTCAGGGAGATGAGTCTCCTTGACTCCAGGACCTGCACTCTATCTACTGTAACACCCAGCTGCCCTAAGGCACTATATAAATGCTAGCTATTACCATTATTGTTATTATTATTATTATTATTATTAATTCTCCATTAGATTATAAGTTCCTTGAGGGGAGGGATCATCTTTTGCCTCTTTTTTTAACCCCATTTTTTTTTTTAGCACAGTGCCTGCCATACAACAAGCATTTAATAAATGTTTATTGATTATTGACTGGTTGCTCACACAGCCCCATTTGTCTTAAATCTAACTATAGGTTATATTAATAATATACAAATCACAGATGGTACAGACAAAAAGGACACAAGGATACATTCAGTACTCAGATTCTTCATATATTCATTTTCTCAGATGACTGTTCCTGATCTTAAGATGCAAAACAACATGCAGGAAACCCAGCCCAATGTAAAACTAAGGGGAGAGGCTTCTCCAGGTAGCAGGTGAACTGTTTTACATTCAGAAAGGACCTAGACATATTGTTTCTGCAAATGCATCATTCTTGGGCAAACATTCCCAGGTATTTTTCAAACACACAAATCATGTTTGAGCTACCTAAGAAGTCCCACAGGTGGGTAGGATTCCTTTGTTGTCTGGGACCCTATTCATGGTTCCTTCAGTGATTTTAGATGGTGAGATGCCGACTTCCACTCTTTTCTCTGAAGGAAGGGGCCCCAGGCTGGCTAGACTGTATCACTACTGGCCAATTCTCTCAAGTTCCCTTCCACATTAGCTGACTAAGGCGGAGGTTAGACAGGGTAGAGTCTTTTGCTATGACATCTCAATCTGCCACAATTTCTTGATGATATGAATATTAATACTCTGGGCAGCCATCTAGGGGAACTCAGCCAAAATGGCATCTCTGTGACTTCTAGACTCTTCCACAATTAAATCCCCTAGTCTCTACCCTGCCAAGCAGCCAGAGTTGCCATTTGCAGGGTTTATCTCTCCTTGTAGACAGTCCACTTTACCCCAGGGTCTGAATGACTATCTTTGAGCCAAAGGAACCAACTTATCTCTGATTGCTACAAGCCGCCCAAGTCCAGTCTGGCTGGCTACTCTCATTGCTTTAAAGCCAATGGATATCAGTGAGGGAGGAAGGGTTTAAGGAGTTTAGAACAATTGCAGCTTCAAGGCAGAAGGATCTTTGAAATCATGTAGTCCAACTTCCTCATTTTTTAGATAAGTAAATAGACCAAGAAAGTCAAAGTGACTTTTCTCAGGTCCCAAAGATAACTTTGGCAGGTTCCCATGTTTTTTCTTTTGCTCTAAATTACATCCATACCCTACAACTAAAATCATTTTCCTATGACACTGTTCAACTTATTCCCTTGAAAAAAATTCCAGTAGCTCCTTCATAGTTATTGTGCTAAGTCTCAATTCTTTTGCCTGTCCTTAAGGCTTTTTGCTCTTCTTGACAACTCATTTCTAATCTACCACTTAAGCCAAGTCACCAACATAGCTTATATTGGAGTTTTCTAGTTCAACCCTCAAGAGACTATTTCTCTTCTTGGAATTACTGGGAGCAGGTAAAGAGCTGATAGTTTGTGGCTATTTGGCCAGGTCCAAAGAACTGGAGATGGTGATTTTTAGCACACAGCAGCTTGTATGTAAATAGAATTTTTGAACAGTTGTAAGGGACTTGCTTGCTTAGGAGTATCTTATTGTCACCTGACAATTCATTATCTTCTGGTCACTTGACACAGAATGAATTACCCTTTCCCAACTCAGATCTGGCCAGGCTATAGGCCGCTGACAAAGTGAACAGAGATGAGTCAGAAGACAGAGTTAAATGCCCACCTTCCTATTGTTAGCAGGGTTGGGCCTCCTTGATTCAAGAAGAGGAGCATCCCCATTGGCCCTTCAATTTGACCTATAACTTGGAAAGCGGAGTAAGATTTCCTGCAAGTCAGGACTGGGGGTGGAGAGTGTTGAGTAGCAGTCTACAGGAACTATAGAGAATGTACCAAAAATGCATGTGATCTGAAGGGATTAAACATAAAGGGCAGGGCTTAAAGGCCCAACACTTTGCTGTGGGTTTTTCTCTCTCTTTATTCCCTTTCTTCATCCCTCTCCAGATTAGCAGGGTTTGAGGCACAGTCTCTCTGACCTCCTCTTATTGGCCGGCAGAGCAGAAGTTATGAACCATGCTCCTCTGACGGACAGAGGAAAGGAAATTCCTTGAAAGACCGCGAACTTGTTATTTTGGTCTCCTCTTCTCTGTATTTGTCTCTGCCCTTGCCCCTGTCTTCCTCCCCCTCTTTATCCCTCCCCCTCTCTCTCCCTCCTCTTCCTCCCCTTCCCCTGTAGCTCCCCCTAAAACCAGAGACATAACTTTTCTTAACCATAAATCCCATCACCTAGAGTTTCCTTTAGAACAGAAACTATAACTTGTGACTTGGTATTTCCCTCTCTCCATTTGCACAAGGATGTGCTGTTGAGGTCAGCGGTGGCAGTGGAGGGAGGAGGGGAAACAAAGATGCATTTCTTCTCCAATATACCTAGCTAAGAACTGCCCCTTGCTTTGCCTGCCTTCCATTCACATGGCAGAATCTGAACAAAGAGATTACAGTGGTGTAGGTGCAACCTCTGTGACTGTATTTATCAAATAGAAAGGAGTAATTTTCCACTCTCTCCCTCTCCCTCTCCTTTCCTCTTCTCTCCCTGCCCCTCTTCCTTCCCCTCTCCCAGTCCCTGTCCCTCTCCTTGTCCATGTTCCCTCTCCTTCCCTCCCTCTCTCCCTCTCCCTCCCTCTCCTTGCTTCTCTATCTCTTCTCTATCTCTTCTCTCTGTCTCTCTGTCTCTCTCTCTCTGTCTCTCTGTCTCTCTCTCTCT
>NW_027185889.1:18372893-18384615 GCF_028583685.1 Petaurus breviceps papuanus | reverse complement strand
TCTCTCTCTCTCTCTCTCTCTCTCTCTCTCTCTCTCTCTCTTAGTCTCTGTCTCTTTCTCTCTGTTTTAGTCTGACTATCTCCTCTCTGTCTTTCTCACTCTCTGTCTCTCCCTGCCTCTGTCTCTTTCTTCTCTCTGCCTCTCCCTGTCTCTATCTCCTCTCTGTTTTTCTGATTCTGTCTGTCTTCTCTGTCTCAGTCTCTCTCTCATGTGCATGGTAACGGACACACACACACACACACACACACACACACACACACACACACTCCTAAAACTAGAGACAACTTTTCCTGAACATCAAATCCCCTTCTCCAGAGCTTCCCGTACAGCAGAAATTCTAACTTACGGCTCAGTATTTCCCTCCCTCCATTTGCACAAGGACATGCTGTTGAGGGAAGCAGTGGCAGTGGAGGGTAGAACAAAGATTCATTTCTTCTCCAACACTCCTAGCTAAAAGCTTCCCCTTGCTTCACCTGTCTTCCATCCACACGGCACAGTCGAACAAAGGGATTACAGCAGTATAGGTGCAATTCTATATCAACAGAATGAATGTCTGTAACTATACTTTCCAATCAGAAAGGAGTAATTTTCCACTCTCAAAGAACCTAAAAGGAAAATGACTGCTAGGTTTTTGTGTTTACTGGTAATTTAAGTACAATAGTTTGCCTTTTCAGGTGAGGTTGTGTTAACATCCTGAGTGAACAAGGGAACCCAGCAGAGTTGCAGAGAGGAAGGGAACAGTGGATATTGTTTCACAAGTAATTATGTCATTCTACCCTATGGATATGGAATTTAGAGATGATGTTTAATGAGAAAAGAGAAAGGTTATGATTTCTTTTCCTAGGATCAGATATTTAGACCCGGAATGGAAATTAGAGGGTAATGAGGCCAATCCCCTTGTTTTACAGATGAGAAAAGGGAAGCATACGAAAATTTAGTAATGTGGTCACATGCCCACAAAGTGTCTGAGGTGGACTGTAACTCATGTCTTCATGAGCATTCTCTTTTTTTAAAAAAATTCTTACATTTAGTGATATCTTTCATTTTTACATGATCTTTATTTCTGAACAAAAGCCTGCTCTCTCCCTTACCAAGTGAGCCATCCTTTGGGACAAAGAATTTTTTTAAAAGAAGGAAGAAATAGTATTTCAGCAAAAGAATCCACACACTGACAAGAGTCTGACAGTAAGATATAAACACTACCCCATAACAAGTCATGACTATTGCTGGCAGATGGAAGACTGGCCCAAACCAATCTTAATTCATCATATTAGCCTTGAACATACCAAATATGATAACATTTGGTAAGTGCTTTGGAGAACTTTTAAACTTTAAACTATGCTATCTAAACGCCGTGACAATATCAACCCCATAGATATTGGGCAAGGTTAAATAATGAGAGAAGAGAATCATGTTGCATAGTGAATACAGCACTAGTTTTAGAGTCAAGAAACCAAGAGCTGGGTTCAAGTCCAGCATTGGACACAAACTAGGTAAGTGAAACCAAGCCAAGTCACTTAATCTCTTACTGCTCTTGGTAACTAAGAATCTAAGTTACAGAGATCTTGACCTACGCTGGTGGAGGGAGACCATTCACTGAGAGTTCCTTAATTGAAATAAAATTACACAATAAAGTCTGTGAAATCACATATCCAGTCCCTGTCCCTCTCCCTAATGTGAGAGGAATTGAGCTGGGTGAGTCTTTAGTATGAGGGAAGGATGATGTTCAGTCATTTTTCAGGCATGTCCAACACTCCATGACCCCAGTTAGGGTTTTCTTGGCAGAGATACTGGAGTGTTTTGCCACTTTCTTCTTCAGTTCATTTTATAGATGAGAAAACTGAGGCAAGTAGGGTTAAGTGACTTGACCAGGGTCACATAGCTAGGAAATATCTGAAGCCAGATTTGAACTCTGGAAGATTAGTCTTCCTGACTCCAGGTCTGGCACTCTATCCACTGAGCCGCCATACAGGTAACTCTGTCAGTGACTTAGACGCTTTCCTTTCCTGAGTGATATGTCCTAGTAATGACTAGGAACACAGAGGGAGAAGAGCCGTTGTTATGTCTTCAGATGCCAACTTTCCTCTCTCCCCATTTAAGTGCCACCATGAGTTAAAACAAAACAAAACAGAAGCATAAGTTTGGGAAGAATGAATGAGATTTTAGGAGTTTACCATGTACTCAGTACTGTACCATGTGCTAGGATACAAACACAATGGCAAAGACAGCCCCTGCTCTCTTTGGGAGCTATATTCTAATAACAACAAAGAGCGTGGAGTACAGGAGAGTGCCTAGGCTGTTTAACTAGTGCACAGAACTGAAACTCCAGTCTATAACTTCGGGGCTGTGCCTGAGATCCCCAAATGTATTATTTTCATTGGATTTAGGACACCCTACATCCAGACTTGGTGCCAGTTCTTCCTGGCTCAGGGAGCAGCTATACACCTCACCAGCTTTGATCACTGAGGTGATTTCCCAGTGAAGAGGGCTAACTCAGAGTTATAATGACCACCTCTTTGGTGTTACAAAATTCGGAAGTCTGCCCCCACCACAACATACACACCCAAGTTCTACTTACCTCAACCAACATTAACTGGCATTGAATAATACTTTTAATAGCTGACATTTGTAAAGGACTTAAGGTTTACAGAGGACTTTACATATATAACACCACTTGGTCCTCACAACAATGAATGTTGTCATTGTTGCGATTGAACCGATGATAAAGCCGAAGCTGACTTATGCAGGTGGAGAGGTAGCACAGTGGATATTGTAGTCAAGAAGACTTGAGTTCAAATCCAGCCCCAGACTCTGACTAGCCATGCGATTCTGTAAGTCACCTAACCTCTGCCTGCCTCACTTTCCTAATTTGTCAAATAGGGATAGCACCCTACATAGCACCTTTACCCAGGCTTTTTGTGAGGATAAAGGGAAATAATATGTGTAAAACATTTTGGAAACCTTAAAGCATAATATTTATGATAATTACTGTAGTAGAAGTAGTAGTAGCAGCAGCAGTAGCAGCAGCAGCAGCAGCAGTAGTAATAGCTAACTTTTATGTAGTGCTTACTATTGCCAGGCACAGCCTGCCTGGTGGTCTGGGTGTCCTTAAATGGAGGTTCTGGGAGAGGTTGCAGGGTTAAAGGGTATTTCCAATCTGTGAATTCCAGGGCTGAAGTGAACTCCCTGGCTGAAGAGATTTCTAGGGCAATGTAGAGAAGCTCCAAAGTGCAGCCTAGAAAGGAATGAGGATTAAGCAACACTTCACATAGAAAGGTTAACACCTAAACTGAACCTTGAGGAAAGCCAGAGATGAGGGAAAGAAAAATTGGTATTTATCTTCCCAGCACTTGGCAAAATTAGAATGGATGGATCGATGGTTGGAAGAGTGTATGAATGGAAGCAAGAGTAGATGGATGAAAAACCATTCACTAAGTATTCCTTTGTATGTGCCATGTACTTGGTAAATATTGGAGCTAAGAACAGAAAAATTGTCAGTCTCTCTCAATGAGCTCAGATTCTAGTTGAGGAGAAAACACAAAAAACATTCATCTGCTAAACAAATGAAAAGCCCTAAGGGTACAGTGATGGGAAGATAAAACATAGTAAATCTTTAATAAATGCTTTTTATTTATTTATTCATTCCAAGTGTGTAGGACAGTCTGTGCCAAGGTACAGAGATGAGAAGGGGCATGTTGAGTTCTGGGAACAGGTAATAATCCCAGTTCAGTTGGAACTTATTGCTTATGAAGTGGAATAGTACGAAGTTACTTAAAGACAGCAATCATGCCTTCCCTACACCTTTGCTTCTCCAGAACAAACAGCATTGAGTACCTTCAACAAAGCCTGGAGGGCATGCTTTCCAGTCTTCTCATCATCCTGTTCCAGACACCTGGATGTATTTCTCTTTGTCAATACCCTCACTAAAACAGAACATTTGGACCAGAACCCAAGTCCTTCAGATGGTATCTGAGCAGGGAATAGTACAGCAAGCCCTCCACTTCCACCATTCTGGGTACAATGTTTTTCTAAATGCCTCTCCACCTTTGACCTTATCCAGCCTTCAGACTCCCTGTCACAGTTAAATCACATTGAATTTGCAGGACACTGTTTCCTACTAAGGAAACAAAACAGATTGGGACTTCATACATGAAGAGCATCCAGATAATCAAATAATTTAGGATCAGGACCAGGTTTACCTAGAATGGATTGGAGAACAAAGGAAATTTGAAGACAGTGTTCTGACCTTTTGTTTTCTAGCTTAGCAGATCCTTAGAACAAAATATCTTCCTAAGCAAGAGGGTCAGGGACAGGACAAAATAGGAATGGGACTGTTCTATATTCTTTAACTCACCCTTAAATAGAAAGGAACTCCAGTCTTCTTCTGTTTGAGATCAGGGCCCAAAACACAAAATAAAATGTCATTATATGGAGCACATCTGATTAGTACAACCCTGAATGCTGCAAATTGTCAAAATTCTAAATCACTCAATACCTTCAGCTTCTTTTTGTCTTTCTTTCTCCTCCTGCCAGACTCTAACCACCTTCAAGGCTGTTTTCTTAGCAGCAAAAAAAAAATGTAAGAGAAAGGTTGGGCTTGGAGGGCTATTGGATACAGAGAATAAAAGAAAATGATCAATATGGTGGAGGATAAAAGACAATTTTTTAAGAGAGGAAAAAAAATGAAAGGGGTTTTATAAAACAAACTACCAGTTTGCTGATTTCCTGAAAACTTTGTGAAACCATGATAGAAAAATATGGACAGTACATATTTTTTCTGAGAAACAAAAACCAAAACACTACCACCAACAGAAACGATTTAGTGCTAATGCCAGGCCTGCCATTCCACAGCTCCAGGCCTAAGAAAATATTTTCTTTCGTGAAGCTTTGTGTCAGGCAATGATATAGTATGCACCATTTTGTCCTTTTGTGACCTTTCTTTCCAAATACCCTTTTTAGTAGCATGTAGTCATGACAATTCACTTTCTCAATTTTCCTCGGTTGACCTTACAAATTTCTAGCAGGAAAAAAAAACACTCTCAGGTTTTTTTTTTTCATAACCCAGAAATCATACTTTTAGTGGGAACATGCTTTGTTTACCCAGTGCAGACACCCACAAAACCCTGTGCTGCTTTGTATCTACTAAATAAAACAGAGGCACCTGTGATAAAAGGAAAAGTACATTTACTGTGTGGTTCTAGGTCCCAAGAACAGGCTTAATTGAAATTCCCAGAAAATAGATCCCTATGAGAAAGTGTGCCTTAGGGGAAGGTGGTTGTACCTTGGGCACAAGGAGAAAGAGATGGATGGAGGCTATGGTTGGATGTTGTGCTCAGAGGAAGGGATAAAACTGGCAGAGAATTGTGTGAAGATGTAGACCATGAGTGTGGTAGCAGTTTTTGATCAGTATTGGCAGGCTCTCTGAACTCATGATCCAGGGTGTATGGGGTGTTCAGGGAGGACTGGCACTTCTGGTGTGAGGGCTTACTGAGTCCTTTTTAGGGCTGCTCATCCACCTTTGGTGTCCATATGTCACCCAGCTCTCACCTGTGGTTCCAAGAAATGGTAGCATGTACAGAAACTACATCCCATATTGGCAAAGGGGCTAAAGTAGCTTGAGGGTAAGCAATAGATCTCAAAACTGCCATTGAGTTAGGGGATGTCTAACCCAAACATGTGAAGGCTTCCCTAGTAGAATGGGTAGATGATAACAATTTGTTCCAATGGCTGTGAAGGCAGCTGAAGCAAGTGTGGTGGACAGCTTAGAGCCTGGTTAGATGTGGATGATGTCAAGGTCATTCATTGCATCCTAGCTTTTCATCATCCTGACTTGTGTCTTGCCACTGTGCTTCAGTGAATCAGGAAGAGAGATTGAGGCAAAAAAAATTTGCCCAGCTCTAACTCACTTACATCCAGCTCATCTACAAGTCAAGACATCACCCTGTGATATCATTGGTCCTCTTAAAAAATGAAGGGTCATCAACAACCACTCGTGTCCCACTACCACCCTACCTCCTTCTGGCTCCAGAGGGAGAAAAATGTTTCCTTATTCTGGAGATAGTCTAAGACTGATGTTCTAGGCTACTCTGGTGGAAATCCAGGATTCCAACATTTGGGAATGGATGCTAAGATCTATCTTCTGTTTTCTATTTGAATGTGAGCTATTGTGAAAAAAAGTCTATCTTACTTTTCTGCATATATCCCCATCACTTAGTACATTGCTTGACCCATTGTAAGGCAAGGTTCTGACTCTCTGACTAAGACCATGACTAAGCTGCTTTCTAACCCTAGAAGATCACACTGCCTGGAAACACATCTTCAATTGGTTGGTTCCTCCCAGACCTCCTAACTCTATGAACATTTAAAAAATTGATAACTTTATTTCAATGTAATTGGTTCCCTTTGCAATCATATGTATTCTACTTTATGCATTTGCAATTATTTTTCTGAGAAGGGGTACATAGACTTTATCAGCTTGCCAGAGGGGTCCATGAAACACAAAAGGTTAAGAATCTGTGCTAATTAAGTGTTTCACAAGTACTTGCTTTTTAATTCATTCATTTATTCATATGCTTTATTGTATAATTATATCTCAATTAAATATTTTGCTTTTTCAACATATTTATCAGATATGGTTTATCAGAGAGTAATTTGTCATCTAAATTTAGGGGACCTTGACTATTTCCAAGCAACTGACTGAGGACGATGAGCCAGACAAGATAAATTACTATCCAAAATATACCCACATTGAATATGGACCACTGACCCATGATTTCCAGAAAAAAAATGCCAAAACTTTATAATTTACCTCCCCATGTGGTTTTCCTTCTGCATCAAAGGGAAAAAAATTTCCTCTTGCTACTAAGATACAAGAAATTGTACAAAAACTTTATCTAAAAACCCTCCATGTTTTAATCTTCCAGATGAGGCTTGATTTTCCAACTGTACCCCATTCTCCCAGTGGAACTGCATTTATACAGAGGTGTCTTAATACCCCTGGCCACTTTAGCCTGTCAATCTCATTGCTGTAATTGAGTCCAGCGACCCTTCTCCATGTTCCACAATTAAATATAACCAGGATTTATTAGAGTCCAGCACGGAGGGGACTCAATGGGTGATTTCCTTTCCTGGTCACCAATCAAGACTGCTTGATCTCTCTGGGCCATTTAACTTTCACTTCCTGCACCTTCCCCCACAGAGGCTTTTCTTGCTATATTCAGTTTAAAATGTCAGCATAGCCAGTGCTCGAGGTTTTAATTTACAAATTATTTCTGTTAGCCTAGGATGGCTCTTTTGATTTATTGGACTGGAGAAGAACTATCATCCATTACACTTTGTCTTAACTTAATCAACGGTATCTTCTCCCTTTGGAGAATCTCACCTACAAACTCCACGGTCACAATGATAAATGGGTCCACTTGGCTTCTTTTTCTGATTACTCTGAATGAGGCCTTACAAACAACAAGATATTTTCTTTTAATACCGTAACTTCAATGCAGAGTCTCTTAAGGTCACATTGTGTTTTACTAGCTCTATGGGGACCTAAAAATCTCCGAATTGATTTCACTTTTTTTTTTCTTTTTCAAAAAAATTCAAATCCATAATTGACTTTTGTCAGCAGTCAGTGACACTCAAATTGCCAAGATTTCTCAGTTGTTAAGGAGCATTAAAAGCCGTTTTCATGATTTTTAAGTGGATCTTCCCTGCAGAGAGAGTAATAGCTTAATAATAGTATGTCATGTTTCTATGGTGCCTCAAATACAGTACCTCAGTTGAACCTCAAAACAATCCTGTGGGTTAGGTAGCATAAGGATGGTTCTCATACAGATGATGCCCAATTTAGTTATGTGGTAAGTCAAAGCCACATGGGGTCAAGTTGAACCTCGAAAACAAGTCATTGATCTTTTCACTGTATCATACTGACTTTTCAGTGTTGTAAGATACCTAAGGGGAAAGGGAATCACGTTCCCCATGATATCCTATTTTAGATGTGGTATAGATATGGAAGGGCAGCTCAATAGTTCAGTGGATAGAGTGTTGGGCCTGGAAGACTCATTTTCCTGCATTTGAGTCTGGTCTCAGACACTAGCTGTATGACCCTGAGCAAGTCACTTAACTGTTTCAGTGTCCTCATCTGTAAATTGAGCTAGAGAAGGAAATGGCAAACACTCTAGTATCTTTGCCAAGAAAACTCCAAATGGAATCAAAAAGATTTAGACATGACTGAAAATGTTTCAACAAAAACATATATCAAAGAGTAAGTAAGATAAGGAAAGCATACAATTTATGAAGTGGTTGAGAGGCAGAATAAATATGATGAGTGTCAAAGTGAATAGAATATTGGACAAAGTAAGGAAGTCTGATGTTTTTGTTTAGTAACTTCAGTCATGTCTGAGTTTTCATGAACCCATTTGGGGTTTTCTAGCCAAAGATACTGGAGAGGTTTGCCTTCTCCTTCTCTAGCTCATTTTACAGATAAGGAAACTGAGGCAAATGGGGTGAAAAGACTTGCCCAATGTCACAAAGCTAATAAGTGTCTGAGGTCAGATTTGAACTCATGAAGATCAGTCTTCCTAACTCCAAATCCAGTGTTCTATCTTCCGTGCCATCTAGCTGCCCTCTAATGAGTAAGACTTGGGTTCGAATCATGACTCAGAAACTTACTAGCTGTGTGACCCTAGAAAAGTCACTAAACTTCTCTGAATCTCAGGTTCCTTATCTATTAGATAGATAGATGGGCAAAGAAAGATGAGAGAGCAAGGAATAATAATTTTTATTTTAAGTAATAATAGCTATTATTTGAAGTAATAGTTGTTATAAGCAATAATAATATTTATTGATACAAGTAATAGTTATTATAACAGTTCTTATAAGTAATGACAGTTATATCAAGTTATTATAAGTAATAATAGTTATTATCGTAAGCAACAATTATTATTATTGTAAGTAATAATAATCAAGCACTTACTTTGTACCAGGCACTGTGTTAAGGGCTAGAGGTAAATAAGCAAGATAGCCTCTGCCCTCATGAAGCTTACATCCTATTGGGGGAAGACTATAGGAGTGGGGAAAGGAAGAAGACAAAACTGCAGGCAAAGAAAAAAGGGAGGGAAGAGTGAGATGAAGAATGGGTGGATTACTTTCTAAAATACTGGTCCTAGAGATAGAGTCATTACTGAGAAGAGGAGGACCCCAAAGTAATGAAGAAGGAGGTAGAATTTGAAGAGTTGAGATGAGTGTGATAAAATGGGGATAATAATAGTACCATCTCACAGCATTGTTAAGAGGGTCAAATTAAATAGTCAATCAACACACTTACTAAGTACACACTATGTACCAGGTGTGGTGCTCAATGCTGGGGATAGAAAGATAAATAGGAAACCATTCCCACTGTATTTGAGATGTGCCATGGAGTAGGGGATAGAGAGTTGGCCTCAGAGTCAGGAAGACCGAAAGCCAAGTCCCATCATCTGACATACACTGGTTTTGTGAACCTAAGCAAGTTTCTTAAACTTCCAGGTCAGGTGTTGAGTTTTTTCCCCATCTGACATTTTTCCTTTGACCTCCAGACAGTTTGGAATGAATGGACTCAGGGTTTCTGGACCTCTTGACCTCAGAAGGTCTCACTCGAGCCTGGATATGTTTATCATCATGTTTGCTATCACATTTGATATTTGGTCATCTACACTCAAATGCTGTTGTTGTTCTTTGTTCTCAAAAAGGACCATGTGCTCAAATAAAGAACATCAAGAAGAGGGGGCCAGAGGCCTACACTCAAGCTTGCCTTGTTGAGACTCTCCCCTCTCAGTGCCGGGATAGGGAATGAGTTTATCATAGGCAAAGCAGCTCAGTGAATACACCTGCTATAGATGAAAAAAAACATGGGCTGGTTACAGAAAAGGAGAAATGAGACAAGGCACATAATGAATGGGAGTTTTCCTTAGGAGTCCAGTTATTTGAGAAAGCTTCTGTCTTTGGTATGACCAACTCTTGTCAGTATAACTGATTTTTCTCAATCATTGAATGCTACTGATTCCATCCAGATATGAGAGAAAAATAGCAGAATGACCAGGGAGCATCATAAGTGCCAAGTAGAGATTTCAGTGGTTCCATGCAATTTGACTCAAAATTAAGGAAACATTAAATACTAATCTCATGTATTAACCTGGCAAGAGAGTTTACCTAGAGGGTGCTGTTCAGGAAAGTTATATTTCTGAAGGATTAATGGTAGGCTATTATTATAACAATTTTTGCAAGTCTCAGGAGTGTCTGTAATTAAGAAGTTGAGCTGTGCTTAAATGATATAGAGTATCATTACTCCCATGGTAAATCACTGCAGCTTGCTGATTTATTGGTTAGTGAAAATTTCTAGGTAATTTTCTTAAGTTTACTAATATGAGGTTTGACACCTTATGTTGCCCTCTTACTGGGTAACACAAACTTACAAGATTTTCTCTTCAGTTAAATATTACTTTGGAAATGAAATGCCACAGTATAAATGGGATAATAGATCCCCCAAAGTCAAGTAATTTCACCTTTATGAGTCTCTCATCTGTAAGGATATTAATATTAATAATAATTTATCACTGCCCTAAAATTTGCAAAATATTTCCCCATAGCAGCCCTGTGAGGTAAGTAGTTCAAGTATTATTAAAACCTCTTTTGGATAAAGAAATTGTAGCATTGAGAGGTTAGGTTATCTTCAAAGTTCTATAGAACCATCAAATCTTAGAACTAGACTTAGGACCTTAGAGATAATCTAGTTCATTCTATACTTGATACATGTATACTTTCTGCATTCACTTTCTAACTTTGCTTCTGACTCTCTGAACTTTACCACCATGACTAAGCTGCCTTCTAACCCTAGAAGATAATACTGCCTGGAAACACATCTTCTTCAATTGGTTAGTTTCTCCCAAACCTCCATTTTGAGGATGAGCATAGACCAGCCATCTTTCATTCTGTCCCTTGGGCATCTCCCTTTGATTGGATGGTTTCTTACAAAATTCCCATTTAAGGAGGGCACCCAGGCCAGCCATGACCTGGGTCCTCTCTAGTCTGTACCCCGGATTTTCTCTGCTATTCCCTTTAGCTGGGTACCTTTGGTTCCTACCACACCCCTATTTTCAGTTTCCTTTTATATGTTGTCTTCCCATTAGAATGTAAGCTCCTCAATGGTAGGGACCATTTTTTCCCTTATATTTGTATCCTCAGCATTTAACATAGCCCATAGCATAGAGTAAGCATTTAATAAATGCTTGTGGTTTGACTTGTTAACTGATTCCCAAAAAAGTAGTCATCCAATCTCCAATTGAATTCCTCCAGGGTCAAGAGCCTTAATATCTACCAAGGTTGCTTATTCTTGAGATAGCTCTAATTGATAGAGAATCTGCCTCCATGTTGCTTCTGCCTTTTAGTCCCAGGGCTGTTGTCCATGGCTAAGCAAAAAAAAAAAAGTCTAATCGCTATTTTACATGACCCTCTCTGCAAATACATGAAGACATCTGCTGTGTTCCTTCTAAGTATTATTTTCTCTAAACATTCCTTCATTCCCTCCCTCTGTTCCTCACTCCCTCCCTTCTTTCCTTCCTCCCTCCCTCCCTCCCTTCCTTCCTTCCTTCCTTCCTTCCTTCCTTCCTTCCTTCCTTCCTTCCTTCCTTCCTTCCTTCCTTCTCCTCCTTTTCCTCTTCCTCTTCCTTCTCTCTGTCTCTCTGTCTCTCTG
>NW_027185889.1:18328626-18372793 GCF_028583685.1 Petaurus breviceps papuanus | reverse complement strand
TCTCTCTCTCTCTCTCTCACAGGTTACAATGAGAACAATAAGGAGTATGGAAAAGGAGTGCATATAGTGATATTGTTATGGTATTCCTTTCCTCAGGAGTCTTTGAAGAATTCCAGTTATGCAAGATTCAAAGTGAAATTCTCTACCATCCTCTACCCTGCTCTGACAGTTTGGCAGTTTTCTAGCCTGTTCCAAGAGACTTCTGTAGAATTCCTAAAGCAAATGGCACCAAACCCCAACCTTTAATACAAGACTATAAAGTGACCGTATCCCTCTCCTTCTATGCTGGATCAATTAGGGGAAGTTATGAAGAATGAGATTAATCCTTTTGAAAATAATCACACTCATTTGTGTATAAAGGCAGAGAAAGATTCTACTACCCAATTTTTTCTTTATATTTAAATTGTTTTTATACTTTAATGAAATACTTTTTTGCTAAAGGATTGGTGATTCTTCTTTAGTGAATTCATAGACTCTTGCATTGATGGAAGCTTTAAATATGATTTGCACAAGTGACTTTCTCAAAGAGCCACAGTGGCACAGGGCCTTGAGACCTCTATTTCTCAGTTTTTAGGACCTGGTTTCCCATTTTATAAAGGCTGGCCCAGGAGAGGTATGAGTTGATTACAGCTATTTGTGTAGAATTAGGTCAAGTTTAAGTTACCTGTTCTATTATTGCAGGAAATCATTTAAGATTTGTGTCAGAGGTACAAGGGTTGAGGGGAGGATCTGGTTTACATTGATATTTCAAAGTATAAATTGCTTACACCAGCACTTCAGCATCATACACTGTAATATGTTTATATTAGTACTCTCCACTGTTGGGCTACATTGAATTTTTTAATATGTTTTTTCTCTCAAAGACTCATTTATAATTTAACAGCAGTTTTCCAGTGCAAGCTGTCTTCCCAGGACAGGCTAGAGTATCCAAGTAAGGACTGTAGCACTATGTGACATTGTCAAAATGTCATTGCTTTGGGTTTTTTGTTTATTGCTGAAGTTAGCTTGTGCAGATAACTTAGGGAAATGGAGCACATCTGTGTCAAAGCGCTCTTTTTAATTGTGTTGAAGTTATTTTTAATGGATTAATATAAATTTATTAAACATCAACACAACTAATTTCACTTGCTTAGTAACAATTTACATGTAAATTAATTAATCTCAATGCATAAAATGTCATAACATCCTTTAAAGTCACTCCCTCGATGTCTCCATCATCCTTCTTTGTTCATTCATTCCCATTCACTTTTCCTCGTATTCTTTTTTTCTCACCTTGCATTATTTCATAAAGGTCTTTCCAGATTGCTTTGTATTTCTCATACTTGTCAGTCTTAGTTGAATGTAATATGATTCCATTATATTAATGTACTGTGATTAATGTGCTTTGATAACCAGTCCCCTATTGTTAGGCATCTTGGTTACTTTCAGTTTTTTGAAATCTCAAATAATGTTGCTATGAAAATCTCTTTTAAAAGATGGCTCTTTGTTTAAAGAGAGTTTTTAAAAAATTATTTCAGGGTATATTCTTAAGAACTGAATTTTCAGCTCAAAAGGTCTTATTGCTCATACTAGATCATGGATTCTTGCTTAGTTAGACATCAGATTTGTAATGACATTATTGAATTGCTATTGTTCAGCAATTTTACAGACTTTTCCTCATGTATAGAATGTTCTTAACTGGTCAAGCAATCAACAATTGTTTATTAAGCACCTGTTGTTCAAGTCATTTTTTCAGTTGTGTCTGACTTTTTGTGATGCCATTTGGGGTTTTCTTAGCAATAATTTACATATTTGTGTGTATATTGTTTAGCCCAGCTTTCCACTTTCAGTCTATGAAGCCTTAATGGTGAATAAAAGGGTGGTATGAACAACATAAAAGACCTAATGGCAAAAGGAGTGGAGGGCAATACCTTTTTCAGAAGACAATGGCATTGGTTGTCATAGTTACAATAGTCATATTAAACAGGCAATACCCATACAATTATAAGTGGTCAATATAGGTAGGGGCAGAGTGGTAGTGGTAGTGGCATCATTACCAAGTCAAGATGCAGACTTCGATCTTGAATAAAATATATTGAGGAAGAATAAGATAATCAGAGCCAGGAGAATAAACTCTACAATGATAACAATGCCATAAAAACAACTAGCTTTGAAAGCTCTAAGACGAACTCTAATCAACTCCATAACCATCCATGATTCCAGGGGACAATACCAACTACTTCCTGACAGACACATGAGACAATGTGAAGAATAAGACATGTTTTCTGAACAAAGTCCATGAAGAATTTGTTTTGCGTGTGAGTGTGTGTCTGTGTGTATGTGGGTGTACATATTTTGTTACAAGGATTTCTTGTCTGATTGAATGCAAAAATGTCAGGGAAAAATAGATTTTAAGTTAAAATTTTATTTTACAAAGTTTATTCCTTCAAAGGAATAAAGGAGTGGAAGGAGAATAATGAGGAGAAATCTGCAAACTCATGTAGGACATTAGAGGACCTGCTTTTGACCCTATGTATTTGTGAAAAGTAGCACCACAAGGTCACATTATTCATGTCTGCAGATGATGTATGGTCAATTAGGTGGTATGGAGAGTGCTCAAAATATTTGCTACATCAAATACCACCCCCGCCCCATTCCCAAAAGA
This sequence comes from Petaurus breviceps papuanus, assembly GCF_028583685.1. NCBI lineage: Eukaryota > Metazoa > Chordata > Mammalia > Diprotodontia > Petauridae > Petaurus > Petaurus breviceps. Next base: position 18,370,149 of record NW_027185889.1, on the reverse strand, counting down.
CATAAGAAAATGCATCTGACTTCATGTTAAATTTGGAAAAGCTGCTCCAGAGAGTGGTGATTGAATGAGCTCTTGGATAATGTTAGATGAACCAAAGGGATTGAGGGGATGATATAATGGAGCAATATGGCTGTACTTACTGATGAGTGAGAAGTCATTAGAGATGATATGCCTGGTCAGGAAAATGGAGGTGAAGATAGTTGATGGAAGGAAAGAGATCAGAAACAACACAAAACAGTCTTGGGGGACTTTAGGATCTCTCAGATATGGAATTTGAAGACCAAGAGATACTCTTCAATTTAATTAGACTATTAAAGGACATTGTTAAATTTGTCTCCTAGTCAAAAGTCCTGGCAGACAAATCAGAGAGCGGAACCATCCCAACCATAAGTGCAAAGTATTTGGGATCAGAGCCCAGTGTATCTGAGTAAAAAAAAGAGAGTACAGCTGAAACAGAATTCTTCTATCACAACTAAACTAGATGGGTACATGTGTATTTGGGTATATTCAAGAAAGGAATAAAGATCTAGCAGAAACTGAATTCCACTGAACATTGGGAAAGGGATAAAGTGTAAGGAATGAAGTCTGCCCTTTACCTCACTGACCATATGCCCAGGCCAACCAATAATTACTTTGCTCTTTCCATCTACTGAGAAGACTTTATGCAACAGAACGAGGATTGGTCATGTAGTATCTTGCCATGATTGATCCCAAGTGATTATTATATTTGTTTTTTTTTATGCATGGCACTCACAGCATATAATTCTATAGTCTAAGTAGGAACTAGGCTTCTGGGGTATATGGGGTATGGAGGGAGAACTAGTAACTTTGGCATGAGGACTCATTGAGCCCTTTTCAGGGCTGCTCATCTACCTTTGGTGTCCATCTATCACTCAACTCTCATCTGGAACAAGCACAGCAACCATCCCCCCATAAAACCATCTTAGCACACGAGCTAAACAAGGTTGAGGTTAAAGAAACAGGCCCCAGACTCATTGGTATGTTAGGGGGTGTCTACCTCAAACATGTGAAGACTTCCCCTGGTGGAAAAGTGGATGAGAAAAATTTGTTCCAACTGCCATGAAGGTGGCTGAAACAGGTTTTGGAGCTCTTAGAACTTGGCCAGACATTGAAGATGCCAAGGTCCTCCACTGCATCCTGGCTTGACTTTTGTCTTGCCATGGAACTTTGCTGACTCTAGAAGAAAGAGTGAGGGTAATGACTCCTTGCAACTCTGCTTCACTTAAATCCATTCACGTGTAAGTCAAGACATTGCCTATCATATGTCATGATCTCATTGGTCCCTTTTAAAAAATGAAGGATGAACAGCAGTGTCAGATGGACTACCTGTTTCAGGATGATGTTGTACCAATCTTAGAATTCCCTGGAGTGTTGAAAGGAAAGTATATACTGTGATTCTACTCTGCCCATAGTCAGCCGATATCTCAGTGTTGATCAGGACTGACTCTAGTTTTCTTAAAGAACTGCCAAGATGTTGTAGGCTCAACTCTTGACCAACATGACAACCCATCAATTGATCAAATGAATATTTATTGCGAGCTTAGCACATCCCAGGCACCATGCTAATTCTTTGGAATGCAAATATAGAAGAGAAACAGTCCATGTCCTCCAGTTGTACTAGATGGATACAATATATTCAAATAAATGTAAATGATATTATACAGAAAATTAACATACATTGAAAGGAGGGAGGGCCAATCATCACTGGGGGAATCAAGAAAGGCCTCTTGAAATAGCACTTGAACTGAGTTATCTCTAAACAAATGAAAAGCATGGATGAATTCCATATTCTCTGGCAAACACTGAGCTATGGGTTGGGGATAGGGAAAGAGTAAGAAGATAGACTCTATTCTCAAGAATATGAAGAAAAGTTCAGAGCAGAAAGGAAGGAGAGGCTCATATAGCTCCTGAGGGTATAGATATAGGGCAGATTGCACGGCTACAGAAGAGAGATCCAGAGGGACAACATCTGTGGCATCAGGCATCAATATTACACAGTAGATGGAATGTTATGACTGGAGAATGCATGCGGGCCACTGAGGAATCTTCCTGTGTTGAAGCTTATAATAAGATAGAGGCCAATGGCAACAAAGTTCATGGAAGAAGTACTAAATCTCCTCCAAAGGAAGGGCAGATCTAGACAGGTTTGACTTTGGTGGCTCTCCATTGTCTGAGGAATGGGAAGATCATCTGAGGAAGCCATTGATTTTGAGAGTTCCTAGGTTCCCACTGCCTGAATATATATAGCAGCATGCCAAAATAGTAAGATACATAGTTCACACCAAGAATTCCTGAACTTTTTGACAGCAGTCTTGAGAAATAAATTTCCCTGAGATGATGGAGGTTTTCTGGAAACACATCAACATAATCATGCAATCTCAATAGACCCTATCCTTCACCAATAGTTCTAGTGCAAGGAGAAACCTAGAAAGATGTATAACGACAATTGGCCATGGATGGAAGCAAGTGTAATGGGAATATAAGATCTTCCCTGCCCCTAGGCCCTTTGATAGGCTTAAGTGACTCTGAGAACCTTCCTTGATTTGAAAATATACCCTGCCCTCTAATAGGCTGAATGGGGTCACCTGGAGCCTGTGGCAGTAGGCTTGTTTTTCAGGAAAGGACACACACACACACACACACACACACACACACACACACACACCTGCCCTGATGTGAGGTTTTGTTTTGGGATTCATTTTGAGAAGAGTTTTGTGATTTGACCAGACAACACTCTGGGCAGCTGTTGAGCCCCCCAGCATTGAAAACCTAGATGTTGGTGCTTCCCTCTCTGGTAATTGACTAGGTATGGATGTAATGGTCAGAAAGTTGAAAGTCTGTCTGCTGACATTTCTCTGTATTTGTGGTCTGCTTGTAACTTGTTTGTTTTCTCTGCAGTTTGGGGTGCTGACCTTTTTCCCCTGAACTAGGTAAATGATAAGTTTGATGGATTAAAATAAGACTGTTAACCCATTTTGAGTTGCTTTCCTTTAGAAAAGTAGATCTAAGAACCCGCGTTGGCACACCCTGGGTGTGCTTGCTGTGACAGCAAGGATAGGTAACAGGATCAAAACAAAGGCAGGACAATGTCTTGTAGGAATAGCGTCAAGAGGTAAGACTATGGGTGAGCTGAAGCTGGCCAGGATTAGGAAGGATGACAAAAAACACTCCACTGATACATCAAAAACATTCTCATTTCAATCTTCATGTTACATATTTTAAATTTGCAAGTCTTTTTTCATGGTTCATAACACAATATATTCAACAAATGTTTATTAAGTGCCTGCTACATGCTAGGTGCAATGTTTGGTGCTGAGATTGCAAAGTTAAAAAAAAAACAGTTCCTACCCTCAAGGCACTCACTTTGTATTGGGGTAATGTTTGTTATACAACATGCATGCAGTTGTAATGTAATGCAAAATAATTCAATATAATTCCAAGAAGAAGGAAATAATAATAATGGGGGCAGAGAGAAAGGGTGAGATTGAGAAAGGTGCTGGTAACTGAATTGTACTTTGAAGGAAACTAAGACTTGTTTATAGCTGGTGGTCACTCTGTGTATTGTCTGATAAGTTCTCATATGTATAACTTCTACGATTTCCTTTTGCTCTTGGATAATAACTTGATTTATTTGCTGTTAACTAGGTATAACTGACATTTGGTGTGAAGGGAGTCAAGCCTTGGCTATGTAACTTGGGGCACTTTTTCTCCACTAAGGGAAAGTAATTAGGAACACATCATGAAACTAAAAATTTAACATTCAGGGGGACATATAGACATATATTTTAGCTCAGCCACACCTTTTTGAGTAGAGTAGAATGAATGGCTGCATGGCCCTACTCTCCCACTCCTCTCCTGGAAGGAATAAAAATTTCCCTTGGATAAGGATAGACGGAGGAGATTCTACAGATATCTATTCCTTGAGAGTCATGCTTCCTTGAGAGTCACATCTAGATAGATTTGTGTGTGTGCATGTGCATGTGTGCATGTGTGTGTTCAGTTCTTTTCAGTTGTGTCTGACTCTTCATGATGCCATTTAGGGTTTTCTCATCAAAGATACTGGAGTGGTTTACCATTTCCTTCTCAAAATCATTTTACAGATGAGAAAACTGAGGCACACAGGTTGAAGTGACTTGCCCAGGGTCACATGACTAGAAAGTATCTGAGGCCAGATTTGAACTCAGGAAGATTGTGTCTTTTTGAATCCACCCCTGACACTCTATCTACTAACCTAACTGCCACATAGACTTCTGTGAACATGTATAACCTACATGGGCAACACAACTACCTACCCTACGCCAGAGTCTATGTTAAATGAAGGCTAAGGTTTACAGAGTCTCTAAAATAGTTTAGATGTGCAAAGCACATTAATAAGAACAATAATAATAGCTGAAATTTATACTTAGCTAATTTCACATATATCAATTTATCAGCCAACAGCAAATAGAAATCATAGAAATTATACAGAGTGAACCCACCTCCCTACACCTCTAAATAATTTTTAGTTTCCTTTAAATTCAGATTTAAGTTTACAGAACATTTTCCTTTCATTACCTCATCTGATTCTTTCAGTAACCCTATGAGGGGGAGGGAAGACATCATTGTCACCATTTTGCAGATGAGATAGCATATGACTTGTCGATGTACACCTAATAAGTCAGAGAGCTGGAGTTTTAACCCAGACTCTGATTCCCAATTTTGTTGTTCAGTCATTTTCATTCATGTTCAACTCTTCCTCACCCCATTTGGAGTTTTCTGGAGAAGATGCTGGAGCAGTTTGCCTTTTCCTTCTCTAGTTGTTTTTACAGATGAGGAAACTGAGGCAAAGAAGGTTAAGTAACTTACCCAGGGTCACCTAGCTAGTAAATGTCTGAGGTCAGATTTGAAATCAGGAAAATGAGGCTTCCTGACTCCAGGCCTGGCACTGGGTCATCTGGCTACTGATGTTACTGATACAATGCCCCCTTTCCTATATATGCAGTACTGTTTTTTAAAGAAAAATGAAAAATGCCTCAACTCTTAGGTCTATAGCACAAAGGTATGTGCCCATATGCTTTTAATACAGTGTGACAAAATTTATGCTTTTGGTTTCAGAGCATATGCTATTCAGATTATAAAAAATTATCTGTTCACTACAGGTGTGATGAAACATTTATTTTTCAATTCATTTTCCTCTGCTATTGCAAGGGTTCATTACCTTAAACTATCTAAGGCTGTTTCTAAAGACTCTGGTTACCAAGGTTGGGAGGGGCCACTAGATAAATGATATTTGTTAATTAAGCAAGACTAGAATCATCTGAATATTAAGCAAGAGTCCCATTCTTAAGAGCAAGTGAGTGGAGACAAAAGGTCATGCTCCTCTCTGTGATGTGTGTGATGACAATGGGCGCATACCTGTGGGGTGTTTTGTGTTATCATCCTTTTACTGGTTCCAGTGAGGGAGCAGGAATGGAGATAGCAGAAAGCAGAGGAGAGGAGAAAAAAGCATGAGGGAAGAAAGAAGGAAGAAGCAAGCAGAAACTTTTCAAGAATCCAGGAATCAGGAATCAAGCAGGTACTCCTAGCCCTTTACCAAAAAGGGAGTGGTTAAAGCAGGTGACAGTAGGAAAGCTGGTCTGAAATCTGGGGAAAAGAATTATAGATTTTCAGACTGGGAAGGGACAGCCAATGTTATCTAGTCCAACTTGTAGATTTAAAGTAACTTCTAGATCTAACTCTCCTACCAAATAGCTATGTCACCTTGATGTAAACTCTTCATCTCTCTGGCCCTCAGTTCCCTCATCCATAAAATGGAAAGGTGATGGAATTAGTGTTAAATGTTCCTTACAGCTCTGGTATTCAGTAGTTTAAAAATAGGTCAAAATATGGCTTTTTGAGTTTTGTTTTGCCAAGAGTTTGATGCTAAGGAAAAATTCCAGGTGAGCAATTAAGGTTAGGTGCTAACCAGAGCCTAGATTACAATTAGAAAAAGCTATTTGCTACAAGAGTAGAAATTGTTAGATGGTAAAATCATTATTGATCTACCTTAGAATTTCTATTTATTTTATAAAATTGACTTTAAAGAATGTCTTTATACTTAGTGTTTGTTCACAGTTTCATTATTACAGTAAAAAGACATTAGATATTTTAGTGACTTCCTAAGCAGACGGAATAATAAAAATATAGTAAATACTTACATGATTATAATTCTATAAGTGGAAGGGACCTCAGAGGTCATCTACTCCAACCCCTTTGGTTTATATTTGAGGAAACTGAGGCTCAGAGAGGCTGCAACATTCTCAGAGTCATAGAAACAGAAATCTAGAGCTGAAAGGAAGATTTCAGAGGTCACATGGTCCAACCCTCTCATTTTACAGATGAAGACAATGAGGTCCAAGTAGCAACATCTCTTTGATTTCCAAATCTATGATCCTATGAATTGATTTGCCCAAGATCACACAGATAGTAGGCATTAAGTTGGAATTTGAACCTAGGTCCTCTGACCCCAGAGTCAGTGCTTTTTCCATTTAAGAATCTGAAGGTTAACAAGCCCCATGGTCCCTCAGTACTAGAAGCAGCATCAGAAGCTCCATAGTCCAGCAAACATCTGAACTTGGATTATTCCCACAACTCTCCTAATGAGCCTTCATTGAAGAACTGCAGCCATAGAGAGCTCATTTCCTCCTGAGAAAGAGCATTCTAATTTTAGTCAGTTCTTACTTAATATCAGGAAGCTTTTCCTTACTTTGAGCTAAATTATGTCTCTGCAACTTCTATACTTAAATGGAATTATAGTCCAATGAATATCATAACACATTCAAGTCTCCCTTTCCTGTGTGATTCCTACCTATGTCCTCCTCACAGTTCTTTACAGGGTCCACATCCAATACTCTGGAGGTCGTCTTTGGTTTTCAGCCTGCGCACTCTCATCCCTCTATCTTACAACATGACCAACCCTCTTTCTCTTCCTGTCACCCAATTTTTTGATTACATCTTAACTCTTCCTCTTCTTAAGAATTCCTATGTCTTCTTTCTTCTCCCTGGGTCCAAGGAAAGCAAGGCTTATCCCTCTTCCACATGACAGCTCTTCATATACTTGAAGACATCAACAAGTTATTTTCATTCATAAGCATTTATTAAGTACCTACTATGTGCCAGTCACTGTGCTGGGCATTTTCCCAATTTTTCTCTTCCTTGGTCTAATTATTTCTACTTCCTACAACTGACACTCACACACTATGGCTTCTACTCAACTCAACATCCTTCCTCTGGAACTGCTCCCATTTATCAATAAAATAGGATGCCCAGAACTGAATGTCATATTTCAGATTATTTTCCATCAAGGTACAGTTCCTTTGGGGTGAATTTAGTCTTACACTTAATTTAAAAAAAAATCTATTGCCTAAGTATTGAAGCAGAAAGAAAGAATGTGAACAAAAGTGTCTTGGTACTTTAATGAATTGTAAATGCAATTGGAGTTAACAGAGTGACAGGACAATCAAAAAAACCAGTGCCATCTGATTCTACATTAAAAGAGGTGCAGCATACAGAACGAGGGAGATGACCATCCCATTGCAGCATTACTGTTCTATGGGTCAGGTATTTGCCTGGGATGTTGCCAAAGCTGAATACCAGGGCAAGACCTGTAAGTACCAGATAGAATAACATCTTCTCTCAATGGTAAGGGGGACTAAAAAATGGCTTGAATTTGTCCACTTCCTTCTCCTCCTTATTTTACAGATTGGGAAACTGAGGCAAATGGGGTTAAGTGATTTGCCCAGCTAGTAAGTTTCTGAAGCCATATTTGAACTCAGGTAGAGGAGTCTTCCTGACTTCAGGCCTAGCTCTCTATCCACTCTGCCACCTAGCTGCCCCACTATCAGCAGCTGCTATTTCTATTACAATTACTACCCCCCACCACCACCACTACTGCTAAACAAAAACAAAGTAATAGCTAGAGGATATAGTATATCCCTGTACTATATTGTAGGTTCCATGAGAATGAAGGAGCATAGTTTATTTTTATAGAATCACATGATTTTTTTAAAAAGGAGAATGGGAAGACATCTTAGTGGCCATCTATTCCAACTTATACTTGAAAGGAATCCCCACTAGAGCATGTCTAAGCAGTGGTCACCCAGACTCTTCCCAAAGATCTCTAGGGAAGAGTAATCCACACCTCTCCAGCCGACCCATTCTGCTTTTGGAAAGCTCTCATTATTTTGATATTTTCTTGATAGCAAACTGAAATTCACTCCTTGAAAACCACACTGATTGGGGGGTTGGAGTCATGTTGGTGGAGTAAAAACAGGACTTCCACAGTGCTCCCGCTTCCACCTCCTCCAATTCATGTAAAAAGGTGACTTTGAACAAACTTTGGAGCTACAGAACCCACAAAATGACACAGAGAAGCTAACCTCCCTGTGAGGAAAGCCTGGCAGGCCAGCAGGAAGGGACCAGCAAGGTGCTCTGGAAGCAGAGCCCATTGACTGGAGGGTAAAAAGCAGCTGTGGAAGTTTCCAGAATTATCAACCCATAGATGCTAAGGACAAAGTAAGAGGTCAGTGCAGTATGAACTTTGTGAACTGGGAGTTCAGAAGTGTAGTCAGGCCTTTACCCCCTGGAGGGAAAAGAGGCTTAGGCACTACAGCCATGCAGCCACTGCTATGTGACAGCTTCAGCTCATGGTCTGCAGATTGCAGGAGGACCAAGCGACCAGTATGAGGAGTAATCACTCTTGATTTAACCTGCTTGGAGATTGCGGTCTAGGGTGGAGGTCCTGGGGTGTATGACCAGTTTGCCAGAGTGTGGGGAGGATTCAGAGAAGGCACCCAACTAATAGCTCCAGAGTCTGAGAAAACCCCAGTAATTGGGACAATGCTCCACCTTCTGGTAGCAGAGTTCTACTGTGGCAAAAAGCTCAAAAGTCAAATTGAGTGACAACATGCACAAAAGAGGGGAGCAAGGCAAACACAGTGGTCCAACTCTGGATTCCTTTTGGGGGGACAAAAAGGATCAGGGCATGGAACAGGAGGAAGACAGAAAAGTAAGAACTCCTGCACTAGAAACTTCCAAGAAAAAAATAATCTGCTTACAGGTCATGAGGAGTTTATGAAGGATTTTGAAAATCGAATAAGAGAAGAGGAGGAAAAGTTGGGAAGAGAAATGAGAATGATGCAAGAAAACTATGAAATGAGAGTCAACAATCTGACTGAAGAAAGTAACACCTTAAAAATAAACTAACTCAAATGGCATAAGAGGCTCAAAAAAGGCAATGAAGAGAAAAATAGCTTAAAAAGCTAAATTTGCCAGATGGAAAAAGAATCTCAAAAGCTCACTGAAGAGAATCATTCCTTCAGACTTAGATTGGAGGAAATGGAAGCTAGTGACTTTATGAGAAACCAAGATACTATTAAACAGATTCAAACAAATGAAAAAATAGAAGGCAATGTGAAATATCTCATTGGAAAAGCCACTGACCTGGAAAATAGCTCCGAGAGATAATTTAAAAATTATTGGACTACCTGAAAGCCATGATCAAAAAAAGAACCAAGAAATCATCCTCCAAGAAATTCTCAAGGAAAATTGCCCTGATGTTTTAGAACCAGAGGGCAAAATAGAGGTTGAAAAAATCCACTTATCGCCTCCTGAAAAAGATCCCCAAAAGAAAACTCCTAAGAATATTATAGCCAGGTTCTAGAGTTCCCAGATTAAGGAGAAAATATTACAAGCAGCCAGGAAGAAACAATTTGAATACTGTGGAAACACAATCAGGATAACCCAGGATCTGGCAGCTTCTACACTGGGGGATCAAAGGGCTTGGAATGTGATATTCCAGAGGTCAATGGAGCTGGGATTAAAACCAAGAATCACCTACTCAGCAAAACTGAGTATCATGTTGCAGGGGAAAATATGGTCATTCGGTGGAATAGAGGACTTTCAAGCATTCTTGATGAAAAAACCAGAGTTGAATAGAAAATTTGACATTCAGACATTCATTTGACAATCATAAGGAACTTAATCAAAGTTGAACTATTTACATTCCTACATGGAAAAATGATAATTGTAACTTATCAAACTTTTCTCAGTATGAGAATAGTTGAAGGGCATAGAAAGATAGACAGATAGATGTATATGTATATATATATATATATATGTATACATATATATGTCTATACAGGAGGGTATAAGGGTATATGAATACATATGTGAGTATGTGTATATATGTGTACAGGTATATACATAGACAGAGGGCACAGGACTAGTTGAATGGGGAGGGATGATACTTAAAAGGTGAAATTAAGAGGTGAGAGAGGAGTAAAATGAGAGGAGATGGGAAGAAATAGAATGGGGTAAATTATCCCATATAGAAGAGGCAAGGGAAAACTGTTACAATGAAAGGGAAGAACAGGAAGGCAAAAGGGAATGAGTCAACCTTATTCTCAATGAATTTGGCTTAGAGAGGGAATGACACACACACTAAATAGGGTATCTCACCCTACAGGAGAGTAGGGGAAAGGGAATGAAAGGGGGAATGATGGAAGGGAGGGCAGGCTGGGGGAGATGGAAGTTGGAAGCATCAACTTTGGAAAAGAGACAGGATCAAAGTATAGAATAGAGCAAGTGGGGGTGGGATGGGATGGAGGGAAATATAGTCAGTCTTTCACAATATGTCAACTATGGAAATGTTTTGCATAGCTACACATGTAGGACGTATATTGAATTGCTTATCTTCCCGGTAAGGATGAGTGACAAGGGAGGTATGGAAAAAATCTGGAATTCAAAGATTTAAAATCAAATGTTAAAAAATATATTATTATTATTTTACATGTAACTGGGAAATAAGATATACAGGTGTATGGAGATCCATCTTGCCCTACTGGGAAGTTGGAGGGGGAATCTGGGAAGATATGGGAGACAGCAGATTGTAGGAGGGGATATTCCGTGGGATCACTGTTTTGCGGTGGTAGGTAGGGGGAAAATGGGGAGAAAATTTGTGACTCTAAATCTTGTGGAAATGAATGATGTAAACTAAAAAATAAAAACATAAAATACAAAAAAAACCCACACTGATTGCTCCTGGTTAAAAGTCTAATCTGTCTTTTGCATGAGAATCCTTCAGATACATGAACACTTATAGCATTTTCCCAGAGTCTTTTCTTCTGCAGGGTTAATGCTCCCAGTTCCTTCAATCAATTCTCCTATGACTTGTATTTCTTTAACTTTTTATCTCCCTCAACATCAAGTGTAATGCAAAGGGGGATGTGTGTGTATATGTATGTATATACATACACACATACATGTATACACACATATACATATATATGTTGTTGAAATTAATTTGTTAACATTGAAATATATATATATATATACATATATATATATATCTTTTCAAGCTGAATTGAGTAATGAGACCATGTATCTATAATTTGCTCTCTAATGCATTGGTATTCTCATAATTGTGGACTACTTTCTCACCTGGTACATACTCCAGTTCATCCATACTTGATTATCTCTTGTGATTCTTGTCTGGGTCCTTCCAAACTATGTTCTATGGAGGTTGTTCAGGGCATTTTAATCTTTGGTAGGTAACACTGCAGTATTTGGGTTATCTGTCAGATATCCCTTGTTACATATCTAGCTCATTTCCTTTTCCAGGCACACACACTTTGAGGATGTGTTTTATCTTGCCTCCTGAGTACCAGTAATCACTGGGAATATTTAGCAGTCTGCACATACCTATCATGTATCTTTCCATTTGTTCTTTGTCTCATCTGCCATTTTGATTCTTCTGAGACTGTTGTCTTTCTCTATACAATTTTTATCCTGAGATTGGCTTCACACTGTAATAATCCAGGGTCACCTCTACACCATAAGGAAGCATTGCAGGGAGATTTTTATGGAGGTTATGTAGGGTTGAACACAGAAAGAATTTCCTGACGGTCACTGTTGTTCAATACTCCCAAGAGGTTACTATTGAACTCCATGGCCTCTACTTCTCTGGAGATACTTTCAAAATAGAGTTTCATGTCTCTGGGAATCTTTAAATAATATTCTGGTATGATTCAGGGTGATGGATTCTTGAACTATTCAATGTCTTCCAATGATATACTTTATTCTCCTTTACCTAAGTTTTCTTTAGAGTTTATCAAATCAGGCTTACAACAGATGAGGCTTGTGTTCCTTTATCCATGAGAAATGTGGAGACCAAGAAATAGTGGTGTCTAGGTGACTGCGGAGGGAGAAAGCATGTTAGAAGGGAAAGAATACTGGCTCTAAATAAAGGTAGGATAACTGGGTACAAATCCCACCCCCACATCCCCCAGGCTTATTACCATTATGATATGCCTGAGCCCCAGTTTTCTTATGTATAAAATGAAGAGGTTTGATTATATCTCAGATGTAGATTCCAACTTGAAAGTTATGCTCCTATGAAGTGCTTCTCTTGAAAATAAAGTATGGATGACTCCAGTGGTGGCATTCATTCAACAATGAGGATGGAAACAAATCTATGACTTAAAAGTTAAGTCTAGGAATTTGCTTGAGGCATATAGAGGTTGAAGGAGGTGCCCAGGGTTAGGTAACTGATAATTCAAGCATTTATTTAGCAGTCTCTCTGCTGCATGATGTGTATATATTGATATAAGACAAACCAAAAAAATAGTCTTACTAAGTGTCAGAGGCCTGATTTAGATCCAGATATGATGTCATACCCAGGTTTACTATACAGATATATATCCATAACATTATTACTTTTTAAAAAAGATGTGTGTGTGTGTGTGTGTGTGTGTGTGTGTTATGTGAAGGGGTTGAAGTTAGGACCTTTCATTTGGAGAATTCCTGATGTGAAAACTCACTTTACTACTGTAGGCAACTTAGAATTCTAGACAGTTTCCCAGGAGCAGCAAGAGGTTAAGTGACTTTCCCAGGGTCACTTGACCTGCATGTGGTAGAAGCAGGGCTTGATCTCCAGTCTTCCTGACTGCAAAAGTAGCTTGTCCTGCATATGGCATGACCATTCTCCCTTTTACACAGATGAAGCAAATATTCATTTTGTTCACTGGAGGTAGGGAACTTGAATCCAAAGAATTTCTCCAAATTTTGATACCACACCTGTGACTAAGGTAATATGCTTCATAAGGAAACTCCTAACAAAGCATATAAACAACTAATGTAAAATTTTGGAGAGTTACCTGGAGGTTAACAGACCTTTCATATGGTCACCCACTCAGTATAACTCAGAAGCAGGGCTTGAACCCAGATCTTCACTCTGAGGTCAATTCTCTATTCACTATACACATTTCATGTGTAAAAAGCATAAAAACTATGTGCAAGTCTCCATTTTATACGTCCCTGAAGAAAAGCCCACATTGAAAGGGTTAAGTAGGCAGCAAAGATGGAAGTAAATTTCCATTGACAACCTCTGAATATCTCAGTCCTAAAATCAAACATCAAATGACAGGAATATAAAAGTCTGAGCATGATATGAAAGTCATATCCCATTATGCATCACATTTTAATTACAGAGAATGATATCTGTGTTAATAATATGGGCAATTTTGTAGGAGCTCCTACATTATCAGTAAAATACAAACTTGCAATAAAATTATTGAAGAATGAAGCATCACACCTTTGTTGCAAAAGAATCTACATTAAGCTTGAAGAGAGCAAATAATGAAGAATGAAAGGAGTCTTTGTTACTCAGGGATTTCTATGCACTGCCAAAATGTCAAATAATCCATTTAATCAATCAGAAAATTAAGGGATGTGGCAAATCTCGAGGTAGTTTGAAGTTACAGCTGTGCGAAGTCATTCAGCTAGAGCTCTGAGCTGATGTCAGAATAGCAATCATTTAATGATTCACTTTTGTGTGACTTTGTTGATGTGAAAATACAATTTATGTTTCAAATTAATTGCAGCTGCATTCCAATTTGAATATCATGTGTTTTATCCATAAGGATGTTTGTATGAATTCTTTCAACTTCATCTCCAGAGAATTTATTTTTGGGGGATGATGGGAGAGGTGGGAGGAAGTTGATTTAAAAAGTACTCAAGATTTCTTAGCCAAAAAATAGGACACAAAAAAAGTGTCCATGTGGTGGGATAGAAACTTGAAAACCCTTGGGAAAGAAATGGTAAGAAATTCATTCCATAGACACAGATTGACAAGCTAGCTAGGCTTTTAACTGATAACCCTAAGGAGCTATCCAAACTACCTCATCTATCCCCACTATGTCTTGAATATAGCTCCCACAATAGAAGTTACCATGCTTTATGTTTTTAGGAAAACACTTCATGAGACCATGGATTGGAGTTGGAAGAGACTGTAGAGACCATCTAGCCAAATATCCTCACTTAGGAAACAGGATCTCATGGAGAAGTGACTTGTCCAATATCAGAAAGATAATAGGTATCAGAGATAGGATTTGAATCTACATCTTCTAGTTTTTACACAACTAGAGAGAGTCTGAGGTTAGATTTGGATCCAGTCTTCCTGAAACAAAGATCAACACACTATCCACTATGTAACATTGCCTCCATAATTTTGGTTGGTATGGCAGTAGTAGTAGTAGTAGTAGTAGTAGTAGTAGTAGTAGTAAGCACTATTATCCAATTTAGTACAGAAGCAGAGCTGCCATAAACCTTGAGAGGGAAGGGTTTTGAAGGGGTTGGAATGGAGAGAATTCTACTGCAATAGAAATAATGTTTAAATTGGAATCATTGGACCAGATTTCAAATTTTAGTTCTTCCACTTACTGACTATCCTAGTGTAAAATGAAGGAATTTGACTCAATGTTTTCTATGCTGCTTTTAATCTCTTTGGCTATGGTCATATTAATGTAAGAGTAAAAACATTTATGGTTCATTTAATGAGAAAGATTTTCTCAATTGAAGTTCCAGAGTTATTGAGCTTTACACATCAAGAAAAGGAAAATAAGATTAAGACAAACACTTTGTTTCAGATAGTAACATCCATCCTGAGTTCTATGGCTTTCCACATCATCTTTCTTTTTATAAGTAACTGAGGTCAGTGGAAGGGTATAAAATTATCATAATTTTTATAGAGGGACAAAGATTCAGGTAACATAGGCAACTCTTGCCATAGTTATGCCTTTAGTTAGTTGCTAAGTTAAGGAAAAGTTGCAAGGCATTGCTCTCCTGCTTCCTACTCCCTATCCCAATACTGTTTGTTCCAAATAACTTTGCCTCGACAAAGCCAGTATTAAAATAAATAAGGAAATTAATGAATAGCAGTTTCCAGTGTGATGTTGTAGAAAGAGCACTGAATGTTATTTCAAAACCTTTTTGCACTATTTGCTCCCTTTCTTACCTTGGGCTAATCACTTAACCTCTTTGTTTCTGAGTTTCTTCATCTCTTCAAGGAGAAGGTCACATTAGGTGACCGTTCCATATCTAAATTTGTAAATATATATATATATGCATATATATAATATGTATATGTATATGTATATACATATCTAGATAGATGTGTGTATACATACATATATATATGTATTTGTATGTGTGTATATTTCTAGTCAACAAAGTCTTGCACCATGATTCATTGAGCATATTTTCCCAATGCTTATCTAGTTACTTATTGGTTAGGAATTAATACAACTAATCAAATGGATCTGTGATCCATTAGGAAATTCCCTCCAGTGATTCATATAACAACCCATCTATGAATGGCCTTCCTAGATGACTCTTGTCCATATCTTCCCATAAGTTTGCCATAGGGGTCCACTGAATGTTCTGGAGATCTTCCTCTTTCTCTGTTGGCATTGTGCGGGTACCAATAGAACAGTTTGACTGTCTACTTGTCATTTCTCACCCTCGCCATATAACCAGCCCATTTTCTCTTCCTATCATACAATTCATTGAAGATATCTTTTCCTTCTCTCATTCTTCATTAGTTAGACATTACAACCTGTTCATATCCATGATGCATATCTCCACTGCCTTCTACCTGATATTCATTTTTAATCCTTAAATGACCATGTTTTCCACATTTTGTTGTTATATAGAAATAGTGGTGAAATGTTGTTCCTAAAAAGAAAGAGCTTTGCTTTTATGGAAGAATTGGGGTCATTATAGGAACTTTGTAATTTCCCACAGGCAATCCAGTCCACTCTTTTCCTCTTGAAACAAATGCAGGAAAAGAAATCTTTTTTTTTCTATTTGCCATTTATAATTTTCAAAAGGAGACAAATGCCTTCTTGGATCATGTAACATGAGATTCTTCCTGTCACATCTACTACATTCCTCATTCTTACCCATACCTGTCATAAATTAGGTTTCTTCTAAAATACCTTGTAGAAAATGGCAGGCAGTATATTATGACTGGGATTGGGGAGATCTGTAATTTCTTAGGTATAGGCAACTCCTTGTATTTTCCTTTGAAGCTTTTGGTGCAGGAGTTCTGACTTCACTGTTTTCCTCCTTTTCCATGCTTTGCTCCTTTTTGTCCCCAAAATAGGAGTGTAATGTTGGAATCTTCTGTCTGTTTCCTTTGCCTGCTCATTTTGCCACTCAATTACTTGACTTTTGGGCTTTTTGCCACAGTAGGACTCTGCCACTAGACAGGAGAGCTTTTGCTCCAAACGCTGGGGTTTTCTCAGCTGCCAGAGGTATTAGATGGGTGCCCTCTCTGAGGTCTCCACATGCTCTGGCAAGTTGGACACACACCCCATAACCTCCACCCTAGACTGCAATCCACATCCAAGCAGGTTAAAGCAAGGGTGATTCCCCCTCAGACTGGTGCTTGGTCCCCTTATACTCTGCAGGCCAGGAGCTGAAGCCACTATGTGGCACTGGCTGGCTGTGCCGGCATCTCAGCGGCTTCTCGTCCCGATGGTAAAAGCCTCGCACTCCCACTTACTGGTCCCAAAGTCCAGACTGCACTGACCTCTCACTTTGTCCTTCACATCTATGTGATGATAAATCTGGAAACGGCCATGGCTGCTGCTGATCTGGAGTCCCTCTGGCCTGCAGCTGGTCAGGCCCACTCTGGGGCTAAAGCCTTGGTGTGGGGCTGGGCTCGGCTCCCAGAGTGCTGTGCTGGATTCCTGCTGGCCTCCCAGGCTGTCCTCAGTGGGAGGTTAGCTTCTCTGTGTCATTTTGTGGGCTCTGCAGCTCCAAAGTTTGTTTAGAGTCCCCTTTTTACATGGACTGGGGAGGGTGGACGCTGGAGCCGTGGGAAGGTTGTGCTTCTACTCTGCCATCTTGGCTCCGCCCACCTATAGGTAACTCCTATATGAGAAATTGAGCTCTACCACCTGAAAATTCGCTTCCCAATACTAGCTGCAGCCATGTTTATGATCTTGTTCAGAGTGGGCAAAAAAACCCAAGAACAATAATGACAACAACTCTAGCAATAACAACAGAAATCATTTCTGTTCTGGTTTGCAAATTCGTTCAATAGAGTTCAAGCTCCTTTTTTTGTCTTGTAATCCCAATACCTAGCATAATGCCTATGACATTGAAGACACTTGATCAATAAACATTTGTGCCAAGAAATGTGGTCAATGCTGGGGATATAAATTTAAAAAGACAGAATCTGCCCTCAAGAGGCTGACAATGTAGTGAGGGCTAAAGCTCAAAGATGAAGACACAGGTGAGGAGGTACCTGGCAGAAGCAGGTGCATGATGGAAAAGTCCAAAGAAGTGCATCTGGGTGAGAAATGAAGATATGCCCAGCTTGGGCATCTTCCTTAAATGGAAATTTGAGGAGGAACTCTTACTTCTGCTTTCCAATCAGAGGGGCAACAAATATTTGTTGAATTGAATTGTTCAATATTTCACAGGTATTTTTTAAGCATCCCTCACTTGACCATTCCTATAGTCCTCAGTTTCAACAATGTACATGATGGAGATGGGGAGAGAAAAGTACTCACTTCGAGTCAGAGAACCTTGGTTCAAAATTGAGGCCTTCAACTCAGTGACTTTAGACAAGTTACTTTACCTCTGCAGGCTTCTGTTCTCTCATATATAAAATGGAGGCTTGAATTACATGACCTTTTCATGTCCCTTAAAGCTCTAAAACTATGATCTTTGCCCTCTTCCACTTTCTGTACTGCCTCAAACATTCAGGCAGAATATAAGCTTGTTGAGGACAAGGTTTGTGTTTATTTTCATTTTTATCATTTTCTCTCCAACACCAAACACAATGCCAGGCATGTAGTGGACTCTTAGAACTGCATGTTTAACCAAATTTAATTGAACTCAAAGAGTCCCAAGTGAGTAGTTCTTCGGTGTGGCCTATTTGTGTCTATGAAGTTGGGCTTCCGCTCAAACAAGCATAGTACATGTCAGAGGTGGCAGGATATCTCTTTTTCTTCTGCTTTATCTTCCTTAATATCTCTCCTGCCCCAAGCACTAAATTATCCCTGGCAAGATTTTTGGAAGTTTATGCCCAGAACAAAGAGACAGGTGGGGATAAAAAGAATGAGCATCCAGTCTGTTATGTTTGGGGAGCAGCTTGTCAAAGACAACCACTGCAATCCTAAATTTTCATGATGCTTTTCTCCTAGAATTGGAAAGCCCTTTATATATCTTATCTAATCATCCCTGTTCCTATGAGATACGTAGGGGTTGTTATTGTTACCAGTAAGGTTAAATGATTATGGTCACACAGCCCATCTCTGGAAAAGTCAGCAACAGGCCAGAACACAGTTTTCTTGAGTTTTCAATCTAGTTGGATGGCTATGGGAAGATATTGACATAAGCTTTTTCATGTTTCTCTAAGTTCAATTTCATTTTTCCAATGACAAATTCTCCATCCCGATATCAATTTATTAAAGTTGCATTTGCAAATGCTACTTTCCAGCCAGACTAGACTTCTAGCAGGCCCCCAACCCCATGTTCCATCTTCTGCCTCTAGTATTGGCATTACATATGCCCCATACCTGGCCTGTACTTCCTCCCACTCTACAGTTCTGAGAATCCTCACTTCCCTTCAAGGTCTAGTTGTCTCTTCCTTTGGAGACTTTGTTGATGACTCTCTATGCTTATTCATGCCTTAACTTTCCTAGCTGTTTGCCTCAGTTTCCTCATCTGTCAAATAAGCTGAAGAAGGAAACAGAGAATCACTTCAGTATCTTTGCCAAGAAAACCCCAAACAGGACCACAAAGTCAGACAACTGAAAAACAACTGAACAAATAAACAGAAAGTTTCTAAAACAAGCCTGTATGACCTACAGCCCACAACCCATAAGTGACCCATGGACACACCAAAGTATTTCAGGAGGCCCATGAAAAGGGTAAAGGATGTTTTCCTTTGTCATGCCACAAGTGGGCTGTGGTTGTTCAGGCCCATTCTAAAAGGTAGGGACCATCCACTTAGGTCTTCCTATTTCTTCAAAATAGCACAATAACTTAAATACAAAGTTAAAAAGATAAATACCTGTCAAATTGAAACATTCATTCTACAGTAGAAAATCTTGTTTTGAATTATAATTGTCAGTAAACAAACCCATATGTATTTAACAGGCTTCAAGGGAAGGTTAAAAATATCCATCCACCTACAAAAATTTTACTGGCCTTCAAACTCTCTGCTGGGTCTTTCTATTCTTCCCAATAGGAATGCATGAATAAAAAAAGTACTACTTATCATTTCCTCTATAGGCTTTGCAGACATAGGATACAGAATCAAAATGATGCTGCATCAATTATTATAGCACGAACACATTTACATAAAAGTGTTTCAAAAGTATTAGTGTATTTTTAAGCTATCAAAGCCTTTTTTTTTTAAGCAATTAGAGCTTAAAATTGCACTACATTTTTTGGGCTATCCCATACAAAACATAATGGTTTGGAAGTACTTTCCTCATAATCCTGTAAACAGGTAGTATAAGTATTGTTATTACACCCATTTTACAAGATAATGAAACTGATACTCAGAGTAGCAAAGGGATTTGGCCATGAGCAAGTTTAGCTACAAAAGAGAGGTGAGGTGTGGGACTCAAATCCAAACCAGATTTTCTGATTCTACTATGTTTACTACTTCTAGGACTAGGGCTAGAGGGTGGGATAGGTCACCCAATGCTTTTGTTTTGTATGAAGCCAAGCTCAAAGGCAGCCTTGGATTTAGGTTAGAGCATAAGGACCTGGGTTCAAATCTATGTTCTGCCATTTACTACTTGTATGATCTTGATAAGTCACTTAACATTTCTAGGTCTCAGCTTCCTCTTCTGTAAAATGAAGAGATTGAATTAGATGGCCCCTAAAATTCTTTGAAATTCAAATTTTATGATCCTAAAATCACTTAAGAGAGTCTTAGTATTTGAAAGGACTTTATTATAGTCTATAAATATTTTTAAGTATCTGGGAAGGGAGAGTCACATGCTACACATGCATGCACACACACACACCACATACTTTAGACATGTTCAGTGGTAGGGAATTGAATCTAGATATGATCTTTGTTCTATTGGCACACCTGTGTAATTTCTTCTAGATATAGCATGCTACATAGGATGCTGTATCTGGAGTCAAGGGGGAAGGTTTTAAATCCCAGCCTTATTACTAGCTACGTAACTGACCTTGAGGGAGTCATTTCTCCTCAATTTCCTCTCCTGTCATGAAGTAGTTGGACTAGATGGCCTCTAAAGCCTCTTCTGGTTCTACAACTAAGATTCTATTTTTGAAATGAATCTGGGATGTGCCTGGTATTAAACCCTCCCATTAGAGGGCTTATTTTTTGTCTACTTATGCAGACCAGTACCTGGTGGGCCACTTCTCATCTTAGAACATTGACTGGGTCATTGAGAGATTAGACTGGCTATGAGTCATAGTCAACATGCGTCAAAAGTCGGGTTAGAAGACACCATCGGTATTCCTGACTTCCCTGAAGCCCAGTTCCCTGCAAACTATACATTGTTTTTCTATTCCAAAATTGTTTTCAACAAGGTTGCCTTCTTATTTACAAATTCCTTGCTTCTGATTTCTGGATTTCAAAGCTAACTGGGAGTGTTTTGTTTTTCATTTTGTTCGTGTGTGATTTAAACTAACATAAGCCAAATTCCCTTGATAGACAGGAGGTGGCCCATGCACCCTAAAAAGGGGAAGACATGTTTATATAGTCTCTACCATGTACCAGGCACTGTGCTTTTTACAATGATCTCATTTGATCATCACAGAAACCCTGGGATATAAGTGCTATTATTATCAGTGAAGGTTAAGTGACTTTTCCAGGGTCATACAAATTTGAACTTAAGCTTCTTGACTCCAGGCCCAATGCTCTGTACTACATTACCAGCCACCTCACAGAGCTTGGAAGTAGATAGAAATGATCAGACAAGTCATAAAATACATGTCAAAAACAGGGTGTATTCTTTTAGATCAGAGAATATAAGGCTAGGGGACTCCAGGAGCAGCCACCAGCAGGTTCGTGTTTTTACCAAAACTGATACTCAAGCCATGCCTCAAAGAGACCAAAAGCAAGGACCACCAGGTTAAAGCGAATAAATCATCTGTATACCCAAGGCCATCACTTCTCTGACATAATTTCCTCTACCTGATGCCTTACCGATGGCAAGTTAACATAGCTGACAGTGACTTCTACATATATAACGCCTATGAGAAACCAAAAAAATTCATTAATAAGGGTTTTGGTTATTTGGTTTCCACTATTAATTTAGACTTTGTTTGCTAGGCAATTCTCCATATTGATTTATGGAATAGCAAATTGAGTGTTGGACTTGGAATCAGAAAACAAAGTTGGGTTCAAATCCTGCCTTAGACACTTATGAGTTGTGTGAACATCAATGAGTCAATCAACCAAAAGCATTTATTAAGCACCTATTATGGGCCAGGAACCATGGCAAACAAAAATGGGGATAAGAAGCAAAAAAAAAAAAAAGAAATGTCCTTGTTCTCAAGGATCTTGGGGATCAACCTTTCTGAGCCTTATTTTTCAGGAAAAGAGCGGCCATGACATCCACCCTAGTATGTGCATAGGCTGCCATGGGGGCATGGGTAGGTGACTGGTCTTAGACTCAGGAAAATCTGGATTCCAGACCTACCTTTGACACATACTAACTGTGTCACCCCAGGCAAATCATTTAACTCCTCTATGTTCTAGGCAATACTTTACTGTAGTTCTTAACTATTTTTGTATCATGGACCCCTTTGCCTGGCTGGCTAGCCCTATGGACCTCCTCAATAGTACTGTTTTGAAATGCATAAAGTAAAATATATAAGATTACAAAGAAAATCAATTTCATTGAAGGATGGTTATGAAAATGTTTTTGCCTTTTTTTTTTTTAGAGCAATTGGGGTTAATTGACTTGCTCAAGGTCACATGCCTAGTTTTTGTGTTGTGTCTGAGGCCAGATTTGAACTCAGGATTTGACTCCAGGGCTGGTGCTCTATTCACTGTGCCACCAAGCTGCCCCAAAAATATTTTTTAAAGTGCATGTACTCTAGGTTAAAAACCCCCGACAACAGGAAGTTTGGAAATGCTGACTTGCATTGATGGAAGGATTTTCCTCCTCTGGGAAATCACAGGTTCTGTCCCTGTGCCTACTGACCTCACTGGGCTCATGTGAAGCTTGAATGAGATAAGGTCCATAAAGGGATTTGCAACTATTAATGCACTTCATAAACGAGAGTATGGAGCTATTCTTAGAGTCTGACAACCCATTATAATGTCTTTGATTTTCCCATAAGTGTGCTAGAATTCCAGACCTCTGGTGCTTAGGGCAGGGAATTAGCCTCAGCCAAAATGTTCCCATGCAGACACTGAGGAAATGTGATCTATCTAAATGTCAGGTGAAGAGATTGTGGGGGAAGGGGACAGAGGGGTGAGTAGCTGGTTTTTTTACTTTCAGATGCCACCTTGTTTTCTTGATGCAAATGCTATGAGGTTCTAGTCAGAGAAAGAAACTTGGGCAACCAGGCCACATTTAGTGATCACGTACCATGGACCCAGCCCTACATGGCCAATTAAGGGTTCTTCCAGTGACTTTTACTTTCCAATCCTTAAAGCTGAATCCCCAGAATATGTGTACATCTTGGTGTGTATGCATATTATATAATATATGCAATATATTAAATGTGTATACATTTGTGTTATACATAAACAAATTAAACATACACACATCTATATAAACATATACCATACATCCACAAGGGTATATCTGTGTTTATATTTATGTGTATATTTGTGTGGGTGTGTTTATACACACACACGTTGTTGTCCTTTGTTTTCAAAGAGGACAATTGACACCACGGTGTCGGGCCCAAGGGACAGTATGTCCTGATCAGACCCATACGAGCTTAGCAAGATCCAACACAGATTGGGCACCAATAGTTCATGTGAACATTTGGAGTGAGGATGGCTTAAGTTTACACACGTTGTGTTTCTTTTGAACACTGAATTTGCTCATAGGGCACAAACACACATACAGAGCAAGAGAGAGAAACTCCAGTAGAGCACATTCTAGGCATAGCGTCCTAACTGAGCTATCTTCTTCATGATGAAATTAAGTGTTCTGAACTACTATGAACATGAGTCATTGATTGGCCTTTAGCAGCAAGAGTTTAGCAGCAACCTTCTCTGGTTCAGTTTTCTCATCTGTAAAATGGAGATAAAAATACCACACCCACACATGGTAGAAATGAGGACCAAATAAGACAGGGCATATGAAGTGCTCTGGAAGCCTTTAAGCTCTATGCTGTAGGGGCTAGAATGCTAGGTTCAGGAACTAGGATCACCTGGGTACAAATTTCTCCGTAGACACTTAGTATCTGGTTAAAGTGGGGGCAAATAGCAGTGTCTTTGAGCCTCTGTTTCCTCATCAGAAAATGGGGATAATAGGCAAACCTAGCTTACAGAATTTTTGTGAGGATCAGAGTAGATAATGTATAAGTATTTTGCACACCATATAGCTCAAGAGACATGAGCTCTTAAAGAGATAGAAATAAAGTCGCTGCCCATCAGTGGAGGAATGAAGAAACAAATTCTAGAACATGAATGTACTATGTTAAAGATGTGACATACATGGGGTGGCCAGGTAGCACAGCGAGTAAGAGCACCGTGTCAGAACGACCTGGAGATCGAATCCTGGGCTCAGACACTTAGCACCCACCCAGAAACACCTGGCCGTGTAACCTTGAGCAAGTTACTTAACCCCAATTGCTTAGGGGCAGCCAGGTGCCTCAGCAAGTAAGAGCACCAGCTCCAGTGTTGGGACGACCTGGAGATCGAATCCCGGGCTCAGACACTCAGCACCACACCCAGAAATAACTGGTCGTGTAACCTTGAGCAAGTTACTTAACCCTAATTGCTTAAAAAAAAAGATGTGACATACACAAAGAATGAAGAGAAACATGGGAAGACTTATACAAACTGATGCAGTGAAGTTAGCAAAACCAGGAAAACAATATACCTGGTGACACCAATATAAACATAAGGAAGGACAATAACAAACCAAAAGTAAATACCTTATGATTATAATTGCAAAACTTGGCCCTAAAGATGTGTTAAGAAAGTGTATCGCCTCTTCTTTGCAAAAGTGGGGTGACTGTCAATATTGAACCTTGCATATTCTGTTAGACACCTGATATATTTATTGGCTTTTTTTTTTTTTCTGAGCTGTTTCCCACGTGTCTCCCCCCCTTTATTCTTTGTTTAAAGGAATGGCTCATTGAATAGGGGAGGGAAAGGGATATTGTCCCAAAAGAAGGTTACATAATAAATCATTAATCAATAAGTACCCTACTAGGCATCGGGAAGAGAAAGAGAAAATGAAACAAATAATTACATTTTAAAATGAAGGTTTCTTTCCAATTGTCAAGTATTTCTTTATTTCCACATCCTGTCTCCCTCCCATACACTAAAAAAAAAAAATTGTAGCAAATAACCATAGTCAAGCAAAATGAATCCCCATATTGGGCATGGTCTAGAAGTGTTTGTCTCATGCTGAGGATCAGTTCATCACCTCTCTGACAGGAGATGAGTGTCATTCTTTATTATCAGTTGGAATCACAGTCGGTCCTTGTGTTGATGAGAATTCTTAAGTCTTTTAAGGTCATTTGTCTTTACTCTTATTGTTTGTATGCATTGTTCTGGTTCTGCTCACTTTACTGTGCATCAGTTCATACAAGTACTTCCCAGGTTTTCCCAAAACTATCCTTTCCATTATTTTTATAGCATAATAGTTTTCCATTGGTAAAACAATTTGTTCCACCATTCCCCAATTGAAAGGTACTGCCTCAGTTTCCAGTTCTCTGCCACAACAAAAGAGCTTGTAGAAAGATTTTTTGTATAGATAGGAACTTCTCTTTCTTTGAAATCCTTGGAGTACAGGACAAGTTATAGGTATTTTTTGCTTAAAAGATCATGCACAGTTTAGGAATTTGGGGGGGCATAGTTTCAAATTGCTTTCCAGAATAACTTTGTGTCTATTTTCCCACAGCCCCTCCAACATTTGTCATTTTCCTTTTTTTTTTTTATTTTTTGCCAATTTTGCCATTCTGATGGATATGAGCTGGAATTTCAGAGTTACTTTAATGTGCATTACTTTAATTTTTTAGTGATTTGGACCATGTTTTCCTATGGCTATAGGTACCTTTGATTAGCATTGACTAATTAGTCCACATCCTCTGACCTGAATAAGTACATTTAAAAATCTTCAGTGACTACAAAACATTGTGCTAAGTTTTGAGTGGGAATCCAGAAAAGAGAAAAGTACTGTGATAAAGTGGAATGAGAATTGGACTATGAATTAGAAGATCTAGGTTCAAGGCTTATCTCTGTCCCTCATTAGCTGTTTGACCTTGAGAAGTGGTTCCCTGTCAGTGGGCCTTGGTTTCTTTATCAGTAAAACAAGCATTAAATTAGATAATCTCTCAGGTCTCATCTCAGTGCTAATGTCCTGTCATCCTGATTCATGGAATCACTGGGGATGTTAAACAAGAGTAAAACTATCTTAAGCTTCAAAGGACCTTGCATAGATATGTATATGAAATAAAAACCTTGAGTACTTTTGTGCTGTTGGTGGGGGAAGGTACATATTTTAAGATACATATTCATTGATATCTTTTGTTTTTATATCATCTATATTTCCTAATCATGTCTCGGCTACCCGCTCTCAGAGAATCATCCTTTATAGTAAATAATAAAAAAATAAGGGATGAACAGATCAGCAAAATTGACCAACAAATAAAAAAATTTTGTCATCATCAAGAGTCCATAACCTGGGCATTTGTGAATTTTTTAAAAGATATGCATTTCCTTTCAATATAATTGATTTCTGTTGAAATCCTATCCTTTTTTTTTTATTTTATGCATTTAAAATATTATTTTGCGAAGGTAGCCATAGGCTTTGCCAGATTTTGCCAAAGTGGTCTGCAACACAAAAAAGGTTAATCAAGCTTTTATAATGTGTAGTGTGACATATCCATAGTCTCCCACCTCTGCAAAGAAGCAAGGGTAGGAGCCTCCCCTTCGTTGGAGACAAACTTGATCACAATGTTGCAGCATTCTCTTAATTATGTTGTTCTTATTTTCCCTCTATTTACATTGTTGTAATCATTGTTTCCCTGGTTCCTCTTATTTCATTTTGCATCAGTTCATATAAATCTTCCCATTCTTCTTTGAATTTTTCATATTTGTCATTTCTTATAGCACAATAGTATTCCATTATCTTCATGTGCCATGATTTGCTTATCTTCTCCCCAGTAGATGAGTATCTGCTTTGTTCTTTGCTGCCATAGAACATGCTGTGATAAATATTTTGGTGTATATAGGGCCTTTCTTTTTGTCAATGACCTCCTTGAGGAATAAATCTAGCATGTAAAATACATTTTCATAGTAATCTATATTAAACTTTCCACAAAGAAAATTAGGTCTCATTTGTATGTATCTCAGAAGATGCATATCTGTCCACATCTGGTGCTGCCCAATCCCAATGATGGGAAAGACACAGAGATAAATGTGCACCTTAGGTCCATCTATTCACTCCCATGCATTTTCTTGGTGACAGCCAATTTGTGTTAGCATCAGAAGATCACAAAATGGAGTTCCCAAGTAAGAGGATCATCAATCTTCATTTTCCCGAGGTTCTAAGAGACAGGGCAAATGCTTCTATGTCCTTCTGTGCCTTGGAATTTTAAGAATTACAGTCAGAGGGGAGATGGGAGAGCATCAGGATGGACAGTTAATGGGGAACACTCACTGGTAGACAAAGAATTCTTTAAATTCATTTGAATACATGCAGTCTGTGATCAAGGAGAGTTACATCCTGCATTTCTGTACTTATAGCAGATCTCTACCAATTTCAATTTATGGTATTTTGACAGTGGATGGAGGCAAATCCTATGTTCAGGTCATCCTTAACCCTACTTGTGGGATCATTGGCAAGTCATTTAATCTCTTTTGACATTTGAGTGTCCTCGTCTGTTAAAAAAAAAAGGTGGGGAGAATAATAAAGCCAGTGGTAATGAATATGCAGTCCTCAGGATTGTGGTCCATTGGAAAGAGCACTGGATTTAGAGTTATAGGGGATGGATTTGAATCCTTTCTCTGACACCTACTATCTCTACAATCTCAGCTAAATCACTTAAACTTTTCTCTTCTCTCTATGCTCTCTTGGGGACCTCATCAGTTCTTGTAGGTTCAGCTACTATTTCTATGTTGATGACTCCCCTACCTACCTATCCAGTCCTAGCCGCCTTCCTGAACCTTCAGTCTCTCATTACCAACTGTTTACAGATTAGAAATCTCAAACTGTAAGCATCTCAAGATCAACAGGTCCAAAGCAAGATTTATTATATCCTCCACTCACCCAAACCTGTCTTCTCTTTTGTCTCAAGGCACTACTATCTTTCCCTTCTTACAAATTTGCAACCTCATTGTCATAATCAGAGACCTACATCCTTCTCAGGCAATCAGTTGCAAAATCTTTTTTTCTTCCTTTACAATATCTCTTAATTCTGTCCTCTTCTTTCCATTTACATAGCACCCTAGTTCATGCCACATCACCTGTCACCTGGACTTTTGCAACACACTTGCAATTCATCATTTTGCACTGAGCTTTCCTTGTCCATCCTCCACAGCCTACCAACTTGATTTTCCTGCAATACATTTCTACATGCCACTGCCCTATTCAATTAATTCCTGTAGCTCTGTGGCTTCCTGTTTCCTCTATAATAGCAACCTCACTCCTTTCTTTCACTTTTAAAGCCCTTCACACCCTGGTCCCAATGTCTGTTTCCAACCTCATCAGATCTTACTCTCCCTTGTATTCTGTGATCCAGCCAAACTGTATCTCTGTTCCTCAAACCCAACACTCAAGCTTCTATTTCTGTGCCTTTTATTGATTATATCAAATTCCTGAATATACTTCCTCCTAGCCTGAGATTGTCCCACTCTGTCCCATTCTTTCCATGACACAATTCAAGAATTTTCTTCTTAAAGCCTTTTCTGATTCCCCCTTAAATGCTAGTGCCCTTTCTCCCAAACTACCTTGAACTGAACTACTTTGTTTCTATTTGTATTTATTCATTTTATATCTATACTATATAAATTCACATACAGGTTGTCTGAAAAGTCTTAGTGCAATTAAACTCTTCAGGCTTATAACTGCACTGAAAATTTTTGAACAACCTGTATGTACTTGTATCCTCCATTCAAATAAAGCTCACTTGGAAGTAAGAATTCTTTCATTCTTTGCACTGGCATCTCCAGCACTTAGCAAAGTGTCTGGCACAGAGTAGGCATTTAATGAATGCTTTTTGATTGATCAATTGTTTGATCTGCTTAAAACACATCACAACCTGGCCCCAACCTTCCTTTCTAGCCTTAAACACTGACTATGGTTCAGCTAAATGGTCCTTCTTGCTGTTCCCCATGCATGACACTCCCTATTAGCACTGTTCTGTATGCCTGGAATGCTCTCCCTCCTCTACCTCTTAGGATCCTGAGTTTCCTACAAGGTTATGCTTATTTCCTACTTACTAAATGAAGTCCTTCCTGATCCCTCCAGCTGCTAGTGCTTTTCTCTCAAAATTGTCTAGTACCTATATATGAACATGTTGTCTCCCCTGGCTAGACTCCTTGGGGGTAGGGACTATGTCCACTTGTCCCTTAGCACCTGCCTGGCACAGTCCCTTTCACATATGCCATAAAACATACTTAATAAATAATTTGTTAATTATTTATTACAGGTTGATTGACCTTCTGGACTTCAGTTTCCTGATCTATAAAGTATAAGGAGTAGAGTAAATGACTTCCAAGGTAACTTCCAGTTATTTTATTCATCTATCAATCAATTTCGTTCTTATTCATTCACTTTATTTAATATCTCATTATTTGTTACACATTCATCCATTCATTTGTTTATTCATTCATTGATTCGTTTGTTTATTTGAGGCAGTATGACATAGTGGAAAAGCAGGCAGTTTTGGAGTCAGACACCTGGGTCCAAGTCTTGCTCTAAGTTTATATGCTCTATAATACATTCCACACAGATGTGTGTGTATACACATACATGTATATAATACAGATGCATGCATGTACATATATATTTAATATATTTGTGTGTCTATATGCATATATTTTATAGTACATAATTATTGTATTAATGCTAATAATATATGTCATATTATTTCAGGTAGCATGACATAGTGGAGAAACAGGTTTGGTGTCAGACCTGGGTCTTGCTGCTGACACAAATTCACTATGGGACCATGAATAACTCATTTAATGCCTTAGTGGCCTGGACAATTCTTATAAAACTATAAATTATAGCATAAATGCTGATCCGCATAGGCAGAGGTACTCTGCACACTGGAAGTCCTCTACAATGATGAATTGCATGTCTGGAACAAATATATCATCCATCTCCACTACATATTGATTTTACTGGTCTCCAATTGGGTTATTATGTTCTCCATTTGAAACTGAGACTCCACTTCTAGAACCATCTTGGGTTCTGATAAGCTGACCTTTGTCTTATCTTGCTTGGATCTGGGCCTCCTCTCCTTTTCAGAGAATCACCAAGCAATGCATGCTCTACTCAGGTGGACTTGACTTCTTGCTTTCTACTCCCATTTATGTGTTGACTTCCACCCTTATTTCTTTTTGACATAGTGCTTGACAGAGTGACAATGGATAGTATTCTAATGAGTTGGTTTTGATCTCAATTCAGGACAGTGTTTTGTGAGGGGTGATTGGGAAGAATGAATTAAGACACTCTTGGCTGACCTGAAGGAGAACCTAGTCTTTCTTGAAGAAAACCATTATTTCTTTGGCTTACTGTGAAACAATCCTTAGAATAATTTTGTCAGAAATCAATTTGATTAGTCATTCCCCAATTGATAAATGGTCAAAGGATATGAACAGGCAATTTTCAGAGAAAAAATAAAGATCTGTAAGCACATGAAGAAATACTCTAAATCACTATTGATTAGAGAAATGCAAATCAAAACAACTCTGAGGTACCACATCTCACCAGTCAGATTGGCTAAGATGACAAAACAGGAAAATGACAAATGCTGGAGAGGATGTGGGAAAATTGGAACACTAATGCATTGCTGGTGGAGTTGTGAACTGATCCAGCCTTTCTGGAGAGCAATCTGGAATTATGCCCAAAGGGCTATAAATACTTTCATATCCTTTGACCCATCAATACCACTCCAAGGGTTATATCCCAAATTGATCATAGAAGTGGGAGGAAGACCCTGTGATAGTAATGGCAATTAAAGATTCCCCTGTATTGGCTTGGTTTTCAAATTGATTGTGTTAAAACCCAGAGCTTGTTAATCCCACCTGTGGGATGGACTTGTTGATGTGAAAAGAAAGTCCTGAACTGGGAGGAGCTGGTGACGTAGATTTGGAGAGACAAGAGAGAGGCGGAAGATCTTTTTTGGAAGCAGCACCTCGTGGAGAGAGAGAGAGACTAAGAGAATTGCTGGTGGCCGCTTTGAATTGCCCTGGACTTTTGAGACCTGCCCCCGGAGCTGCCAAGGACTGAGGAGACATGGCTGTTTTGCTGGTACTTTGTCTGTCTGTTTTGATGTTATTTTGCCAGATTTGTCCACTAGTGAAAGACAGTCCTTTTGTTGAAGAAGTCCTGGAACCTGGCTGTTCACTAAGAAGCCCTGAGACTGTCCTGCAGACAGAGAGTGAATACTGTCCACTGGTGAAGGACTGTGCTGTTGTTGCAGGGGTCTGGAGACTGTCCTGCAGACAGAATGAATACTGTCCACTGGTGAAGGACAGTGCTGTTGTTGCAGGGGTCTGGGAGCCTTTCTGTTGGTTCAGAAGCCCTGAAGAAGGATTTTCTTGTTGTATGTTTACAGAAATCCTGGGAGAGGGCTTTGCTAATGTGTTCAGGGGTTCTAGGACTGTTCTACAGACAGAGGATGATTCATGAAGGGACTGGCAATGTATCTTATGGCCTTGCTAAGCCTTGTCTCCCCAGGAACTAAGATTGCTGAGAACTTGCCTTTTGTCAAGATGAAGAAAAGACCTCCATTTGGGTATTAAGTGCTGTGTTTAAACTTGATGTAACTCTGGGGTAGATTCAATTGTGATCCAGGGGTGGGGAACTTTTGACCTTATGTTTGGAAACTAATCTCCATTTGAGAAGAGGGACTTTGTGGTGGATTAAATTAAGGTATAGCCTAGGGGTGGAGAAGTATTTAGAACAGAGACTTTGTAATTGATTGAATGATTGGAAGGTCCCGGGGTGGGGTAGTACTTGGAGATTATTTAATCACGCTTAGTAAATGCTGTATTTTGGAATGATGCCATGTTTTGATCTTCTCTGTTCTTGGTTTGTCACTGAATAAAATGGAGAGCACCTATGCTGGTATTCTGAACCTTGGGAAGTTGCCTTTCCTTGGCAATTACATTACAGACCCATATGTGGAAAAATGTTTATAGAAACTCTTTTTGTGGTGGCAAAGAATTAGAAATTAAGGGGGTGCCCATCAATTGGGGAATGGCTAAACAAGTTGTGGTATATGCATGTTATGGAATACTATTGTGCTATAAGAAACGGGGAGCAGGCGGTCTTCATATTTACCTGGAGAGGCTTATACAAACTGATGCTGAGTGAGAAGAGTAGAACCAGGAGAGATTTGTACACAATTACAGACACAATGTATGTGTGATGACAAACTTTGATAGACTGGATTCTTCTCAGCAATGCAGTGATATAAGTCAATCCCAAAAGACTCATGATGGAGAAAAATATGTGCATCCAGAGAAAGAACTAGAAAGAACTGAGTTTATATCCAGGTGGAAGCAAAATACCTGATCTTTTTTCTTCTCTTGTTTGGTTTTATGTCCTCTTTACCATTTTTCATTCCAGCTGATACAATCCGTCCTTATAACCTGACTAATGTATAATGTGAAAGTAAAAAAAAAAAAAGAAATCAATTTGGTTGATTTCAAAATGAAGTGCCCCAAGAATTTTTTAAACTGTTCCTTCTGCAAGGTGGGAAAATTGCTCTTTGCTATCCCTATGGGAGCAAGCAGCTCTATGGTTCTTTGAGTATGAACTAATTATGTGATGAGATGGTCAGTGCGTGCGTGTGTGTGTGCGTGCACATGTGCATACATGCTTGTAAGTAAGCACATAAGAGAGAGAACACATTTAGGGCGAGGGGAAAGGCTGTCTCTGAGTTTTCTCTCTTCTCTTCACATCCCTTTGATCCACTGGACAGAGTGACAGACTTGTTAGAAGACCAGTTAGGAGTCCGTAAAAAATAAGTCCAGGCATGATGGACTATCAGAGGCCAAAAATGTGAATGGAGAGAAGGGGACGGATTCAATAGATATGAAAGACTGACAAAACATGGCATCTGATTGCATACAGAAGTTGAGGAAGAGGGAGAAAGACAAGAGTTAAGAAGGGAGGTGACTGGAAGGACAGGCAGTGCCTCACAAAATGGACAAGTTTGAAGGAAGGATGGGTTTGAGGAAAATATAAGTCCTTTTCTTTTGACATATTGCTTGACAACTTGAGATGTTGAATAGATCACTGAAATTTGAAGACCTACTTTGAGATCCTGGGAAAGTCACTTGAAACTCTCTGAACTTCAATTTCCTCATCTACAAAACAAAAATATTGGGCTCCATTTTAAAATTCTCTTCCACCTCCAAATCTATGATCCTGCAAGGTGTGTTCATACATGTAAGACATCCCTTATGAACTCCTTAAAAGCAGGTGGCACATCTTATTTATAGCTGTATTGCTTTCAGTGCCTAGCACTGTGCATTTCCAAGAGTAGGGGATTTATCTAACAACTCTTTGGTGAACTGTCTCAAAAACACCTGTGTCCTTTTCTCCAAAACTTACACATTTAAATTCCCATTGTTCACATCTCCAACTCCCTCATAAAATCCTATTAATGCTAGAGCCCTTAGCAGGACTTGGGAGAGAAATAAGGTTGGATGGTCTGTCTTTCTTCCTGCCTTGCTTACCCATCTACCCTTGCATTCTTCTGCCATGCCCTCCAGAGCATCAGATGAGGCTTCAAGCTCCACTCATTTACTGAGAGAATTCACTTTTTTTTGGTACCATTATTTTGTTCCATTGACCAGAGATTTATATGCATTTTATAGGAGTGAATTGGAACATGTATTTCTAGAAGTTGGCACTGAAAATAGCCTAGTGGGTGATATGGTCCATTAGGCTGCCTGGAGATGTTGAACTACTCATGAAAGACTTGAGTCTTGCCCAATAGTCCTTAAAGCTATAGGGTGGTAACTCAATTCAAGCATGCACATATGAAGGGGAAAGGAGTGAAACAGTGTGACAAGCATATGAGGACCTGTGACAAAGCTGCATGGGCTCATGGATTCAGAGCTGGTGTGGACAGTGAGGTCCAGGAAGGTGAGCTCCTTGACTGTAGGGGCTATTTTGTTTTTCCTCTGTCTCTGGGAATAGGTGCTTAAGAAACACTTGTAGGTTGATCTGAATGCTTCTAGAATGTGAGGGCTTTGAGGGCAGGAACTGTTTTTTCAATCCCCAGGGACCATAACTTAAAAGAAGGCCAAAAGCACAATCAGGACAGATTTGTAAGTTACATGTTGAAGGTATTATGTACTTAAAACTAAAGCAAGTTACACAATAGAGATTAGTCATGTCTGAAAATGTTAAATCTCATTCTGCATCTTGAGTCCATCAATTCTCTATCAGGATGTGGGTTACTCTTAAGTTTTCACAAATTCCTTTTCAGACTTTTTATCCCCCTCAAAGAAAGTCAATTATATTGAAGTTATTAAGGTATCAGGCATGGGAGTCAGGAAGACTCATCTTCCTGAGTTCAAATCTGGCCTCATATACTTAATAGAGGTGTGACCTGGGTAAGTCACTTAACCCTGTTTGCCCCAATTTCCTCATCTGTAAAATAAACTGGAGAAGGAAATGGCAAACCCCTCCAGGACATTTGTCAAGAAAACCCCAAGCATGGCCACAAAGAGTCAGACACAATTAGAAAATGATTATAAAAAGTCATTACATTAAAAAAAAAACTCATGGGTCCTCAAGTTAAGATTTCCTGCACTTAACTGGCGGTCTTAAAAAAAAATCTGGATGACTGTTTTTTCAGGCATGTTGCAGTGGAAATCTTTGTTTTGATACTAGTTGAACTAAATAGCCTCTGAAGATCCCTTCCAACTGATATTCTGTGTGTCGGTGATTCAGCCTACCTGGTCTACTAGCTGTTCCTCATGTACAATGTCATTTCCTATTTACACACCTTTGCACAAGCATAGAATGCTCTTTCCTCATCCCCTAGGGATTGATACCTTGAAGACTCACACCAGATATCACCTTTTTTTTCTACCAATCTCTCTGTTGTATACTTCCACCCCAGTCCCACTGTTTACTTTGTATAATATCCTTTACTTACTTGGAATACTTTGTGTTTCTCCTCTCCCTCCTCCATCCCTCCAGTAAAATATTTAGGACAGGACCTAGTTCATTTTCATCTTTATATTCCAAGTACCTAACAGTGCCTGGAGCATAACTGGCAATAAATAAATGTTTGCTGATGGGCTTAATGATTGATTCTGTGGAATTCCAGTAGGCTTTCTTAGCAGGGCAGTAGGTATTTTGTCTTAAAAGATTAAGTCTATCTTCAATCACTCTTACTTTTGAGTTCATTATTTGTGTATCTGCCAAGTGTCATTTTTTTAAACAACTAGCTTAAAGCTCTTCTTAAGGGTGAGTTTAGACTATGCATCTTATTTAATTAAATAGTCCCTGTTACTGAAAATTCCCAGATCACATCAACCTGCTGTAATATAGATGTGTGGAAAATGTACTTTTTTTTTTTACTATTCATCCTTGGTCCTCAGTTTCTAAAGGAGGTGATTTTATTTTTCATTCCTTTAGCAGCTCATTCACTTTCAGGACTTAAATCTCATTCTTTATTTTGGAAAAAAAAAACAAAGAGGCAAAAATATCTGTAAAAGTTTTTATTATCATGCTCTTAAAAAAAATACAGAAAGATTGTAAGGGTGAGAAATCCACAAAGAGTCTCAGAATGGTTCCATTATTTTTTTTTAAATCTGTATGATTAAAAGAGAAAATATCTTCCAGGTATGTACTGTAATGAAACCTTTTTGGTGATGGTATCATTCGAAGTCGTTTTTGTGGCCGTCTTTTTTCTCTCAAAGGTGCAACTTCTGTCCCCTTGTTTTTAGCCTATAACTATGGAAGGAAAGCAATTCCAGCTGAACCTACTACTTGTTAACCCACCTATGACCTATTATTCTTTGAGCTTGGAAGTAGAGAAATCTGGACCACGAGCCCAAAGGGGGCAACTTTGCTTCCTTCAGTTTTAATTTCAGGAGAAAGACCATGCAAATTGAGAAAGAAGTCGGGAGAGGATTTTAGGTTAGAAACAGGTAGAACAAAGTATTGGTTAACAGACAATGAGGAAGGAACAACTTAGAACCAACTGAAAAGTTCGAGCCTTGAACGCAAATGTCAATCAGTGATTGAGACGATGAATTACCTTCCATAACCTAGTTTCCATAACTGTCAGGTTCTAAGAGTGAGGGATGAAGGAACTAAACAAAGGAACAAAAGAATAAAAAGGAACCAAGTGTGGAAGTTAGAAAAGCTCCATACTAAATCATTTGCCAATCGTGTGAGTAACTCCACAACTAGGGTGTTTTCTATACTGATGGCCCCATCTTAGGTGATGACATTTCACAATGTATTTCATGGCTTCCATCCCTACATGAGACTTTATTACTATCACATAGGAATAAAAAGCCATAAGACACTAGAGTGAATTTATCTTGACCGGATGCAATAATTATTTTCTTCACATGATTTCACAACCATTTCGAAACTAACCAATAATTTCATGCTACATTACTTAACATTTCAAACTACAATGAAGAGACAGGGAATACACTTAAATTGTGACATCACAAATTAGTGGGAGTCGGTCCCTCAGAGATATCCCTAGCTACAAAGACCAGGGAAACAAGGACTAGGGGACACTCAGAAACACGTAACCATTTGATTCACTGAAAACAAGGGACACCAAAGGTGAATGTCACAAGAAAAAGAGTCACTTCAACATTTATCTCGGAACACACAAGAAAAGACAAGAGACAGACAAGTCACTGGTACAGATTAATACTGGGATAATTGTTTTCTAGTCTTTTACTTTACTTAACATCTTTCCCATCCTCCCTAACATGCCCACTGCCACCTTAGAGACTTGTCACTGAGGGTAGGGGGAGAGGGGAAACCTCAGCACACTTATGACCCTATGCCATGGAAGTAGGAAGCCAGCTTAACATAATTGGGGGGAAAAAAGATACCAAGATAGAACTCAACCAGCAGAACAAAATGGCCAACTATTCCGTATCTCCACCCTAGGACAGACTGACACCATTTTGTAATGCCTTTGTATCTACTGGAGCAAATATTCTAAATAGGCCAGCTAAAGTAATGTATGTTTGAGTCTTCGAGTCATCTATGATTCTCCAGGTCCCAAGCCCAAGATAGTTCTTTATTCTTTATTAATGTTCTACTGCTGCTGCTATCATCTCTACTCTTGTAATTGACCATGCTGAAATACAATTCTCTAGGGTCATTCGAGACTCAATGCTATCATTTAAAATGCCTTCTCTGCCCTTTGGAAAATAGCATGGTTTGCATATTTACCAACACATTAAGGCAGCATTCTGGATTGGAAAAACACAGTTTTTAAAGTAAAAAAATTTGCCATTACTCCAGTTCCGGTAAGATGAATAAGGAACCTGATTTCTCCGGCCAAACCAAGTTATTTTCTTCTCCTCACTACTACTTTCCTAACCTGTTGAATATCTCTATTATCATTATTATTAATGTTATTATTATCATTTCCTTGGCTTTGCTTAGGTGAAGAACATAGGAACGAGCAGGAAATAATTAAATGAGAGGAAGTGCATAAATAAATTCAATTATCATGCATGAAACATGCAAATGATTTAAGGACTGCATCTGAAACTCTTAGTTTATATTCATTAATCTCAGGTTGCACTTTTGAGGGAGAAAGAAATGCTAATTGGGTCCAGATTAATGCACTCCCAAACCTTTTGATTTGTTTTTAGGTGAGGGTTAAATGATATGTATTAAAATAAACACAGCTGCTCATCTTCTTGCACCTTCCACACACCTCCCCCACATTTCCATCCGCCCAACCACACTTCTCTCTCCTTTGTTGAGGAGAGTTCAGAGAGATCCACATTTCCCCTGAGAAGACCTCACCCCACCTTCTGCTTTTCCATCTTTCCTTTCCTCCCTTCTACCTCACTCCCCCAAAAGTTTCTATCAAGGAAACCATGCTTAACTGATCCCACTATGTTTTAAGGGATGCCCAGATGCAGCAGCAGGGATGAAGGGACAAAGGAAGATTTCTTCCTGGGCCAGCAGGTAGTGGGGAGAGCTAAGCTTTCTCTAGGTTCAGGCCTGGGCTGTTCACCACCCACTCTGATGAATAGATTTCAAAGTCTCTGGGGGCATTATTGCTTTGAGCCAAGCTTGTCCTAGGTTGGCATGGTGATCCCATGGTTCAGTTATGTGGGAAACTGGAGGTAAGGGGGGAGACCTTGGGGTTTTTGTTTTTGGTTTTTTGGGGGGGGGGGGCTGGTGGTGGTTGTTGTGGTTCTTTGGGCTCAGTCAGCCAGGAGAAACTGGCAATGAGCAAAATGGATGCTGAGCCAAAGTTCAATCAAAATATCTTTTGAAAGTAGCCCTTTGCTTTCCTGCTTTCTCTCTTCCTGTCCAAA
This sequence comes from Petaurus breviceps papuanus, assembly GCF_028583685.1. Lineage (NCBI taxonomy): Eukaryota > Metazoa > Chordata > Mammalia > Diprotodontia > Petauridae > Petaurus > Petaurus breviceps. The sequence continues at coordinate 18,331,892 of NW_027185889.1, read as the reverse complement.
AAAGGAATACACTTACAAGAAGGAGGTCTTCAAAGGTTTCCATGACAACGTTATATACGTTGTATTATGTTTTACATAAAATACATTTTATATACATTAATACACCTGAGCTTAACTGAAAGGAAATAAAAGGTAGCAATACAAAGTTGCCCTTAGCATACTGAGGTGGCCAAATGTTCAATCAGGTATCTGTTTTGTATGGACGCATATTTGTATATAAATGTATTTTATATGAAATGTAACTTATTCTAATTATATAAAATATTATGAATGCATATATTTTAAACCAGGAGCAATGCCTTGGGAGACAAGCAGATGGCAAGTTAAGAATCCTTCTTTTGAGAAAAGTAGATACAGAATCAAGGGCCTGGGAAGAGTGTTTAATAATAGAAAGTGAAAGAAAAACTCTGATCCCAGACCTCATCATTAGAATAAGAAAAAAGAAACGGAAGACAGGCAGCAGGCCGCCAGGGATGAACTTGGGCCTCAGACTGGAACGGAGTTCAAGGGAGCCTTCTAAATGAGCACAGGCACAAAGGGGTTAAAACAGGCAAACAAAAGACAGGCAGTCAAACCAATTTCACACTGAAACTGATGTTTAATTGGAATTGTGGTCCCCCAGAGGGAAGGTGGGGTAGGTTGGTCTCCTCAGGGGATGTTCCCCCTGTCTCCTTTAACACGGATTGGAAATTAAGATTGATCATTAATTATCAAGGTGACATGCACCTTTTCTCCTTCTCCCCACCCCCACTCCTCAAAAAAAAAAGTTGTACCTTTGCCCCTTCCCCAACAACTCCTTTGCCCTAGGTCACATCTGAAAAGCCACCTGCTATCCAATCCTCCCAAGATATTCTCCTAAGGAAGGGTCAAGGACAAGAACAAATATACATATATACACGGAGACATAAAGTACTAGACAGATACTCAAACAGATACACAAACACACAGCTAGTGGCAGTCACTGGCTTGGGGCTGTCACTGAACGAGATTCTGCATATTTGCCAACTTGTCCTGAGTAGAAGGAAATAACAACAAGGATCCAGAACCCCCATTTTCCTATGGAATCCATCAGATATCCCGAGAAATGCTTGGAGAGAGACAGAGCTTTGGTTAGGAAACACACTTGGGATATTCATTGCTCCTAAAAGAGAGAATGATTATACAGTTACTAAACCCTAAGTAAGAGCTAAAGATATTCACCTCATGAAGCCATATCTCAACTAGCCCCTTGGCACTTGCTGGAATTATCTCAGCACGAGGCCCACTTTTTCATTTTCTGCTGACTCCATGTGGGTAATTTCTTTCCCATGATTAAAAGTGAGCTTGGCAAGCCCTTCAAAGCATTTTTTTTTAGGTGTGGCGGGGCTCAGGAGCCAATCCTTTGTCTCACGAGATGCTGGCAGAATGTCTGTGATCATCACCGGACTGGCAAGGGAAGAGATGCCACACACCTAAAATGATTTCATAAAGGGGGAAAAATGAACTTTGTGGATATCTTCATATAAACATATTTTATACCGATCTGTACAGCTGGTAGATGAAATGAACTGTTTACCTTGGAAAGAATAGTCTTTTCTTCTCCCAATAAGCATTCAGGTCTTTCTGAATGTCATCCAAAAGTGATTCTGCCTCCTCCAACTTATCCAGCATCTGGGACTGTGAGATAACCCTCGTGGCCCTGGCCCCCTTCCCTCACTCCTCATTATTAGCCTCCTGGTGGGTGAGATAGAATACAGTGAATGTAATAACCATACTTCACACAACAGGCCTGCTCTCTCTTTTAAATTGAAAATCCCCTTATTACAAAACAAGGGGTGTTTTTTTCCATCCACCTTTAAGTAGGAATGCCACATTCATTGCTTTTTACAAAAAACGCAGCTGCTTTTTAAGCTACAGATAAATAGAATCTGCTAGGCGGTAATTCTACTCAGTCTGAATGCATTATTTTCTAAGACACTATGGTGAGGGGCTTTTTATTATAAACTGGAATGAACAACTAAAGTCCTTTTCTCATTTAATTATGACTACTCTTTGTTTCCTACTATTAACCTACAATGTCAGATTGATCTTCTGGGTTTTTGCTTCTTTTTTTTTTCTTTTAACTGCAGCCAGTTCAATAAATCAACGCCTTCCCCCCGCCCCCGCCCCCCCTTAGGAAATTAGAGGGTAATGATTAAGACTTCATGGACTTTAATGACAAATCCAGAAATAGCATAAGAGAAATTCTACAACAATAAATAAAATGAATGAAGAGGTTCTCTGATCTGTAGGGAACAGAATTTTGTTTTGACAACAAAAAATAAGGAAAAATGAGCATTAATTGTTAATCAAAATGTAACTGATTTAAATTTAAAAACTAAGAGTATTGTCAGAATGAGTTGATCTTACCTATCGGTATCTGTTTTCTTAGGGAAGTTGTTAAAGATAAATGGAACCTGAAAATTTCCAAATTTAGTGCAGTTAATGCTTCATTCTGTCCAATGGTGCCTAACTTTTACCTTTGCCACCATCACTTTATGGAGCAATTAAACTGGGAATGGGATAAGAGAAGTATATCTTTCTTTTTTCCCTCAAACTGTGACTAAAAGATTGAGTTTCTAAGAACATCAAAGATCAATTCAAGCCCAGAAATTCCCTTTGTTTAGATTCTGGTTTAATTTTGATAAGGCATCATTTTTTCTTTCTATGATCCTCAAAAAGACCATAATGCCTTTGCTCCAGGTCTGTGAAAATATATGGAGATTCTGTTATTAAAAGGGGGGAGGAAGACAAAATTCCTACAGGATGTTAGGTTCTGATTAGGAGAAAATACTGCTTCAGTCCTGACAGGAAGTCAGAATGATCAGAATATCACAGAGGTACAGGCAGGTTCACCCTGAGTAAATTTAAAGATTTAGAGGCTGCTCTCTCCTGGCTTTCCTCAATGGCGTGGATATCTTCAGAATAGATGGGTCCATTCCTATTTGTATTTTTTAGAATCACTTTCCAAAGGGGGTGATCATGGATGCCAAAAGAAGTACGGAAGTCCAACAAAGTTTTTAGGTGAGTGGACTGTATACCAGGGCCCCAACCATATTGAGAGAAAGAAGAGGAGCAGGAAGAAGAGGGAGAAAGGGATAAGAAAAATGGAAAGAGAGAGAGAGAGAGAGACAGAGAGAGAGAGAGAGAGAGAGAGAGAGAGAGAGAGAGAGAGAGAGAGAGAGAGAGAGAGAGAGAGAGAGAGAGAGACAGAGAGAGAGAGACAGAGAGAGAGAGAGACAGAGAGA
>NW_027185889.1:18265842-18328526 GCF_028583685.1 Petaurus breviceps papuanus | reverse complement strand
AGAGAGAGACAGAGACAGAGACAGAGACAGAGAGAGACAGAGAGAGACAGAGAGACAGAGAGAGAGAGAGAAAACACTATTCTTATCACTCTATTGAAAATAATACTTACATCTCCACCCATGCCATATAAGACATTGTATCTATTATGAGGGAGATGTTGCTATCATTTTGCTAAGCTCCTATTAGAAGTCAATCTATAAATGCAATGAGTGGGGGTTGAGGCAGCTTTGGATGTTCTTACACTGGTTTCAAAGATGGAGCCAGTCTCTATCTTCTCATCTGCCTAGCAAACAATGAATTTCCCTTACGTTGCTTTCAGGAGCCCCTTCAGGTAAAGTAGTAATACAAGAAGGTTAACTTACCTTGAATCAACACCCAATGCCCTTCACCAGGAACTATGGGTGTTTAGGACTGCTGGAAGGTGAACTCCATTATGAAGCTTCCATAGCAACTAAGAGAGTTTGTTTTAGTATTTAGCATTTGGTTCACAGGAAGCTTTAAAAAAGGAGAAAAAAAAAACCCACCCCTTAGAAGAACTTATGGAGGAAGAAGACTCAGTTAAAATCCCACTTCAACAATAGCCAGCACTTTAAGATGCTTCATGGGTTTGTGAAGTCCTTTAAACATTGAATTTCTTTCAATTCTCACAGCAACCCTCATTTGACAAAACAGGAAACAGAGACTGAGAGAGGTTAAGGTTATTTAACCAAGGTCGCACAGCTAATAAATGCTGAATCCAGGTCTCTCCTACATCCAAGGCTAGCATTCTTTTGAATGTACCAGGCTATTTTCCACAGGCAAATGTGTAAATAGGGTAACATGAAGGAGAAACAGATTTAGATTGAGAGTTAGGGGAATCAGGGGCAAGCCTTGCTTCTGTCACCAGGCCTTGGAAAATCATGACACCCCTTTAGACTTCATTTTCCTCATCTATAAAATAGAGCTAAACTGAGAATCTCTTCTAACTTTGCCATTCTATGGTTCTAAGTATAATTTGAATGCTGAAGATAATCTACAAGAACAACACTTTGGTTATAGTTATCTGCAAAATCTATTCAGCCTTGTAGCTGCTTTTCTAGCATTTTTTTAATAAAAAAAAACAAACAAGTTTTCTACAAAGACAATTCTCTTTGTAGGGAGAAGGAAGCTGTAGTAAAGCTCTTTCCAGATTTATTGGTCTGTCATCAAGTAGCAACTGTCTATCAACTTTCCTGATTCCTCTCTACTTCAAACAAGTATAAATTAACACCATTCACTGTTTTTGTTTCTGTACAGACTTTGAAAACTATGACTAGAGACACAAGGCATCATACATATCTCCCCTTATTAAGATTTCAAAATATTATATAAAATAGTTTATTCATCCATTCATTCATTCTACTGAACTGATTCATCATTCATTCATTTATGAAGAAGAGACAACAACAGCATTTACTCATGAAGCACCAGCTTGGGGATATTCAAGGACAAATAACAGATGCTCTCCTGCCCTCAAGGAGTTTAATTTTAGATGCAATCATCCCTATCACTGCCTCACTTGAACTCCTTAATCACAAACTATAAAGAAAACAAATCTTAGAAAAGGCTAGGCGTAGAGAGAGGGCATGTACTTTAGTTTTTCTCAAGTCTGCCCTTCTTTCAAATCACTTGTTTTCCCCTAGCTAGAGGAAGATTATTTGCTCTCTTCCCTATCCTGTTCCCTAGAAAATGGGTAGTTTGTAGCAAAGTGATAGTTGTCTCAAATTGCTACTAACAAAAGAAACTCGGATGCCCCATGAAACTGGATGGAATAAATTACCTATGGGACCATATTCATTTTACAGGTATCACAGGGCATCACAGTCTGGTAAAGCCAATGATAATGATGCTACCTAGTGATTAAAGAGAGTTAAGCTGTCCATCTAAGTTTCCAATTTACTACCAAGAAGTGACACACCCATAGAGGTGGGAAGGGGCTCTTGAAATCCCATTTCCAGTTAGCAATCTTGCTTCCCCATCCCATGTCCCAAATTTGTCATCTAAGTATGTATCAGATATATCCCCTGCCATTCATTGAGTTAATGAAACAGTCTATTTAATTGTGGTTCCTGAAACTTCCAAACTGTCCCATCTTGTATGTAAATACCAAGCTGCACTGAAGAATGATGGAAACATCTAACTTTGCACATTACAGAAACAATTTATCTTTGTTCATTACGGTACCTGCTCTCCGTGTTCATCCTGTCCAGAAAACAAAGCTGTCGATTTTTAGGATGTGACTATCACAAAGTCCGATAGAATTGTTGGGGATAAAATACCTGTAGGTATTTTTTTTTATCACACCCTGTTTCACAGAAACATTCCCGTCTCTCTCTCTCTCTTTGTACATTTTGGAGTATGCATTAAAACAAAAATAAAGCTATGAATAGTTTAAGAAACCAAAATGGAACTGTGGTAAAAAAAAAAAAAAAACATTGATTCGAAACAATGACACAGTCTCAATGAGTTTCTCCAGATGAACATCTTCTGATGATGCCTTCCCTGTTTCACTTTTTTGTTTTCTATGTAGAAAAATCTGGAGAGGAAAAAAAGTGATTTTGCTATAAAAGAAAATGGTTGTCTATAGAATAAAAAGTCCAGGTTTGATCAATGAGTGACATGATTTCAATATTTCCATATTTTCAATAAGGGAAAAAACCCAGCCATGGCAAATGAAAACTGAGTCAACTGGAATGACATTTTCAACGTACAGGGTAATCATTTTCAATGTAATTCGCATGGTTCAGAACAATCTTCAATAGATTCTAATAAGCAGCAGGAACAGTAGCAAACAGTAGACCATATAATACTTACTGTTCTTAGGAGTTAATTCCCCAAACTTCTGCCCTCCTGGCCTTTGAGTACATAACTCTCCAGAGCAAGCCCAGCTCCAATCACAACCAGGCCTTTGGGGGCTGGTAATTCAGATGACACTCTCTCATAGGAGCCTCTGTGAAGGCAACAGCAGTACAACCACACAATAAAGGATGGAATTGCATTTGTCGTTGAAGAAGTTAAAATAGCTCTCTCTCTCTCTCTCTCTCTCTCTCTCTCTCTCTCTCTCTCTCTCTCTCTCTCTCTCTCTCTCTCACTCTCTCTCTCTCACTCTCACTCTCTCACTCTCTCTCATCCTCAAGGTATGGATGTATCCCCAATGTGCAAAAAAATAGATTTCTCTTGTTCCCTCCCCCACTTCACAAGGTTAAGAAATGTGTCCTTAACTTGTGTTTTCTGTTCTACTTCATGGGGCACAGTAAAGAATGGGGCAATGCAGCTGTCTTTTTTGTGTGTGTGTGGTACGTCTCACATGGGTGATTCACTTACTTAACAGGGTGAGTGTGTCTATTGCATTTGGACTCACATAATCAAAAAAAAAAAAGAAAGGAAGAAAGAGAAAAAAAATAAAATACTAAAGCTAAATCAATTTAACATACAGAAATTTACACATTTTTACCCTCTCCTCTTTAATAGTCTAGGATGTATTGGTGGCATAGCTAAGTTTGAAAAGTTTTATATAAATGAAAGTCACTGAAGCATAAATCACATAGGGCAGTGAAAACTGAGATGTAAGATGGAGATGAAATCTAAAAGCTAATTAAATTCACCAAGAGCCTCTCAAAAGGCAACATACCAGCTTCGCCTCCCATGCTAATATTTCGCTTTTGGAGGGTGCAATAAATAGAGAGTCTTTCATGGTTGTGCCTTTCACAATGTGATCCTTTAGCAAACCCTGATTGGGGGTGGGGGTGGAGATTAGATGCATGGATTACAGTACTGAATGGATGCCAGGGCCAAGATAAAAAGAATAGATAAGTCCAGGCTTCCGAGGAACTAAATTTGAAGCCAACCAGTAAAATGGATTGAACCTTATTACCTCGAGTCACTGAGAAATCCCCCAGACAGTTGAATGTAATTTGAAAAGGTCAGAAAAATATTTCCTACATGGTATTCTTGCTTCATGGTTTAAGGGTGTACATTTGTGAGGTGCCAACTCTAATCATTTTTATTGACTTTGCTATACAGAGACAGACAGACAATCAGGGAGGCAAGACTGATGGGGGAGGGAGATAAACTATCTTGGGTCTGAATTCAGCAATCTCGTTGAGTGTTTTCCAACTTCCAAATTGGGATGACTTTATGTCTCTCCATGGGTTGCAAGAGAATATCTACTGAGTGCATGAATGGTTTACGGAATCACAAAAGGAGAGCAAGTCATTGGAAAAATCTAGATACAATGGGAAGTTGTCTTGATTGTTGTTCCTTGAACCACCCAACCACTATGGGCTACAGATCATTAAGAGAGCAGAGGCATAGACAAGTTCACTTTTTGGGGAGAAGTGGCAAGGTTCAAACTGCACACAAGAAAGGGAATGGCTTATGTTCGTATTGCAGTATTTAATGTTCCCTTGGGGGTAGATGCCATTTTTGAATAAAACAACTAGATTGGCTGTGGGTGGCAAGAAGAAGGGCCCTCATTACAATAAGTTTGATCAGTGACTCAGGTGTCAAGTTTTAGTATCCATGGGGTCACTCAAAATATAATGAAAAGGATTGCTTCTGTGTTTGAAAGGGATTTGATTTCGAGAAAAACCTTTGTCAGCAATACATTTACAGTTATTTTTTTTTGTCATGCAATTAAAATCAAGGCGGATTTAACAATACAGAGTGATGTTATCCATCCAAACACTGCATGGGTTTAATTAACATTTGACTTTCCTTTCACTAAAGAGTCATTTGTTTGTGAGCCAAACACAAGCCTATTTACTCTTGCTCAACACACACTCACATGTACATACACACACACACACACGCACGCTAAAACTTTTTTCTTTTAATGGGTATACCGAAGAGATGCATAAGCTTGTTCTGGATTCATGAGACTTGCCTTACAAGCCTTTCAGGAGTCCAATAAGCTAGGTGTTTCTACTAGAAAAGGCTTAGCAATTCTCTGCTTTACAGGATGGCAAGAATTCCAAATCTAATAAGAACCTTGTCCCTTGAAGGACACTGAAAATTGAATGACCCTCATATTGTGTAGTTAACAACAGCACTGCTACTGGAAACACAATCACTAAATTATACATGTGACTTTTCATGATGCCCAATACAGATAAGATTGGTAGAATCTGCCCCCAAATCTAAATCTTTGGCATTAGAATGAGACATTTTTGCTTTTGAGAGGGAAAGCTTGACACAAATAGAGCAAACATTTATAGAACACTCAAGGTTTGCAAAACACTTGACATATGGCTGTTATCTCATTTGGTCTTCAGGACAGTCCTATGAGGTTGGTGGTGTTATTATCTCTATTTTATAAATGAAGAAACTAAGATGAACAGAGGTAAAGGAACGTAACCTCCAGCCACCATGGTCTACAGATCATTAAGAGAGAAGAGGTAGAGACAGACATGTATGTTCATTGGGGAGAAGGGACAAGGTTCAAACCCAACACAACAATGCCCAGGGTCCCCTGTTAATAAGTACCTGAATTAGGATTTGAACTCAGGTCTTTCTTGCTCTGTAAACCTCCCAATGAGAGTAGAGGTCATTTCATTCTTTGTCTCTGTATTCCTTATAACTACCACACCACTGGACATGCAGTAGACAATAAATGTCAGTAGATTGGCTGATTTTTCAGATCACAGCCAGACATTCAGCACTGCGCTTGTGGCTGAGTGCCTAGAATTTTCTTGTAAAGGAAAATATTGGGAAACACTTTGTTAAGGAATAGGAAAAAAAATGAATTACTTTACCTTGGTTGTACCTTGTATTTTTAAATGCAAAAAGTATTTATCATATTACTGAGAGATTTTTACCATATAGTGGAATGAGTCCTGGCCTAATAGGCAAGAAGATCCAAGTGATATATATTTGATGTATACTTGATATATATTTGACATATACTGGCTGTAACAAACAGTACAAGTGACAGATTATGTATTGAGAAACAGAACAGGAGAGTACCAGTTCTAGCCTAAGAGGACCCGAATGAAAACCTTGCCTCTGGTGCTATCTCTGTGATGTAGGGCAAATCATTTCGGGTTAACACTCTGGACCTTGTTTTCTCTTCAGTAAAATAGGGGGGTTGGACTGAGTAGCATCTGTGTTCCCTTCCAGGTCCTCATCCAGATTCCTAGGGGTTGTTGTGTTCCTTTAAGACATGAAAGGATTTGCCCATAGACATAGAGCCAATGGGTGGGTAAAGCCAGGATTAGAAAATGGATTTCTGACTTCAAATTTGGCATTTTTCACACTGTACCGTGCAATAGGATGGAAGTGAAGGATTCTGGGTAAAGGATGAACTGCAATAAACCTGTGTGTGTATATAAGGGAAGGGAATTTGGAAGCTAAGTTAGACTATATGGCATCTGAGGTCCCTTCCAGGTCTGTGTTCCTGTTCATATGATTCTTTTGTTCAATGATCTGTTGTTTGGGTTGGGTTGGGTTAGAGGCAGAGAAAAGAGAGATATCCTAGAAAGCTGCTGTATTAGTCCATATAAAAGTACCTAAATTAGGGTGGTGGCAGGTAGAATAGTAAATTGAAGACTAATCTGAAAAACAAAATGAAGAAGGTGGACTACATGATCTCTAGCCATTGTTCAGTTGTATCTGACTCTTACCCCATTTGGGGTTTTCTTGGCAGAGACACTGGAGTGATTTGCCATTTCCTTCTCCAGCTCATTTTATAGATGAAGAAACTGAGGCAAACATGGTTAAGTGACTTGCCCAGGATCACACAGCTAGCAAGTGTCTGAAGCCAGATTTGAACTCATAAAGATAAGTTTTCCTGACTCCAGGACCAGCACTCTATCCGCTGTTCACTCACCCAAACACTCACTCACTGACTTCTAATACTGGTTATTATGACCTCGTCGTGATGCAGAGCTCTATTTGAAATGACTTAGTGACTAAGGGCAATATTGAATGAATTAGAGGAAAAAAATGAAAGATGGCTCTATGGTTAGAAGCATTGATTCTTAAAGCAACTGTGTGCCCTTAACTCCCCTTTGTTAATAATGGAAAAGTCAGGAAGAGGAAAGTCTGGGGGAGAAGGACAAACTTAGTTATAAAGGTCCTACCCTTGACTCCATCAGTGATTTGGGGAATTCTGAACATGTTTGTCGTGATACAGTTAATGACTCTAAACTTGAGTGAAATGAGTTTCTTCTCCAGCTGAAACTGACAAAAGGCCTTCCTTTCTTTAGTCTTTTAATGTCACCTTTCAGTTAGATCTCCATCTCGACCCTAACACTGGATAGAGAATTTTAATTTTTTCCATCATAAATATATAAATAACCAACCTGAGACCTTTAGTAGGTAGGAGAACATCTTCCGGCCAGGAAGATTACAATTTATGTACTACTTAGCTTTAAAAGTCTGAGTAGAATGTCTGCTGGGGTGGGGAAAGAGCTGAGTGTTTAAAAAAATGTTTTTGTGCCTGGAACTCTTTGTTTTCTTTTGGACTAGACCTGTGATTTTGCCAATGTAGAGTGGAAAGCTTTTTGTGCAAAAATGACATTCTATGTGGCTCGTGGAGGTCAGGGTCAGCCTCATCATTGTCTTTGTAATCCCAGCACTAGGCACATAGTAGGTCTTTAATAAATGCTTGCTAATTGATTGCCATACCTACCTAAGAGTGTCATTTGCTTTTATTTACTCATCTGGAACAAACTTCTTATTTCATTGATGAAGGAACTTTAGGTGAGGGAAATCCCTTTACCCTTAAAAGCTGGTCACTCTTCTATAGGGCCTGGACCTAATCTTAGTAAATCCCTTAGCAAGGGTTGAGAAAAGAGTCACTTGTTCAATGTGACACTGTAGGTCTTGAACTCAGGACTTCTTGACTCAGAGATACAGCCCTTCTATCCAATTCACCACCCTACTCCATAGGAGTTTTGTGAGAATGAAATGGAGTTTTGCAAACCTAAGGGCTATTCAAATGATTTTCATGCCTACCAGTGTAGACATTCATAGAGGCTGGGCCATTACCCGTCCTGATTAAATGGTATGTGTGCTCCAATCCAAGAATTGTTACACATTGTCCCAGCCCTCCAGGAACTTCGGGGGCTATGAAGTGGGCCGTTCCAGAAAGCTGCTTCTGGCAGCTATGGATTCCTCACCTCAACCTAACACACTTAGCAGCTTAACTGGACAACAGAAAAGCTATCTGAATTGTCTTTTAAGTTATTCTATCCAGAGAAGGGCTGGGATAGAAATGAAATTCCTTCCCTGGTTGGAGCACCAAGACCAATGTGGGGCTCCAATCACAGCTGCCCATCTTTGGAGTGAGAGATGTGCAGCTAATTGGTTATTATCACAGGCTAATCAGGAGAATAGAAGTAGAATAATTATGTGGGTTACAAAAAATATTATACACATTCAACATCATGGTTCTTTGGTTTTACCAGATCATGATTTACAAACTAAAATGTTAACAGTTGTTTGGTTTAACATAGGCATATATGGATGGGTGTACATCTGTATCAGGGGTGGGGAACCTGCCACTTCCAGGCCACATGTGGCCCTCTAGGTCCTTAAGTGCGGCCCTTTGAATCCAAAATTCACAGAACAAATCCCCTTAATAAAATGATTCATTCTATAAAATTTGGACTCAGTCAAAAGGCTATACCCAAAGACCTATAAGGCTACATGTGGCCTGGAAGCCAAGGTTCCTCACCCTTGAATTCTATGTGACATACACACATATCTACATACACACATACATATAGATATAGATATAGATATATACACAGATGTATATATAGAAAACATCTGAAACATATATGTATATTTATATCTATATGTATATATGAAATATATGTATATTCACATTTCTAAAAGTATCTGCAGAAATAAATATACACACATATATCCATATCATATATATATATAGTCTGTATATATGTCTGTGTGAGTGCATACTCATCAAACTGACAATTTGTTGGCAATGATAAGGAGCTTCTAAGGAGGAAATACTGTTCACCAATGCAGATCGGTACCAGAGAATTGCTTGGGACTTTGAAAAATTAAGTACCTTGTTCAAGGTAGAGAAGGAGTCCTGGACTCTGAGGACATGAATTCAAATCCTACCTTGAATGCTACTACCTGAGTGACCTTGAGCAAATCACATCCTTTCTCTGGGTTCCCCTTTCCACATTTGTGAAATGATGGGCTTGGATTCATACCTTCTGTTTTTCAGTTATTCATCAATAACAAACATTTCTTTTCTTTTCTCTTCTCTTCTCTCTCATATCCCCCCATAATGGAAAAAAAAAGTAACAAACATGCCTAAATGAAGAAAATACATTCCCATGTTGGTCATGCCCCAAAATATGAATCCCATTCTGAATCCTGAGTCAGTCACTTGTTAAAAGCCACCGCTTCATTTTCTAAATGAGGGAACTGAAGCCCATAGCAATGAAAGGACTTAGCCAAAGTCACAGAGACAGCATCAATGGTGGGAAGTTAACTTGGATCCAAATGGTCACACCCCCTTCCTCAAGCAATGCATGTCAGAGGAGAGGCCTAAATCCATATCTTCTGGAGTCTGGGAGTGGCCCCCTAATCTCCCATGCCACCTTAATAATTGATAACATAATAATATCATTTTCTTGCCGTCTAGCATCATTCAGGCTAACTCTTTTATCAAAACCAGCCTGCCGCTGGAGCCCCTGATATTTCTTCCTTTTCTCTATAATTACCACCATTTTCACAGGTTATGGGTTTAAGTTCTGACATTCTCTTTTGAGGTCTTAACACTCTACAGAGGGCTGTTCCAGGGTGACAGGGAACTTGGCATGCCTTGTATCCATCTTGATCTGCTACTTGCAGGCTATCTGGTCTCACTCTGTCTGTGAGAGAGCCCAGAGGAGCCGTCTGGTCCCCTTTCAGGATGAAAACCTTTTGGTAGACAGTAAAAAAGCAGTTCTGGCTAGGGAAGAGCTGTCCCAGTGCTCAGGAGGCATTTAAAAGGGGCCAAGAGGAAAGAGAGCAACAGCTGGCCTGCTCTGCTCTCAGTAAGTAACCGCTGCCAGAGGTCTGGAGGTGAAATCTGCTTTTAAAAATAGCAGTGAAATTAGGCTCTGCCTCTGAGAGGTGGAAGGAAGACACAGGCACAGGGAAATGCAGAAATGGACATAGAGTGTTAAGGAGGGAGGGGCAGCAGGAGTCTGGTGTGGTCTCAGACTGACTTTTTCTGGTAAGGGAACACAAGAGAAGAAAACAGTGGAGGGGCAATAATGTGGCAGATTTGTCTTTTGCACCCATGGAAAACCATGGCATTAGCTTAGGTTCATAGATTTCTAGCTAGATGGGTCTCAGAAGCTGTCTAGTCTAAGCCCTACAACACACAAGAAGAGGTTCAGAGATTTATCCTAGGTTTTATAGGCAGTAACAGGCAGAACATGAGCCCATTTTCAATGCACTTTCCTTCTAACATGTTACCAGGGGTGGGGAACCTGCAGCCTCAAGGCTACATGTGGCCCTCTAGGTCCTTGAGTGCAGCCCTTTGACTGAATCACATTTGAGTTCATTTGAATCCATTTAGATTCATTTAAAGGGCCACACTTGAGGGTTACATGTGGCCTTGAGGCTGCAGGTTCCCCATCCCTGTTCAACAATCATTCAGTAACAGACTTTAAACATCTTCAGGCCAATCAATGATTTAAGAATGTAAGTGCCTCTGATTTAAGCTTTCCACTTAGGTCATCTAGAACAATTCCTTCATCTTGCAAATAAGGAAACCAAGGCCCAAGAAAAATCTGTCAGAGGTGAGATCTGAACCCTGGTCTTTTGAATTCAGAACATTTTCCATTTTTCCACATTGTTTCTCTTTTATATAGGGTGTCCCAAGTGTCTTGGTGTAGTTTTAAGCTACTAAAGGTATTTTAGCTTTATTATTAATTAAAGCTCTTTTAGCTTTCTTGTTAATGGTCTTTTAGCTTTAAGTAACAAGAAAGCTAAAATAACTTGAATAAATTAAAGCAGTACTGACTTCTATGTCACCCCATACACAGCTCACATTTATATAATGTTTTTTGCTTTGCAAAAAGTTTTACAATCATTCTCATTTATCCTAGGTTATCCAACAACACTGTAGGGAGTTGCTATGATCCCATTTTACAAAGTTATCAACGATGGCAACCTTTAAATGACTTTCCCAGAGTAACATAGGCAGGTAGTATCAGAGGAGGGATTTGAACTCAGATCTTCCTGACCCCTAACCTAGAATTGTAAAAAATTAACCAAGTTCCTTGTTAATTTTTATATTTGAAAAAAAGCAACTTGTTTTGGAAATCAACCAAGCCTCCCTTTAGTCTGTGTAATTTTTAAAAATTAGGTAAACAGCAGCTGAGCTTATTCTATAGGAAAATTTCTTCTTACCTGATCTCTGCTGTGAACATTGATTCAATGTCTGCCGCTGATGCTATTAGAATTAACTTTCTACAAATTACGTTATAAAACAATGAGAAGCAATTAAAATATTGCATTTGCTTCTGAAGAAGCCTATAATACATTATTAGACACTTTGGAGACTGGAAATCAGAGACTCATTTCTTATCCTTTCTGGTTTCCATGGGCAGACACTTAAGAATTCCTAAAAATCAAATTGTAAGACTTAAGCAGGAAAAAAACCCCTCATTTCCCCCATCATTTCAATAGTCTAAAAAAATGCTTCATATACCTTGTCATCCACAACCTCCAAGAAAGACAGGAGTCCCTGGGTGATATCCCATAAAGTGATCACACAGATGTCATTCCAAACAAGGTATCTTCTGTTAAGGGATATTTGCAGGTTATTTTCTTTCCTCTTTGGGAAACAGCATGGTTTACACTTTCCAAATGATTTTTCAAATCAAATTTTTAAATCTCCAGCAGAAATTATCTTTCCCAGTGGGTGATGTGGATTTCAACCTAAGAAGCAAAGATGAATGTAATCAGCCTAGAACTTATTGGCCTAGAATAATAGAGAACAATAACAGTTAGCATTATATAGCTCTTTAAAGTTTGCAAAGTGCATCATAAATAAAATATTATTTTATCTTCACAACAGCCCTAGGAAGTCAAAGCTGTTATTTTCACCACTTTTTTTTTGAGGCAATCAGGGTTAAATGACTTGCCCAGAGTCACACAGCTGGTAAATGTCTGAGGTCAAATTTGAACTCAGGTCCTTCCTGACTCCAGGGCTGGTATTCTGTCCACTGCAACCACTTAACTGTCCCTTCCCATTTTATAAATAAGTAACTGCGGCAAAGGTTAAGTGACTTGTCCATAGTCACCCAGCAAATAAGTCAAGACATCACTCAGAGATGTCATCGGTCTTCTTTGAAAAAAGAACTAACAAATGTCTGAGGCTGCATTTGACCCATGCCTTCATGACTTCAGGTTCATCCCTCTATTCAAGGCTCTTGTGTTGCCTTGACATTCTTTAATCATAGGACCATGGAGCTAGAGCTAAGGAGGATCTTGTAATGTTCTAGGACGATCCCTTCACTTCACAGGTGAGGAAACCAAGGAACAGGGAGTTCAAGTCACTTCTCCAAGATTATACTGGTAATAAATATTGCAAGAGAGTTTGAGCCCAGGTTTCCTGACTCCAAAGACTTTCCAATGCCCCTTGCTACTATAGCCTTCCTCCCAAAATTATAATGAATCAATTTTGTACCTACAAAAGTTAGAGCTGCCCGTCTCCCCCACTAGACTGTATGTTTCACTTTAGTATTTACATCTTAGATGCTAAGGCAGTTCTTGTTACATTATGAATGCTTAATAATTGTTTCTTGCTCAATTGACTGACTTCAAGAAGCTTACATTCTATTATAGTCTTTAGCCTGCTTCCCAGACTTTTTATGAGTAATGTGTATATGTGTGTGTGTTTTATTATGATTTGATTTCATTTTTAACAAGAAAGATCTGTTTTCCTAGAAATCTCTCACAAGTGAGAATGTGTGGCTGACTCTGATTACTTCCCCAAACCCTCTGTGTTTTGGTTTCTCTAACTGTAAAATTGAGAGGGGAAATATTTGTTTGAAATCCTAAATACCAAACCAGATTCAGTTCAGCCCTCATCTTTTATCATCCGGTTCTCTGGCAGCACAAAAACAGTTACTGAATTAATTCTTCAAAAACATTTTAAGCTGAGAGGTCAAAGCAATGCTATTTCATTTAAATGAAAATGTATACATCAGCTATTACTTGGACTGACTCCCTGCAAATCTGCCTTTTCTGTGGCAAAACTTCACTCCCTGGTGTGGCTAGTGAATCTGATGAATCCTAAATATGCCAAAAAAAATATGAATGAGATTGATAGGGTGAAAGCAGCAACCTTTTTGTCTGCCTGTCTTTGAGGGCCTCCTGCTTATGAAGAGTTGTAGAGGGTGGGGTGACAGTGGCTTTGTACCAGGGTTCCAACATTTAGAGTGGCCTGAGAACACATGTATTCCTTAAACCAACATGACAATCATCTTTCACACCTAGTTAATAGCAAGAATAATTAGGAAGCCTTGGAGAGCTGCTCTGTGTCCAGTCTGGACCTGTCTCCTCCCCATGCAATGACCTTCCTGTGGTGGCCAGTTTCTCCCATCACTGAACCTTGCAGCCTTGTAGATGTTCTAGGACAATGCCTTCATTTCACAGAGACTTCTCCATGAGCATTCTCTCTCAGTACACCCTAAATGATTTTTCTTTGTCAGAAGTATATTTTATGTCTCTTGCTCCAGGCACAATTGCTAGTTACTTATGGGCCTGTTAGAAAATTCTCTGGTGCTGAAGAAGTATATAATTTGAGAGGATATAATTCAGGTTGGTTTGTTTTTTTTCCTTAAAACTGGGTTTGCTTTTCGCCATTTTAAGATTCCCCTTGTGCACTCCGAAGACAGGTGAATTCTGATAGATAAAATTGCCCAGACTCTCCCTATCACCGGTGCCTAAACATTCAGAATCTTGACTCACTATGGCCTGACAGATGCCCAATTTATCACCTGCCAAGGGTCTAATTGGCAGGAGAGTGGGGGCTGAGGGAGTGGGGAATTTAGGCTGACATAGGCCACTGGATAAATGTCAAACTGGGGCTTCTGTGACTTTTCAAGATTTAAAATTCTTCTGGCTGCCTGCACACCTTGAGAGAATGTCTCCCTGGGCAAGGGAGTGAAGACCCCCTTTCCTCCTGCACAAATCAAATCAATACATATTTATGCCAGAGGTATTCTCAACGCTCTGCTGGTCATATGGCAAGGTAAGACTTGTTCTCTTCTGAAATCCAAAACGGATTTAAGGATGTACCAATTTGTCTCTTTCAGGATACGGTGCTTTCTTAAAGGGCATCATTTTTATGCTAATGATGCCCAGACTGGTATTCTCTGCATCAGTGTCTGGTGTTTATATTCTAGTCTAAGTGGATATCAAGGAATGGATGGATGCACCTTACTACAATCAGAAATACAATCTTGTCTTTCCCATTAAATATTTCTTCTCTCATCCCTGGCTTTCAGACCTTAGAGACTAATCCTCACTGTGTTGACAAAGTGCCTACTGGTGGGGACCAAGGAACCTTTAAATTTCCATCTCAGAGATTTCTTATTAGCTCACTTGTTAGATTTAGTCAGCATCATTGTTTTAGGATTTTAAAAAGCTACTTCTTTTTTTCCCCTTTCTTTTCTTTCTAAGCACCAGGAGAACTGCTGGTATCTCAAAATGCACTCTGCAAAGAAAAATGTCTTCTTTGAACAAAGCACAATTAAAGTGTCACCTCTCACCTGAGGCCTTCCCTCCTCTTTCCCCCCAACCCAAACTTCTAATGCCTTTCTCTGAAAAGCTTTTTTTTAAAATTAATTCTGTGATCATTCTTTATATGTGCACATACTGTTTCCTGCAACAGAATGTAATCTCCTTGAGGGTAGGTACTATTTCTGACTTTTTATCCCCAGCACCTAGCACACTGGTTGGTACATAGTAGATGTTTAAAAATGCTTGCCGGCTGATTGATTTGTTGGTTGACTAAAAGTAAGCGAAGCAGGTGTTAATGCTTGGGTCAAAAAAAACCCAAACTCAACCTCTTCCTCATCCCATCATTCTCTTCAGAAAAGGAAATAAAACCAAGAGGAAAAGGAAGTTATGACTAAATTAATTACAGTACATGAATGGAATGGAATACCAGTGTGTTACAATAAATGAACAAAGAGATTTTTTTTTTAAAAGAAACCCAAGAACACTTCCTATGAAATGATGGAAAGTGAGGTGAACAAAACAAAAAGAACAATTTATATAATAACAGAATAACTAAGAAAAACAACCAATCAGAGCACAGAATATGAAGCCTGAATCCCATCTATCTTCTGATCTAGGGGGGATCAACTCAAGATTTAGAACATGGGATATATTTTTGGACATGGTTAATTTGGGGATTTATTTTGCTCAACTGGGTATATTTGTTACAAGGATCTTATTTTTCTTTTCTAATTTGAGGGTGAAATGTCAGAGGGAAAATACATACTTGTTCACTGAAAAATATATTTTAAAGAAAAAAATGGGAGGAAATCAGCATAAATATCAGTTGAGCTATAAGTTTGTTAATGTGTGAATTAAAAAGGCACTTATTTATTGCTACATAAGCCCCAGGGATACTAATATAAAAAAAAAACACTAATAAAGTGTCCTAAAGGAATGTACTTTTTTTTTCTTTTGTTTTTTGGAGGGGGGAGGACAAGGCCACTGGAGTTAAATGACTTGCCCAAGGTCACATGGCTAGAAAGTGTTAAGTGTGTGAGGCCAAATTTGAACTCAGGTCCTCCTGACTTCAGGGCCGGTGCTCTATTCACTGCACCACCTAGCTGCCCCAAGGAATGGATTTTCTAACAGGGTTAGACAACCCATATAGGGCAATGTTGGTCAGGGAAGAATGTTTAGGTCTTGGAAGTTAAAGGGAGAATAGGGTCATCCTTCATAATGGGACTATTGGTGCAATTATCATTCCCAGCTCAAGGAATGGAAAGCGGTTCTTCTTGTTGGTCCTTTGTTCCAGAAGAGGCCCTTGACATCAGGGATATGATGCCATGACTTGCAAATGAATTGGATTTAAGTGAGGCAGGGCTGTGCAAGATTATCAGCCTCACTTTTGTCCACTGAAGTCATCTGGGTCCACTGATAACATATAGATCAGGAAGACTAGAGATGGCCCCATGGGAGGAGTACATTGAGTGGACGTCAAGAAGGACATGAGTAGAATCTGAGGTGGCTCCAGATGCTGAGCTCTCTCTAGTCAGGACAATAACCCTAAGGCTGGGAATTCCATAGCTGAGTACCTAAGCTCCCAGAAAACATCTCTGGGCGGGTTGGGGGGGGGGGCTCCTAGTTTAGAGAACATTGCAGTGGGACAAATGGCAAAAAGAGAAATGCAAAAGGAAGTAAATACAAATCACATACAAAGTATACCTTCTATACATTGTTCTCAACAGACAGAATGAATAAGGTTGAAAAAAGCTATGAAACATTTGGAATATAAGATATCTGACAAATAAAAATCCTCAGGGGTGGAGCCAATCAATTCATCAATCAATGTAATCAAGCATAAGGGAAGAGGAATGGCCAATGAGAGGTCAGTTATAGAATGCCTATGTTGACTCTTAAGCACACTTGGGGGATTTTGAGCATGCTCAGAAGGACCATACACTAATTGCCCAGTCCCCTGTTACATAAAGAAGGGGAAGACAACTGGAGGCTGGACTTGGGATGAAGCTAAACCCTAGCTAAGCAAAGCAGTATAATTAATATGACAATACAACTTTGTTTTGCCTAATCCCTGGAAATCACTAGGAGAAAAGAAAAACCGCAAACAACCAAACATTCTGCTCTGTAAGCTACACCAAAGGAACAAAGAACTGGAAAGAAATCTAGAGACTAATACAATGCATTCTTTTTACAGAGGAGGAAACTGAGGTACACAGAGGGGGTGATGGCTCACTCATTGTCACCAAGGTAGTAATTAATAGAACCAAGAATCAAATGTAAATAAAGCTTTCCATGTTCCCTTCTCAGTATGCCATGGTACCAGCCCTCTGTTTATGTATTTGCATTCTAAATTAGGGTGAAGATGCAGGGTCATACATCTGTCACTGGCAGGTACCTCAGAGGCTATCTAGTCCCATCTGCTAATTATTTTTGCTGTTATTCAGTCATTTTTTTCAGTCTTGTCTGGCTCTTTGTGACCCCATTTGAGGTTTTCTTGGCAGAGATACTGAAGTGTTTTGCTATTTCCTTCTTCAGCTCATTTTGCAGATAAGGAAATTGAGGCAAACAGGGTGAAGTGACTTGCCCAGGATCACACAGCTAGTAAATGTCTGAGGCCAGATATGAACTCAGGAAGTTGTTTTATTTTTCCCCTGACTGTCCAGCACTCCATCCATTGTGCCACCTAGCTGTTCCTGATTTTACAGATGAAGAAACTGAGTCAGAGAAGTTAAGTGACCTGCCCAGAGTCACAAAGGGAGTGAGTGTCTGAGGTGAAGGTTGAATCTAGGACCTCTGAATTTAGAACTACTGTGCTTTCCACAGTCACATGCTGCCTCATGTCTTACCCTATCGATGCATACATCTTATTTGATTGAGTCCAACAAGCATTTCTCAAACATCTGCTATGTGCTCTGAGTCAAAAGACAAAGAGAGAGAAGGACTTAACCCTCACATAATTTACATTCCATTCTCTTGCATTAATGAATGTATTCATTCGTATATTATGCTTCTAGGTGTGTTTGAATGCATTTGTGCTCGAGGCAACCATAGGGAAGAAGGAGCACATCTAAACAGTACTCCACACCAATGGATCTCTGTCTATTGGCTATTCTCTGCAGGTGAGGTGCACCTATGAGTGGGCCCAGAGTGCCATGAACCCACCTTGAACATGCTGAGACCAAAAGAGCCATTTAATGACTTGACATGTTGTCGTTCCTTTGGTATAAAATAAAGGCTTCCTATTTATTTTAGTAGTGGTTGTAGAAGTGGAATACTATGGTGAGGAGCTGGAGTAAGACTTGGTAAGAAGTGTAGGAAAATGAATTAGAGAGGAATCAGTAAAATGTAGGTGTAGAGAGATGTGAATTTATCAGGGAGTCAAAAGGCCAGGCAAAAGCATCATGATATCTAGTGAATGGTAGGGCTGGAATGTTTCAGATTTATATGTTTCCCTATTAACCAATTAACAAGCATTTATTAAGCACCATTTATGTATCAGGCACTGTGATAGGTATTGGGGATACAAAAACTAAAATGAATCAGTCCTTGCCCTCAGAGAACTTAAAGTCTAAGCAGGGGCTCGTAATTTTTTTTTTTGTATCATGTACCAATTGCAGCAATCTGGTGACCCTTCATCAGAATAATGTTCTTAGATGGATAAAATAAAATACATAGTTTGACAAAAGAACCCAATGACATTAAATACAGATATTTTTCTATTGGTCTGTCATCTTTCTGCTTGTCCCTCTGACCTTCCATCCTCAAATTAGAAAAGAAAGAAACTTTTAATAAATATACCCAGTAGAGCAAAATAAATTCCCAAATTGGCCATATCCAAAAATGTATGCCTTGTTCTAAATCCCCCTTAGATCAGAAGATACCTAGCATCTATCTGTCCACATGTCTTTCTATTATCTTTTTATCTATCATCTGTCTATTTCTCTGTCCATGAACACAAGTTCACAGAGACCCAGGTTAAGAACTAATCAATGATTGTTCACTAACACCCCACATGGATCCTTCACTACCATGTGTAGGTGATTCTAGGCTTCCTAATGTCAGGGCAATTGAGCACAAGGTCTGAATGGTTTTCAAGTTGGAATGCCTTTGAGTCAGGGCCCTGTGACAGGCTGTATGTGCTCTGTAGGAGGAACAGCCCAGCCAAGTCCAGAGAGGCTCATCAACAAGGTGGCCACAGAGGGCGAGTTCCTTGATCACAGCAATTCTCAAATGCCATTTACTAAGTCACAAATGGGTTATGATCAGGGTTAGTGAATGGAGGGCCCACACTGATGAAACTGTTTGCCCCAAGGACTTTCATCATTTTGCTCATGACGTATCCTTTCATATGGAGCTTTCATCTTTTACATAGAGTAACTTCCTGATTGTCTAAGTGTTGTTTAAACAAACCATGGAAATTGTTCATTCCATCCTGACTTTTTTCTGTTTTTTTAGCCCATATGTAGATTACTCCCTTGCACTAAAGGAAGAAAGGAAGGGAGGGAGGATGAAAGAAATAAAGGAAGGATGTAAGGAAAGAGGGAAGGAAAGAAAGAAGGAGAGAGGGAAGAAAGGAAAGGAGGGAGAAAAGAGGAGAAAAAAGGAAGGAAGGGAGAAAGGAAGGAAGGAGAGAGGAAAAGAGGAAGGGACAAAACAAAGAAGGAAAGAAGAAAGGAAAGGAGGGAGGGAAGAATGAAAAAAGAAAGGAAAGGAAGCCAAACATGTATTAAGTGTCCATTATGGACTAGGCACTACACTAAGAACTTTATAAATATAATCTCATTTAATCCTCGAACAACCTGAGAAGATAGGTACCATTATTATTCTCATTTTTACGGTGGAGAAAACTAAGACAGAGGTTAAGTTACTCATTCAGGGTCACATAGCCCAGAAAACAAAAAATAATCCTTAATAATCATTAATAAAAATAATGAGGAAAGCAGACCTGCTACTCTTGTCCATGCTCAACAAAGTACATGCCATATTCTGAAACCACATATGAATTATCAACACTAGATAATGTGCAGGTGGCTTTGAGAAATGTTTCAATCTTTCTAATTTCTCTGGAGAAGGGTAGCCTGGGGAACAAGAGTGTCACTTTCCCATGCCAGGCAGTAATGCCAAGAGCACTGGGTCTTGGAGGGAGCAAATTTCAGGCTGAAGCTCCAGTTCTAATATACACTAGCTGTACAGTTGATGGCAAATCTCCATCTCTCTGATCCTCAGTTTCTTCAACTGTAAAACAGGGAGAAGAGGTAATATTTCCACTAAGCTTGCCTCCCAGAGTGACCCCGCCCCCACAAAAGCACAAGAAAAACAAACTATCAGTGTTATTATTTCCATTTTCTGCTTGAATGTCTTCAACTCTGGCAGAAAAGAAGAGACTCATTTATAACTGTATTACATGAAGCTCCTAGAGATCTTCTTCCTTTTCTTAATCCATGCTATTCAATACAGCAGGCATCATTACCTAGTAGAGAGACAGCTAGCCTCAGATTAGGAAGGCTCAGGTTCAGGTCCCCCCTCAGTCACATCTTTTACATCCTAGCTGTGGGATTCTAGGAAAATCATTTACATTTTCGGTGCCCCCAAGCAGCTTCCTAAGACTCAGTTTCAGAGAAAGTGCCCATCTGCATTGGTGAAGGGATTTCTCCCCTAGAAGTACAGCTATTTCAGAGGCAAAAATCCACACTTCTCAGGGAAGTTGAGGAGATATGTGGTACCATGGAAGGTGTGCTGAGTCTGGGGTCGCAGCAGTCTGAATCTCAATACCGCCTTAGTGACCTCAGGCAAGCCACTTATCTCAGCATCAGTTTCTTCATCTGTAAAATGAAGGAGTTAATCTGAATGACCTCGAAGGTCCCTTCCAGTGCTATTCTTATGAACCCTATAATCCTCACTGGAGAAATATTGTTGCATAAGGCACAGAAGATTGGTTCCTGGGTTAAGAAGGCCTGGCTTGAGGTTATGCCTCTCACTTCATATTTGCTGCATGATCCTGGGTAGGTTACCTAACCTCTCAAGGACTAGAAATTATAGATGGGTCACCTACGTACACTAGCAGAGGCAGTTTGCATCCCAGTAGTTCTTCCAGATGGATGAAATCAGAAATCTAGACCCAACAAGAAGCAAACCAACCCCAGTCACATTCAGGACATTTCTCCCAGTGATGGTCAATCAACTGGTGAGCTCCATAAAAGCCCCCACAGGTCCAAAGGCAAAGGCTCTTCCACAGATTTCCAACTAAGTAACAATCTCTGCTTAAATTCCAACCATTTGGTCTCCAAGAAATAATGAAACAAAACACACATTCAGATAGACATATGTACCTTGTTGTGTTTGTGCAAGTGTCTTAATGTAATGGGTGTATAATTCCCTGAAAGCCTGGTTGTTCTATCCATCTGCTCTTATTTCCCCAGCACTCAAATGTACAACCAGGATACAAAACCTAAAAGCTAAAAACAAAATTTAAATACACCCAAACACATAAGGAACCCTTCCAAAAGCCGGCTGCCAATGCCAAAGTCTACTTACTTTGTTGATTCTCAGTCAGAGTTTCAAGGAGGCAACATGGGAAGGCACCACATATTCCACAACAGACCTCATTAACAAAGCTTAAGGGGTGCTTGAGAAGCTTATGACAAAGAAAATTATCCAGTTTGGATTTGAGGGAGATGAGAACACTGAAAAAGTAAAAATGCATGACTATTATTTATGCAGATGGAAAGAACAAGTCTTTAAGTTGCAGACCTAATGAAGAAGAGACCAGAGGTGGGTTTTGGTTTTGTCCTTTTCAGTCATACAGTTCTTTTCTCTGAAGACCAGGTTTTCTGCTCTTATATTATTTAAATAACCTTCATGTCAAGGATTGTTAAATCACTTACAGCCTCCCATTAGTGTACTTTGAGTCTATACTTGGTGAATGAATGTTGTAACTTTTACTGATTCAGAATGCCTTCCTGAAAACACCATTGGGCTTCCCGCCACCTCCCAAATCTTGTAGCACAGAGAAAAATCCACAGGATTTGGGGTCAGGAAACATATGAATTTGAACCCAGGCTCTGATACTTACAACCCATGAGATCTTGGGAAAGTGACATCCTTTCACTAGACTTCTGTTTCGTCATTTATGAAATGTGAGTTTCTAAGGGATCTCTAAACAAACTGTGATATAAAAAGATAATGGAATATTGTTGTTGTTGAAGTCATTTCAGTTGTGTGACTTTTCATGACCCCATTTGGGGTTATAATATAATCTTGGCAAAGATACTGGAGTGTTTTGCTTTGCCATTTCCTTCTCCAGCTATTTTTCAGACAAGGAAACTGACACCAAGGTCACATGGCTAGAAAGTGTCTGAGGCTGAATTGGAACTCAGGAAGAGTCTTCCTGACTCCAGGCATGGCACTCTATCCACTGTACAACCTACCTGACCCAAATGGAATGTTATTGAGCCTTAAGAAATGAAATACATGTGGAATTCAGAGAAACATTGAAAGACAATGAAAGAAGGAGAACCAGGAAAATATACTCCATGACGACAACAGTTTAAATGGAAAGAATAAGAAAATAAAAATTGAAATATTATGTAATTATAATGACCAATCTTTGTCCTGGAGAAGACAGGAAGAAATGAACCTCCCTCCACTCTTTGGAGAAGTGGGTGGTTATTGGTGTAGAATATTGTATATACTGCATTTATCAGACATGGTTGATATGTGGGTTGGCTTTTGTTTAACCGTTTCCTGCCTCCCCCTTTCTTTCTTATAAAGGAAGGCCCATTGGGAAATGGGTAAAGAAGGATGTATAAGAAATAACTGTGATATAAAAGCAAAAGAAATGAATAACAAATTTTTAAAATAAAATAGAACTTAAAACCATAGTCATTTCCAATTCTAGGTCTCATTAGGTATAAATTCTGAATTCTTTGAGCCTAGCATATATGATGTAGTCAATGAAATCTTATACTAGTTTAAATAAAGTCAGTGTTTTAGATTTTCCTCCAGTTGTTTTCTGTATGTGTGTTCTCACTCTCTATTAGATTTAAGCTCCTTCAGCGTAGGACCATATGTTGTCTCTTTTTAGTATCTCTCAGAAGGCCAAGCACAATGCTAGACACCAATCAGGTCAATAGACGTACATTTTTTTTTTTACCACTTAAAATGTTTCTACTAAAATCCAGCTCTATTGGAAAAAAACTTCATATCAAGATATGATGATACTTCTTATTCATATATAGGAAAAATACAAGGGGATAGTATGGTTTATGTTCACTCCCTGCCTACCATCAATCCATCTCATTCAGGCAGCTGCACTGATTTGGCACACTCCTGTGGACTTAGCCTTATCCCATACTCTAGGGTCAATTCCTGGCAATAGACAAAAGGAGAAGAGGATCACCATGCCAATTTATAATGGCACCACATCAAATCCGCCTTCCATTGCAGCTGGTTCCACTCCAACCTTGGCATTATTGTGGCCGGACTCTTTGCTTTACATCACCAGTTTCCCAGGTACCCTTGCATCCAGTAGTTGAGCTTCTTGCAAGGGCCCTCAGTCTCCTGTAGCTTCATTCTCACTTCCCTAGCCCAAGATTGCCATGGCTCAGCTAATCCCCTTCTTCATCTCTACCCCCTTGGAATCTCAAGCTTCCTTCAAAGCTCTGGTGAAACCTTTCATATGAGATCTACACTCTAGATTTTCCACTCTCCCATAGTTAACACTGCTCCCCCAGAAATGAATTTTTTAACTTATTCTTTATATATATTTGGATGGAAGGCAGCATGGCATTGTGGGTAAAGAAATGGCCTCAAAGTTAGGAAGAGCTTGGTTCAATTTCTGCCTCTGGCAAATAGTGTCTGTAGGCAAGTCATAGCCAGCCATTCAGAGTCATGAGGCGAATCTAAGACAGAGTTGGCAAGAAGGTGCCAATCTGTTACCAGAGGAAGTTTTCACATTAGATTGCAAACTCCTTGAGGACAGGGACTGTCTTCTGTCTTTTTTTGTGTCCTCAATGCTTAGCTTAGCACCTGGTATATAGTAGTTGCTTAATAAAGATTTATTGTTTGATTCTACAATAATTCTATATAAAATATACAATATTATTATATTTTCTACATACTGTGTTTGTAGAAAATCATCTCTGTACATGTTCCCCACTCACCTGAAGAATAATATGGTTAAAGACAATGATTGCTTTAACCCTCTATACAGCCCTCCACTTACTCCATCCTTTCCCATCAGGCAGAACCAGGCCTAGACATTTTCCCAGCTGCCACATGTATCTCCCTCTCTCTTTCCATCTCTTTCTTATGGATCAGTCTCCAAATCAACAAAACCTTTGCTATTAGGCAAGGCAGGACGATGTAGTGGCATCCAGATCCACTGATTCAGACCTGCACTGTTTCCTCATGTCTCTCCACCCCAGTCCCATGCCTCCAGTTTGCCTAATCTACTCTTCCCTCCCCTTTCATTGGGCAACCTTGACTACCTATTCTATTATTAACAAAGTGACCTTCATACTATGTCTGTGCCCTCTCCCAGAAAATGACGTTGCCTATACGTGTACTTAGACAGACATAAGAAGGTTCTGAAAGGCAGCATTGCTTTGTTTTATCTTGGTATTCTCAGAACCTAAGAGTGCCTGGCATATAGTAGGTGCTTAACAAATGTTTGTTGGATTGAATTAAAAATAAGCAAAGGTTTTTATTTTGTATCTATATCCCCAATGCCTAGCAGAGTACCTAGGAAACAGAAAGTGCTCAATAAATCCTGGTTGAATAAATAAATTAATTAATATTTAAAGATTAAGCAAGGACTTTCAGCACATCAGTTTATTTCTTTTTTTACAGATAGCTAGAAATTTTATATCTATATTATAATAATTGTATGAAAGTAAATAGCCCACAAATTTAAGTTACTTAGAATTCGAAATAATTAAGATGTAGGTGTTTCATTCCATAGAAGTATGGGCAAATCAATAAGAGATCTATAATCTTAACATTTTTTTTTCATTTGTGCCTTTAGATTCTGTGTTCAGCAGTTCATTATTATTATTATTTTACAAAGCTTTCAGATCTAGGGGGCATCATTTTACAATATAAGGCTACTGTGACTTCTTTGAGGTCTGATTCAAATGCCTCCTATAATCTCTCCTGCCCTTAGTCGAAAACAAGATTTGTACATTTCATAAAGAACAATGGTGGCTGCCATTTACATTACTTAAAGATTTCTCAAAGCACTTCAGGTAGATTTTTCTCAACTGGGTTTCCTACCAACACCGTGAAATAGGTGGTACTGCAGATTTATACTCTCTGGTACGTTGCCCCAGTTCAGTGGATGGTGGCAAAATCCTTTGTTTGGTTGGCATGGATTCTCCCTTTTAGGGAGAGAGAAATCAGGATTTTTTTTTAGATGAAAAAATTGTCTTCAAAAGTTCAAAAAGTGTCTTGCTTAGAGAAAGGTGGTAAAATGGATAAGACACTGGACCTTGACATGAGGAAGAACTGAGTTCAAATCCACCTCAGACACTTACTAGCTGTGTGATCCTGAGCAAGTCACCTACCTTTTGTTTGCCTCAATTTCCTTAACTGCAAAATGGGAAAATAATCATAGCACCTACCTCCAGAGTTATTGTGAGGATCAAATGAGATAAGAATTATAAAGTGTTTAGCACAGTTCTTGACACACGGTAGGTGCTTATTAAAAGCTCGTTTCCTCATTTACCGATGCTCATAGTCAGGTTCAAGCCTGGGATCCAAGTCCAGGGCACTCCTTGCTCCTTCCGCTGCAGCACCTTTCTCTCTCGAATTGTATCAGTAGCCACTGTACCTGATGTATATGCCTACTTTAGATGGTAAGCACCATGGGGGCAGGGATTGTGACTTCCCTATTTCTTTATCTCCTCCCAAAGGGTAAAGCACAGAACTTTAAATATAGTTGGTGCTAAATAAACAGTTGCTGAATGTTAAACTATAATTCCTATCACGTCAATTTCCTTAGTGGGATCTATTCACTTGATACATAATATTTATTGTATAAGTTAATATAATGATAAGTGAACAATAATAAATATTTTAATAATGATAATAAATTTAAAAGAATAAATAAATAATAAATAATGATCTTTCACTAAATGCTCTGGGAGTTCCAAAAGAAGCCCAAAAACAATCGAGTCAGGCAAAGCCATCAGATACACACAGAACAACTAGAGAAGAAAAGTAATTCATCTAGAATATTGGCAGCAGTTGGAAATAATCAAGTTACATTTCTTTGAGGTTTCTATAAATAAGGTGGCTTTAAATAACGAGGCTTTCGGTCATATTGTATGTTTATTGTGAAGATTAAAAAACCTTTTTTAAATGGTGATAACATTTTCAATAACTGTTAAAAACCCCTATCCATTCTTAAGATTCACCTAGTATCTGGAGAGGTTAAAGGATTTGCCTAAAAACACTATTATCTCTTGGTCTTGGGGTGGAGGATGGGGAGGGGGCTCCTGACTTCCATTTTTCCTTTCTCTCAGCTGACATCCCTTAAAAGTCATAAAGAAATTGCCGTTAAGATTACTAAGGTAGTAAAGCCTATATGTCAGGAAAGGTTACAGCAAAGGGGGAAGGGAGGGTGGGCAACAAGAAAACACTGGCACTTATCCCTCACCAATAAGGAATTATTTTGCCTAGTCACTGAGAGACAAACCATTTGGCAAATTCCATGACTAACAAGGCATAAAGAAAGCATCTTCTTGGTGAACATCTGGTTTTACTTGCTGAGATCTGCCCTGTGTGAATATGGTTTATTTAACCTCTCTGGGCTTCAATTTCCCAATCAGTAAAATAAAGTAGTCAAGACTAGACATCTTCTAAGGACACTTCAAGCTCTAAATCTACACTCTTGTAACCTTTGGCCACATGGGTCCATTTTCCATCTTTCATTAGACGACATTCTGAGACCTTAAGCTATGAGTGACAAGAAGTGATAGGGAAAGCCCTGACATTCAATGGAGAGTCTACTCCACCCTGGTGGCAAAAAGCCTTTGCTTGGGTGGTACAGATGACCTGTTGCTCTATAATAATGGACCCTTTTGGTATTACCCCAGATCATTCAGGAACAAAAGGCTCAGCTGAAATAATTTATCTGTATCCTTCAGGGAAGTAACAAGCATTTATTGAGTACTTACTAGGGACCAGACACTAAATGTCCCTCGTGGGCAGGATACAAAGAAGGACAAAAACATGGCCCTTTTCCTTGGCCAGCTCAGATTCTAATGTGGGAGAGACAATGGTGCAAAAATACAGAACCCCTGCGTACAAGATAGATTCAGTGTTCTGTTTACCCATTGTGACAATCTGGAGAAGTTTAAGGGAAAGCATTTCCAAAAGGCTCCATGGATGGTAGACAGGCAAAAATGCTACCTCCCTTATAATGGCTTCTTTTTCCAGCATGGCATAGTGGATAGAGTGCTGGACCTAGAGCCTCAAAGATCTGGGTTCAAATCCTGCCCCAGATGCCTACTAATAGTGTTACCCTGGACAAATCAACAACATTCCCACAGAACCTCAATGAGCCTGGGTTTTCTCATCAGAAAAATGAAAGGGCTGGGTTTGATTCCTACTCTAAATCTATGACTATGACCTACGATGGCTTCACCTGATCTTGTTATTCCTCAGCCCAGTAGAGCAGTAGGTTTGTACCGCCCTTATGCGTTAACCACATATTATTTTGAATTTACTGGTTTGTATCCATGTCATATATACATATATACATATATATATCAGATTCTCAGCTACACAAAGGCAGAGTCCATTTTATTTATCTGCATACTTTCTCCAGAGTCTAAAACAGGACTCTGAAGATTGTTTTTGTTCAGTCATTTCAGCTTTGTGTGACTCCATTTGGGGTTCTCTTGGCAAAGATACTGGAGTGGTTTGCTGTGTCCTTCTCCAGTTCATTTTACAGAGGAGGAAACTGAGGCAAGCAGGTTTAAGTCACCTGCCCAGGGTCACACAGCTAGAATATGAGGCCAGATTTTAATTCATGAAGATAGGATGAATCTTCCTGATTCTAAGCCCAGTGCCCTATCCATTGTGTCACCCAGCTGCCCTACTCTGAAGATAGTGCTTAATAAATATATACTGAATTGATCTGGATTTTTTGAAAGTTAAATGGTGGCCAAGTGAGGACTGATCCTTACTCAAGAACCATCAGTGACTGCCTATTACTTCTGAGTTAAACTATGAACTTCTCTGTTTGGCTCTTAATGTCCTTCATAGACTGCCTCCAGCACACCTTCTCAGATTCATTTCATTTTACTATATGTTCCAGCCAAATTGGCCAATTTGCTATTTCCTGTTATTTCCCCTATGCCTAGAATGTACTCCTGCTCACTTCCAGTCCTTCAAATCCTTTTCTTCCTCAATAGTCTAACTGAGCTACTACCTCTTACAGGAAGTCTTTCTTGATTCCCTTTTGGTTATTTGTGCTGTCTCCTACCTCATGTGTTTCTTAAATCCATCAAGCAATCAACAAGCATTTGACACTTCTCTCTATAAATATGATTTCCCCCTGTATGATGTAAGTTTGGGGGGAACAGGGAGACTGTTTTTAATCTTGTCTCTATGTCCCTAGGACCTTGCAAATGGTAGACATTTAGCAAATATTTGTTGAATCAAATTTTCAAATTATCAATTAGTGACTTGAATTCTAATCAACACATCCTCCATCCTGAAAACGCCTGATGGAGCAATACTGACCTCAAGGGCAAAAAGGGTTTGCTTGTTAAAATTTTACTCAAGGAGACATGTGTAAAACCAGTGGGTAATGTATGTAATGGATAATACACATTTTTACTCTGAGTGAGCACATTTCATGCTTTTCACCTCGATTGGTGCCAGATTAATGTCCTTAACGTTGTAATATCTCAAATGAATCAAGAGAAAAGACATTTAAGCCACAACATCCCTTTCAATACTAGATAGACTCCATTCTGTTTTCACTTGGGATGAAACTATCAAGAAAACACAAATTAACCAAAACTTTGGGGACAGAATTTAGTGTAATTGAAATTATTCAATTTAGAGTAATTATATCCTCACTTAAACCTAAATTAAACATGCCAAACTGTAATTATCTTCAAGTTGATGTCTTGGAAAATTATCCCCCCATTTTGCCCCGACACTGTTGACTATCTTCAACTCTTAAGGCTGAGTCAAGAGGCCTCATCCCTTTCTTTGGACTTGAAGTCTTATGAATTGCTGAGCAATTATTTTAAGCCTCTTGAGAAACTGACAAGGGTACCATTATTACCATAACATTATATCCAGAGCTTGTGATTTCAACATTGGATACCTCTAACTTAATATTACCATTGATGAGAATTAAAGACAACAATAAATGGTGAAACATCTGTTAGTATTTCAGTTAGAGAGAAGCTTCTGAAAAACAAGTGGCAATACAGATTAAGGAAAGAAGGTGTCTAAGGCTTAAAACCATCCACGTATATTTCTGAACCAGGCATCAACTAAGCTTTGTTTTTCAACCAGTTTAAAGTTGTGAAAGATGCCCAGTAACAAGAAAAGGAAGCTAGTGTTCCCTTAGCTTTTTGAAGTCTTAGCAATTTGTAGACACACAACTAAGATAGTCCAGTTTTTTTTTAATTCATGATGTCAACACTCCTGAAGGATTAGTCCCTGAAAGATTCCTGTTTAACTAACCTTTCTGTCATTTGATTTGATTAAATTTAACAGCTGATGTGATTAAACTTGCAAGCTAGTTTATTCATCTTAATCTTTGGGACAGTAGGTGGATATGATTTGCAAATATATTGGTCAAAAACAGATGAGTTGAAATGTGCTGGGCTGGCATATTGTCAAACACACAATGAAAGTTACACACACACACAAAACATATGAATATGCCTCCAGCCTAGGAAAATATTCACATTAATACTAGAAGCAGTTCAGAGGAACCCTGGCCGACATCCCATCTGTTCCTATGAATTAAATTTAGAAATCATATGTAATATAGACATTTCTGTCTGAATATCATAAAACCCTGACACATCGAGGCTTTCATTAAAAAGCTCTGAGATGTGACTTGAATACCAATCTGTCTTAGTTAATTAGTATTTTCAGTTTAGCATATTCACTTTCAGACATATTGCTGTTTGCACATGGTAATTTAGGTAAACAGATACCATCCACAGCTGCATCAATTAACACTGCTAATCAAAACTGAATTCAGGTAATTAGGCCCATTTATGCAAAAAATGTGTAATTTTGGGAGGAAAGCTAGATTCTTCAGGATTATGTCAATAAAGAGAAGATTCTCTTTTTTTTGCAAATGAGATTGAGAAAAATGGG
Organism: Petaurus breviceps papuanus; assembly: GCF_028583685.1. Taxonomy (NCBI): domain Eukaryota; kingdom Metazoa; phylum Chordata; class Mammalia; order Diprotodontia; family Petauridae; genus Petaurus; species Petaurus breviceps. The sequence continues at coordinate 18,298,426 of NW_027185889.1, read as the reverse complement.
GAGAGACCATCATTAACATATGCATGTCGTGCAGACAGTAAAATATCCAAATTAAATCTCAATATTTAATTGGTCTATATTTTGAGAAGTTGGTCCATATTTTCTACAAATGTTTGTTTCAGTGTTTTCACATAGAGAAGTTACTTTGGATTTATCTAAAGGTTTAATAACTATCACACAGAATTCATATGGTTAATGAATTCTATAGTATTTATATAATTAGAAGTGACCACTGGTCAAACTTTTTTCCTATCTTGCCTAGTATTTTCTAATGCAGCTGCTCCCTCCCTACACCTCATTTCTTTGCACACATTTTCCTTCTCTTCTGAACTTTGGTTATCCTTAGATTAATAAGAATGATTTCATTGTACCTTCCAAGGAAGCACATCCAACCACAAACCACATAAATCTGTTTTTCTTCCAGATTCTACAAAAAGACTATCGACTTTGCAAATGATTTCTACCATCAAATTCTGTCATTTTCAGTCATGTCCGATTTTCCATGACCCCATTTGGGGTTTTCTTGGTAAAGATACTAGAATGATCTGCCATTTCCTTCTCCTGCTCATTTTGTAGATAAGGAAGCTGAGGCAAACAGGGTTAAGTGATTTACCCAGGGTCACACATCTAGTAAGTGTCTGGGGCCAGATTTTAACTCAGGAAGATGAGTCTTCCTCATTCCAGGTCCAATGCTCTATCCACTGCACCATGTAGCTGCCCCATCACATTTTAGGATGTGACTAACCTAATTCTAACAGGTAGGTGTCATAATGGATGAAGTGCTGGACTTCATATAAGAAAGACCTGAGTTCTACAGTAGTAGAATGTACTCAGACACATACTAGCTATGTGACCCTGGGTCAGTCACTTACCATCCCAGTCTCAGTTTCCTCATCTGTAAAAGGAGGATCATAATAGCATCTATCTCAAAGGTTTATTGTGAACATCAAATGATATATGACTTGCAAACCTCACAGCACTTTATATAAATGGTAGCTATTCTTGTTACTGTGACACAAAGGAACCAAATTTCATTGTTTTATGAAAACAACATTGGTCAATTCATTAAATAAATGGTAACTCCCCTTGAGGTGGCAGCAGACTACCTATTGGTGATGATCTGATCAGTTTGATAAAAAGAGGAGAAATGGTGGCTGAATACATGATTACACCTCAGCAAAGCTCATTCAACACTCACTTTTGAAAAAAAAGTTCAGTGATTTTTGTACAAAAGTAAAAAATGAGGAAAAAGAAGAGCTACTTGTTGCAGCTAATTTCATTATATGACTTCAGTTGTCCATCTTTACAGAGAGCCATTAGAAGCCATATGTTTAGCTCAAAGTTCATGACTGTTTGTGGGATACAAAGGGTGGGCAAATCTACGTATTAAAACTCCTGTCCCTAGCTTGTCTTCCAAAATGTCTGAGTCTAAAGGGAACATTAGACATAGAGTTCTGGGTTCAGAGATTAATGACCAAATTTAATCTATCTTTCTGCCTATCACTGGCCAGCTCTCATTCTTAGAATTAACCAATATAAGGCAGAATTGATTTTTCTGCAAAATAGCATGTTATCTTTTCTCAGATGGCAGTAATTGCTTTTTGCCTGGATATTGTTTTTTTGAAATTATTTTTTTCACCTTCCATAGAGTTTGTGTGTAACATAAACAACTGGACAATTAACTCTGGGATACTCTTAAGAAAAGCTGGCTAATGAAGCCAGTGTCAACTCACCCATTTCAAGAACCCTCATTTTAAAATACCACAATACAATTTTCAATGTTTTAATGAACCACTCACTTCAATTAATCTGTGAGAGTTAGAATAGGGATACCCACAACTTTGGAAGGCTTTTGGCAGGTAGGTTTAAAGAATTTCCAAATAAAAAGCCTTAAGAATAGATTATAATATTTTGCAGAAATTGGGGGGGGTGGAGAGAAAGGCCCTTGTCAATTTTGCTATTTTCTCATTAATTGAACTGCTATCTGTAATATGTGCTGAGGAAAATGACTAATACCCATGAGAAAAAGGGGAGAAAGGAAATTTCATTACACATCTGTACTTAATGAGTAATTCCAAACAGCCTACATTTCTTACCTCCCCTGCATTGTCTCCAAAGGGAGATCAGCCTTGTACTTATCACTGTCCTCAAACCCAATGGCTTCTTGGTCATATTTTAATACATCCCTTTATTTGGAGAATGATAATAATATTAAAAGTAATAACAAAAGCTGACACATATAATCCTTTGCCATTTACAATGAGCTTTGAAGGCATTTCTTTCAATTCATCTTGGATGTTCCTTCTGAAATATTCCTCCATTTATTAGCTGTGTGAATTTGGGCAAGTCAAAGCACCTCAATGGTCCTCAGTTCCCTCCTCTACAAAATGAAGGGTTTGAGCAGGGGCTTTTAAGGCTCCTTCCCACTCTAGCTCTACAGTCATAAGATGCAATGCTTTTCATGGTCACCTGTTTTATCCATGCCCTAGCTACACAAGTTCCTGGTGTCCTAGGAATTGGTCCCTGGATAACCTTGCCAATGATAAAATACTCCCTCCTTCTCAAAACTACTTGGCATTCATTTTGTGATGGACCAAAGGAACACTTCTGCTACATAAGAAATGTAAGAAAGTTAATGCTAGAGTATTCATACTGGTGGAGAATCTGTTAGAAACCACTCAACTGACCCTTACTCATTAATTGCTTCTTTTTAGGAGTTATTTTTATCTTTATAGAATCATAGATTGAGAGCTGCAAGACAACTCAGAGGTCTTCTGGTCCAACCCTTTCATTTAACAGATGAGCAAACTGAGTTCTGAAGGGGTGAAGTCATTTGCCCAAGGTCATGGAGGTAATGAATAGTATCACAGAAACAACACGGATTAAAAAAAAAAAAACTCATTTCTTTCCAGTCCACCACTTTGGAAATATCGCCCATGAGGAACATTTTGAATACCAGTGAGTTTGTTGTTTCAACTGAAATAATAAGCAATCCAAAAACCCATGGCCTATTTTGTGAGTATCCATTTTTTAAAAGAGGAAGTCAACTCAATCAAGTGTACCATGAAAATATCAGATCGATTAATTTAAGCTTGTTAATGGCAATATAAAAATATTTCAAAACAGTAGGATAAAATGTCAGGGCTGAGCTTGGGCAGATCAATTGATGGAAACAAAGCAACAGAGAGGAACAAAGTACACACAGGCAAATCAAATAATAAGACTATAGAGACACACACACAACTGTGTGTACATTTTTTGAGTTTATGTGTTTTTCCTTTTGCTCTTTCTCTTATCTCTTGAACAGAAATAAACACAGAGACTTTATCTCTCTCCTTCCCACATGATTTAATGCAAATGAGAGACTGTGATCATTTCATGAAAACATCTTGTTAGACATATTGGCCCTGTTTTGAAAATTCTAGAATTTTGACACAAAAAATGAACACTACAAGTTTCATCGATTTGATACTGGCTAATAAGAATCATTTTATTTTTCAGAAGACAGTATTGAATTTTATCTAAGTAAAAGCTAGATTTCTTTTTTCTTTAAAGGAACTCTTTGTGCTCACATTGGGAATTTAATTTAATAGTAGTGTTTTCATAAACTTATCTCCTGCAATAAAACAAATCTTTCCCCGTGAAACCATTGGGCTGCACCCATTATGATTTTAGGTGAATAGCCTGAAATCTACAAACCTATACTTTTATCAGGCAAGGTACAGACTGGTAAATTTATTTAATCATAGGAATAGGGATAGGGAATGGATCTGTGAATTCCCTGATATGGGAACTCCCAAATGAGGAAAGTCCTTCTACCATAATAACTACAAATATATAGTAGAATATGAATCTCTTTTGGAAGAACTAGGAAAAGATCTTCAAATTAAATAGATCTTAGTTAAACATATTATTTATCTATGCCATAAAGTAATATCTACTCCCAAGGGGGATTCCAAAATAGTTTATTAATTTATTTTATTTCTTTATTTTTGCCACTTGGTAGATCTGGGCCACTCTACCTCAAGTGAAGTTTTTCATCACTGGCATTTTATTCCTGAGCTTTAAGTGGAAGACTATCTTTCTGAAGGGTATTTAAAGAGTACATGAAAAGACTAGGCAAAAATAAAATCTCACACCTCAGGCTCCTTAATTTTTCTACTACAATACCTTGGACTTTTATGCCTTGACAGATTCGATGGGAGCTCTTTGATGAAAAAAGAGAAATACATTACATGTATGGAATGAAGAAGACATTTATTATCATTTTAATAGTCTACAGACACATAAAAGATGGCTCCTTCCTTGTGTGTGGAGATTGTAAGGGGCTAAAAATATTCTCTGACTTGGTCATAAAAGAATCTAATAAAATATGAACAAGTCATATAGTTTTTTGAATCAATATGAATGTTTCATTTTTGACAAAGGATTTAAGAAAATACAATGAACAGAAATAAAACCAGACCATTAGAGTATAAGTGAATATGGTGCCAATCTCAACACTTCTGTACTTAATTAAAGTGTTCAATACAGCCACATACCATCAAAGATCATGGAATATTTATTTCCCAGACAGTGGCAATCATTGTGTTTTGAAGCTGACTTTTTAGAGATTGAACCACCAATGAACACATTTTCAATTATTATTCTAGATTAATGCAAGTATGAGGCATTTAAATAAATGGTTGGCACTGGGTTAGGTGAGACCCATCCATGCCATTCATACCTTAACTCTTCAAGAAAACTCCCAGACTTTTCTTTCTGTCAATCAATATCGTATACCTTTTGTTCCCAAAGATTTGTTTCATTCATTCTTTCCCTCTCCCTCATCCCCCTTTTTGGAATTCCTTGACTAAGACTCCCCAATCACCTATGCATTTCATTATCTCTCTTTGCCAATGAAACAGTTTGACCAAAGCTAAATCAGGCTTTTTCGATAATAGCATTTCTCTGAGATGTGTGAAGATGAAAATTAGAAGAGGGGTTTTTTATTATTATTATTTGAATGACATACCACTTTTGCAATGTTTGCATTTAAATTGGACAGAATAATTTAGCCTGGGCTTTTAATTTCAGAAGGGTTAATCACCCTAACAAAGGTCAATCAAACTTTAATCTTCAATAAAATTACTGCAGCTTCAATCACCTGAAGGACATTTATTATATTCCTATTTTCATGCAAAAGAATGCATTACTTTCATTATGCATCACTAATCTTCTAACTCTTTACATTAGCACATTCACCATTAACATTTTACTAAAAATATTAATTCCATTGAAACTCTGACAAGAGTTCATTTCTACACATCTCAGGATATAATCCCGTTAAAGACCAGGCGCTTTTGCTGTGAACTGCTTTCCTGGGCTTTCTAATCCGCACCGACCTCTGATAACTTCAAGGGAGTGCTAACAATACAGACTCTCAATTACACAAAACATCATGGAGGTTTGGGTTAAAACAACAATATCTTATTTTAGTAACTTAATCCTTTCTTTTGTCCACAATGAAGCGGCTCAAATCAGCACATGATACATACAAAAAAGTTGATTTTGAAAATAAAATGCATATTGCCTTTGAACAATGGTTAAAACATCAAGCAAAGATCATTCATTAATTCATTCATTCATTCACTCAAGAGTTATTTATTGCAAGCCTAATATGGGCAATGCATTATCTCAGGTAGTGAAGAGAATATGGAGATGAAGGAGACAGAGATCTTAACCAGAGAATAATAGGAGCTTTTAAGAATGGATAACCAGTACAGAATGAAAGGATGCATCTAGTAATTTTCAGCTTTTAATATGAATCAAAAATGATAAGTCTGAATTAAATTTTACCACAAAATTGTCATGATATAAGTAAAAATTTACATAGAATTTTAATTAATACCGTTTAAAAATCTCTTGGACCCTGAAAGTGAGCCCTATTATGATACTTTTAAAGGAAAACCAAGTATATAGAGAGCATAGGACAAAAGGAGCACTGAAAATGAATCATTTTGTGTCTAGATAAAAATGAAACTTAATGCTCTAATCCTCCTTTAAAATCATGCTTATTCAGCATTTTATTTCCATGATACTTTCAAGATCAGGCAAAAGATCAATGGAAAGGTCACTGTGGACTCATTAAAAATGGAAGGGTCATGTAGGAAACTGCTTCTAAAACTGCGTGTCCTGATATTTAAAAGCACCAGAAGACAAACAGGACAAGGCAAGAGATAAATGACTCCTCTTAGCTATGATAGAGTGGCCTTGGTAACCCCTGAGTAGAAGTGGAAGGGGCAAACATGCTACTCCATTTATATTACAAATTGATTACCTTGCTTTACAACAGGATTTTGACATAGCATAAATAAACTACTTCTCCTCCCAGGATTTTTCTGGGCTCCTTGCTTTTATCTCTGGAGGCTGCCCAGCATGCACACATATCCCTGCACACACAAGCATACACCTACCTCCTGTCAATATATTCACACTCATTAGCAATCGGGGAAGGTTGTGATTTGGGTGAGGGCTCCAGAGTCTGCCTGCACAACCTGGCAAAGCATCTTCAGTTTAAAAAGGTGCCAAAGGCAAAAGGCTGGCAGGAATTTGAAATGGACAGATAATTTACAGAAATAGAGGCATGTATGAAATTTGAGACAAACTCAAGTGACTGTTGTACCCATTCATGTTTAAGGCTGATGAAGCTGTCAAGTATTCTCTTATAGCAAAACTGGGATTTTTGTAGAAATAAAATACAATTACTACAAGGATACATATCCCCACATTGTTTTCTTGTGATAACTAGGTTGACACAATGGGAGAAAATTCAGTCAAAGATTTTTATATATGTTATAGTGGTAAACTGGTTAATGCCCAATGTCAAAAACCTGTTTTGTCTGTTTGAAATAGAATTCGGTTTTAAGTTGGAAAGTTAATATAGATTAGCTATTCAATTCACATTGAAATAACTGTTTATCAAATCTAGAAGGAAAGAATTCTCAAACCAATTTCTGAATGCCTATCTTCTTTTAAAATAGTCCTTGCTTAATTTTATGTTAATATCCAAATCAATCTGAGACTATGCCACAACTGCTCTAGAAATTTAGAACTGATTTCATATAGCGTCCTGGAAAAAAAACAAAAAGAAAGGGGAGAGAGAGGGAGGGAAAGAGAGAGAGAGAAAGCAAGAGAGCGAGAGAGAGAGAGAGAGAGAGAGAGAGAGAGAGAGAGAGAGAGAGAGAGAGAGAGAGAGAGAGAGAGAGAGAGAGAGAGAGAGAGAGAGAGAGAGAGAGAGAGAGAGAGAGAGAGAGAGAGAGAGAGAGAGAGAGAGAGAGAGAGAGAGAGCAAAGCCCACCAAGCCATCAGAAATATATCTGAACCAAAAAGAGTGAAGAGTGAATGATGATAGATGAAACATACCTTAGGCTGGCCAAGTTCAGACTTCCTCATCTCTCCTTTTCCCAGAGCGATAGTCACGTCTGCCTAGCTTGTGATCTCTGGGACAATGCCATCATACTGCCGGCAAAATTTTCGATTAAACTTCTCCGACGTGGTTGCAACTTTGTTAATTACAATATTAGCCAGCTGGCAGGATGCGATCCGTCACCCACTATAAGACAGCCAGACAACGCGACATCTAATCATTGCAACCAGAGCAGATAAATTTTGTTCCTTTCTCATACGTGTCACAGAGTCTATCCCTTCTGACCCTCTACACAGCCATCGACTGTCAAATTTAGATTCAGCGAGCTCCCGAGCTTTTCTTTATCCCTGCCTTAGATCTGAAACTCCTGGTTATCAGGAAGACAAGCGTCACCAGCTGTCTCAGCGCAGGAAGGCAATCCGGTGAATGGTACTTATTATCTTCCATTGCTTTTTGAGGAGTGACAAGATTGATTTAGGACCAAGAACACATCCATATCTCAGGCACAGTTCTAGAGGGCTCTAGGCATGACCTCTCACATATGTAAAGTTGCAATGGAGATTCTGACCTGAGTTAATTATTAAAGGATGTGAGATATGTCAAGACATGAGAGTATCATTTTAAAGATGGGTTGATCACTTCAGTTTCCTCCTCCTCCTCTTCTTGGTATGCACACACACACACATACACACACACATTCGCAAATATGTGGAGAAGTTGGTACCCAAGAGACCTCACTTCACAGTTGGGTAGACTTAATTCAGCTCATAGAAGCTGTTATCAGACATTATAGGATTGTCTCTACCCCTCCTTTTTCATCTAGATAGATAGTCTATAAATTCCAATTCTTGGAACCCATCCTTGCGTGAAAGCCTAAATCGCATAAATAAGCAATACGATATGAAGCAAATTTGGCCATCCCAGCTAAATTTGCAACGTTAATCAACAGACTGTCTCTAATATTATTATTTTATTTCAGTCTTTTTTGTTCATTTGTTATTAGACATGGCAGAATCCTAGGTCCAGGCTGCTGTCTTTCCCCGTCCCAAACAAAACAATAAAGTATACAGGAATGTGGGAAAAGATAAATCACAACCACTTCTCTGTACAATTTAAACAATAACGTAAAAAAGCAAAAACAACAAAACTCAGATTACCAAAGAGTTACTTTGTCTACAGGATGCCACACCTACAAGCAGTTTGGCTGATTTGAAAAATAATAAGTGTCTTTATTTATTTATTTATTTATTTCTCTCTCTCTGCAGAAGAGGCCAGTTGCTTGAATACTACGTAGATGAAGGCTCAAATGACAATGGAATAAAACGAATTAAACGGTGGAGCTCTAAGTATAGGGAAAGGATGTAAAATGTGACAAGGAGAATTTTATTCATTAGCAAATTAATTGGTAGTACTTTCTGAGACTGCCTAATAGTAATCAGTTAAAAACTAAATCATGCCTTATGGTTTCCTTTGAAAGAGCCATTTTGTGAAATTATATAAGCATTAAATCCATTTTGGACCCCAAAGGAGTCAAAATGATCATCTGTAGCTATGAAAATGACAACGACTCACCTTAATAAAAGTAAATGATGGCATGTAATATATGCATATAACCTAGATTTATAATTTATTTTCACCTCAGGAAGTCAGTCATCAGATACTATTTTAACACAATATCCTAAAGTCTGTGTAATAAATTCTACTCTCATTGTTTTTTAAAGTATTAGGTGTTAAATGGATAAATAGCTAAGTGATCTTAATTAGTAATGGAGAAACAGTATGGTATGGTGAATTGAAGGCTAGCCTTAAGGTCAGAAAGATGTGTTCAAATTCTGCCTCTAACACATATCAGCTGTATGACTTTGGGCAAGTCACAAGCTTTTGGGACCCCTAAAACACTGTCTTAGATTACAAATTAGGGGTACTCCTCAGGTCTAGGGGTGCATTGTCAGAGAATCTTGGAGACCCCACCCTCCTCACAGAGTAGGCCATTTTGCCCTACTAATGGTTTCTCTAGAAGGAAAAAAAAATCACCCAGGTTTCTGATGACACCAAGTTGGTGAGGAGGAAACCATGGGCAAGACTGACTTTCCTCTAACCAATACCCAATGAGAACCTATGACTCAAGTGATCGGCACCATCTAAATTTCTTGTGGACATTCAGAAAATGATCTGATTTCCATATAAGAAAAAGAAAGGCAAGAATCAAGAGAGACTCCTGAGAGTAGCATCAGGTTGGAAGACGTCACTCCAGATCGACAAGAATATAAATGGCTTTATTTGCCTCATTTATCTAGAATCATCTATAAAGCAGTTTATAATACCAGACCTGATTTCCCTGTCCAGGACGTTCCCATCCAAACTCACTGGCTCATACATTAAAATGAAATCATATCAAAGCAAATTACTTTAGGAATCAGAAAGTTTCCCACAATAACTCTGGTTGTAGGGTGTCATTCAACATTTATGTGATAAAAACTCCTCAAACAAACTGAGAAGGCATTGGTTAAGAGTCCCAAAGCATTCTAGATCAAGAATTCTCTTAAGATTTCAAATTCTGTGTTTGAACAGCATTCATTGCTTGGTTATTCATAAATCAATCCAAACTCAAAAAGCCATGTCAACTGAAAAATGAAGCCTATGACATTTCTTACTGCTAGCCATTTAGGATAAGCCACATTCCTGGTGTGTATCTTATGTCTTTCATATCAATAAAAGAGCTCACAAATTCATTACATTAAATTTAGCAATGGGAGGTAAGGCCAGAGTGAACAATGTTTTGATATAGGGAATGAAAGTAATTCCTTAAACTTGGAATAAATTGATTTTTTTTTTGTTCCTCAACAGACAAGAATGGGCAATGTGGCCTCAAATACAAATGATCATTTTCTTACTGAAGGATAGTTTTGATTTCTAGGTAACTGTTTACAATGCTAGGGAGAAACCAACAGCAACTGTCAAGAAGCCCCAGGTGCAAGCAGGTACTTGTAAGGGGGGAGGGGCAGACCTATAATCCTATCCATGTGCTAGGCACAAGTGCAAAAATGAACCTTTCCTTTAATACCTGTGCCTCAGTTGGCCTCATCCTCCATACTGGATTATCTTTTAACAGTCTACTAATCCTAACTGGCAAAGTGTTGACTAAAACTATGCCCATTCCACACAGCAATCACAAAACCAATCACTAAAATAACATGAATCTGTATAGCATTCCATGGTTTGCAAAGAGTGAGGGCAAGCTACAATCACAAAACAAATGAGGAATTACTATTACAAGATGGAACAAAAAGAGATTATCATATAAATGTGTGATTGGGAAGAAAAAGATGGATGCTAGTCACATGGCCTGGGTGTGGTTTGGTGGTCAGAGAGCCTAGGTGCTCCATTGGTAGCCTCATAATTTCAGGATAAAAGGAGGCTTTTGAGTAGATTCCCTAAAGTAAACTTAGGGGAGTTGCACAGAATGGTTCATAATGGATAGGTTGAGATCTGCATCATTGGATGGCATATCTATATAGGGGAGATCACAGATCCCCTGGAGCACCTAAATATATCCCATATAGTTATGTCTCATACCATGGCTACCCAAGCTTGGTTATACAACCATTGGAAATGAGGTTTGGGAATTTAGGAGGTAGAACCAGAGGATGAGAGATATTCTGCTGATGAAGACAGACCTCTAGAGAAGGGGTTCTTAATATGTGGTCAGTGAATTGTTTAAATGTTTTTTAATAACTGTTTTTGATACAATTGTTCTCCTTTGAAATTGTATGCATTTCATTTTATCTATTATTCTGTGAAGTGTTCTATAGGCTTTACCATACTATCACACCAGTTCAGAACAGACACAAATAATAATTAGCCATCAAGTATTTGAGCAGTGTTTGCAAAGCACTTTACATATATCATCTCATTTGAAAAATAAGGTTATGGATTCCCTGTGCCCTTAGGGTATGCTGGACTTGTGAAATGCCAGGCTGTTGCTTTAAGACATTTGTTATAGAACCATGGAAGTGCTTATTTCCTTGATCTGGTTCAATGTCCATGTTTGATTCCACTGCTCACCAGTGTGGCTACTGAAGTCGGAGGACTTGGGTTCAAATCTCAGCTCTGCAAAAGGCTAATTCTGTGACCCTTGGGCAAGTTCCCTGGGGCTGTGAAAGGAGGGGATTAGACAAGAGACCTTCCAGGTCCCTGTTATCTCTTAATCTAAGACCCTTTGACACTTTTGCCAAGTCCTCCCTATTTGTCTTCCTTCTATCTGTCTTTGAGCCTCCTCAAAAAAAAAAAAGAAGCATCCTCTGTCTGAAATGATCTTTTCCCTCTGCCTCTTCTCCATTCAGACAAGCTCTCACTTCTTCCTAATTTAATTCATTCCTAACATATCCTCTCTTCCATGATCCTCACTTCTTAGATGGACTGGAAGTAACTGGTTTCTTACAACAGAGTCACTCAGACCAATCTCCACCTGAAGTAAACACTCACCTTTATAACCCAAAGTGCATCTACCCTTCCATTCAATGAACTTTTGTTATGTGCCAGCCATAAGACAGCCCCTTCCCTCAAGGGGCTTGCAATCCAACGGGGGAGGAGCAAAATTCAAACAAATATACATATAAAAACAAATTAGGATCAATAGGAAATAATTGACAGTGAAGACACTGGAATTGAGAGAGGTTGTGGAAGGCTTCTAGTAGGATATAGAATTTTAGTTGGGACTTAAAGGAGGGGAGGAGGGAGAGCATACCGGGCATGGGGAACAACCAGAGAGAATGCTGGGACCTGAGAGATGGAGAGTCGTGTGTTGGAACATCCAGGAGACGGGTATCACTGCATCGAGGAGTACCTGTTTTTTTTTTTTTTTTGGGGGGGGGGTGGTAAGGGGAAAGAAGGCTGAAAAGGTAGGAGGGGACTGGGCTGGGAAGTCTTTGGCATATTTAGGAAGAGGATACTTCACTGGCGATTGCTGTATTGGGTTTGCTTTTCTATCTGCTTTCTTTAGCTCCTGTTTGTACCCGACTGTATCACTGTGTTGGACTTTTAGCTGGCGTTCCCATATGGCCGTAACTAAAGATCTCAGTGGTATAGCTGGCAGATCATTTACTTAGGAGGAAGAAGAGGTTTAGGCTGGGTTCTGCTCCTAATTAGGTATATAACCTTGGGTAAATCATCCCAATTTTCTGAGCCTCAGTCTCCTTAGGAAATGAAGAGGACAGACTGTTTGATCTCCAAGATTCCCTTTTAGTTCTAAGGGTCTTTGACTCTAGGAATGAGTAATTACGTAGCTGAGAAACGAAAACAATCAATTAGCTGATGGTGCTTCCTGGAAGGTTCAGGATTCAGTGGAAAGAGGAGGAGGGAGATGTAGGTTAAAATCCTTGCTGTACCATTTTTTATCTGTATGACCTCACTTGACCTCTCTAGGTCTCAGTTTCCTCATCTGTAAAATATGGGTCACTTAACCTTCTTTGCCTCAGTTTCCTCAGATGTAAAATGAGCTGGAGAAGGAAATGGCCAAACACTCCAGTATCTTTGCCAAGAAAACCCCAAATGGGATAAGGAAGAGTCGAACATGACTGAAAGGAGTGAACAACAACAAAAATATGGGTGCTGGATTCTGTGGCTTCTAAGGTCCCTTCCAGATCCAATTGATTCTGCCACTTACTACCTATGTGACTTTGGGTAAATCAATTAGCATCTCTAGTCTCCTCGTAATCTGTATTTTCATCATCTGTAAAATGGGGAAAGGGGTGGGGGGAACGTGCTGGATTTAGAGAGAGGATGTGTTCAAATACCAGCTCTGATACATGTTATATGTGTGCTGCTGGATTAACTCCTCTGGGCCTCAATTTTCTCATATGTAAAACCAGAGGGCTGGCCTTTATGGCTTTTAAGGCCCTTTCTAGCTCCAAATCTATGAATTTATTAAACTAATAAAATGCCTTTTTCTTTTTTCAAACTAGACTTGCAATTTCATCAGAATAAGTGAGGAACCAATGCAGATGCGTACCTGTACTATACTTTAACAGCTCAGAGAGTTGCCTGGGACACCGGGAGATTGACTGATTTGCACAGGGCAGCACAGCCAGTAAGAGTCAGAGGTGGGATACAAACCCAGCTCTTCCTGGCACCAAGGCTGGCTCTCTACCCTGCAACCCTGCTTCTTAATAAGACTCTTTTCATTTTAGAAAAGATTCATTTAGTCTTCTTGGATGAACATTCAGGTCCAATTTCTTCCTTAAAACACACATTTTGAGGGCCTTATTTTCCCCTAAAATATTTACCTAAGGAATTTTGACTCACTTGGTCACAAAAATAAATTTTTAAGTTTAGGAAATACTTCTCCCACCTCTCCATTCTAGGCAAACGCTGTCAGGAGACAACAAAGAAGGGAGAAGAGAGCATAGCAGCCATCCTCACTCATTTTAACCAGCATCAAACAATGATCTATATTTGCAGAAGGAGATAACAACTGGTTCTTTCCATTTGCTAAATGTTCTATTTTTCCAGAGCAAATATTGTAAAGAAACTAACGACTCTAATGAACAGTAAGTGATGGTGGCAAGGAGATGGGGCTGTATGCTACAGTGGAATTTACAGAAAGCAAAAATAACCTTCTGCAGAGATAAACCAGGACAGAGCACAATAAATAACACACCTTCTATTGGATTTCTAAGAAAGATTTCCATTTTATTTTTCCCTCTCTCTTATGCTCATCTCTCTGTGCAATAGCCATATTTGACAATTCTGAAAGTAATGAGTCTATCAAAACTATGGACTCATTTTAAAAGACCTGTTTCTTCTCTAGGACACCATGTGAAAAGAACATGAGTTTTGAAGTACCAAGACCCTGGGTTCAAATCTCAGCCTGTTGGCCACTCGTGGTCTATTAGATTTGGGGCAAGTCATTTCTTTCTGAGCTTAAGATTGCTCATCTGTAACTTGAAGAGCCTGTGCTAAACTGTCTTTGAAGGTCTCTTTCCAACTCAAGGCTTATGGTTGAATTCACTGCATACAATGGCAAGAGAACCCAAGACTTTGCCTCTTTAATGAGGAAAGTCTATGATAGGCTTAGATGAAAAATGTTAAAATTCCACAAGCCTTTGTTGTCATGGTATCCTAGATCTAGGGTGGAAGTGGTCTCAGAAACCAGCCCTACTCAAGGTTTTACATGGAGGAAGAGTAACAAACCCTGGTCTTCTGAATCCAGAGATAAAACAAGGTCCCTTCCCACTTTAAATGTATGATTCTATAGCCTCTATGGGGGATAGCCAGATGGCACAGTGGAAAGATTGCCAGGTCTGAACTCAGGCTTCCTGAGTTCAAATCTAGCCTCAGACACCTATTAGCTATGTTATCCTAGGCTAGTCACTTAATTCTGTTTGCCTCAGTTTCTTCATTTATAAAATAATCTGGAGAAGGAAATGGCAAACCATTCCAGTATCTCTCCCAAGAAAAGTCCAAATGGAGTCATGAAGAGTTGGATATGACTGAAAATGACTGAACAACAACTCAGCCCCTGTAGAAGGAGAGGCAGCATGGCCCACTAGATAGAGAACTGAATTTTGAATCAAGGAAATTGAGTTTGAATCCCAAACCCAAAGAACAACTTGTGTTCTCTCTCTTTTTTTATCACAACACAAAACAGTTATGATTCATATTCATTTAGTTTACCCCAAAGTGAAGGCATGACCCAAATCCCTTTTAATGCCCTTTGACAAGTGTGGTGACTCAAGTGGCAAAATAAATGTTCCTAATTATTTTCAACACCACCAGCAAAATACACACACACGTGTGTGTGTGTGTGTGTGTGTGTGTGTGTGTGTATTTTTTCTTTTACAGGCATAATCAGCCAGAGGAAATGCTCTATCTTTGGTAAAGGCTGACACCTCCACTCCCTTCAATTTTGGAAACATTTGTTAAGTTCATTTTCACACAATAATTCCATTAAGAAGGTCTTGAACTGGAAGGGATCTTGGATGATGAATCTTTCTTTTTAAGTTAATCAATCATTTAATTGTCTCGAGGATAATTTAATGGAAAACAAAATGCATTTCAGATGTGAAAGAAGTAATAAAGCAATAAGTCACTCTGTGAGCCTGAACAAGTTACTTAACCTTTCATTATCCTGGCCAATTCTATATGAATGTATGTAGCAGATTGGGAGCTAACTGACCTGAGCAGAGGGAGTTTCCATGACTGGAAGATCACAAAATCCATGAAATCACAGCTTTGCTACAAACAAAGGTAATTCTGACTGACATTTGTAGAGGTTTTGACCTTTTTTTCTTCTTAATCATACATGAATTATCAGTCAGTCTGTTTTTCATATAAAAATGAAATGTTTCTATGTATTACATATACATACATACACACCCATAATATAGACATAATATTTGCATGTATACATACACACATATAGAGACAGATAGATAGATAGATAGATAGATAGATAGATAGATAGATAGATAGATAGATAGATAAAGTAAAGAGGCAGGGTCATAACAAGTTACCTAATTCAATTTTCTCATTTTACAGATGGGGAAATTGAGGCTCAATGTCAGGGAGGCCTAGGTTCAAGTCTCACTTCTGACCCACACTGCCATTGTGACTCTGGATAAGTCACATAACCTCTAAGTATCTCAAGCAATTCTCTAAAACTTTAAAATATAGAAAAGAGCTGATATGCACTGATAAAAGGAGTTCCCTCACTGGGAGATCCTTATATCAATAAAATTGCTGAACCAAGTGTAAAAAAGAGACAAAAAAAAGAAGCAAGATTGGAAAACTGGCTTGGGCACCAGTGGAGACCCTTTGACCTCAGAGATAGGTGGCCACTCTTTTCATCTTAGAAGGTCCATAGGGGACTATACCAACAATTAAAAGATGCTTGCTCCTTGGAAGGAAATCTATGGCAAATCTGGACAGAGTACTAAAAAACAGAAATGTTATGTTGCCAACAAAGTTCCATATAGTCAAAGCTATGGTTTTTCTAGTACCAATGTATGACTGTAAGATAAGGAAAGCTGAGTACCACACAATGGATACCTTTGAATTATAGTGCTAAAGAAGACTTTATTTTTTGCCTTTTAGAAGGCAATTGGGCTTAACTTGCCCAAGGTTACACGACTAGTTTTTTTGTGTGAGTGTTAAGTTTCTGAGGCTGGAACTGAACTCGGGTCCTCCTGACTCCAGGGCCGGCGCTTTACTCACTGTGCCACCTAGCTGCCCCTTAAAGAAGACTTTTGACTGTCCCTTGGACAGCAAGGAGATCAAATCAGTCAATACATAAATTAATTCCGGTTCTTTACTGGAAGGTCAAATACAGAAGCTTAAGTCTAAATACTCTGACCACATAATGAGAAGATGGGACTCAGTGGAAAAGACCCTGATTTTGGGAAAGATTGAAGGGAAAAGGGGAACACAGAAGATGAAATGGATAGTGTCATGAAAACAATGAACACGAGTTCATACAGACTTCTGGAGATAGTGGAGGATAGAAGAGCTTAGCACACTGTGGACCATGGGATTAGGAAAAATTGGACACAACTGACTGAAGGGTTGAACAATAGCAACCAAAGTTGTAAATGGGGGTCCAAATCAGTCACTCTACACAGCATATTCCCCAACCCTCTCAAGGATATATTATGACATACTCTTCTCCATTTGGGAGAATAAGAGTTAAACCCTTTATGAAATACTACCTACTACCTGATGGGTAGAGGCATCATTGTACAATGGAATAAACACAAAATCCTGGGTCTAAATCCTCCTTTTGATAGTTCATGATTTATGTGACTTTGGGAAAGTCACCATCTCCCTAGGCCTCAATTTCTTCATCTGTAAAATGAAGGGTTTGGACAACAAATGTGGTGTCTAAGGTCCCTTCCACGTCAACATCTGTTATCCTACACTGATAGGGTCTTTGATTAAAGGGAAGCCCACCACACCCATAATTCTTTGGGAAAGTTGTTAGAGTCTTTCCCAAAATCAAGCCTAACCTTCTTTCTTTGCAATCATCCCCTACATAGCTGAATATTGTCTCCTCCATTAGACTTGTGAGCTCCTTGAGAAAATGCCATTAGGACAGACAATTAAGGGATTATTGGCCACTTCAGAATGAGCAGTTTCAGTGGAATGGTGAAGCCAAAAGCCAGATTACACAAGGTTTAGAAGAGAGTAAGATGAATTAGAGACAAATAGTATAGACAGCTTTCTCAAGGAGTTCAGCTGAGCAGGAAGGAGTTATAGCACCAAAGCTAGCTGGATAGTCAGATCAAGTAGGATCTGTGAGGGATGGGGGTAATTATGGGTATGTCTATTGCCAGAAGGGAAGGAGCCAACATATACAAATTGAAGATTAGATAGAGAATGATAGTAGATGGGATGATATCGTGTTTCCCCCATAATAAGACACTGTCTTATTATTTTTTTTTGGAAAGAAAAACACCAGAGGGCTTATTTTCAGGGGAGGGCTTATGTTGTCCTGCCTCAGCTCTCCTCCACGGCACTGCTCTCAATGGCGCCAGCAAGCAAATCACTGGGGAAGAACAGGATGACGCGCTCACTGCTGCAGCTCTGATTGGATGCAGCTCGGAGCGTGGCGTGCGTTTCACGGGGGAGGGGGGACGGTGCATACAGAGGGTACCATAATGTAGCGTGTAGCACAGGGGATCACCTTCGCTACAGTAGCAATCTCAATAGGCCTTATTTTCGGGGGGAGGGCTTATTTTAGAGGAATCTTACACAGTAAGGGGAGGGTTTATTTTCGGGATAGGTCTTATTATCAGGGAAACACGGTAGTAGAAACAATTGGAGAAGATTTGAGGGGATGTGGAATCAAGGGGTACATGTAGAGGTGGTCTTTGTAAGAAGAAGGACCAGGTCTTCATGCAAGAGAGGAGTGGAAGACATAGTAGGGGAAGATACCTGAGTAATGTGGGATGAGGAGGAAGGGAGAAAAGTATCTATGTTTCATGTATCAGACCCCTAATCTATCAAACACTCAGTGAATAACCTCACTTTTTAGGTGAGGCATAAGGCAAGGTCCTCAGTTGAGAGGTTAGGGGTAGAGGGTATCGGGGGAGATTTGAAGAGTGATGAGAAGATATGGCATAGTTGCTGTGATGAGTAGGCTAGTCAATAGATAAGGAAGTGGTGGAAAGATTTCCTAGACTGCAGTGAGAGACCAGTTGAGATAAGAAAACAGACATTTGTAACAGGTTGCATCAGCACAATTTTGTGACATTCTCCAGATCTGACAAGACACAATAAGTTATAGGACAAGGGGGCAGGGCATTCAAGTGCAGAGAATATCATAGGGTTGAAATGGTCCAACAAGGATTCAATGTGTTAACAGTACAAATGTATGGCTACTAGAGGGATGATGGTCTGGTTAAGAAAAGGAGTAAAGAGAATCCAGGTCGTGTTGAAGACAAAGAACATAGTTAAGGATCATAAAACAAAGGGGCAGATGAAAGGATAGAAGATTATGATCAGATAAACAATATTTCAGAGTTCTTGAATATGGATGTTGAACACAACGGTTAAAAACACGATCGAGGCTATGACCATCCATATATGTAGCTGAGGTAGAGGGGAGAAGCAGATAATGTGAATTCAGGAGACAAAGGAACTGGGGAGTTGAGGGGGCATCGATACAGATCATGAAATCCAATAGTGTGAGGGCAAGATTGGGGGGGAGACCAAGACTGTGAACTGGGCACTCGCCTCACCGAGGGAGGAAGGAAGGTTGATCGTTGAGTCACTTGGTTCTGGAGTGAACTGTGTAAATCTGAGGAGGAAAGGTTCTGAGTGACACTGACCTTGTGGGATTTTTAGCCATGTCTTTATGTACAACCTAAAGATCATAAGCTTTATGTCCTGGATATTTCCCTTTCGTTCTTTTACTACCTCAGGAGAAGCAATGTGGGTGTCTGGCTGTATAATGCTCTCATTCTCAATAAATGACAAGTTCACCACCTTTTCCCAGGCCTCCATGTTCTCAGTGATTTCTTTAATACTCTTTCCACAGTTTATTCAACCAAGCCAAATGCTTTTTAAAAATTGATATACAGCAACAAGAGTGGGACCCATGCAGGTGACATCCTAGATAGAAGTAAGAAAGATATCCAGGTCAGTAATTGCAATATGGGGTGATATTAAGAAGAATGTCTCTTGTCCAAACCGGGACAACTTAGAGATGTCATCTAATAGCGTATGTGTGTGTGTGTGTGTGTGTGTGTGTGTGTGTGTATGAACACTCACACACATACTATTGATCACATTGTATTGACATAACACAAAGAAATTCAGCTTGGTACGATGGTAGGCGAATGAGTTAGGTTGAATCGGTGAAGTTGTTTTAATGTCCTTAAGCTTGTACTAGAAATAAGAACCTCTGTGTTAGTTGCAATATTTCTGTGCATTATGGAATACAGCAGCCTCTGAAGGATGGAAGTTGCAAAAGAGAAATGTAAAGTTTTTTGTTGAAGGGGCATTACTGACAAGGGGCTATGACAGAGAAGCCATATGAAAGAAAGAGATGAGCTAGTCATATGCCGAGAGGTAGAGATAACTGACACAGTCCAGTTCTGATTGTATCCCCTCAAAGTCAAAAGAAAACACAGAGAACCTCCAGAATTTTGGGGGCACTCATATCAAGGAGCTTCTGAGAGGATATAACGAGGGGTCACAAAGGATTGGTAGGCATGGATAGGATAAGATCTCCATCATTGAAGGGAATATCCATAATCATGAAAACAGAGATCTTTTAATTTTTTTTTTATTTTCTTGCTTTTTGGAGGGGGGAAGGAAGGGTAAGTTGGGTTAAGTGACTTGCCCGAGTCATGTGGCTAGGTTTTGTGTTAAGTGTCTGAGGCTGCATTTGAACTCAGGTCCTCCTGACTCCAGGACCGGTGAATACAATGTACCACCTAGTCTCCACCCCCTCTAGATCCCTTAGAACACATTTGGTCAAGACAAATTGTTCTCCTTTATATTATCATAAGAGTATAGCCCATATATTTGGAGCTAGAAGAAACCCTGGTTCCTACCTCCTCATTTTACAGATGAGAAAACTGAGGCAAAGTGAGTTTAATTGACTTTCTCAGTATCACACAAGTAGTAAGAATCTGAAGTGGGAGTTGAGTCCTGGTCTTCCTGACTCCAGTGCCCTGACCACTATACCACGCTTCTTCTGATCTTTAATGTCATGGCCACTTTATTAGATGGTGTATCTAACGTTTTGCTGGCATTAGTAAAGAGAATAGATCACTACTGGAAAATACCAGATCTATTCTATTTCAAAGCCATCGGTTGTCTTTGTTCCCAGTTTCACCTACAAGGACTTTTGGGATAGTCTGCTCTGGCTGGACCTCATGCCAATTTCTTGGCAGGCTTATTTTCTCAATTGTTTTTCAATGTTTTGAGTGGAAGTTCTGCTCCTAACTGTCCTTCCTGTTAACTTCTACAATGTTTGGAGAATGTGCTCACCATCTAAGTTGACTCTCCTTAGCTAATATGTGTCAATACTTGGCAAAAAGATTAAATGTTTGCTGGCCAAGGTGGTTTGGGGGCTCATTCAGCTTCCTCATTGTGGTGACTGTTTCCTATGAATTTAGTTTCTTTTAAAAATGATGTCAGAGTCAATGGCATTAATTTTTGTTTCCATCCCAGTTTTTGGACCTGAGAACCTTCTGAAACTGGTCAAGCTGGAGCTGCTGTAATCAAACAAAATGTTTTCATCCTTATCCTTTCTTCTAAGTTTTGCTTGACCTTTACTCTAACCCAATGATGTTATGACTGTCAGCAGACAGCTGATTTTGAAATTATGGCTGCATGCATAAGAAACATTTCCTTTCTGCTAATAGGAACAGTCTTTTAACATATAGCCAATTTAAAATTTTTATAATGTCAGTCGAAGTAATTCAAAGCATTCTTTAATTGCCACATTCTTTGTCTCTGACCATTAGCTGTTTAGCACCAAGTACTAGAATGGTGAAGAGAATATCAGTGTTATATGGTACTACATTGGAAGAGACTGTTCCAAGTCAATCAGTTCATCAATGAGCAAGCACTTAGCAATTTCTTGTTCCAGCCACTTAGGGTACAAAGAGGAAGAAACAAAAAGGAACTGTCCTTGTCCCCTTGGTACTGACATTCTACGAGTGAAGCCTACATGTGTATGTATATATAGATGTATGTATATATGAATACAGTATGTGTGTATACCATATATGTGTGTATATATATACATATATATTATATATATACACATTAGATAATTTGTTAAGGGAGTCACCAGCACAGGGAAGACATGGAAAGGTCTAAAACAGGTGTTAGCATTTGAGCTGAGCTTGGAAAGAAAACATCCCATATCCTTCTTGTATTCAAGTATATTACAAAGTACAGTTAGGATGTAAAATCTCCATCTAAATTAACATAGGGTCCCCTCTTTAGTACGGTGAAGTATTAAAAACAATGGATATTTTTTTTTTGCTTTTTGGAGGGGGGAAGGCAGGGCAATTGGGGTTAAGTGGCTTGCCTAAGGTCACATGGCTAGTAAGTGTTAAGTGTTTGAGGTTGAATTTGAACTCAGGTCCTCCTGACTCCAAGGCTGGTGCTCTGTTCACTGTGCCATCTAGCTGCCCCAAAAGCAATGGATTTTAAAGTCAGAAGATCAAAACCCACCTCTGAGAGATACAACTTATGTGACCCTGGGCAAGTCACTTAACCTTCTGGGCCTCAGTTTCTTTATCTGTAAAATGAGATGATTAGAAACCAGATGGTATCAAAACTCGCAATAGCCTGTGGGTGGCTAGGTGGCACAGTGAGAAGAGCACTAGCCCTAGAGTCAGGAGGACCTGAGTTCAAATGTGGTCTCAGACACTTAACACAAAAACTAGCCATGTGACCTTGGGTAAGTCACGTAACCCCAATTGCCCTCCAAAAAAAAAGAAAAAAACTCCCAATAGCTTTAAATCTACAACCTTATAAGATTTTAGACAATTTAGTAAAAGTTACTAGAATGATTTGCATATATAATCTGATTCATGATAGATCCTTAGGAGAATATAAACAGTCAACTCTCAATTGTCCTTTTAGGAAAAGGAAGTCAAGTCAACATGCTAAGTTAACTAGCATTTATTAAAAGTGGCTACTATTGGGGGTGACTAGGTGGCACAGTGAATAGAGCATTGGCCCTGGAGTCAGGAGAACCTAAGTTCAAAGCTGGCCTCAGACACTTAACACTTACTAGCCGTGTGACCTTGGGCAAGTCACTTAACCCCAACTGTCCTGCCCTCCAAAATAAAAAGTGCCTACTATTTGTTAGGCATGGTGCTAAGTTTTGAAAAGACCTCTCAATAATGCTCTCAGGATCTCTGCCTCTTATCAATCATAAATCTGACCTTAGACACTCACTTGCTGTGTGATCCTGGACAAGCCACTTAATTGCTTTCTCAGGTTTTTCATCTGTAAGATAGGAACAATAACAGCACCTACCTCCCAGGGTTGTTTTGCAAATCAAATGAGATAACAATTGTAAAATGCTTAGCGTGGTGCCTGGCACACAGTCAATGCTAGGTAAATGTTAGCTATTACGAAGTATTATCATGATTACTATTATATGTGTTAGGCATGGTTCTAAGCTATGGAAGAACCTTTTGATAACTCTCAAGATCTCTGCCTCTTACAAATGATAAACCTGACCTCAGACACTTCCTAGCTTTGTAAATCTGGACAAATCATGTAATTCCTGCCTGCCTCAGTTTTCCTCACTATAAAATGGGCATAATAACAGCATTTACCTTCCATGGTAGTTAAGAGAATCAAATGACATAATAATTGAAAAGGTTCTTCCTAAATCTTAAGATGATGGCTATTATTAGCCATTATTATTACCTTTTAGGCTGACACCCTCGGTATTACTTTATCAACACCAGATTATGGCACATTTAAAACAGAATAGTTATACAAGGGGAAGAGAAAACAAAGACATTAATAGTCTCTTAAATATCTGGGGTTCCTGACAATAAAAAAGCCAGTAAGCCTTCTTCCTTGCTAAGATCTGAATAGAAATGGCATCACCAAATATGTTTTAGCACAGAATGAGAAATAAAAAGAAATCATTTTGTTTACTGAGAACCCTGTGAGGCAATAAATTGTAACTTCACTTAGCCATTGAGTTGTAAATATTGGCCAGATAGGTGTGAATAATGAGGGAAAGAGTCTACATGTCACAAGATTTTAACTAGAGGTGTAAGATAAGGCTTCTACAAAGTCTAGCTCTCATCCTAGATTTGAATTTTTAGAAGGAATGTTCACTGGAATGACCTTTCTTAAGTCATTGTAAGGCCTTTGCTCCCCTGTGGTCCATTAAGGAAATTCTACTCTATTGATGAAAATTGCCAAGATGGGCAGCTCACTTCATCCTTTTGAAGAGGCAGGACTGCAGTCTGAAAAATACATGAACCAAATAGAGTAAATATGGTTGGTCCTCAAAAAATAACTTAAGTGGGGGTGTTTTTCTAAGCCTCTAAAAAGAGGAGAAACTAAAATTCAAGTTTTATTTTTTTAAGATGACTAAAGTTTGAGTTGGAATGATCATGCATTAAGATGAAAGATAAAGCAGATGCGATACACTGCTTAGATCAAAGAGTTTCATCAATTCATCCTGAGAGTCAAAATCCAGCTGAGCATAGGGGCCCTGTCTGCATAATAAAAAAGGTTGACTAAAACATAAGGATTAAACAGATGAGCTGTCTCCTGTGAACGTACGGGAGAGAAGCCCCACTGAGCTACTCGTAAAGACACTTTGGAATTGTACACCTGCTACTCTGCAGTCAAACCTACAGGACGCCAGTCTAGCAGAATAAATTCCACTAATGGACTAAACCGCTATTTTTAAGAGAAGCAAGTGTGTCCAAAATGGATGCCTTTTTTTATTTTCCAAGATATTTTTGGTCTCTGTAAGTGACAAGTTTATGAACATCAGTCATTTGCTCTCCAGTTGTTTTGCAGGTAACAAATGTTTAAAAAAAATATGCAAAAAAAGGAGAAAAAAAGCGAATATAGCTTATTATCTTGGAGTAAAGCCAAAATCTTATTAGGTGGATGCACCCATCCCATCAGACAAAAGCTCTCAAGTTAACTGATGGCTGTTTCAGCAACAATCCTGTATACCCTAGTAAATCTTTTCAGTTTCCAGTGTTGGTGAAAATCAGCCCCCCTCCCCCAACCTTACCCTTTTTCATGGCAGGAATTTTGACTCTCATGTTCTTAGAAGAATGTGTGGGGAAATATTTGACACCTGTTAGAAACAACACTGATTTATGACCAGGCATCCAGAATAAGAATCTAAGATCAAAACAAATTGAGTAACAAGATCAATTACATTCTGCTGGCCAGCAAGATGCTTCTTCATCATTGGTTACTATGACCATTGATGCATACAGTGACCCTTTCCATACCTTAGTGGCTGGTCTTTAAAAAAAAGTGTTTAAAAAAGTCTTTAAAGTCTTTAAAAGTCTTTAAATCTAAAAGTCTTTAAAAAAAAGTCTTTAAAAGTGGCTGTTCAGTGGTATCTGACACTTTGGGGCCCCCTTTAGGGTCTACTTCAAAAAGATCCTGGAGTGGTTTACAATTTCCTTCTGCAGTTCATTTTACAGATGAGGAAACTGACACAAATAGTGTGAGGTGACTTGCCCAGGATCACACAGCTAGTAAGTGTCAGAAGCCAGATTTGAACTCAGGTCTTCCTGACTCCAGGCCTAGCATTCTATCCATTGTTCCATCTAGCTACCCCTCCTTAAAAGTGGCTGATGCTTACATAAGTCACCACCCAGTGACCAATCTGGTTTTGAAACTCAACAAAATTAATGCCCTGTCCAAAATACATGCAAGTGTCCAAAGACACTTGCAGCAAAATGAATTCTAGCCACTGATACAAGATAACTGCTGAAATGTGTCTTCTAGGGCATAAATAACAAGCAAATCCAAGAAATAAACCATCCCTTTCCCCTCTAAAATATGTTATTAGCAAATGAAGTCAGCAAGAAAATGTTATTAGGGTCATTTTTGTCAAGGAATGCCTTAAACTCTTGACCCAGAGCTTACTCGGGTGAAGAATGCTCATTCACATCACACGTTCTAGACAAGATCAGTTTTTTTTTTTCACAGCGTGGCAGGAGTATTTGTGCAAAGACATAGATACTAAATAGAGGCCCTAATTAAAGGGGTTAGGGACTAAAACCTTTCATTCATTAGAGCCTTGAAACACTTTCATGAAGGAGGCAGGAAAGACTGTTCATGTCCAATTTGCAGTTAGCAAAAAGGGAATCTCCCCTCCCCCAAAATGGATCCAGTGGCCAAAAGTCAAGGAAAGGTTAATGGAAGAATTGAGGTTTGTATTCAGAGTTCCTGAGCTACTGGAGTCTGTGGCTCAAATAAAGCAACCCATCTTGCATCTCTAGTGGACACCTATGTCCTCAGCATTGTAACTAGCACTGATATGTCCCAAAATTCTTTACATGTGTTAATTCATTTGGTCCTCACAAGAACTCTGTGAGGTGTTTGTTACTATCATCCCCATTTTACTGATGAGGAAATTGAGGCTGGGCAAGGTTAAGCAATTTACCCAGGGTCACACAACTAGTAAGTAACTGTGGTAGGATTCGAACTCAGGTCTTCTGGACTCCAAGGCCAGCACTCTATTCACTACATCAACAAACTTCCTCTAAATATAAAGGGTAAGGCAGTTTGGGGACACTCTGTATCTGCTGCTCTGCCTGGTTTCAATTCCATGGAATAAGATGCCCCACTCCCAGTGTCCTCCCCACCCAACCCACTCTGCCCATCCCTTCCTGCCTCCTTCTGGGTGTACTGTCTTTTCCCATTAGAGTATAAGCTGTTTGAGGGCAAGAACTGTCTTATACATTGTATCTCCAGCACTTGGCAGTTAGGGGATAATGCAAAGTACTAGGCCTGAAGTCAAGAAAACTCATCTTCCTGAGTTCAAATCCAGTCACTTACTATGTGACCCTGGGCAAGTCATGTAACCCTGTTTGCCTCAGTTTTCTCTTATGTAAATAAACCAGGGAAGGAAATGGAAAATCCCTTCAATATCTTTACCAAGAAAACATCAAATGGGGTCATGAAGTTAAACACATTAAAAAAACAACAACAACTGAACAACCCATCCCCAGCAGTACTTGGCACCACATTGTAGGCCCTTGATAAATGTTTACTGGATAGGATTAGATCAGTGTTATGGATAGAAAGCTAGGCTTCTGACACATACTATGTGACACTGGGCATCACTTAACCTCTCTGTGCTAAAGGTATTCCTTAATCAATCAGTTGACAAGTGTTTATTAGGCACTTATTATATACTACACCCCAACGATAAAAATACAATTTTGGAAGGGGGAAGGCAGGGCAATTGGTGTTAAGTGACTTGCCCAAGGTCACACAGCTAGTTAAGTGTCTAAGGTCAAATTTGAACTCAGGTCATCCTGACTCCAGAGCTGGTGCTCTATTCACTATCTAGCTGTCCCTAAAAAATACAATTGTTGAAACAATTCCTGTTGAAAAGAAGCATAATTCAAGTATACTTCAAGTGGCAAAGAATGGTCAGACTTGTTTTGGTATAGGGAATTTCCACACCTGGAGAATGAAATCATAGGTCTAGTCTCTATTCCTATCCCAATGCCCAAGGCACTGTGGTAGTTGGAAAGAGTTGTAAAAGAATGCCAAGGTCCCTTCTTGCCCCTAGAGGGCTTAGAGTTGAACAAAGGAAATAAAACCAATGTGAAAAACAAACAAAAAAGTAACAATACCAGGCAGTGACTGCCAGATGGATGCTAAAGAAAAAAGTGACATAAGGATCTGAGGGAAAGAAATCACTGAGATGCAGCAAAGTCATTGAAAATGGCTTCATGGAGGAGTCAAGGTTTGAGTTGGCCTTTGAAGAATAAGAATGATTTGAACAAATCCTCAGAAAAGGTTAGGGTATGCCACGTGGGAAAAAATAGTCATGTAGTGAGTGTTTTTCACAGTTGACAGCAAGAATGGTTTCATTTCTGCCTTTGCATCTCCATCACCCAGTACAGCTGCCTGGTACACAGTAGGCATTTAATGAATGTTTGTTGAATTGAACTGAATGAGAGGGATAGTTTTCATTGGTTTGATTTTTAATTTCATAGAGCCAATGTCTAACACACAGTAGGTGCTTAATAAATGTTTGTTGATTGACTGATCATAAACTCAGAGCTATAGTCTACTTCCCTCATTTGACATATCTGAGTCTCAAACTGAGTCTCAAAGAGATGAGCTGACTCTGCCTAAGGTCACACAAGTACCTAAATAACAGAGCTGGAATCTGAAATCAAGTCCTCTGCCTCCAAATCCAGCAGTCTGTCCTTCCTCCTTTCTTTACTTTTTCATCCCTCCTTCCCTCCCTCTTTTTTTCTAAAAGAAGATAATGAAAAACACGACTTGGCTGGAACGAAAGATGTAGAGAGGGAGAAGTAGGATGGAAAGGCTAAAAAGAAAGTCTGGGAACAGATTGTGAAATACTCTAAATTTCTGTTTAAAGCATGAGGTAACCATCACTCTGGAGCCTAATAGCCATCACCACCATCAAAATTTTCCACAATTTTTCAGGTCCTTAATCACAATCTCCCCATGATTCTCCATATGTCAGAACGACAACAAACTTCCTCTCATTAGTTAATGACAGCTGACAACTTCATGACTTCAAAGCAGTGTTAGACCATTTGGTTGGTCCCAGTTTGTTTTTGTCTTTGGTTGTGTTACACACACACACACACATCTTGCTAATGTGTTTGGTCCACAAGTGTTATTTACAAGCCCATCTTTTATTCTCATTTTAGCTGGCAGCATAATCTCTTCCAGGATCTATGGAGCCCTTATGTCATTGATTTCCAGGTTATCTGCTGCCTACAGATAGCAGCACTCAGATTATTCATCATGAAGAAGTGACCACAGAGACTTAAATAACTCCACAGCAAGGACTTCAGCAGACTCCACTAAGGACACCAACTCCCTCAATGCCTGTCTATCCTTAACAACAGAGTAGACAACATGATTTCTCCAGAACGAAAAAACATTTTCATTTTTTTTCTGTACGTTTGTTGCAAGTAAAACTTAGAATGCAATTTACAGGAATCATGTGTTTTCCTATTAAGTGGTATCTTGTAATTTAATGAAAGAGAGGGGGTGGGAAAGAAGGAGAGAGGAGAAAGAGAAATTTATCTAGCTAGATAGAGATCACTATATAGAGAGGGGGGGCAGGAAGAGGGAGAGGAAAGAAGGAAGGGAGAGAGGGAGAGGGAGAGAGAGGTCTCTTTATATTGGGAATGGTCAGAGAGAGGGAGAGGAGGAGGAAAAGAAGAAGAAAATAGGAGAATAGGGAATGAGTAGGAAAAAGGACAAATACAATCTCTCTGTCTGAGAGGGTCTAAGCAGGAGGAGAGTTCATCCTACCTCTGACACAAACTGGCAAATTATTCAATTACCCAGTACCTCAGAGAACTCTATAAAACTATGCTTTTCAGAACACTTGCTGATTGGCACTGGTAGAGAGGGTTTTCCCTCTAGTTGGATCAAGAGACTAGTGATTAGTGAGTTCACATGTAGGGAATTTCCATCACGAATACTCCCTCCACCATCGCAACTGCCTTGAAACTTGTGGTCTGAAGAGTTGTCTGGGTTAAGTGAATTCAAGATCACACAGCTCATATATATCAGGGGCAAAACTTGAACGCAGGTTTTCCTGACTCTAAGGCTAGCTAACTGCACACTATTCCTCATTGTCTCTATTTAATTTTGAAAGCAATTTTTGCCAATCACATGTACAGACAAGTTTTTAAAACATTTGTCTCTATTTAGATATTTATCTTATATTCCATAGAAGCTGCAGAGATGCAGGGTAAAGTGACTTCCTTCACTCAGAATTCACTATACCAATAAAATCATAAATCTGGGAGGAAATATTATATATGTTCCAAGAATGGCTGGGTTAAAGGTCCAGTTGACTTACCATTATATTCACAGTGTCTTTAAAACAAAATCACTTTATATGCTATATTTCTGTCTGTTTAACTTAAAAGTGACTAAGACCAATGACTCATCCCAAACTATGGTCTTGTTTTTTTTGTTGTTGTTTTTATTTTTTGACTATTCAGTGGAGATTGGTAAAAGGTCTCTGAAAGGATTTCTTTAAATCGTGTAGAAACAGAGCATTCAAAATAATACTTCAGGAATACAAGTTCTAGCAGATGCTTGAAGAAAGTTTTTTTTTATAAGTTCTCCTCTAAAGCATCTCAATAGTTCCAAAAGGAAGTTGATACAAGGATTTGGAAGATGGAAGGAAAGGAAGGATGATTTCACACTTGTCGGCCATTTTGAGTCTCATACACTTTGTTGTAGCAAAAAATGACGCTCCTCAGATTCCTGATTTTATTTAAGGTCCTGAAGAGCAGGGACCCCTTTATTTTAATCTCTGCTTCCCCAGTGTTTAGCATAGCACCAGGTACTTAACAAAAGCTTAATAAATGCTTATTGATTGATTCAAAGGAAGATATTAAAATATTTTTAAAGTCATGATAAAAAGGAAAAGTACTGCTATTTGTTTTATGTTATAAAATATCCACATAAAATACAACCTTCCAGGGTTCTGTAGGAATGGACAGTTTGAATGAGTAAATTTTTAATGAAGGTTTATCCTTGTAATAGAAAAAAGGAGATCTTGGACTTTCTGAACATATCAAACAATCTCTGTGAAGCTAAATGATTCATGAAGTCATACAGTATCTGAAAATGGGCGAAAAGAATGTGACTTCCCTTTTCATTACTCCTCAGAATCTGTAGTGTTTAAAAATAGCTTTAAAATTACCCAGATCAATCACAGATCAGTTACTGAAATGGGATTCACACTAACTTTGTCATTTAGCCAAATTGAAGGGAAAATGGGACCTGTGATTCCTTTGATAAAGGGAATTCCCAGGTGACAAACCTCTCTTTATCAATACAAGCCAGTACCTCCTAGAGTTAGGAATTTTCTAGAGCATAGAGAGATCAAATGACTTGCCTAGAATTACATCGGGCAGCTACGTGGCACCATGATGGATAGAACACCAGGTCTGGCGTTAGGAAGACCTGAATTCACATTTGACCTCAAGACACTTATTTAGTGTGGCCATGGGCAATGCCATCACTCCATCCTGTTTGCCTCAATTTCCTCATCTCTAAAATGAATTGGAGAAGGAAATGGCAAACCACTCCAGCAATTATTAAGAAAACCCCAAATAGGGTTATGAAAAGTTGAACATGAAAAAAATGAGTAGAAAACAAGAATTTTTAAGCATCAGGTTTCAGTGAGTAGAAAGAAAGTGAGCACTTGAAAAACATATGAAGTCCAAGCCCAGTGATCATAGATCATTAAAAATAGCACTTCAAGGTTTGTAGTATGGAGATAGAAAGTGCATTTGCTCTGGATCCACAGGGCCTGGGTTCAAATCCCACCTCTGGGGTTAATTACTTATAGGACCTGAGTAACATCACTTAACCTCCCTGGGCCCGTGCCCCCATGTGGAAATTAGCAATGAGGATGCCCAGGGGTTGTGGTGAGGTCCAGAGGAGGTCACATTTGGAAAGCAACCTGTGAACTTTAGAACACACACACATACATGTATATAAATTGTTCTTTTCACGATCGTAGTGTGTATGTGTATGTACGTATGTATATATATGTTATATATATAATTTCTATATATGATTTATGATAAATAATAATATACTTTATATACTCTTAATCATTAAGAGACAGAGCACCTTTCCTGATACCTCACCAATCTTTGAAAAGAAACAGGTTCAAAGCAAGAACCCTGCTCTCCTCAGCACCTCATCCTTCCTCTTTGACATAGTGCTTTGTGTCCCTGAATTCAAATACATTTAAAGAAGAATATTAGGATTTGATCGATTTTTCCGGGTCTATCATCTATCAACCATTTATCTGTCCATCAACTCATTCTCTCTCTGTCTTGTCTCTCTCCTGTCCTATTTATTTGTTAATCTCTTTCTATCAACTTATCAAGCTATTTTTGTATACTTACCTGTCATTCATCTACACACACACACACACACACACACAGAGTTATATATAGAAGAAAATAATATAATAGTAGAATCTCTCTCTCCCTCCCTCCCTGTCTCCTTATCCCTCCCTTTCTTTCCTTCTATCTCCCTCCAGCATGATGTGGATAGAGAGGCATCATTGAAACCAAGCTGACCTATGTTCATGGCATACCTTGTATACACAATGTCTAGGTAACCCTGGGCAACTCACTTAATCATCCAATGCTCTAAGCCAGAAGGTATCAAATACGTGGACCACAACACTCCCAAGTATAGACTGAACCAGATTAAAATGTATCTGGGTAAAGTTGACCAAAATAAAAAAAAATACAATACAACATAGAAAACACCACATTTTGAAACCAAGCCAATGTACAGCCTACAGGGAGCCTTATGTATGTTTCTGTGTGTTTGACACCTCAGATCTCAGCAACTCTCTAAGAATATAAGTCCACCTGAACTGTGAGTTCCCAATAGCCATGAGATTAGATGTCCATGTCCTATCCCTATAGATGTGTAAGTTTACAAGTATGCTACTGGTGAAAAAACAAAGATCCAACACCCTCAAGTAAAGATAACCATTTCGACGTGCCTGTAATCTAAATTGTCCAGGCCAAAATTCTTCAATGCCTTCAGCTTATTTACCAGACTGGCTCAGTTCTAACCAATGGCACCATCATCATTAAAGCCAATCCTAACGTTGCTATGGTACCAAATGTTTTGTAAAGCCCTTGATGTGCTTTGTCTCCTTTTGGTCTCATGATAGACCTCTGAGAGAGGTGATATTATTATTTCCATTTTACAGATAATTAAACTGAGGGTACATGCTCAAAGTTACACAGCTAGCAAGTGAGGGAGTAGGATTAAAGCACAACTCTACTGTGAGAGTTTTATATTATTCTGGTACCAGGGTTCTTAACTTTTCTCTCTCCTTCCTTCCCTCCTTCCTTCCTTCCTTCCTCCCTTCTTCCCTTCTTCCCTTCCTTCCTTCCTTCCTTCCTTCCTTCCTTCCTTCCT
>NW_027185889.1:18243578-18265742 GCF_028583685.1 Petaurus breviceps papuanus | reverse complement strand
CTTCCTTCCTTCCTTCCTTCCTTCCTTCCTTCCTTCCTTCCTTCCTCCCCTTTAACTGCCTAGTGAAGCCTATGGTGGTTGTTGCTGAGTTATTTTAGTCATGTCCCATCTGGGGTTTTCTTGGCAAAGATACTGAAGTAATTTGCTATTTCATTCTCCAGCTCATTTTACAGATGAGGAAACTGAGGAAAACCAGGTTAAGTGACTTGTTCCAGGTCAAACAGCTAGGAAGTATCTGAGGCTGGATTTGAATTTAGGTGAACTATCCATTACAACACCTTAAAATAACTTTTTTTAAATGAATGAAATAAAATTCATAGGCTCAAAAAGAGATATTATACTGAAATAAAAGTTCATTTTTCCCATCCAAGTTCAGAGACCCCACCCTGAAAACAATCCACAGGCTACTTGAGGGAAGGGGCCCTCTGGACTTCAAGTTAAGATTCCCCTTCTCCAGTAGAATGTAAGTAAGGTCCTGGGGTAGGGGACTGTTCCATTTTGGGTTTTGTATCTCAAGCCCTGTGTGCCTGGCACACAGTAAGGACTTGATAAATGTTTGCTAAACTAAGCTGAATTCATTTAACCAGAGAAAATAAATACCCAAACTGCCCAAGTTTACATAGTACAGTTGTTGAAATCCTTTAAATTTCAACTTACTCGTCTTTCGTCTTGAGCTCAGGGTTCCTGTCAGCTTACCCTTTATAAACTTAAAGCCTAGCAAAGGTTCCTTTTCTCCATATGACAGAAAGCTACTAGCAAGTTAGGGAAATGATACACAACACATTCACACTGGGTACTGATAAATCTTATTAATGAAAACAACAGCCAGGAAAGAATGAAAAAAAAATAAAAGACAAAGAAACTAATTTCATTTATTTTTATGCTGTATGTGAATCAATTAATACAGCAAAAGTAGAATGCTCCCCCTAGACTACTTAACAATTTGCATTTCATTTCAATCTATTATCTGCTTTTGTCCTGATTTGATTGCAAAAAAAAATTTCCACCAAAAGTGCCACTCTGAGATGTCCTGATGTATACCTGAATGACATCTCTTACTTCTGGTCTTTGAAAACTATGGATAGTTTTTTTTTTACCTAAGGTTCCAGAAAGCCAACATGCCCTCTCCAAGTATTTAAACTCACCTTCATTGTGTATGGCAACCAAGAATCTACTGTATCTTTCATCAGCCAGAAAAAAAAAATGTTTTTCCATCTTCATCAGGAGCAGATGAATTCATTAACTTCTTTATTAATTCAATGATTTTCCTCTCTTCCCTTCCACCCATTTTTGTATGCCCCAAGGTTGTCTCACTGAGATCAGCTCTCTCTGCGTTCCACAAAATTGTAATCAATCTCTATTATTGTCTCAAAAATAGTATTTGTCACTTGGCTAAGGGAAAAAAAAATCAATAAATCTTCCAGGGCTGTACAGGCATTTAATGCAATGAATCGAAGCCCGTTAGAGAAATTTAGCTTGCCAGTGGTTCAGCACAAAATAATGGAAATCCTGAAAATACACACCAAGGTGGCAGATGAAATATAGGGATAGGCCATAGAAATTAATATTTGGGCATTAGAATAACCTGTCATTTCAAATGCTAGAAAGAAAAATGGATGGAGACAGGCCAATCCCCAAGGGTCATCACTCCAGAAAATAAAAACAAAAATCCGTGCTTAGAGAAAGATTTCTTGATGAAATCATGATAGAGTTTCTCAACGATTACCACTTAAGCCAACCCTTGGGAAGGTTTAATTTTTCCCTTTATTATTCATCAGCCACATCAGCAAATTTAGTAATACTCATAAGACTGTAAGAATCCTTCATGAGAGAGAAGTAAAAGAACTCTGGAGGCATACAAACTACTCTGGTACCATGGCTCTCCTTATAGTGACTTAAATATGTACACAGGCCACAACAGATAGAGTTCCAGGCCTGTAGTCAGGAAGACCTGAGTTCAAATTTGGCTTCAGACACTTACTAGCTGTGTGACCCTTGGCAAGTCACTTAACCCTGTTTACCTCAGTTTCCTCATCTGTAAAATGAGCTGGAGAAGGAAATGGTAAATCACTCCAGTATCTCTGCCAAGAAAACTCCAAATTGGGGTCACAAAGAGTCAGACATGATTGAAACAACTGAATAACAACAATAATATAGGCATATGTTGCCCCTCTCTCACTACCTTCCCTCCTCTATAGAATATAAGTTCCTTGAGAGAAGTGATGGTTTTATTTTTGTCTCTGAATCCTTAGTGCCTAGCACATAGGAGACATTTAATAAATACTTGTTAAATCACCAGATGACAGACTTTGTGATCTGGGAGCACAGGTGTGTACAGCCCATCTCATGTATACTAAGGGAATTGCTTTACAAAAGTGAACATTTACTGAATACTAAATCATAAATTATTTGTATTCATTAAACAAATTAGAAAACTAATAATTAATCTCCTTTTAAATTAACCACTAAATTTTGCTTTAAAAAGAAAAATTAAAAATGATATGCAAAATAACTTTTTTTTTGACATTACGTTTAGCCTAGACATCTGGCATAAGCTGTCTGTGAACCAATGATTGGGAGGAACATTGAAGACCATCAAGCCCAACTTACAGCTGATAAAAAGGGTCCTTCTGCCATACAGAAAGAGACAGAGACAGAGAGAGACAGAGACAGAGAGAACACTAGCTCATTCAGCCTCTAATTGCAGATCTCCAATGATGGGAAACCCATGACCTCCCAAGTCAGTACATTATACTTCTAGAAAGCATCAGCTATAAAGAAATGCAGTCTTTTTGAGCCCAAATTCACCACTTTGCACCATCCACCCATGGATGCTACTTCTACCTTCTGGGGCCCAAATGAACAAGTCTAGTCCACCTTCAATAGCACCATCTTTCCTGTAGTAGACTGGTTGTCTGAGGTCCTTGATAAGAGTTATTATACCCTCTCTTTTCCAAGTTAAAAATCCCCATTTCCTTTAGCTCAGAAGTTCTTCATTTGGGATCCAAGAACTTTTTTTTTCCCTTAACATATATGTGGATAACTATTTTCAACAGTATTAATTTCCTTTGTAAAGGTTTTTTTTTGTTTCACTTAACTTTAAAAACATGATTCTGAGAAAGGGATTCAAAAGGTTCACTGGATTGCTAATGGGGTCCAAAACACATTGACATACACATACAAATTACATATGTATACACACGTATACACATGATAACAATTCCTGCTTTGGCTGATCTCCATACAGAATAGACTCAAGATCCTTACCCATCCTGGTTGCTCCCTTGAATGAGGGAATGAATTTACTAGATTCCAAAGTTCAAGCAATCTCACATAGAATCAAAGGATATTAGAGTTGTAGAGAAGGAGTGTTTCATTTTTGTCTTGATATAACCAGTAGCTAGCACAGTCCATGGCACACACATTTCAATACTTACTAAATGCTTCAAGAACGTTGAAATGTTCTCTACTTAACCTCCTTGAAAGTGGCATTACCTCTTTTGTTTTTTGTATCTGAAGCTATCTATTATGGGTACCCACTACAGAATAGGTCTTTAACAGTTGTTTGCTGAACTGAACTGCTTTCTTAGCTAACAGCCTAGTTCTTATCATTGATATAATTATCTGGTGTTTCCAGAGGCAGCAACCACCAAACTCAAAAAAGAACCAGCAGATTTAGTCACCTTTGGGCCAATAACTGACAGTTTAGGGGAAGACAAAAAGGATAAATCAAGCACCAGGTAATTTGAGTACTCTACTATGTATACAATGCCTCTATCCACCTGTTTTCATTCCCTTGAAAAGTTACTTTTCATTAGAAACAGTGAAATTCAATGTTATAATAATTTATTAAACTTTAGATGATTATACTTAATGAATTCTATTTTATACTGAGTTTGATGCCCAGTTTCTTTTATGACATAATTTATGAGAAAAATAAAAGAAAAATTTAATGCTATGAAATAGGTAACAGCAAGAAAAATGAGGGTCCTTCCTGAGGGAAGGGTCCTTCCTACAGCGAGGGCTCAAAATATGTTTGAGGTACCCATGGTTATGAGTGTCCCTGAATTTGGAATCAAAGGACGTGGATTAAAACTCCACCTTGGCCAGTTATTATCTGGGTGTCCCAGGTGGTTGAGGGGGTAGGGCATCATATTTAAAGTCAGGAAGACCTAAGTTTAAACCCCACTTCAGACATTTATTGGTTCTATAACCCTGGGAAAGTCACTCACTCTCACCCTCAGTTTCCTTATCTGTAAAGTGAAGAGTTACAACAGATAACCTCTAACATCTCTTTTTAGTTCTGAATCAATGATCATATAAGCCTCTGATCCTTTTCTGTAAAATTAACTGGATGTTCTCCAAGATACCTTCCAACTCTGAAATTTTGTAATCTAAGATCTTACACAGGTGTACATGTACATCTTCCCTTCCATGAATGATCAAAGAATAACGTACGATATTTATCTTGCTTTTCTAAGTTCAAAAGGTGCTTTATACCCACGTGAGTTCATCTGAACCTTACAACACCCCTGAGAGGTAGGCACTACCACTGTTATTAGCCCCATTTTAGACATGATAAAATGGAATGTGAAAGGGATAAAGTCCCTTGACCATAGTCACAAAACCAGTAAGTAGCTATAAGTCATCAGGAATTGAACCCAGGTCTCCCAGCATCTAAGTCCAGGTATTCCATCCATTAAACTGCTACCTCTCCAAAGGAATAACAGCTGGGAATTATATAGTTATTTCTATGCTTCACAACAACCCATAGGTTATTTAAGTATGATCATCTCAATTCAAGAGATGAGAAAACAGATCAAGTGACTCATTAAGATAGTTCATACATGGGGTGGCTAAGTAGCACAGAGAGTAAGAGCACCGGCTCCAGTGTTGAGAAGACCTGGATCCCAGGCTCAGACACTTAGCACCTACCCAGAAACACCTGGCCGTGTAACCTTGAGCAAGTTACTTAACCCCAATTGCTTAGGGGTGGCCAGGTGGCTCAGCGAGTAAGAGCACTGGCTCCAGTGTCGCGATGACCTGGATCAAATCCGGGCTCAGATACTCAGCACCACAGCCAGAAATAACTGGCCATGTAACCTTGAGCAAGTTACTTAACCCTGATTGCTTTAAAAAAAAAAAAAGATAGTTCATACGTGATAGATCAGGTGTTCCTACCTTAAATTTCTGGTTCTCTTGGCCACCATGTAGCTGTTGTAATGTTAATTTCATGTCCCACTGTCCCATTCCATCCTTTCCTCTGTCTGTCTTCCCCTCTCCCTCACAAATACAAGATAAGCAACAAGTGACGCTCTCAGTGAGGGCTTCTCTTGAAGAAAAGTACAGAAAGTCCCTGCCCTTTCAAGCCATGGCTAAAACCACAAGCCATCTCTCCTTATGAGATCACCGGACTGAAAGAAATAACTAAATGTGCAACTGAATTAACAGAGAGTTACCAAGTCCTCCATCATAAGTGGTAGCCTGGCCACTGCAAGCTTGTGTCAGTAATAAACTTCAAAGAGATCAAAGGCAGTTTGCTATACACTATCTCCTTTACCTGTGCAGCACTGTGACCTACCTACTTAAGATAAGTAAATAGTGTCTGCCTGTAACTTCACGACAGAGTGAGTTTTAACATTAGGCACATCCGTCTTGGATCTCATCCAAATTCAGCAGAGTACCCAAGGACTTTGTTAAAACAGCCTCCCACCAAGAGGACAGAATGAGAGTAAGAGATGCCTGTGCTCACTAGCCAAGACATAGACACAGAAAGAGGTCCAGAGAATGGGCCAACACCATACAACCAATGGGATTAGCAACCCTTTAGCTCACATCCAATCTGTTACCTTACTCTCCCATGAATGAAAACAATGTCCAAATAGAAATGATATGTTCACAACAGTGATTTCAATGGAAATCAATAGAAACTGATCTTTCAATCAATTGATCAACCTTTCAAATACAAAGACTATGGATTAAGGATATGACTTAAGTAAGGTAGTATGATTTAACAGAGACAATGCTAGACTTGGAATGAGAAAGAACTGGGTTCGAATCCCATTTCAGACGTGTTCTCTGTATCATTGGCAGTGAAAGCCCATTACATAGCAAGTGCTTAATAAACTCTTGTTCGTTAATTACATCCCCCTGGATAGTCTCTCAATCCCTCAGAGCTTCAATTTCCCATCTATAGGATTATCATGGAGATTACAAGAGATAAGCCATCTCAAGTACTCTTCCAACCTTAAAGCATCATAAACAATGAGCTATTATTATTATTATGGGATGGAAGAAGGCAGAGCGATTGAAGTTAAGTGACTTGCCCAAGGTTACATGGCTAGTAAGTGTTAAGTGTCTGAGGCTGGATTTGAACTCAGGTCCTCCTGACTCCCGGGGCAGTGCTTTATTCACTGCTCCACCTAGCAATTATTATTAATAAAATCAATGAAATATATTTATTAAACACCTACTTGCTGCTATGCAATGTGCTTAAGATACAGACTGTTATTTCACCAAAGATACAGACTCGGGAAAATTGAAGAACAGTTGGGTACTTCCAATGGAGACCTCATAAACAGATTTGTAATTCTTCCCTCCCCAAGGCTTATCTTTATCTTCTGCTAAACCAGAATGCAAGTGATAACCCAAGCAATTATAGGACTAATGCAGTT
This sequence comes from Petaurus breviceps papuanus, assembly GCF_028583685.1. Lineage (NCBI taxonomy): Eukaryota > Metazoa > Chordata > Mammalia > Diprotodontia > Petauridae > Petaurus > Petaurus breviceps. The sequence continues at coordinate 18,259,068 of NW_027185889.1, read as the reverse complement.
AAAAAGCAAATGAGTGGAGAAATGAGAATGTGGTCTCTTGGATAAATTTCTATGTGAAGAATGAATTTCTTAGGAGCTCATCGGATTTTTTTAATTACATAAACCCAAGTCAATGGAGCCAATGGTTTGATGTTTTCTACATTTTATGCTCTCTCATACCAGGATAAATCCAGGAAAGAGGAGGAACTGATCCATGTCCAAATATTTGTCTTGTCTTAAAGCTTCCTTGGAATAAATTAACATATTTCTGCCTACACCTTCTAAGCTTTGAATGAGGAATAAAAAATAACATGGTAAGCTGGGGCTATTTTTCAACACGTCACTATTTGAAGTTCATTTTGAACTTATCACTGAAATCCCAAGAGGTAAGAGGGCCCACTTTGTTCATTTCAGTACCAGGAAGGATATAGTGTCAATTTTGGAGAATTTCTTCAGATCTTGTAGGAAAAAAAAGATAACAAAAATAGACTTCTAACCATTTTCTAAGGATCTATTTCTGACATAAATTAGCTTTATGTAAACAATCTATTTCTTTGGGTTATTGCTACATTACATACATTTATCTTATAAAAAGAAGCTTTATGCTATAGGGGAAAGAATTCTGGATATGAAACCAGACAATCTGTATTCAAATCATAGCTTTTTAATTACCTGTACAGTTATTGACAATTTATTAAATAACTTCTATGTGTTTCAGTTTCCTCATCATCCAGGGCAGAAAAAAGGTTAAGAATTCCTATTTAAAGAACACAAATTAGGGACCGGTACACTTGCATCTGTGGAGGGAGTCTCTATCCCAGGAAATCCCTATGATGATCATAGGTCAGGAGCCCTCCCTATGATGATCATAGGTTAGGAGCCCTCCCTATGATGATCATAGGTCAAGAGCCCTCCACGAGTTCCTTTCTATAGTATTATTATGGGGATCACAAGAGATAAGGCATCTCAAGCACTTTTCCAACCTTAAAGCATTATAAAAATGAGCAATTATCATTATTAAAATCAATGGAATACATTTATTAAACACCTACTTGGTGCTATGCACTGTGCCATAAGTCATGGATACATTAAAGAATAACAATTATGCCCTCTCCTACCATATCTGAAAATGTAGATGATGGGATTTATTTATAGTAAAAAAAATCTGTAATTAGAAGTTTATCTAGAAGCTTTCATATCTAAATGTTATAATTTTTGTATTATAAATATTCATACATATGTAATATATTTAATGTATATTGTAATATAAGCAGGAAAATGGCTAGACTGGGAAACCCCTGGGAAAAGGTGTCTGGTCTTCTTAAAAAAAAAACAAAACAAAACAGAAAACAAGAAGGGACAAAAATGAAAACTCTTATGAAAACATGTGCCCCCATCCATATAGGTTTTTCCTTATCGACATCTTCTATGTTACCTGTAAGTTCATGTATAATAGTGAATAGTTTCTAAAAGTGGCAAAGTTTAGGGTTAATGATACTGTTAATATTTATATTTGTTTGTAAGGAAGCAACTAATTATAATTCATAGAGGGAAAACTGGAACATTCAGTACCCCAAAACACAAAGTATTATCATGGTCACCACTCCCAGCAAACTCCATTCTCAGATCTGTGGACTGACAAGCTTGATGGAGAAGCCCAAGAAAATCTTAACAAGTTTTTGTCTATCCTTGTTTGAACTTTGCCCAAGGAACAAAATCTTTGCAGCCAGGTCGCCATTTGAGGGGCTCTCAGTCACCACTGATTACTTAAGGATTCTAATACAGTACCTTTTTTACATGTAGTTTTGATGATGGGAACATAATAATAGGAGCTATTAAGTATTAATATTTTTCCTAATGGGTCTATCCAAGCCTTAAGGGAAACTGTCGCATTGCTTCTCAATTCATTCTCAAGACAATTTGCACTTTACTAATAACTAAATTTCACCTATTTTAAAGTATAAACCCCTGAGAAAGAAAAGGTACTGGGTATTTTCCAATTAAAATCTCCCTAAAGCCATTACAGAAAGGGAAGGGGAAAAAAAAAAAAGAAACGTGAAATGAATTTGAGCATACCATGAAGATTAAAATAAGATGAGTTCTTAACAGGGGTGACCAAAGCTTTCAGCCAGATAATCCACCTTCCATCTCATCCTTTATCATGGCCTTCTTCAATCAGTCCAAGTAAGTCAAGGAGATGCCTTTCAGCTTTATGATCGGAAGGAATAAACTTCAGTATAGCAATAGACATACATAATAGCTAATATCCCTTATTCTAATAGCTAGTAGGCTAGAAATAAATTGAAATCTGAAATAAAAGTTAACAAGTATCTAAGAGAGGGTGAAAACAAACATAAATGCCTTAGTTTAGCAAATGCTATTATTTTAGGATTTTTTTTTCTTTCCTCATTTCACATAAAGAAATCCTACACAACCTTCTGCTGGTAATGCAAATGTCAGAGATCACAAGATCATAGATTTAGAACTGGGGCCAATTAGTCTGACACCATTATTTTACAGATGAAGAAACTGAGGAAGAGGGAAGTTAAGTGACTTGTCCAAGGTCATACCAGTAGTAAGCATCAGAGTTGGACAAAAACCTCAGGCCCTGTGACTAGAAGTTCATCATTATTTCTAATGGTTGAGATCATTGGACAATCTTTTATCCTCAGGGACCTGGTTATTCTTAGACTTAGATGGTTCCCTAGGCAATAGGAAAGTTAAATGACATACCTTGGATCACAGAACTGCTATGTGGGAAGAAGAGGAGAAGAGGAAGAGGAGGAAAAGGAGAAGGAAGACTTGAACCCAAGCCTTCCTGGTTCTGAGGCTGACTCTCTATTCAGTATGGAATACTATGATTTGGAGGAAAAATGAGAGTTCTTGTGATAACTTTATTTGTTTTTAGGTATGGGTATGAGACAATGAAACTAAAGCAAAAGAAAAAATATGAGATTTAAAGTAGATAGGAGACTTCAGCAAAGAGATGGAAAGTCAAACCGGAAGAGGGAATTTTATTAACAAGTTCAATATTGTGAGATGGGCATAGTGATGAAAACTGGGAATTCTTCTTGTTAGTGATGGGATTGTAGAGGTGTTTGGGGTCATTTTTATTTAGTACTTAATGAAAGACTAAAAATGTGATCCTTCCCTAACCTCCTCCTTTGATGCCTCATCATGATATGGTCTTAATCACTAAGTTTAAAACAAAACAAAAAAACAAACAAACAAATTATGTCAACAGGGGCAGCTAGATGGCACTGTGGATAGAGTGCTGGGTCTGGAGTCAGGAAGACCTGAGTTCAAATGTGACCTCAGACACTCACTAGCTGTGTGACCTTGGGCAAGTCACCTCACCCTGTTTGCCTCAGTTCCTCATCTGAAAAATGAGCTGGAGAAGGAAATAGCAAATCACTCCAGCATCTCTGCCAAGAAAACCCCAAATGGGGTCATGAGGAGTCAGAAGCTACTGCAAAGCAACTGAACAACAGATTCACCTGAACAGGAAGAATGTACTGGGACCTGGGGGTGGGTTCCCATTATGATGGCCTCCATTGTTTTCATCTCTCATTGACTTCAAAGAAAGTTCAATGCTCACATGACCAGGAAGTTAAGACTTTATACAATAGAGTTGTCTTTTCAGAATCTATAAGGCCTTTAGGGAATATGTCTCTGTCTTCTGTATAGCTCAAGGCCCACTGAACTTGAAACTTAATGTGAAAGGCTAATTTGTCAGGTTAGTCTCCCTTACTCCTCTTCATGAGGCCTTGGGCAAGTGACTTAACCTCATTGCTCACATTTCTCATCTACAGAATGGGAGTTAGGGGGAGGGAGGAGAGGGAGAAGGTTCCACCCAGCTCTAAATCCTATTACCTCATGATCCAAGAACAGTTTCAAACTTGCCTTTTTTTTTTCTATTTCTTATTCAAGTCATGTCCAACTCTTTATGGCCTCCTTTGGAGTTGCTGGTTTTTTTGTTGTTGTTGCTGGTGGTTTTTTGGCAGAGATCCTGGAGTAATTTGCCATTTCCATCTCCAGTTCATTTTACAGATGAGGAAACTGAGGCAAACAGAGTTAAGTGACTTATCCAAGGTCACACAGTAAGTTTCTGAGGCTAGATTTGAACTTAGGTCTTCCTGACTCCAGGACTGGTGTTCTATCCACTGCACCATCTAGCTGCCCTTTACTCCACAATCTACTAAATGAAATACCAAAAAGACTATTAATATAGTATATGTCTGGAGACTCTAACAAACAGGTATTTGAAGGATGGCCACCTAAGTGTGACGCTTGTATCCATCGTAGGCATGAAAGAAGACTTACACCTTCCTTGATGCAAATACAACAAAAGATGGAAGGGTATTGAACAGGAGTAGATAGAAAGATTAACACTAGCCTCATTTTACACATGAGGAAGTTGAGGTTCTAGTGACTTACTTATGGCCACATCAGCCACTCAGTGACACAACTGGACCCAAATCATGCTTTTCTGACTTAAAGTCAGTGGTTTTTATGGCCTCTTGTGTTCATTTTCTCTTTTTTCTGCTAAGTCAAAAATAAACTTTATGAACGTTGTTACTCTTCCATTGGCTATCTTTTCAGCTATTTCCTCCTTCATTAAAACAAGGCATATGACAAAAATCTCCTTAGACAAAAGTTCAAATTCAACCATTTGATTCTCCTCACAAAACCTTCCAGAATCCTTACCCTCCTTCAGGACTAAGTTCAGACCTCCCCAAATTCCCCTTTTTTCAAATTACCTGTTACATACTGACATTTGCATGTGTGGTCCCCTTCCTTAAGGAGAGGGACTTTGTATGAATTTACTTGTGTGCATGCTGCAGAACATAAACTCCTTGAGGGCAGGGTGGTTTTATTTTTGTTATGTCCAGCAAAGTGCTTTAAACATAGCAGGTACTTAATAAACTGTTATCAAATTGATTTGAATTGAATTTATATCCTTAGATATAAGCAGCACAGTGCTTACACATGGATTCCAAATTAGGTTGGGAAGGGACCTTGGAGCTCAACCTTCTCATTTATGAATGGAGATAATATGATCATTGATTCAAAGCTAGAAGCTACCTTAGGGACCATTTAATCCAATCCCCTCATTTTACAGATGAGAAAATGGCAGCCCAGAGGAATCAAGTGGAGGGCTTTGTGCTCAGATTGGCCTCCCTGCCTTGCTCATCCTATTCTCCCTACCCTCCCTTCCTTTCTCTTCTCTATTTAAATTCCATCCCTCCTATAAAGTTTATCTTATTTCCTACCTCTCTGATGAAGTCTTACATCATCCATTCAAGCTTTCTTGGATTTCTCCCTTATTCCACAAATTAACTTTTAATTCATATGTTCAGATTTTTCTCAAACTATTTCACCTGAGTTACAATCTTCTCTCCCCAACTAGATTGGAAGGTGTTTGAGGGCAGGAGTCATATTTTACATGTCCCTGGCATCATCCACAGTGTCTAAGGCAATACTAGATGGAAAATTCTTCAAGAGTCTGCCGATTCATGGGTAGGGCTAACTGAACAGAATAATGAGTTTGGAATTAGAAAGAATGACCTTAGAGGTCACTGTGTACAACTCTCCCATTTTACAGATGAGGAAACTGAACACAGAGTAAAAATGTGCCTTGCCTATGATCATATAAGTAGTAAATGACAGAGGCAGGATTCAACCTCAGGCCAGCAATCATTCTCCTGCAACACAATGCCTCTTCCCTCTCAAGCTGAAGTCCCTTTGGCCTTAGCAGGGCAGTCAAAAAACAAGCAAATACTGACCCTGTAGCAACATATGATGTTGCCATACTCAACACTTAACTAAGCTAGTTACTGGAGGAGATGAAATAAATGGGGTATCACCAGGGAGATGTGACACAGAGGACAGAACACTAGACCACAAAGCAGGATGCTTGGGTTTGAATTTCATATTTAATACTTTTTGGTTATCCTTAAACTTTTATGGGTGCCAGCTTCCTCATCTGTAAAATGGGGGCAATAATACTTATATTGCCCACCTCAAAGGGCTGTGAATGAAGTATATCATAAATCACAAAACACTCTAGAAGCGTAACCTGCTACTATTATTCTCACTCGTAGAAGCAGTTGTTGTTATTGTAATATCATGATAGTACGGACCCTTAGAAAGTCACAGGGTTCAACCCCCTCATTTTACAGATGACACAACTAAGGCTCTTGGGCTGTTTAGTTGTTTTCAACTCTTGCTGACCCCATTGGAGGTTTTCCTGGCACAGGTACTGAAGTGGTCTGCCATTTTCTTCCCCAACTCATTTTATAGTTGAGGGAACTGAGATAAACAGGGTGAAATTGTTTGCCCAAGGCCAACCAGCTAGGAAGTGTCTGAGGCTAGATTTGAACTCATGAAGATGAGTCTCCCTGATGCCCTGTCCAGTGCTCTGTGCACTGTGGCACCACCTAACCATCCAAAACTAATGATTTTCTCAAGGTCATGTTGCCAGTCCATATCTGAGACTGGATTAGTGGTGGTGATGGTGTTTTGGGTTTTTGTTTTTGATCATTGAAACTGTTGTTCTTTTCACCATTAGAGATATATTAGAATATAAGCACATTGAGTGTAGGACCTTTTCCCACCAAGATCCCCAGAGCCAAGCAGAGAACTGGACACGTAGCAAAGCACTAAATAAATGTCTGTTTGCTGTTGTTAATATTGCTATTATAACTGTTGTTTTTCAACTTGAACCTGATGAAAAATAATCTGTTCTCTCTACTTTTGTTAAACAACTTAAATGAAGCAATTAACATTGGTCTCTGTTCCAATGGCTTCTAATCCAGTCTCTGATGGTATTTTTGAGGTGTTAAGTTTTCCTTATGCTCTAAAGCGATAATTCGTGCAATAAGGTTTTGAAAATATGACACTCAATGCAAATGCATGGCCCTATCAAAGCTTAAAAAAGCCCAAAGACTTTTGGGACATCCTATACAAACAGATGTGTATACAGAAAATTTTTTTTTAAAAAGAAGAGGTAAAAATAAAGACAAAGTAGTATAAAATTTGTTTCTATGAAGCAAAACAAAGGTTCACTTTCAAAAGTTTTGTGCCTATTCCTTTGTACTCCCTTCTTGGGAAAATAAATTCAAGCAATGGATTCATCCCCCTGTAACCCTTTAGAAATACAAAATCACTGCAGAGCTGGGGTCACATCGACTGTCTCTGCTCAGAGGAGCCCATATTTTTCTGGAATATTAGAGAATGAGCAAGTCAGAGATATCATACGCTGGAAATGATGGCAGCTGAGGCAACAGTGAGTGGGTTTCATTTCCTTTTGAATATGTACACTCTTTTTTTTTCTTGCTGAAATTCAGTGCCCTGTCCACCTGCTCCCTCCCAATCCAATAAGATGAGCAATGCTAATAGTCTACTTAGTTTATCTACATAATAAAATAAACAACCAGGAATGCTCCAAGGTAAGATGACACCCATGGGTTATCCCCCGGAGGCCTGAACTTGAGATGATCTGGGAGGCTTTTGTCCTCTCTTTTCCAGCACATCTGTACTCAAGCTGATGGCAGAATTAAATTATGTCTCAGGAGAGGGGTTTAGTTCTTTTTAAACTAGTCTACTGTGGGATTTTTGTTATTAGCCTAGGCTGATCTCCAAGCTTTTCAATGCCTTAATTTTCTCCCCTAAAATGCATACTACTAATTAATCTTTCCAGATGGACCACAGTTGGTGTGCTCAGTTGGTACCCATGTCATGCCAAGAGTTCTAAAGGAAGACCTCCAGGACATTATGTGTCCCTTTCTCCCCAGAAGAGGATTTGCCGGAGGACATGGCAAGGAATCGCACTGAGTCCCAGGAGGTTTGTATGAGTTGTGATCTGCACCATTAGGAGAGGACCCATATCCATGAGATCGGAGTATCAAAGTTCCTCACAATCAGCTTGGTGTCCTGGGTATAGAAGAGACCCATGAAAATGTTGGTTGATTGATAAAAGAGCCTGTCCAGTATCATAAGCATTTGTAGGAGAAGATCCCATTATAAGTACCAAGAATGACTCTAGTATGAGAATCATTTCCCTTATATGTCTCATGACAAACTAATGGAATAAAAGGAAAAACATTCCATCACATTATAGAAGAAGCCAAATTGGGGCTGGTGGAATGACTCTCCACTGGCCATATTTTTCAAAGCAGAGAATAAAATTCCCATTCCCTTCTTTATTTCCCACAAGATGGTGGCTTCCCTACAGGTTCCAGGTCAGAGAAGATCAAAGAATTTGAAGTAACTATGATGGTTCCCTTTGTGATAACTAGTTGGGAGGTTAAACCTTATAACTGATTTGAATGTATATGGTGCCCTGTATATAATAAGGTAATTAAAAAACAAATGAAATAGAATATAGCTGATTTTCAAGTATTTGTACCAACAGAAGACAATTACACAGAGATAATCCAAGATTTGTGATTAATCCCTAAATTATTCAACTTGCAATCCAATATTTTCCTGTATAGTTGGAATTTCACCACAGTAGGAGGCACCTCCACAAAGTATTGGGTAGTGGATTTAGATTAAGAAGGCTTGAGTTCAAGTCATGCCTCTGACTTTTACTATCTGCATAACCACAGGGTAGCCCTTCTTCTTCCTGGACCTCAATTTATTTTGTTATTGTTAGTGGTGGTGGAGAGCGAGAGAGGGAGAGAGAGTAGGGGTGAGGTGAGGGGAGGGAAGGGGAGGGGGAGAGGGAGGGATGGAAGAGAGGGAGGGACAGGCAGAGAGACAGGGAGAGGGAGAGAGGGGGGGAAGGTAAGGGATGTTAATTTCTTGTGTTTTTTTTTAAGAGAGAAAGGGAAAGAGGAAAGAAGAGAGGAAGGAAGGAAGGAAAGGGATCTCAATTTCTTAATCTATAAAATAGGGAGACTAGACTATATTGTCTTTGTAGTTCCTTTCAGCTCTAAATTTGTTATGCCTTTTAGGGACCACCAGTTAGAATTTATGAAATCCATTTTGGATAACCCACAAAATGGAGAGCCCAAAATTATAAAGAACTGATGGCCATTTCTCTCTAGTAATGGTCAACTAGGTTAGGGGCACTTCTGCACTTCTTCCTTCTGCCTGCCCAGCTGCCAATGGTAGACATTCAAACAAAGAGAACTGTAATCATGCATTTTCCTGGTGAAATGCTTTTACCTGCCACTCCTGCTGTGAGTAAAACAGACTAGGTTTTCAAAACGTTACGTAGTTTAACTCTCAGTTAGTAGCAACAAGAAAATGGCACTGAGCTGCCTTCACACTTCAAGGCTGCTCTTTAGCTGTCAACTGGAACACAATAGAAAAGAAAGAAAGATACAGAAGAGGAGAATTCAGACAGAAAGCAAAAAAAAATTCAAATGGCAGGATAGCAAACAAAGAAAACCATAGTGAGTCAACACCATTTATGTCTTCCCTCTCACCTATTTGTAATAGTAGAATGATTACCAGGCATTTATATGGCATTATGGTTCTGCCTAAGGGATTCAAGGAGTTTTACTAACTATAAATTATCTGATAGTTGTTAACTTCTTACAACATCCCTTATAAATGGAAAAGAAAGAACAAATGCTCAACCAAAAATGTTGTTATTGTTCAGTCATTTTTTCAATTGTATCTGACTTTTTGTGACCTCTTTCTGGATTTTCTTGGTAAAGATACAGAAGTGGTTTGTCATTTCCTCCTCCAGCTCATTTTAGAGATGAGGAAACTTGTGACTTGTTCAGGGTCACATAGCTAGTAAGTATCTGAGGCTGGATTTGAACTCAGGTCATCCCGAGTCCAGGCCTGGTGCTTTATCCACTGCATCCTTTTTAACCAAAGTGGCAACAACTATCATAATGTATAAGAGAATTCATTGAGAAGTGCCATTGTAGGAAAGTGAAACTGTAGCATTAATAGAAGCCATAATACCTGGCATATAGTAGGCACTTTAAAAACCTTTACTGATGGATGGGATTGACTGGATATGAGAAATAATTGGATAACTTTCATATTACGGGAGGCAATACAAGCAGAGGAATAAATGGAAGACTTGGAGTCAGGAATCCTGGGTTGGAATCCCACCTCAGGCCCTAAATCTGTAAACATGAATAGCTACATCACCTACCTTCCTAAAAACTCAGTTTCCTCATCTGTAAAATGGAGAAAATAACAGGGTGGTAGTGAGAAAAAACGCATTGCTATGTTTAAAAAATGGCCATTGGGTACATAACCAAATGGTGAGAAAGGAATACATCCCTAAGCGACTCTTATTCTAGTAAATTTCCAAAGCCACCCTCATGGAGCCCTCATCTGTGGCTGCTTGTTTTCTTTCATGCTCAAATTCTGGCTCAGAAGTCGGGGTTGAGACTTCCCATGTGGATGCTCATCCATCCTTGAAAGGGTCCTATGAGAAATTTGAAGGCAGGGCAACAGGGGGTCAGGGCATAAGATTTCATTAGCCTAGGGAACTTCCAGTGAGGACAAAACCTCTGCCTGTGCTGATCGGCAGTTTAGAACCTTTGAAAGCTGTTGGAGGCACAGAGAAATTTGGGGACTTCCCTAGGGTCTCATGCCCAACATGTGTTAGAGGCCAGATCTGAATCTAGCTTTTCTGACCCTGAGGTTAGCTCTTTGTTTATTATGTCTCCCTGGAAGACACATTCAGAGGATAATGGGCATTGAGCTAGAAGAAACCTCAAAGACCATCTAGTCCAGGGGCCCAGGGGCAAGGAACCTGCAGTATCGAGGCCAAATGTGATCCTCTAGGTCTTCGAGTGCTGCCATTTGACTGAGTCCACAATTTATAGAGCAGATTCTTGTACTAAGGAGATTTGTTCTGTGAAGTTTAGATTGTGGCTGCAGGTTCCCCATCCATGATCTAGTCTAACATCCCCATTTTACAAATGAGAAGCCCAAGGAGCTTAAGTGATTGGCCAAAGGTCACACAACTCAGATCGTAGAATTAGAACTGGAAGTAACCTTAGCATTCATCTAATCCAACCCCTCACCAAAAAAATATTATTAAAAAATTAATGTGAAATTAAATTCTTTTTCCAGTGCTCAATACTGGGAAACTTTAAATTATAATACTATGTTCTCCCAACCACTGATGCCACTGGGGGCATAATCACTTATTAAACACCTATGATGTGTCAGGCACTGTGCTAAGTAAAGGTTGCACAGATATTATCTCGTTTTTTTCCTCACAACAGCCCTGAGAGGTAGGTGCTATTATGATCCCTGTTTTACAGTTGAGGTGACTGAGGCAGACAAAGATTAAGTGACATGCCCGGGATCACAGAGCTAAGAAGTGGGTAAGGCTGGATTTGAACTCAGATCTTCCTGCCTCTGGGCCCAGTGCTCTAACCACTGTTCCATCTACTTACCTGGGAAGTCCTACATCAAAAGCTCTCCTTCAAGGACTAGGGGAGGGGAGGGGGAAAGAAAACAAGTTCTGTGTTGTCCTCCCACAAGCCTTGCATTCATAGGATCATAGATTTCAAGTTGAAAGGAAACCAAAACTTTCATTTTACAAATGAGGAAACTGAGGCCCAAGTATGATTTGGTGGTCAGCACTGGAGATGGGATTTGAACTCCTATCTCCCTGAGTCTAACATTCTATTCCCTACTGAGCTGCCTCAAGGTATTCAACTTAACTCAAACCTTCTTTTTTAAATGTTTTGATGTGACGTTTTTTCACATCACTGTCATTTTCAAATTACTTTCCAACATGTACAATCCTACCTTGCGACAAAGACATATGGCTAAGTCAAGGAAGGCGATTTACTGGCCAGGTCTGACAGTGTGCACCTCATGCTGCACCCACAGTCCACCATCTCCACAGAAAGACAGGATACACATTGCCCAGCCAGTCCCTTAAAGGCCCATTGAGCAGAGGATTGACTTGTGTTTTCATGGCTATTTTCCCTTGTATCTTGTGTTCCCTGTAGTTCAAAGTAGTAGTAATGTCAACCAGAAATTTATGGATGAGAGAAGGGCTTCCTAGACCCCTCCAGTAAACAGATAAAGGCTAAAATTCTTGGGGGGGGGCAGGGAGGGAAGGGGATAAAAATTGAAATTCAATTTAGCATCTTAAGAGGCAATGAGATCCCTTCTCATCATATTACAGCTTGTTGGCGATAGTTTCATAGATTTAAAAGGGACCCCTGGGCATCAATCTAGTCCCACCCCTTCATTTTACATATGGAGAAACTGAGGCATGGGGATGCAAAGTGACATAAGATCACAGGAACAAAAACAAAGAGCTAGAAGGAACCTCAGAAACTGTCTGGTACACCCCCTCCCCCTCACTGTACAGATAAGGAAACTGAGGCCCAGGAAGATTAAATGACTTGCTCAAAGTTGCACAGGTACTATGGGGGAGAGGATGAAGGGAGATTTACACCTAGGGCCTCCATCTCTAAATGCAGTCCTCTTGACATTTCCATTTGATCTGCTTTTAATGATCATGGTAGCAAAACCCTTCTAAGCAACCTTCCCCATAGTAAAGATTTGATCTTTGGGATAGAGGCAATAGAATAACTAGAATATTTTTTAGATTTGGACTGAGTTGCCAAAATAATCTGGATTTCCAGCAGTTTGATATTTTAGTACTGAGAAAGAAGGCAGCTGATAAAGAATGACTCAGTGTCTAACTTTAAAATAAGAGAAGGGTGGCGGGAGAAGAAAAGAGAGAGGGGAGGAGAGGGAGGAAGGGAAGGAGAGGAGAAGAGAGGGAAGGAGAGAGAGAGAAAGGGGAAAGAGAGAGAGGGAGGGGAGAGGAAAAAAGATTGAGGAGGAGAAAGAAGGAGAGAAGGAGAAGGGGAGGGAGAGAGAGAGAGAGAGAGAATATGAATGAATGAAGGTATTTCTATGCTTTCCAAAAACTTTTGTGCTCATTACATTCTAAGTCATCCCAATAAAGCTAGTGTTCCTATTATCCTTATAATTGACCTTCTGCCGTTGGGCACTGCACAGGAACAACCGCTGTGTTCATCTCATGCTAAAGAATGTATAGATTCAGCAAGATTTTTTTTTCTGGTTCAATTTTTTTTTTTTTTTTACATTTAGAACTGGCTTGTCTTATTTAATACTCGGTACTGAACCAAATAATTGTGGATAAGAAAACTACAATTCAGAGGTTATGTAACTTGTCCAGGGTCTCACAATTAGTAAGTGTCTGAGTTAAGACTGAACCAATAAAATGAATAATCTGCCATTCATTCCATGCTGTGTAGAGACAACCACAAGATCAGGCTGTCTGCCCTCATCCCCAACCCCCATGGAACACTCTCCCAGGTACTCTTTCTCCTGAGGGCAAAAGAACAGGCTGTGTAGCATGTGTGCCTAACCTCCAATACTACAAACACTGGTGTTGCTGTTTTTATTTAAAATGTTCACGATCCCCATCTCTTATTTAAAAAACCAAACCAAAACAAAAAAAAACCCATTATATTATAAACCCCATTATCATGTCTTTTTTTTTTTTCTGAGAAGGCAAAGCAAAATAAATCTCTTACCTTGCAGAGAAGGGGAACAGCCACAGAGAGCATAATAGGGCAAGTGATGTTGAAAATATTCTTCAGCCAACTTCCTACATGATTTACATGGTCCTTCTGGGGAACTCTCTCCCTCTCTCTGTCTCTCTGAACCAAGCCTGATGAAAAATTAAATAAAATTATGACATAATCAATGTATATATAGTATATCAATGTACATATACACATATATTACATAATTATATATACAATGTATATATAATCAATATATGTACTGTGTATAAAGATGAATATGTACATGTGTATATGTACACATATACAGATATATTCAAGTATATAAATATATACATATATGTACACACATTTTAGAGGGAGAGACAGACCACAGACATATATTTGCCCAACTTTGAGGAAGCAAAAGGAAACCATTAAACACTAAACAAACAAACAAAAAAGAAACCCAAAACCTGACTCTCTTGGAATTTAGATTAGAAAGTTGGGTGCCTGGAAAGGTAAGTAGAATTGTTGGGATGATCTTATTCCCCAAAGGATAAAATGTGCAACAAAAAGATGTTTAGTCTCCCAAACTCTTAAGAATATTTCAATACTTCAAGACCACCTACCCCCAATCAGGTTTTAAACCATTAGAAATTTCTCATTTAACATATAAACCGTGTACAAAGAGAGCATGGGAACTATGATAAAAATATTAGCCAACAGCATTGTGTACCAGTATGTTCGCAAGCTTGCTCAAGAAATTAAGAGGTAAATGTCCATAAGAGAAGTCTGTCAGAAAAAAAAAATCAATATGCTGAATTTTTTTTCAAATGACTATTATCACTCAATATTTTTACACTTCAAAGAATGAGGCTCCATATCTGGAACTCAAAAGCCCCAAAGCCAAGTTTTGAATTTAACCTGCTCTCCAGTCTCAATTTAGCTACCATTCTTTCTCCATCTTATTGTTTCAGACAAGGAAAGAAAAATCAATGGCCCCACTCACCTCTGGCAAAATTTTTCTGCCAACTCTCCATAGCTCTAGGGGATCCAATACTCAGTGGCCACAAGTAGATTTCTTCCAAACTCCTGGTGAAGCACCCATTCCTCCTTCTAAAACAGAAGAGAGCAAAAGAAATCTGGTTGTCATTTGAATAGAATTAACACTATTTCACTTAGTCCTGCTCCACTTTAGGGGAAGACTAGCCAACACCTATTAAAAACAAAGAGTTGGTAAAAGTTGGCATTTTTCAAACTGCTGATTGATCTCATAATTTGTTTTTGGAAAGATATCTTCAATATATGTTTCTCTTCAATTTTGTAGTTCTTTCATTTATGACAGAACTGAACAATAGGTTTGCTGAACTTTTTTCCCCTCTTTCTTATTCTATATTATAAGGGATGGCTCTCTTGGAGGGGAAGAGGGAGAGATATACTGGGAAATGTAGGTGGTGTAAAAACAAAGGCTATTAATAAAAATGTATTTTTAAAAAAGAAAGGACTGAACAAATGTGCTCCTAGTGAAACACAGATAAGGACTGTAAACTTTGAAATGCTGTAAATATGAGTATAAGAAAGATCTGTGACTTCATCCATGCGGGAGCACTCTCGGTGGGGGAAGTGTGTCCTCCAAAACAGATGGCAGCCTGTTTATGACTTAAATAGATAGTAGATCATAATCATAAGAATTTTAGAGCTGGAAGAGATTTCAGCGGTCAACTAGTCAGACCCCCTCATTTAAGAAATAAAGAAAGGAATCCAGTGAGGTTAAATATTTGGTCCAAGTTCACACAGGTAGTAAGTAACTGAGCAGGCAAGTCCTAGGGAGTTACCTAAGGTACTCAGAAGTAAGGTGATTTGCTCAGGGTCACACAGCTAATATCAGAGACAGCATTTAAGCCAAGGTCTTTTAAAAACGCATGTTACATACTCTGCCAATTCCAGGTAGAATGTAAACATTGAAGGGAAGGACCTTCCTTCCTTCCTTCCTTCCTTCCTTCCTTCCTTCCTTCCTTCCT
>NW_027185889.1:18180479-18243568 GCF_028583685.1 Petaurus breviceps papuanus | reverse complement strand
CCTTCCTTCCTTCCTTCCTTCCTTCCTTCCTTCCTTCCTTCCTTCCTCCCCCCCCCCTCTCTCTCTCTGCCTTTGTATCCCTAGAATTCAGCATACATAAGGCACTTAATCAATGTCATATTGAACTGGACTGAATTGCTGACTTCTAGCCCAGTATTCTAACCATTATGACACACTGCCTCTGACATTATTCTTCCTTCTCTATAAGAGGACCATTCCATGAGAAATGAAAATGACTAATAGTATGGTACTAACATCCCAACAAGAAACTGGTTGTTGGAGATGCTGTATAAGAGTTGTCAGTCCCTAACTTTAATTGTTTTCATTCTATTTCACCTTTTATTGATTTCATCAATATAATTGAGGTCCTCTTGAATATGACAATTTAACAGCTTCCATCAGGGAAAAAATCTTAATATAGAGTGTTTTATATTTATGTCTTGTTAATGAGCACTGGGAAGAAAAGGATGTAGAAAATCCCAAAAGGCAGGCAACTAGTGGATGTCATATTCCAGGAGGCGCAGGCTTTTTTTATATCATGAAAAATGTCAGAATGGCAAGAATCACTGTAGTACCCTGCCCACTCTCCTTGTTAAACATGGAGGGGAAAAATTTAATAAGTCATGTCCCTCAAATTCCTTACATACCTGAGTTAAATCTCAAAGGTATTTATTTCACCCCAGGGCAGTCTTCTGGGGGGCTTGGTTGAATGTATTCCCTGAAGCCATTCTGTTCTCAATGTAGTCATTACAGAAGTCAAGATATCCATCGTTCAATCAGTCCAGAGAATCTGCAAAATGAGAAAAACTATGTTGAAAGAGAAAAAGAGAGAGAGAGGAGAGAAAGAGAAACAGACACAAGGGAGGAAGGAAGGAAGGAAGGAGAGGAAGGGAAGAAAGGAGAAGGAAGGTAGGAAAGAGAGGGAAGGAAAGAAAGGAAGAAAGGAATGAGGAAGGAAGAAGGACAAAGGGAAGAAGGAAGGGCAGGAAGGGAGAAAGGTGAGGAAAAGGAGAAATTAGAGAAAGGGGAGGAAACAGAGGGAAGGGATGGAAGGAGAGGAAAAGAGGAAGGAAGGAGAGAAAGAAGGGAGGGAGAAAGGCATAAAAGGAAGAAGAAGGCAGGGAAGAAGGAAGAAATAGTGAAGGAGAAATGATAAAAAAAAGAGAGTTAAAGAAATGGGAAAGATGAAAAAAGAGCAAAGAAAGAGGGAAAAAAATAGTTCTCTTCCACTTTTGCTTCTTCCAGTCAAAAAAAAAAATCCCTAGAAAGAAAATGTAGAACTGGTTGTTTTCCACAATATTTGTGACCTCTTGGTTAGCAATGACATAGCCACTGTTACACTCTGACAGGTGATGAGCTGAGACAAGACAGATATAAGCCCCCAGGAACAACACTGCTGCCAAATGTATTTAAGCTCATGTTAAAACTTTGACTTAAGATTCCCTTGATTAACTTTCGCAACAGCTCCTGTAGTTGCCTTTCAAGGCCCTGATAAATTAAGTCATTTTTCTCATGACTGTCAGTTTCAGTTGTTTCACCCCATGTGTTCCCAAATAGCAGACATTTTTATATCCCCTCCATATGTATTTGTGAATTATAGAAAATAAAAATGGGTCAATTCCAAATTCAAATTTTCAAGGAAGTGATTCCAATATTCATCAGGCCATGTCTACACTGGCTAAGTAAAGCGCTCTTTTTAGAAAGAGAAGCGCCTTAGTCAGCTAGAGTCTACATAGCTGATCTGTGGGCAAGGGAGGGTTGGAAGTCGTTTGTTTGGGTTTTTTTCCACAAAATCATCAAGCATTTAATGAGCATGACCCATGATGATACAAAACGTCACATGATTATTGTTTCCCACTTTACTGAGGCAGGATAGCTAGCATCCGAAATGCTAATAAAGTAGTTAACGTGAGTTAATGGAATATTCTTGAGCAATAAAATATGATAAATATAAGAAATTCAGAGAATAACTGGGAAGATTTTTTATGAACTGATGCAGAATGAGAATTAGTAGAAATAACCAGTAAACAGAATCAGTACAACAATGTACACCATGTTTAAAATTATATCAATGAAAAGAACAGTACAAAGGACTTTAATAACCAATCTCGCTCTTGGACAGCTAACAAGGAAACATTTCTGGCAGAGAAGCTGTAAGCATTGTCAGACCCCGTTGATATACCAGTTATTACAGCTTAACTCTTCTTTCGTTGCTACAAGGGTTTCCATTCTTGTAATGATGTAATTAATGGTAGTTCTGGGAAGGGGTGGGGGGGGGGGATGGTGAGTGGACTGTAAGGTTAAATCATAAATAAGGAAGGAAGGAAGGAAGGAAGGAAGGAAGGAAGGAAGGAAGGAAGGAAGGAAGGAAGGAAGGAAGAAAGAAAGAAAGAAAGAAAGAAAGAAAGAAAGAAAGAAAGAAAGAAAGAAAGAAAGAAAGAAAGACCAATTCTTTTCACTTCATAGCTATTTCTGGAGATGGATACAAAAAAGTGTATCATACATCATTTTAAAATAAATGTGTGGTATGTGTGTTTTATATTTTTTATATTTTGAATGAACTTTTTTTTTTCCAAATGGCCCTTGGCCAACAGCTGCCTACAACACTGATATCATTTTTTTTAATCAAATGGCTGAAAATGATAGTTAAATACCAAAAGAAATCAATTTAAAATGGTAATCAATGTTTTTGAGGAAACATTTATGAACTCTTGATCCCTTACAATCAAGATTTAATAACTATTGTTGGGGCATTATAACATGGTTACTGTACAATGCCCTAACATAATCTTTAATGCTGAAATTCTTCCACCAATTTTCAGGATAAAAAGAGGTTTAGCAGAAATGTTCTTCTAACAGCTATGAAATTATAGGGTTCCCCTTTATCCACCCAAACACACTCCACCATGCTAAATAATAGATACAGCACTAATCACCTTTGGATTCATGCCAATGTGCTGACATTGGTGTCTTGGCAGAATTTGACAAAATTGCTTTGAAGGAATAAAACCTAACTCCTAAGGAGGATCTCAAACACTTTCAGAAAGGGTTCTTGGAAGCAAAGTATGTGCAAGTACTTAAATAAAAGGATAGTCTCCTCCAAATGAGATGAGGTCTAGCAACCTCTGCATCTCCTTCCCTTCTCTTTCACGCCCACCAACAGTAGGGGAAGAATCAAGTCCCGATATTCTAAGTTCCAGTTTCTCCATTTTGGATATTTAATATATTGATCATTTGACCATCTCTGCCAAAATTTGACTTTTCCCAAATTATAAGGCTATGACCTTACCAGTTTGGTTTATGTATGCACAACTGTTTTAATGGGGGCAAAATTAACCTTCAAGCTCTATCCACAAGACACCAAATAGATTAACTGCCTAAGTTTTCCAGTTAAATGAGCAAAAAAAAAAACCCTAGTGCTTACCACAATGTTTAGTAGGCATTTAATAAGTGCTTACATCTTCCCTCTAAATTCAGTATCTCTAGTCAGGATCACCCAGTTTTTTTTGAGGGGGGAAGGGAAGGCAATTGGGGTTAAGTGACTTGCCCAAAGTCACACAGCTAATTAAGTGTTAAGTGTCTGAGGCCATATTTGAACTCAGGTCAACCTGACTTCAGGGCTGGTGCTCTATTCACTGCGCCACCTAGCTGCCCCTCACCCAGTATTTCAAGAGCATCTAGACCAAGGGGGGGGGACCTTCAGCCTCAAGACCATACATGGCCCTCTAGGTCCTCAAGTGCAACCCTTTGTTCTGTAAAGTTTGCATTGGTCAAAGGGTCCTACTTGAGGACCTAGAGGGCCACATGTGGTCTCCAGGCCACAGGTTCCCCACTCTGCTCTAGATCATTGGTTCTTAAGCTGGGGTTTCTAAGCACACACACACATATGCATACACACAAATTTATATATATATATATATATATATATATATATTGATACATACATATATACATATGTGTTTATCTATGTATGGATACACACATATACCTATATCTACACATATATTACTAAGAAACTAGAAAGGAATTAGCATAAAGTATTAATCACCTACTGCCTTTGAATTCATAAATCCTTTTCTAATTCCTCATTGTGAAATAACTCTCATTTTTAAAGGCTGGACCAATGGAAAACAAGTTCTTGCAAGTCCCACCAAGCAAGAAATTTTTGAGTATAATATTGGAGATAGACTGCATTCCCCTCCCAGGAGAATCAGACTAGCTTTGGAGAAGCTCATAGCCAGCCTGGCTGGAGGGGGATGAATTATAAATGCTTCTCTAATTACTGGGGCCAATCTTCCTTAATATTCTTCGGGAAGGCACAAACTAGACCTGGTTCTTCTTAGATTCTGTCTCAGATTCCTTCCTGCCTATCACTGGACTAGATGACCTGTGAAGTTCTCCCCAGCTATCAATTCTATGTCATTTCACTTCTCTGAACCTGTTTCCTAATCTGTAAAATAAAGAGGCTGGGATAGATGGCCTCTGAGGTCTCTGCTAACACTAAGTCTAAGATTCTAAGATGCATCTCTTTTCAAAGACTTTGCTGTGAACAGCAGCACAATCTCTTCGAAATGGTAAGTCTTTGAATAACATTTAGATAAGCCTATTTTATTCCCTGGCACAGTTGAATGAATGGAGGCTCTGGAGTCCTAGAAAATGAACTCAAATCCTAATTCTTCAATTATCCTCCTGAGTGACCTTGGGCACATTATTTTAGTTCCCTAGGCCTCAGTTTCTCCACAAGTAAAAGGATCAGTTGGGCTACAGCTAAATGACCTCTATGTTCCCTTCCAGCTTAGATCTTTATTCCTATTGATTACCAATTCTGCTATTCAATACTTGTGTTCTTCTGTAACTTGTCTAGACTGAGGATAATAGTACCATAGAATACTCCGTTAACCTTAGAGGCCTGACAGGGTTATTATATCACTTCCCCTAAATGACCTAACTTATAAGAAGACTATAACTAAGATGGGGCATGTGTAGTTTTTCCCCATTTGACAAAATTTAGGGAGTGCCAAAATAGCCAATCTTAGCACCCAGTTAGCATAATACTAACAATAATATTAAATAATGACATATGAACAGTGGAGAGGAGTCTCTTTTTGGCCTCACCTGGCTTCCTCAGCCTCACATTCTGTGAAGATTTCCCCTGCTGCCAAAATTTCTTTAATGGCTCTGTTAGAGAGTAACAAACGTTCTAAATGCCTCTGACTCCCTAGATGCTCACATGGACATAGGGATGTACTAAGGAGCCACAGAAAGAAACAGGAACAGCAAGCTTCACCTTTGTTCCCTGGTAGCCTCCAGGTCCAAAATGGACAACACCAGGGCAGACGGACATCAAAATGCACAGACTTACCTACAGCAAGAGAAACTACCGAGAAGTCACAGTAGCTGGAGCCCCCACTGCTAAATGACTATTGACATCATCTCACAAACCTTGTGTTCCTGGGCCACATGCCAGAAGATTGTGGCCTGCTGGGTTTGAATGCTTGGGGGTGGCAAGAAGTTGGTAGGGAGGGCAGGAACCATTATTCTATTTCCGCTCAATAAACAAAGGTTTAATGAGCTGAGTTAGAGAGACTCTGGTAGCCCCCAGAGGTGAATTTAGGTTGACAAAGAAAGGAGCTTGAAAGAAAGTTTGCATTTTTGTTATCTGCACATGGCTTAAGCGAGGAAGTACATAGTTTAACCTGGGTTAAACACAACAAACAGGTAATGAGAGAAAGATAGGATGATAGGTCTTAGAGTTGAAAGTAAGGAACCTTCTTTGAACACAATGGATAATGGAGTCCAACAGATGAAATGAAAACAATATGGTTGTGTAGCAGGTAGAGAAGATTAAAAAAAAATTGATAGCACCAATTAGGATTGATTGATAGAGAAAGAGTCCAGGAAGGGGGAAAACACATACACATACATACATTCATACACCCCCCCCCCACACACAGACAGGAGTGTAGGAAAGAGACGGCCCATCCCCTATACCAAGTTATTATCTCTCCTGACAAAAAAAGAATTGTCAGGAATTTGGGACAGTGTAGATGAAGGAAGCAAAGAACATTCAGGAGATAAAGAATTTTTTCAAGTAGCTGAGATGATAGTGGAAAAGCAGGGAGAATTGAATTTAGGAGAAAATTATCTCATGTTCAGCTTTACAATTCACAAGCACCAATGGGTTACTTAAGCTTTCCTATGGTTTACATGTCTCCTGGCTTTTGAATGGGTTTTTCCAATTACTTTTTCTCAGAAATAATAATAGCTTTTTGTTGTTGTTTTCTTGATGCAATCTTGTCTTCCCCTCAGAAAACAGCCTGTGTTCCTCCAGGTCCATTTAAATGCCCTGTTCCAACTATGTGTGCAATTACACTAAATTTTTTTTATTATCTGTAAATTCCATTAGAGAGTTTTACATTCCTATTTTGGAGTCATCAATATGAAGAGAGGGAAATAAGACCAGTTCTGCCCAGTAGTCCCTTACTAGGCAGCTCTACAGACATACTGTCATTCGTCATCATGCTTTTGTTTATGAGCTCGAAGAAAATTTCTACCCAAATGACTCAGTTCTTAACTAAATGAATGCGAATTAATTCTGAGCATAAATTTTAATGAGAACAGCGCTTCAGATGCCCTTGTATATTCGAAATGCACAACATATATTTCCAGCAGCAAGGACTGGGGAGCTTGTACTCAGGAAAGCTCAATTCTTTCTTTTTGCTGCTGAGATTTGGGCATTGTTATTTGATTTGCATATTGGTATTGCCAGAAGGGACCAGAACCGCAATTCCAAGGAGCATTAGGCTCCTCCCTCCCCCCTTCTACAACCACTGACTCCATCACTCATTCTCTTTGTTCACAAGTTGTTTTTTTTTAAATTTCCCCAGTATCCAGGTTGTACTAGCAAAACATGCAAAACCAAGCCATTATGTGTGATTGTTCAAGACGACATTATCCTTGGGATGGTGATAGATTTCCTCTCCATGTTTGCTCCATTGGTTTATTAACTCTGGGTGTCAGGCTTAAAAGATTATCATTTCTGGGGCCACTCAATTCATTTTTTTTCTAAGACTGACATCACATTTCAATTTTTTTTTTCAATCTTCTCCTCTATTCCCAGTTCACTTGCCATGTCAGAAACAATTATAAGTACTTCACTAAGTAGGCAAACCAATCCTCCTTAATATTCTTGGGTATGTGTCAACTGGATCTGATTCTTCTTTTTCTTCTTTCCTTTCTCTGTTTTCTCCCAGCCTGAGTGTTGTATCTATCATCAGGATAATCTCAAGAAAACACTGGCTAAGGATCACCTCCTGCACATACTAGTATTGTGGTTCAAGGGGTCAAGACGTTTCTCAACAACAAAATTTCCTCAAATTAAAAAAAAAAAACAAGCCTTGCTCAAAAATGTCCTTTTTATTTCACTCTTTTTAAAGTCATATGAGATAAACAAAATCTTAGGTCCCCATTCCCCCTTTTTAGCACCTGTTATTTTAAAATCAATTTTCTAAGTAGAAGGCCAAAAAATTCACATCCCTAAAACCTTTTCAGGATTTCTTTTTCTCTTACTGTCTATGCTTGAGACAAGTTCTTTTTTATTATCATCAGAAACAGTAAACTGATTTTGTGTCCAAGGAGCATAATTGTTCCTATATTTCTATTGTAAGTGAAGTACTTTTGTAACTGCTAATGCCCTCTCTCTCCCTAACCAACCCTGCATTTATTCTGCTTATATTTGTTCTGTATATGAATGAATGAATGAAAGAAGAAGCATTTTAGCATTTAACATGAGCAAAATGATGTGCTAATATATGCACATCCCACCTCTCCCTACAGAAACTATAGACTGAAATGGATGCTTCCCCTTTTTTTGGGTGGGAAATGGGGTGCTATCATTCCAACTGGAAACTGCTGGCCTCAAGGGAAAGCCACAAAATGATCTGTAGCTTAGAAGAATCACTTAAGAGATCAGTCTGGAGCACAGAGAGTTTAAGTGAGTTACTCATAGTCACACAGATCCAGGACTGGAACCAAAGACTTTGGCTTCAGGGTCAGCTCTCTAAAGACAAAAGCACATCGCTTGTTAGTCTCTTATTTGCTCTCCTCTCTCCTCTCCATTTCTCTCTTCTCTTTCTTAGCTCTTAACAGGCAGATAGTTTTATTTTTATATACATAGTAGGCTCTTAGTAAATGCTTGTTGATTTATTATCTGATATAGTAAAATCCCTACTTAAAAAAAACACTTTATCAATCATGTACTTATTTGCCCTTGGATCGGATAAAGTCCCCTTTCTCTCACTGTTAGAAGACAAGTCTCCAGGGGGACAGTCGCTGCCTGGTCAATGTTCTAATTATATTCTGTGCAGGGTAGAATAACAATAATGTATGATATTTATAAAATACTTCCTATGTACCTGAGCACCATGTTAAGAGCTTTACAATTATTTGATCATTTGATCCCCACAATAAACCTGGGAAGCAGGTACTATTAGTATCCTCATTTTAGAGATGAAAAAACAGAGTTAAATGACTTGCCCAGGATCACACAGCCAGTGAGGTTTTAGGCTATATTTGAACTTAGATTTTCCTAATTCCTGACCTGGTGGGATTCACTGTGCTGCCTGGCTGCTGCAACAATAGAACCGTAGGCTCAGAAATGAAAGGGGCTTAAAAGTGATATTGTCCAATGACCTTACCTTATGCAGAAAGACATTAAGGTCTACCAAGGGTCATATGATCACATGTGGATCTAGAGCTGAGAGTGACCATTAGAAGTCATGCCCCTTCCTTTTACAGATGAGGAAACAGAGGTTGTAGAAATGAAGTTACTCACCCAAGATCACACAGGTGGTAAGTAGAAAGAAGTGAAATTTGAACTCAAGTCCTATGAAACAAGCCAAAGCATAAAGTGGCTAAATCATCCTTTAAAATGAGACCAATTCAAAACAAGTCCTCAGTTCCCAAGTGTGGCTCACATCATGCACAGAAAATTCAGGTCTTGTTAAACTGCAGTAAATTTGCAATAATGGGGCTTTTGAACAGAGAAACGGGCATATCTTAGTATCTGGAAGCTTAAGATTCATTCTGTGAAGTCCTCTGCCAGATCTGAATTGTAATGGGAAGAGAGGATGGAAGGACTCCATGTTAAGCACAATTGGGCTGTTAGAATGAAAACAATGCAAATCAGAACCTCTTCATTTACCACTAGAAGTCTCAAGGCAGCAATAAATAAATAAATAAATAAACAAAAAAACCAGCCTAGTTCCTGAAGTATAGTTGAGATTTTCTAACTTCCTAATTCATCTCTTGTGACTGGAAAATGCTTAGGAAAGCATATCGCCAAGACTGGCTTGCAAATGCAGAACTGAATTAATTAGGGAAGCTACTGAGGTAATATGTCACTGATCCAGAGAGACTAATTCTCTTTAAAGGAAATCATAATTTGGAGGAAATGCACAAAGAAGGCAAGGCTATGAGTCCCAAATTAAAATGCAGGAAAATACTGGAAAGGTAATGGTCTTAGAGAATGAGGTCTTATTGGGAGTTGGCTTTTTGGGTTACTGTAAATTTTATTTCTATAGTCATAGACTTATATATTCATTTCCTTATTTCCATGGGAGGTGGAGTGTTGTACCCTCCAATTTCATTGCTGTGGAGAGCTGGAAACTGCTGTCCCTAAAGGGAGATGAGCAAAATGATCTGTAATTCAGAAGTATCTTAGAGATCACTCCAGAGCACTGAGAGATTAAGTGATTTACCCAAGGTCATAGAGCCAAGTTGTATCAAAGACTTGAACCCAAGACTTTTTTATTTCAAGGCCAGCCCTCTAACCATGATAGCACATTTTTTGCTTCTCTGCTCTTTTTTCCTCCTTTCCTCTGTCTTCTTTCTCTTCTTCCTCTCCATCTCTTCTCAGTTGTTTTTTTTTTTTTACTTTTTTGCTCCCTTCTCCCATCCTGTCTCCTTTTCTTCTATTTAGATTTCTTACATTACATTATCTTGTAATGTTAAAATAGAACAGAACCCTAAGAGATCAGTTCACCTGCCTAGTGTTACAGGAGGTAGTGACAGGCAGGATTCACACAGAGGCACTTGGATTTCAAATTTAGCAGTCCTTCCGCTGTACCATGTTCGTGGATATGTGAATAAAAGGTTTTCAAAATACTTTACATATATTATCTCATTTGAGCCGACAGTACTGCTGAGAGGCAAGTACTCTAAGCATCATTATGGACACTTTGGACATGATGAAACCGAGAGTGAAGATTTCTGTTAGAGCTTCCTCTGCCAAAACAGATCTTAGACTTTCTAAAGCTCAGTCAATGGGTCTTAGAGGATTGCTTGACTTTCAGCAGCATTAAGTATCCTGATTATGGGACTAAATGTCATAAATGGCATTTGAACTTGGCTGTTCTTGACTACAAGCCCTGGATTCTATCTCCCATCAACACGATACCGTCTTTCTCGGATAAGACATAAGGCATTTCAGAGGTCTTCTCTGACTCCATCATTGTCAGGAGTTCCAGATGAGGAACTCAGCTCGGCTTCCTTTCAATTTATCATTTTAGATTGTTTCTACAGAGTCACAAAGCTAGAATGTGTTAGAGGGAGGTCTTGAGCTCTAGCTGGCTCAACACACAGCCTCCAACTCTTCTAAGACAACTCCAAAAAACTCATGAAGCAAAATGCCATCCACATTCAGATAAAGAAATATGGAGTCTGAATGCAGAGTGAAACACACTATTTGTGCTCTCTCTCTCTCTCTCTCTCTCTCTCTCTCTCTCTCTCTCTCTCTCTTCTCTCTAATGGTTCATTCCACTGCTTATAATTCTTCTTTACAATATAACAAATGGGAAAATATGTTTACTATGAATGTATATGTAGAGCCTATATCAGCCTGCCCACTGTCTTGGGAAGGGAAGAAAATTTAAAATTCAAAAGCTTGTGGAATTGAATGTTGTAAACTAAAAATAAATAAATTTAAAGCAAAAAGAATATCACACAGCCTCTCAGGGGTCAAAATTATGATTGTTAGGGGTGGCTAGGTAGCACAGTGAATAGAGCACCAGCCCTGGAGTCAGGAGGACCTGAGTTCAAATCCAGCCTTAGACACTTAACAAAAAAAACTAGCCACGTGACCTTGGGCAAGTCACTTAACCCCAATTGCTCTACCTTCCCCCTCCAAAAAAAAATATATGACCATTAATAACTCATGTCAAGCATTACAGATATAGGAGATAGTTGAAATGAAGGTGAATAAGAATAATCCTATTTAGAAAAGCCCAAATGGTGTTTTTTCTCTTGAAAGGAAATCACTAAAAAGTGCAAAGTTTTTAACTTATTATTTGTCTCTTCGGAGAATATTACAGAGGAAGGAAGAGGAGGGAGAGAAAAGAGAAAAGAATAGTGGGGAAAGAAAAAGGTGGAGAAAGGAGAGAATTTTAGTATTGGAATCTTCTAGATATTTGTTTTCTGGACACAAGGGAGTTACCTATTAATGAATCTCTACATTCTAACATGGAACCATTGCCCAAACATAAAAGTCTGAAGGGGGTTTCAGTGACTGGGGACTTGATTTACAAGATGTTCCTTCTACTTCTTTGGCTTTCCATTGGAAGGGTCAGAGAAGAGAACCCAAGGACAGGTAGAGTCATTGTCCTGCTGAGTACATGAATCACTTCTCTTTTTCCAGTAAACTATCATGGACTTATGTAATTTTAGAGCTAGAAGAAGAACTTTGATGTTCACACAATCAAATCTCCTTATTTTCTTGGCAAGGAAGAAGAGACAAAAGGAAATTAATGGTTTACTCAAAATCACATGACTAATAAGTGGCACAGCAAACATAGGTATTTTTGATCCCCAGCCAACATACCAGGAATTTCCTCCTTAAAATTTTATAAAGTGGATTGGGGGAAGGGGGCATCCCAAGATGTCCCCAGTTTTCTGCTTAGCATTGGATGAGTGATAGATGACAGCTGTAGTATTTCTAAATCTGGTTCATGGAACTTACCAGAGATGTCCTGTCAAAACTATCTTACCTGCCTGTCCCAGTGGTCCCTTCTTTGGCCCCCTCCCTACACCTGGAAATGTAGGGCCATACTTACAGAATGTCAAATAGCTAGTATTTCCTAAACCATTCCCAGAGGAACCATTTGGAATACTGGGTTGCCTCTAGATGCCAATCTAAACTCTTTGTGACTGTTTCCAATGTAAAGAAGGAAAGAAAAAGTTCTATCTCCAATTCCTTATTTCCCAAATAATGGATCAGAATTCCTTATTGATGTCTTCAACTCCTATTTCAGACAATAGGGGGCTATGTAGATAGAATGGAAAGGACTTTTCCTCAGGATACCAATTCCTGATCCCTGAATTCTATGTTTAGAATGCCCCTAATTTGGGCAATTAGGAGAGCTTTAGATTCTTTTTTTCTTAAACAACTCAGAATTAGGGTTGATTCCACATCTTTCTGATTCCACATACAGTTCTCTATCCACTACTGCCTCTTTGAATCCAGAGATCTTGGGTTTAAATCCTACCCTTCACAGCCTCAGGCAAGTATTTAACTCTTTTCTGCCTCAGTTACTCCAAATATAATAGCTGTAATACTTATGTCAAAGGGGTGATTGTGAGGATCAAACAAGATAATGCATACCAAGTGTGTGGTTACATATCAAGGAATGCTATATAAATGTCAATTATTATAATTAGTAATTGTTAAAGGAAGTTATACATATTATGTGCTTTGCAACCTTTCAATCTGCAAATGTGCGCTTCAATCAACAAGCATTTTATCAAGTGCCTACTATGTCCAGGTACTGTGCTAAGCAATGGTTATTGCACCACCTTAAAGACAGAACCCACTGATATCAATTCTCAAATCACTTTCATTAAACTTGTTTCTCCTTTAGAGTTATTTGGAAATATGGTTGGTGACACTTGAAGTGCTATAGAAAAAAAATGTGAATATGAAATTTCATTTTGTAATGAAGATTGGTCACAATTTTCTCCTTTTGCAGTCATTGTTACACCATCTCAAGAATTATGTAGAGCAGGGCTGAACTCATATAGAAAGGGATCCCTGCAGGTCACATACTGACCCAGAAAATCACAAATTAACATTATCTTTGTTATACTGTATTTTCATTTATTTCATTAAACGTTTTCCAATTATATTTTAATCTGCTTCCAGATATATGAGTTCCTGGTCCTATTACCACCACACTTCTCTCCATCTTTTTGAGGATTCTTTTAATCATGTAATATTATCATTTATAATGTTTATATGGTATATTATTGTTAAAATATTTATTATATTCAAATAATCCTGGGATTATTTGAAGTGACATGTCCCAAGGGATAAAGGGGATTTAAGACTGAGCTTGTGGCAACCCCTAGCTGAAAAGTAAAGATTTCACCCAATCATTTTAATCCATAAAACCAACAAGAGCCATCAGTCACCTTGATTAATTTGTTCTGTAATTTGACTGAACTGATTAGTTATTTTCACTCTCTGGAGTTATAATTTCATTGAAATGAGTAGTTATTTTTACTCTGTGTAGCTATGATCTTTGCGTATTCACTGCTGATCACTTTGGGAATAAAAGCTCAAAATCTATAATATCCTTTAAGTAGATTTTTCCTATCTAAAACCATGCCAGTATCTCTTCCAAGAAAACACCAAATGGGGTCACCAAGAGTCAGACAGGACTGAAATGACACAACAACAAACATCTGGAAAAATCCTTCTTTGTATTCAATAACCTCGGCCTTTATGCCACTTATGAAAATAAATAGTAGCCCTTAGGCCTTAAAAATAGAACGAAGAAGAAACCAAATGAAACTGGGCACCAGGCTTGGCAATGAGGGATAGGCCTTTTGTGCCGACTTCCCTTTGTGGTTCATTTTCATGGAAATATGTGTTTGGGGGAAGAAGTAAACTGTTTATTTCAGAAAGATCCTTAGGTTGCTTTAATGCTACCCATAATTGAGAAAAAGAGGTAGTTGAGTGGGAAGAACTGGAAAAGGTGAAGAAGACCCACATGGTTTCAGTGGGATGAAGAGAATGATTCTTTAAGAGCTATGTTAAAAAGGATGACCATTGACTGAGTGCAAAGAAAACTGGATCTGCATTTAAAAGACCTGGGTTCAACTACTGTTTCAGATATTTACTACTTTTGTGACCTTGGGAAAGTTTGCCTCCCTGGAACTTGGTTTCCTTATCTTTAAAATGAGAAGATTGGCTAGTCAGAGGTGGAAAGAGAAAAAACAGATTCTTGTTAATTAAAAAAATAGAAAGGTGTGTGGGGAGTGCCATAGAGGTGGAATGTTGAGTATATTTTCAGATGAGGTCACTGTAGGATTAGTTTCACCTGTTTTATATTTTATAAGATATCTCTCAGAGTAGCAGGGGTGGGGAATCTCTAAATGTTTGTAATATATAAAAATAAAATAGATCAAAAGTTTTTTTAATTAAATGAATAAACTAAAATATACAGGATTACCAAGTAAATCAACTATATTAAAATATGGTCATCAAATATGTTTGTGTATGTATATACACACATACACACATACACACATACATACACTCACATTAAGTCCATGGAATGCTAGGTTTAGTATCCTGAAAGGAGGCAATTTCTAAGATCTTTTCCAACTCTAAAGCTACAATCTTAGACTCACTGTCAATTCATTAATATATTTGTTGATAATATACATTATATGCATATCCAGCATACATTAAAATATCTGTTGAAATACCGAAGCTCCCAATTCTCCCTCAAGCCAATTTTATGGCCAAGGTTTAAGGAAACAGACTCACATGGTGTCCAAACAGAAAAAGATGGAAATGTGTGTGACATTATCCAGGCTAACACTTTGCCTCCTTATAACTTTAACAACAAGGCAGTGGCCAACCAGTCCCAGTCACAATGGGAAGAAATGATGGGGAAATGACAATGGTGGCAGTCTATTTCCACTTAGTCTCTCTAAACATTTGAAATACAGTGATTGTGACAACACACTTTACTACGTCTCTGTAACCATATGTATTTATTCTAAGGAAAACCCTTTAAAAAAAACTGCTTCGAACTAAACTTTCCTTCAACATTTCTATGCATGGCAATTCCCCAGAGAAAGAGCTGAAGAGGGAAGTCCCAGACTTTTCCCAGTTTCATTTTACCCATGTTATTGGCTGAGTATCTCTGATACTTCATTAAAAAGAAACATACACTTGACTCTTCTCCCCCCATGATGATTCTTGGAGACAGTGAGGGCTGACTTGTATTTTCTGTAATATTCAAATCTATAGAATTCAGTTTAATTCAATACTTACCATGCAATACAAATGCCTTTCTTGAGGGAAGGGTCTGTTTGCATTTTTAAAAAAATTTTATCTCCCCAGTGCCTGGCACAGCAGACAAGCCATAAGAGGTTTTTAATAACTATTTGTTGGCTGAACACCAGGCATGGTGTTCAGAGCTGGGGATACAAAAATAAAAAATGAAACAGTCCTTGGCCTCAGTTTCCTCATCTGTAAAATGGCGATGAAAACAGCACCTACCTGTGGGTATCAAATGAGATAACATGTAAAGCACTTTTGCAAACCATAGAGCACTATACAAATGCTATTTATAATGATAATTATCGTCATTAGTTTTAAATGTATCATGTAAGCAGATAAGTAAAAGCAGTTCATGTACAAATCAAATTTAAGAGAAAATAATCATTAACAAATTGCATTATCATAGAATCATTGAGCTAGAGAGCTGGCAAGTACCTCAGAGGCCCAATCTTCCCATTTTATAGATGACAAAACCGAGGCCCAGGGCAGACCAAAGTAACACAGGTAGGATCAGAGAGAGACTGTGAAACCCAGTTCCTCTGACAAGGGGGTTGGTGGGCCCCCTCCTGCACTAAGTGTGTAAACAACTTTTAAACTTTTAAACTCCTCCTTTGCCATTGGACCTGGCCTTGGAATAGAAAGAACGCATTAAACCCATATTTCATGACAAAGAAAAGTTTTCATCCCTCTAGGTCTTTCTTAATTCTTAGGCCAGAAAACCCATCTCAGAGTCAATCCTCCCCGTCTGACTGCTGGCCCTGTACTGATGAGGTCTAATACCCTGGCTATCACTTGGCCTCTAAGGGTCATTTTGCCCTTTTATAACACCAGATTCATAGCTCTTCTTTCATAACATCCTAACAACAGAAGGGTAGTGGGCAGAGGGGTGGGGGTAGGATAAAAAGGTGAATGGGGTTTTTGGTATTATGTTTTCCTTTGTATCCTGAGCACCTAATACTTCACCTGGAATAACTTATCTTAATAAAACCTGGTGGACTGGTTGATTTTTTTAGAAGGCACTACCCTAACTCTGTTTGATTGTCCTATTTCCAGGGGGAGGGCCCTTTGGCAGAAAGGACAAAATTCTCTCTGCCCTGCTCTCAGATTCACATATCCCTTTATGAGAGGAAGGGGGCTGGAACTTTCACTTGCAAGGGCATTCCATGATCTTTGGGGTCTTACACTGTCTTCTAGGGATCCAGGGGTAGTGATGAGGCAGGACACAGACAGGCCAGCACAGCAGGAACTAGGAGTGAATTTGTTTCATGACTTTCTTTGTTATGAGTGAAAGCTCAATCTGAAGCAGGAGGCTGATTTTGGCACCTCCCCCCACCCCATCCCATAAATGACTGTGATGTAATGGACAAAAGGTAACAATAAAAATGATTTTTTAAAATTAATAGATGAATCTCCCAAATTAAAAAACAAATAAAATAAACTAATAAACATAAATTTTTAATATATATTAAAATAACAAATAAGAACAATAAAAATAATTTAGATCAATAAACATTCACTTGTAATAGGTGAAGCACTGTACCTAGTGTTGGGATTCTAACACACAAACAAACACACACATGCACACACACCCTCACCTCATGGAGCTTGTAATTGTAATCCAATGGGAAGGAAACTGTATAACTTGTGCAAATTGTACGTAACTGTTAATACTGACTCCCAATAAATACTGTTCACGTGGTCATTGTGAAAAGGCTTATTATTACATTTCCCAGTTTTTCTTCCCTTCTGTCCTTCCCCTGTCACTAACCCCTTGGTTAAGCTCAGGAGGAAACCCACTCAGGAAGCCTCCCCTGTGAGGCTAAGCTCTTCTGCTCTCTCCTGACCAGGATGTGGGAGAAGGAAAAATCAGGTCAGCTTTGTTTGTTTTGTTTTATATTTATTGAATCACCATTAGAAAGTATAAAAGAAAAGGAAGTATAATTATTACTAACTTCATCATTTTTCCTCACATAAACCTGGTTCATCTTTGTGAGCCCTGCATCCTATAGCACTTAAGACACAGCCCTGGGGCTGTTAATTGGTGGCTCCACTTTTACATGTCCGGGACCTGTGTTTTCCTGGGTGTGGGAACTCCTAGAGTGGAGATGCCCCTCAACAATGAAGACGCTACAGTCTTAGAAAGCTGCCTGACATTCACAGATGCTCAGTAATTTGCCTATGGTGAAATATATATACATATATATATATATACTTTATAATATTCAAGTGTTTATATATTACATATAATTTATACAAAATATAATGTAAGTACATAGACAGAGTTAGGAAGACCTGAGTTCAAATCCAGTCTTCAACACTTCCTAGCTGCATGACCCTAGGTAAGTTGTTTAACCTCAGTTTTTCAGTTACTCAGCCTCAGTTTTCCTCTCAGCCAAATAGGGTAATGATAATCATAACATCTTCCTCCCAGGGTAGTTGTGAGAGTAAAATTCGATAGTAAATGTACAGTACTTTGCAGACCTTAAAGTGCTATATAAATGCCAGATATTATTTGTTGTTGTTATTTCTATAATTATCATTATTATGTGGGCAGTGAGAAATCAAATGACAGTTCATTAAGAGCCCTTTCTTCTACAATGAATTAGAATTATAGTCTTCCCAATATTCAAAATCACATTTATGAAGAAAATAATAACAGCATTAGACAGACCTTACACGTATAAAGGGCTTTAAGGCTATAAAGTACTTTCCACATAGGAAGTACTAAATATAGATAGGATTATTTTGCAGATGAAGACACAGAGGTACAGAGAGGACCTAGCAGTACAGAAGAAATGCTGCTAGATTCTGAGACAGAAAAGCGGTTTGGAATTTTAGCTCTGCCACGTATTCTCTGTATTATCTTTGTCACAGAGTCATAGATTTGGGAATGTAATGGGCTTTAGAGTCATTTTTGCAAATGATGAAACTGTGCCTCAGAAAGGCTGTGACTTGTCCAGGGTCACACATTGAGTGTCTGAGCTAAGATCTGAACTAAGGTCTTCCTGTCTTCACCTCCTGCACGCTAGTCATTGTGCCCATTTTATCTCTCTTGGATTTTGTTTCTGAGAGAAGACTGTAATTGTTAGACACTAAAAATATCTTCCAGCTCTGTATCTCAGATGTTACAATTCTAGGAGCAATAATTTCCCTATGATCAAATAGCTAATAAGTGTCAGATCACAGAATCAAATAATTTTAGATTTGGAAGAGAATTCTGATGCTGTCTAGTCAAGCCCACCCCTGAAAAAGAATGCCTACCATTTCAAGTTAGTTAAACTTGAATTACCTTCATAAGGGAGAACACACCCCCTCCCAAACCAGCCCATTCCATTTTGGAGAACTCTTGGCATTGGAAACGGGCTGGAAACCCAGGACATTTGACTCCAAATCCAATATTTTTTTCCACCAAGCTATGTTCCCTGCCTCCCATATCTATCTATAATAATTAGTCTTTTCTTCTTCAAATGAGGTGACAGTTAGAATCATCAAATACCGCCCCCCCCTCATTTTCCTTCAAAGCACACTGGCAATGTATTGACCCACAAATCAAAGTTAGATGCATTCGTCCCCATTCTATACAGCAAGTCTATAAAAGCAAAGGAAGGATATGACAGCTTCTAGCAGCCTGTGAATCATTGAGATTATTGCTTTACTCATTACAAGAATAGAAGCATGATCGAGGTTTAATCTGAGATTCAGAAATGCAAAGTCAATGGGTTGGTTGCTCATAGACTTTCAATGATTTCTCTTTACATGCCGTCAAATGAAATGACCTCAAAGCACGATGCTATGTAGTCTAGGAAATCAAGGCATTTATATATATTTCACTAACACATACATGGTGATTATGAAGATAAAACGGAATAATTAAACTTTAAAGGAATAACCTTATTCTCTTTCTTCTTCATACAGCCAGAGAAAAGAAAAAAAAATTAACTACATATTCTCCATCCTCTCTCTTTCCCTCTCTTTGTATTTCTCACACTCTCTCCTTATCTCCCTCTCTATTTCTGTCTCCCCCTCTACATCTCTTCCTCTGTGTCTCCTCTCCCCCTCTCTCCTTTACCTCTCTCCCACTTTCTTTCTTTCTGTCTCTCTTATTTTCCCTGTCCTCCTTTTTCCCTCTTAATCTCCCATCATACCCATTTTCTCCAGCCTGGTTGGCAATGCCACACTATCACCAAAAGCCCTATAAAATCTTCAAGCCATGTCCAACTCATTGTCATCCAGGACTCCACTCCCACCAGTCTTTGCCAAATCCTGCTGCTGTTGTTCCCTTTCGCTCGGTGGCTACAAAATCCCCATTTCTCTGTACCCTAGCTGTAGGTACAAGTGGAAAGGGCACTGGACCTGAGTCTTCATTCCACTTCTGCCATTTCCTTATGGCCTGCATCACCTTTAACAGGTACTTGGCCTCCCTGGGCCTCAGGTGCCCCATCTGTAAAAGTAGCGGACTGGACCAGACGGCTTCTGAAGCTCCGTCCCTCCCTAGGCCTACGACATTTTATCATCGTTTCCTGCTCTTCATCTTGCTCCTTCTGCTCCTTTTGCCCAGAAATGGAGCCTTTAGCCACATTTGTCAGGCTTCTTCCCACCTTTTCCAGGGCATCTTCAAGCTTCACTGAGTACCGCCATCAGAAATTTTTCTCTCCTGTCACTCTGACCTTGTCCAATCCACCCCCATTTTTGGTCTTGAGGTCAACCTCCTGATGCCCAGGATTAACGTCCCTTTCTCTCCTTCAAAGCCTTTTCAAGGCAGCCCCCACAATCACTTAGACATCTTGTTCTCTCTCCTTTTAATCCCCTTCCTTCCCCCCGGAAACTCTTCTCAGCATCCATTTCTTCAAATACTCCCGCTCCCACCTTGGAGACTTCTTCAAAGTGACTAAATCCTCTCTTTTCTTTCCATCCAGACAAGTGGCTCTTTTTTCTTGACTAACTAAAACAGGAGCACGGACTGAAGAGGGAAGGACCTTTGAGTTAGTCAAGTCAACCCCCCTCACTTTACAGATGAGGCCCATAGAGGTAAGATGACTTGCCTGAGGTTGCCCAAATAATGTGGAACAGAACTGGGATTTCAACCCAAAGCTTCTGACTCCTAATCTAAGGGCTTCTCTTCTACACCATGCTGCCCCTCACTACTTTTCAGGAATAATCAAGAATAACAGAATGTTAGAGCTAGAAGAGATCCCAGAAACCACTATGCCCATCCTCTCCCTCACTTTACAAAAGGTCAAGAAATAAAGTAACTTTTCCAATAGCCCAGAGTTAGCAGCAGAGCCCATTCTTGCATCCAGATCTCCTAACTTCTGCCT
Organism: Petaurus breviceps papuanus; assembly: GCF_028583685.1. NCBI lineage: Eukaryota > Metazoa > Chordata > Mammalia > Diprotodontia > Petauridae > Petaurus > Petaurus breviceps. Next base: position 18,222,904 of record NW_027185889.1, on the reverse strand, counting down.
CAATATTACTTTCTATTTTTTAATATTTTATTTATTTATTACATGTGCCGAGGAAAGAGCACTGGATTTAGATTTTAAGGTCATGGGTTCAAATCCCAGATTTTCAGTTGGGTGACCCTGGGAAAGTCACTTCTCTGTAGGCCACAGTTTCCTTATCTGTTAAATAGGAAGGGTGAATTAGATGGCCTCTAGAGTACATTCTGGGGTCTAAATCTATAATCCTAGGTGTTCGAGTAACCTTAGACAACTCAACAAGCAGCAAACCATTATTAAGCACCCACCGTGTTCCAAAAATGCTGCTAGAAACTTGGGATAACAAAAGAAGAAAACTCAGTGGAAAGAGTTTATATTCTTCTGGGGGAAAGAGGAACAACTCAAACAGAGATCGATAAATAAGAAATACATACAGAGAGTGGAGGAGGGAGAAGTGGAGGGAGGAGAGGGAGAAATAGAAGGGGAGAGTAGGAGAGGGAGAGAGAGAAAGAGACAAGAAGAGAGGGAGAAGGGAGGGAGGAGAGGGAGAAAGAGAAGGGGAGAGTGGGAGAGGGAGAGAGAGAAAGAGACAGGAAGAGAGGGAGAAGGGAGGGAGGAGAGGAAGAAAGAGAAGGGGAGAGTGGGAGAGGGAGAGAGAGAAAGAGACAGGAAGAGAGGGAGAAGGGAGGGAAAGAGTGAATGAGAATGAATATCAATCAAATCATTTCTGGGGGAAGGTGAGAGCTAACAAACAATGGGCCTCAGTTTTCTCCTTTGTAAAAGGGAAGAGTTCAGACGTGGTGACTTCTAAGATTTCCTTCATCTCTAAATTTATGACCCAAAGTTATCCCACCTCTTCAGATCTCAGCTTGGATTAGGCTAAATAACCTCTAAGGTTCCTTCAAGCCTTTTAGCTATGGATGTAACTTCTTACAGCTCCTTGGGACCTCAGTTTCCTCCTCTGTAAAAATGAAGGCATTGGAAGAGATGAGCTCTAAGCTTCCTTCCAGCTCTAAATCTATAACCCTAAGCCCACAGCATTGCACACTTTCAACTGCCCACACATATTCTCAAAAGCCAACTGCGTGCTCCCCCTTCCCCACACCCTTTCAAAGACATAAATATAACACACTTTACCTGGTTGATCTGTGTGCTAGTTGCTAGTTCACTCTGTCCTTATGTCCCTTCTGCTGATTCATATTTTCTTTTTTTCTGTATCAGGCCATCAGTTCCCCCAAACTGAGAAGTCATCCTCCTCAGGACACTCTGTAGAGCCCCATGAGCAGGGAGAGTCACTCTATGAAACACTATCTGATAATAAGAATGATGATGAAGAAGAGAAAGAAGCAGCAGCCAGGACACCCTATATATTTGTATCGCATCCATATTAACTTCTAATCAGAAGCACCTGGATAAAAAGCAATCCCTGAGTGCTGTGATCTCTCTCTAGCCAACCAGGGGTCCCTGTAATAACTAAGCCCATTTCTCACCTGGCTCTGGGCTCTGCACAGCTAATCCAAGCAAAAAATTCCCTTTGAAGTCCACTGAAGCAGAACTCATGAGCAAGCTCCACAGAGCAAGAAAAAAAAAATCTGAAGCTTGTCACTCTGCCTCTTCCTATGTTTCTATACACAACTTAGGAATCCCACAGACTTCAAGGGTCCGGGAATCAAGTTGGGAAAACTTGGCAATATCCGGCAGATGGCCGGCTTGGCGAGAGAAGTGATAATAGAGGGTTTTCATTCTGTGAAAGCCACCACATTTTCTTCCAATTCCTTAAGGTTGTTGGACAAATGGCTTCCAAACCATAAACTATGCCTAGGGATTTATGAAATTACTTACCAGAAGGCAAATTCATTCTTTGACTATGTTACTAAGATCTCTCTCTCTCTCTCTCTCTCTCTCTCTCTCTCTCTCTCTCTCTCTTTGTCTGTTTTTATCTTCCTGTGTCTCTCTACATCCACACACACATAATGCGAGCATCGGTTTGGAGTTGTTAGGACTTCAGAGTTTATCTAGTACTGATACACTAACTTTATAGAAAAAAATTGAGTTTGAGAAAATTAAAGGAACACAGTGCTGGCAGGGAACGTTGATGGATATCTAGACCAACCTGCCCTTTTATGGATGAAACTGAGGTCCAGGGAGACTTGATTACCTGCTTGAGATCACACAGATAATCAGTGTCAGAGGTAATATGCAAAACCAGGTCCTATGACTTCAACTCAATGACCAAGAGACATTCTTAGAGTTGGAAAAGCCTGTGGAAGTTATCAATCCAGCTCCGAGCTGAAGTATGACTTCTCTCTAAAACTTCTCCAGCAAGTGGCTGGCTGCCTTCCGCTGGACCCCCTTTCAGTTATAGGAACTCACTGCCTTATAAGGAAGCACAACTGGGTAATGTGGCTTCTGGCTCCCCTCTAGCCCTTCATCTGGAGTCCTTAATCTGCTTTGGAGAGATTACATTTTCACGGAGTCCTTTCCATGAAGTTAAAATATACCTCTCCTAAAATTAAGACAAACAAACAAACAACAGCTTCACATTCACAGTCCTACTTCTATTCCTGGACTCTAGCAGATTAAGTCTATGTCCTCCTTATTGCAATATGACCAAAAGATCGAGGACCTCAATAATTAGGCTATTTCCTCCAACAATTCAGACCTCAACCTATCTATGAATGCCCATCTGTTTTGTCACTCTTCCATATCTTCTGATAAATTCACTGCTTGGGGACAATTTAATATGCCAGAGGTCCCTTTGACATGATAAGCATGATAACTGACATTTCTATGGTTTTTTAAAGTTTACTTTATTTTATGTGAGCCTCAGAAAAAACTTGAGATATAGGATCCTGGATTGGTCAATAAGGGGGAAAGAAGCAAATGAAGCTTACTTTGAAGGCCCTCAATTTTCTCAATGATATCAGGAGTTATCTGATAACAGATAACCTAACAGTAGGTTATCTGTTGTCAGTGTTGGGGATGGAGATGAAGAAGAGATTTGGAAGAAGGTAAGGAGCTGATCAAGAAGAGAAGAAAAATTTTTTCTTTTTAAGGATTTTTAAGGAGCAGCTAAGCCTCAGCTAGTAAGTGAAATCAGCTGAATCTCATAATCTTCTACCGTGATACTAAGCAGCCTTGGAAAAAGAGCAAAGAAGTCAGAGAGCAAAGAACCCTGGGGGTTGCCCAGGCATGTGAATCCACAGAGCAGGAATGACAGGTCAGGGAGGCAAGAGATTGTAGGGTAATAGCTAACATGAAATTGGCAGCCCAAGACTGGATGTGGTGCCAAGAGAAGTCGGGACAAGGAAGCTGGACTGAAAAAAGGTTATGATAAGTACAAAGGACAAAGGAGAAGGCTCAGCGTCAGTGAAGGAGAGACTGATCAAAGGTTCAGAGGCTGTGGTCAAAGAGTGGAATTTGACAGTATGGAATCTCGAAGGAGGCACAGGTCTGAGACTTGGTGAGGTAAAAAAAAAGCATAGATGCATGTGTGTGTTTGTTAAATGGAATAAAGAAACAGTCCATCAGTCAATATGCATTTATTAAGCACCTACTCTAGGCCAGACCCTGTGCTAAGTGCTGGGGATCCAAAGAACACAGAATGTTAAGTCTAGAAGGATCTAAGGAGAATATCTAGAATGCTTCCTTTATTTCACAGGTCAGGAAATAGAAGCCAAGAAAGATAAAAAGACTTGTAAAGAGTAATGTTGCTAAGAAATCTAACCCCGCAGTAGGAGCTGGGTCCTATGCTTTTTAAAATTCTGTTGTCTTTATTCTTGAGCTATGTATGACTATTTCACCCAAACTTTCTAAAGGATTATAAAATCCCAGGAGAAAGAGCCTATATAATTATTTCTGTGTAGTACCTGACATGGCGATATGCCCAATATAGTAATGAAAATGTCCTGCAAGGATAGTCAGTCCTAGTTAATTCACTTCTCCATTATTGTGTTCCATTCTGGGCATCACATTTTTAGAAGAGACAATGAGATAAGCTGGAGGGTTTGGAGAGGAGCAACCTGGGTGGTGAACCATTAGCATCATGCAATAAAAGTGTAAATTGAGGAAAGTACCATAGTTTAGTTTGGAGAAGAGAATGGGGCAGTGGAGGGTAAGGGGGAGGGAGGAGATCACAATCTTCAAAGACTGAAAATGCCTTCGCTGAGAACACTGAGAAGAGAAATTACCTTTTATTCTGCTTGGCCCAAGGAAACCAAGGACCTAGGAATAACACACAGAAACTTAAGAGTGGGTAATTTAGGCTGAGTGTAAAGAAAATCGTTTGAGCTATTACAAAGTGGAATAACCTTTCTTAGGAATTAGTGTGTTCCTTCTTCACTAGAGACTTCCAAGCAAAAGCTGGAAGACCATTTTTTGCATATGTTATAGTGTTCACTTTTTTTTTTGTTTCAGATTAGGGATTTACAAGATGGCTACCGAGGATCCATTTGAGGCCCGGTGAGTCCACAAATATTCCTATTAATTCAGAATCCATTTAATCTTTATAGAATCCACTTCCTGGTTATTGAGAAGTATCATCAAAAGCTCCAAAGCTCCTGCTTTATAAAGATTTTTTAGAAATCAATAGTTGGAAATAACTTCTCAACAAACTTAAACAAATATTTATTAATGTGCATCTACGTTTAGAGGTCTTTAACCTTTTCTAAGCCTAGTAAAATTTCTAGACTCCACAAAATTATGTTTTAAATACAAAGATTAAAATATATAAGATTTCAAAGAAAATTAATTGTATTGAAATAGTTTTAAAATTAATTTAAAAAATCAAAGCAAGTTCACAGATACCAGGTTAAAGACACCTGCTCTGCTCTCTACAGAGCATTGTGCTAAATGTTATGAGAGATAGAGAGCTGAGATAGCTCCTGCCCTCCTGAAACTAAAAGAAAATAATCTCATCACATTAGAATTTTGGGTCAACTCTAATAAGGTGAAATTTAATAGTGATAAAGGATATCTGTATTCACCAAGTCAACTGCCTAAGTACAAGATGTTAGAAGGAGCAAAATGTAGCTAAACAAAAGTTTGTGTCAAAAAGATTTAGGGATTTTAAGGGAGTGGAAATTCAGCACAGGTCAGGCATAGGAGCCAATTTAATCTGAGGCTCCATTAAGAAGAGAAGCATCATTTCCAGAATGAAAAAAGGTGATTCTCCTACTGTATTCTACTCTAGTTACACTACATATGGAATTCTAGGTTCCATTTTGGATGTAATATTTTAGGAATGACATAGATAATCATGAGGAAGCCATATTTTTTTCATTTATCAATGAAGCACTTTATGACCAAAATAACTTTTTTTTCAGCTTAATATCCTACAAATATTTCCTTAAAACAAACATTCCCCCTCGCCCCCCATTCTCAGGTCAAACATTGGAGGAGAGAAATCAGAGGATCTTGGTTCATGTACTTTCTCCAATACTACTTGTGCCTTTTTGGGCAAGTCAATTTAACTGCCTTGGCTTGTCTTCTCACCCATATGCTCAAGGAGGAGGGAAGAAGGAAGGGGACAAGCATTTACTAAAGCACCTATTATGAGTCACACACTGTGCTAAGTACTTTACAACTATTATCTCATTTGTAGGTTTTTTTTAATTTCCATTTTATAGTTGAGGAAACTGAGGCAGAGAGAGATTAAGGAACTTGCCCAGGGCCACACCACTACTAAGCATCTAAGGCTAGATTTGAACTATTGTCTTCTTAACTCTGGGTCTGAGGCTCTATCTACCGCACCATCTTGTTTCCTCAAGGAGATTGGATCAGATGACCTCAGAGGTTCCTTCCAGCTTTAGCCCTTTGATCCTATACTCCTAAGTCAATTCAGATAGACACACAACACAGAAAACAGGCATTGTATCATTTACATAATTCCTCATGTGACTTTTAGAATTTATTGAAGTAAATAGGCTCTCTAGCATCTGGAAGATCACTACCAAAGATTTAAGCAAATGACCTAGAAGACGCTGGGCAAATCAGCATCAACAGGAAAGACTATTCTGAATGGATGCTTAATGGGAGTGATGAAAAAATTGTAGGGTAATGACAAAAAAGACAACACAGAAAAATTTTATCCAAAATCAAACCAAGTATAATCTGGAAGTACAACAGCATGTATATACTGCAGAAATGGTGGAAGACCTAGAGGTCTCTGCCTTCTCAGGCTGAAAAAGTCTGATAAGCAAGGAAACAAATCTCTAACTAGCATCTGAGCTTTTAAAATATGTTGATTGCCAAGGGACTACACATATGACTGAATATGAGGAAGTCAGATTCCTCATGATGTTGCAAATAAATAAGGCACTCTAAGTTTTCTTAGAAAAAAAATTGTCATCTGGTCTCTCTATTCAATGACATGTGGTCTCTAATGTATATGACTGAGACCTTCCCTTTTGTTTTCATCACACAGTAAGAGTTTAAATGAGTCTTTCTAAAGTGAGATAAGTAATACATTTTCCTAATTTCTACCTTCCCAGTTGGGTATGTTTTAGAAGAAATTCTAGGCAGCCAGGTGACATAACAGATACTAGACCTAGAGTCAGGAAGACCTGAATTCAAGTTCAGCCTCAGATACTTACTAGCTGTTTTCCTCTGGGCAAACCATTTAATCTGTTTGACTCAGTATTCTCACGGATAAAATAAGGATAATAACAGCATCTATTTCCCTATGAGGATCAAGTGAAATAATATAAAAAGTCCTTTGCAAAACTTAAATCACTACATAAATGCTTATAATGATGATGATCATACCTCAAATGGAGATCAAATCCTGAATCCTAGGCTAGAGCTTTCAGAGATCAATTTCTCCAATACCAGAATTTTCAGATGGGGAAACTGAGGCCCAGAGAAATAAAGTGACTTATCCAGGGTCACAAAGGAATAAGAGGCAATATGAGGAATCTGAACCTAAGACCCCTTCCCTCCAAATCAAGCACTCCTTAGATTACATTGGGTTGGACTGGGATGGCTTTGGGCTCTTATCCAACTCCAGATCTATGATTCACTCATTAGTACTCAGGGGGAAACATTTCCTTTAAAGGATGAAAATTTCTCACCCCTACCTCCAAAGAGCTACAGTTATCAACAGCTACCAAACACCACACACATAGGGAACAAACAACAATGCTAAGGGTTTCTTATTTCAGGGAGCCAAAGACATTGGCCAATCCAATGTGGGCAGGAGGACAAGTGTATGTGTCTCTGCTGTCAATATCGGTTTCATCAGGTGGCTGGTGAACCATGCTAGAGAATGAAAAGACCGTGTTTACTTCTACAATGTAAGTGTATTTCATCCAACACCTATTTAGTCAGTTTCTGCATGGTGAGATAGCTAATGTTTATATGATGCTTTGCAGTTTACAAAGCACCTTTCTCTTAACAATCATCCTCCTGAGGTGGGTTTAGGGGTTTTATTATTATCTTTTTTTGTTTTTGCAGATGGGGACACTGAGAGGGATTTAGTGATTTTGTCCAAAGCACAGTCTCAGGATTCTTTGCCTTGTGCTAACCTTCAATTGAAATGATGCTTTCTTTTGTGGGTGGAAAGTGCAATATTTCAGCAAGGGAATAAAATCCAGCGCAAGAACTCACAAGGTTAGAAATACTGTTGGAGACAGCTTTGAACACAGTTTGCAATCATGCATAATGTGTTAGCGGCTTGTCTTCTTGGAAGAGTAAGGAATTTGGAGTGGTTGAAAACAGACAATATGTACAGCTATAGAAGCTGTGTAATTTTGAGTTAGGTCCACATTTTGGTAGAATGTTGTGAGCTGCAATTTGAACAGGGAACACCTGCTCCCATCTCCCCAATTTCTTCCTAATGTATGATATGTCTGATAATATGGGGCATGATTACAGAGCAAAGAGATTTGGAAGTAAAGTCCAAAACCTTGGATTGACATCCACACAATTTGTGACCCTAGGCCTGTCACATCCCTTCTCCAGGCCTCAGTTTCTCACTCTATACAACAAAGTATTCAAAGATTTCTCAGGTTTCTTTTACCTCTCAATCCTATGATCCCATTATCAGTAGTACTTAGGAGATATTATAAGAAATGTAATTGCTTATATTGAATTATTACTGTCAAGATCCATGAAAAAAATTCCCCAAATTCATTTTCGAGGATTGATATTGATTATCATTATTGTTCACAGCATGAAAAAATCAATGCCAGGTTCCCTGAACCCAAATGATATTCTGGCTTGTTTGTATTGTGATCCACCGAAATTGTACAGAATTTACATTTTATTATATTCCCCAATTGTTCCAATAAGGTTGTTCTTGTCTCCATGATTATATTCTAAGTTTCTTGAGGGTAAAGAGTCATGCTTTCTATTTCTTTTGTATTTTTCACAAGTTGAGAAGAGAAAACAGAGAATGAGAGGAGGGAAAGCAGAAGGAGAGAAGAAAGGGAAGACAGAGAAGGAAAGAAAATGCGAAGGGAAGAAAGGAGGGGATGTAAAGGCATGGAGGAGAAAAGTGAGGAAAGGTAGAGAGGGAATAAGGCAGAGAATAGAGGAAGGAAAAGAGGAAAGAGAAGGTAAGAAGAAAGGGAAAGGGGAGAAAGTAGAGGGTGGAAAAATGGAGAGAGAGAGAAAGAAAGAGAGAAAGAGAGAGTAACTAAGTTGATCGTACTGTCTTTAGGACCAAACAAATTTCAGTTCAGAGATAAACATTACCTATCAACACAGCTATGTTTTAAATTTGGGGAGGAAAACGACAACCAAAAATACATAAAAATCATGTCGTTTCTTAACTGTTTTCAAAATGGTTCGCTGAATAACTAGTTTAAGTTTATACCCTGTGAGGAGGTACTAGAAATTTTTGCATAGGTGAGTTACCATGTTTAATTATACCCCTTTATAAGGAAATATTTAAATTTAATAAATCTCTTTCACTGAATGGAGATCCAAGAACAAGGAAGAAAAGGTAGGAGGGAGGTACAAGACCACATTTAACACCTAAAATTTGGGGACTAATATTTCTATCACTTGAAAGCATTTAAGCACCACACCAACTAGAAGTTTTTGTGCCCAGTGCAACCATGGAAAGCTCACAAAGTGACCTGAAGAACATCGCCATTTGGAAGGGGGAGGGGAAAGACGTACACACCGCCCCAGTCATCCACGTCTAATAACTTCCTTTCAAACTAATGATTTTCTCTCAGTCATATGCTAAGCTCTGTTGTTTCTGTGCTGCTGAATGGTGATGGCAAGTTCTATCTGCACACACTGAATTCAGTGTGGAGGCTAAATCCCCTATCACCTCACTCTAGTGATGACTCTGGGCTTAGCTACGTATACAGCCAAGTCTACATAAAATGATACGCCAGCTTTCCAGCAATGGTTCGTATTCTCCTATATTTGTCAGTGGTTCTCGAGGTACTTCATACATTAGAACCAGAGGACAAGACAACATAAACAAGATCTCAATATCAGATATAGAAATATTTGCATAAACATATACTTCCGGGTATTTTGCTTACCACTCAAATATTGTACCAGTCTTTATATCTCTTGAAATTAAAAATGGAAGGATCTCTTAACATTAAATTATTTTTGTAAATGTCACCAAATGGAATCATTTCTTAAAGATCAACAGCATCATTCTGCAATATGCCTTAAAATTGAAGGATATTTTTTCTTGAATCATTTATACCACTTTTATTTATAAATTCCAGAGCCAGCCAATTAGGTACAGAGGAAAGCAGAGATTTATTTTGCCATCACAAAGCTATTTATTTATTTATACAATAAAATGGACTTTAAATGTATAATAATAGCACCTTAAGATTTGCAAAGTGATTTATACAGAGAACTCATTTGATACTAAAAGCTCTGCTGTTAGGGCCACTGCTCTCCCCATTTTACAGATGAGAATTCAGAGGCTGAGAGAATAAGTGATTTGCCTAGGGTCATACTGCTGGTCAGTGTCTGAGGCAGGATTCAAATTCAGGTCTTCTTGACTCCAGTTCCACCACTATATCTATTAATCCACCTAGTAACATGTATATGGTCTCATAATTTGGAGACCAAAAGCTCTGTCTTCAGAATGAAAACTAACAATATCAGATATTTTCATACATATATACATACACACACACACACACACACAAGATTCCCCACAGTTAAAGAAAATAAATTATAGTGTCTATACTATAAAGATAGCATGATATCATAATAGAGACTGTAGTTTTAGTCACTGGGGCAGCAAAGTGACTCTGAGCTTGATATTAGGAAGACTCATTTTCCTGAATTCAAATCTGGCCTCAGACACTACTAGCTGTGTGACATGGGCAAGTGACTTCACCCTGTTTGCCTCAGTTTCCTCATCTATAATGTGATCTGGAAAAGGCAAAACCACTCCAGTATCTGGGCCCAGAAAACCCCAAATGGGATCAGAAAGAGTGGAACATGACTGAAACAACTGAACAACACTTTTAGTTGGTATGTGTCAGAAATGGGACTAGAACCCAGATCTTCCTGACTTTCGAGACCAGCTCTATATATTAACTATTCCACACTATCAAGTTGCTAGTTATTTCTAGAAACTATAAATTCCTACTTCTAGAAAGATTCTAGATAAAAGTGAAGATTAGCTATTGCTGTGAGACATATTTGTCCCCATATATTGAGTTTGCAGTTGCTTTCTAGATGTCTTTTTATCTATCCATTTTTGTTGGTCCTTCCTCTACCCTTTAGTTATTTTTCTATCTTATCTTAAAGGCTAAATAAATTAAAATCTTAGATCTAGAAGGAAACTTAAAGGACTAACCTTAGCAACAAATCTAACCTTTGACACAATATGGGACACCCTTTTCAAAATCCTTGAAAAGTGGTCATCTGACCTTTTTCTGTATTCTAAAATTGTCTCATTGTTATTCTCTCTCTCTCTCTCTCTCTCTCTCTCTCTCTCTCTCTCTCTCTCTCTCTCTCTCTCTCTCTCCTCCCTCCCTCCCTTTCCTTCTCTGTCCTTGTGTCTCTGTCTCCCTCTCTCTCTCCTTCTCTGTCTCTCTCACTCTTTTTCTATGTATGTGTGTATATGTTTCTTTGTATATTTAGTATCTTGTATGCATTGTTGCTTAATAAGTGACTATTGGGTTGGATTAGATTGACTATATGTTTAATCTCTACATACAATGTAAGCTCCTCTTGTTTGCTTTCTGTCTTCACATTTCCAGTACCTTATTCAGAGTAAGCACTTAATATACATCCATTAAACTGAATCAAAACTGAATTTCCTATCTTAGAAGGTATAAAATTTGGGACTTAATATTCATTAACACTGATTGAAAAGCTCAGAGATAATCCACAACCATTACTCACTTGGTCTTAAGAGCATTTTCCCAAATACTGTACTGATTCACCTACAGCATAAATGACATTTTCCTACCTGGACCTCACATAACACTTCCTGTCTTATAAATCTCTCATCATTTTTATTTGGAATCATCATTATATATGTACGTAGGTATGTATGTATGTGTGTGTATATATATATATATATGTACATAATATATATACATATCTCCTCTAATTCTCATTACTATGTATACTTCATGAAGAAAGGTATAATATCTTACTTACCTCTGTACACCTACTTCCCCCAAAACACACATACATCTCTAAAATGTGTTCTAAATGTAAATACATCTCTAAATATATGCTCTTTGAATATAGTCAAAACTGAATAAATATCTGACCTGAACTGAATCAAAATCAGTCAATAAATCAACCAACATTTATTAAGGTTCCTGAAGAAGAGTGTCCAAATTAACCAATTAATGAATTAGCCCTTATCATTACTTCACAAGTTCAAATCCTGATTCTGTCATTTATTAGCTATGTGACTGTGGCCAAGTCACTTACCTGTTCTGGATCTTTGTTTCCTTATCTGTAAAATGAGGGCATTGGATTAGTTGATCTTCTAAAGGCTATTCCCCCTAGATCTATGATCCTGGGATAGGATTCCATATTGACAATAGTAGGGGAATGGACAAAACAGACTTCTGCTAGGCTTTCTTACCTGGCACTGTGCTAGAACACTAGATAGGTATTAAAGGATTTGATGGCTAGAACCAAATTTGTTTTATTTACTTAGGATAACTCTGGAGCACCAGAGACTTTCCCAAAAGACAGTTAAAGCTACATCGATTCCTAAGTCAAGTGGATTGGTATGCTTTTCCCCACTGGACAGCCCAAACTAATGCTATGAGGTTTATGTCAATGGCAGTAAGGCTGAGAGTTGAGTGTAAAAGGAAATAGAACCACAGAGTTGAAAATAGGTCCTCGAACGAGCCAGTGGCTGGAATTCAGTTGTGTTGTTCGAGCCTCCAGCTCTGGTATTAACAAGAGAAATGGGAGGGTAGTTGGCTACAGAGGAGCAACAGGTTGGTCAATTTACCCTTGTTTTCCCAAACTAAGTGCATATATACTTTCCCTAAAAGACAGCTAGGTGGCATCACACTGCACAGAGCATTGGGCTTAGAAACAGGAAGACTCATCTTCATGAGTTCAAATTTGGCCTCAGATACTTAATTAGAGGTGTGAGCCTGCACAAGTCACTTATCTATTTGTCTCAGTTTCCTCATCTGTAAAATGAGCCAAAGAAGGAATGGCAAACCTCTCCTGTATCTTTGGCAAGAAAACCCCAAACGAGGTCATGACTGAAAGCAACAACTATCTTCAAAGCTCTCACCTTCATTTACAATTTTCCCTGAGGTAATGGGAGTCCAATAGAGCTGAGTTCTAATTCTTGTTCATACCTTATTTAGCGTTGTGACCAAAGGTAAGTCCATTAGCTCTTTAGGCTTAAAACCCTCATCTAAAAATGGGGATAATGATTCCATTCACAGGATGTGTATGTGTGTGTGTGTGTGTGTGTGTGTGTGTGTGTGTGTGTGCGTATGCATGCTCTCGTGGTGAGTAATACATGCTCTTACTTGAGCTTTGATGTTGGGAATATGGAATTATGGATATCATTCCAAATGTGCACATCAATAAATCAATCATTATTTACTGACACGCCCTGGGCTTTGGGATTAGTTTATAACAAATTAAAGTTGTGGCCCCTGCCCTCATAGGACTTATAAACTAGTTGAGGTGGGGGTGGAAAGGATTGAACTTGTGATTTCTCTGGTGTGGGGAGCTTCCAGAGAAGAAAACCCTCCACTAAGGCAAATTAGAACTTCCTCTGTAACTCAGTTCCATTAATAATAATAGCTAACATTTATTTAATGAGGTTTGCAAAGTGCTTTATATGTATTAGCTCATTTGGTCTTAGAGAGACATTTACATGTGAATAGCTAAACCAATCACTGGACAGTCAAATGAGTGGCATAATTAATAAGTACTTTATAAGGAAGCAGTGTGGTTTTGTGGAAAGATCCCTGGCTGCTGAATCAAGAGAACTGGGTTCAAGTGCCACTTCTGATATTTTCCACCTGTGGGGGCCTGGGCAAATCACCTTACCTCCCTGGGCCTCAGTTTCCTTATCTGTGAAATTGGAGAGCTGGACAAGGTGGCTTCTGAGTCCCTTTCAGCCCTAGGTCTATAATACTATGATAAAAAGAAGTTGAGATAGCTGTGGGGGAGGTTTGGAGGGAGAGGAAGAGAGACTTGGACAATAAGGAAAGGCCTCATTGAGTAAATAAGGATTTTAGCCTGGACTTAGAAAGATTGTGAGGTTCTAAGAGTGTGGAATGAAGGTATTATTCCATGTAGGGGAAATGGCATGTACAAAAAGGCAAGAGGATTTTAAAAAAAAGGTATATTTTCTGAGGGAAATGGATAGATCAGCCTTGCTCCTATGGAAGGTTCATGTCAGAAATCTCTAGCATGAACAAGTTGGAAAAGTAGGCTGAGACAAGCCAGTGGAAGACTTCAAAAAGCCAGGCTAAAGACTTTTTATGAACATAGATGGGATCATTAAATTCAGAGCTAGAAAAAACCTTAGAAATCAATCAGTCCAACCACCCATTTTATAGATAAAGAAACTGAGGCCTTAGGTGACTTTTACAAGGTCCTATTTCTCCATGGTAAGTACCAAAACAGAGACTGAATTTTATCCTGTAGTCAATAAGGAACCATTAAACATTTTTGAAGAAAGGGGCATGATAAAATTGGTGGAATGATGTTAGAATCAAGAGACAAGGACTAGACACCAGGAAATCTCATCTGTAGAGAATCCTTCAAATAGTTTAGGCACTAACCAGGTGATATTGACCTAGAATAGTTGTAGAGCAAATGGAAAGGAAAGGATGCATGTAGGGCATGTCACTGAGATGAAGCCATATTACTATCTCTTACAATTGTATACTAGGAATATAGGTGTGGAACTCAAAGAGACCTTAATAGGCACTGTGTGCTAGCAAAGGTTTAACTGGCTCTAAAAAATGAACATAAGACACATTTTAAAAATTGAACCTGCATTACTAACATTTTCTTCGTCACTTTCAAAGTCTAGACAATCTACAAAACAAATTGAGCCCCGATTTGTAGTGTTTGCCGGTTTCCAAGGTATAAATGCTCCCATTTAAAATTTAACAATCAAGTCTCTTGAGCTGGTTCAGTGGCCTCCACCATACCCCTGTTTTTTGGTCATTTGGTCCTCATTTTATAAAGGAGAAAATGAAAGCCCAAGGAGGTAGTGATTTGCCCAAGATCACATAGTTAAGTAACAAAGCCAAGATTCAAACCTAAACCCTTTGACACCAAAGTGAGTACTCTTTCCAATGGCCCATGTTCTCACTACTCTTTCTTCTCTCCTTCTTAGGAATTCTTCTAACTTGCCCTGAATTTCTGTGATATCTGCTAAGTTACTAAATTAATACTCAAAGAACAACACAAGTAATAATACGTCACTCATTGACACCATGAGATGACTGCTCCTTCACTAATCCAACATGACCAATAATACTATATTAATATATATTCAGTACTTGCCCCTATCTACCCTTACACTCAAACATTTCTTATAAATTAGATGATTGTTGTCCTCAAGTGATGACCTTCCTTCAACTTCACGGAAAGCCAATTCACTCTTCTACTTTCCAACATTTCCTCAAAAGTCTGTCTCCACAGACTGTCTATAATATACTACTTTCATTCCTGTAACAAGGTTCTAATGAACTCAATGATACTTTAGAACCCTGACCTGTATCTGCTAACTACTTTCTTTTTTCTGAGGAAATTGATAATTCTGGAATTTCTTTTTCTATTTTTCTAAGATAAGAAGAGCATAGATACTGCTTTTTCCTTTTCTTCAGGCCACTGACCTCTCTTTGTGATTTTTTTGGTATACCTTATTTAGAGAATAAACCCAACTGTCAGAATCTGGCATATGTAATTCTAGAATTTATACACCACATAGCCTGCTGTGCTCAATAGAGCTAAATAACCAGAAGACAAAGCATACAGACACACACACACATTCCCACTAGCTTGACTTGGAGATTGCAAAATTTTGTTTTTAAGAATTCAACAGAGTAACATGGAAATTGTCATATTAATTTCTTTAAATTTTTTTTAAAGGTCACGTTGGTTGGCCTGAGGATATGTACAAACAGGTCAAGTAGATTATCCCTTGACAAGTCACCATCATACAGACGCCATTTTGAAAAGGGCTGCCAATATCTTGGAATGTCAATAGAAAACTTCCACAAAGCTTCAGATATTTTTAAAGCACCACAGTTTTATGACTGATCTTTTTTTTCTTGGCTTATTTTTTAAACTTCCAAAAGATTTACCAGTATCCATCATTATTGTAAATTTTACTAAAAACTAAAATATTTGGTGGGAGTTTAGTACAGCTCCAATGCAAAAAAAGAAAAAAAAAAGAATAAGCTTTAATCAACAAATCAGAAGAGAGGATCATAAGAGCACAGATTTAGATTTGGAAGACAGCTCAGAGGTCTCCGAGCCGAACCCTCTCATGTTACAGATGAGGAAACAAGCTTGTTTTGACAACCTAGTCATTTGGTCAAATGGCTTCCAAGGTTTATTACCCTGTTCTAATCAATGCCTGGGTCAGATAAGAAAATCTTACTCCAAAAAGACAAAGAAATTAAATTCCAGCAAATAGAACAGTAATCATGACTCAACTGAGCTATCTCTTTATCTTGCCACAATGGTATTTGGAGGGAAAGATTAATTACAGAAGGAAAGTATGATTAGGGTACAGCTTGGTGACATCCATGAAAGTTTTCTGGGGAGCAAGGCAAGAAAATCAACAATAAATGAAAGGGGCTGGCTTTATCAGTGCCACAATAATAAATCATTTTAAAATGGCGTCTGAGCATGGTGGTAGCTTATTAACTCAACAACAATTTTACACTCTAGCTTAGTACTAAGATTCTTAAAGATGTACATATTTGTTTCTTGAAATCCCCCCCCCCACACACACACACCAAATAGCTAGTTACTGTCTATAATAAAGCCACCTAGAAAAGAATGGCTTCGTGGAACTTCCCCAGAAATCAAGAGGATTTCCATTTATTTTGCATGAAAATTGGCATGACTTGGTGTCACAACTCCATTCCCCCAAGGGGCTGATTCTTTGTAAATTGTATCACTGAGATCTTATTTATGGGCTCATCTCCAGAAGGTATCAGGGTGCTCAGACATTTAGGGTAAGGCTGGTGATGTGATGTAACTGTGATCTATGCCCTTAACCATAAATCCAGATTTTTTTTTAAACCACCATACAGATAAGTAGGGATATATATGACTTAATCTAATTTTAAACAGGGAAAACACATGACAAAGCAAGGAAGGGTAAAAATCAATTTTAGGAGGAACCAAGGAGCTGTTCCTTCTTCTTTTTCAGGCTACCTATAGCCCAGACTCACACACTCCAGAGTCCTCCCTGCTACAGTCATATAATACCTGCAAAGAGATTGGATTCTATAATTTCCACAAGGTAATTTCAGAGCAAAACAGGGTTATGCACCTATTGTTTGCAGCATTAGTTATGATCTGCACAGCTTCAAGAAGTCAATAAAGCTTCCTAGCCTGAAACAAATGGAGGCAGACTTTTCTGAAATAACTTGAGTCAAGCAGGAGAAAGCAACATCCAGGTAGAAATAATTACCAGCCACCCCCACTCCCAATGTTATTACCACTTGAAAGCTAGCTAGAATGAGTCCTAACAACATTCTGTTTAGAAAGAGATATTATGGAACGGCCATTAAAATGTTTTACTTCACTCCTATTACCCCTTAAAGTGTGAATGCCATTATAGGCCCTTTCCCTGGATTCTTCAGTGTCTGAATTTAATCATTTCGGGGAACTGATTTATAACTATGCAAAGCCTATTATAATCTTGGGGAATAACACTTGAGCAAATACCAATGTGAAATTTGCATTCTCTTTTATACATGTATGGCTATAGCAACATATATCTTCCTATGCCTACTGTTAAATATTTCTTAGTGCACTGATGACCCATGTACAGTATTCCCTTCTTGAAAACCTGAGTTGCTCTTAACCATTCTAATCCAGCCACAGGCTAAACAAAATCCCACTTACATTAAAATTCACCCCCCCCCAAAGTCCCTATCTTCCAAATCCAATCTCTCTGGAAATTAATTTCAGTGACAATTATTACCTGTCTAACCTGTCCTGAAACTTTTTTTTTGGTTACTCCTACAGTAGTAAATCTTTATTTAAAGCTTTCAACACAGGAGGGCTGACTTCAATATGTTCTGTCAAAATAGTAAGCACTCAGAGAGGTGTTGATTCTTCTCAAAATTGGCAACAAGATGAATGAAAACCAGATTAGACAGATGAAAATAACTTTTACTCATCTCAGAGACTCAATATTGTTCTAAGTAAATAATGATGATAATTTTTAAGCAGAGGAGGAAAAAAAATCACACTACCAAGGAATTATACTTTATTATTCTTGCTGAAAAGGCTGTTTTGAAATTACCTCACTTGTGAAAAACGGATTATTTTATTTTTTACATTTTTTTAAAAGCTAATTTTAAAAAGAATTCTGAAAATACTTTCATGTTCATATTTACACAAGGATAAAATTTCAATTAAAAATATTGGGCTGTTAGTTTCCCTATGCTACCTTCAATGAGGGTATAGGGAATCACCCTTATGTTAGGAATTTCTCCCCCTTGTTAAAAAACTATTTTTCCCTGGGGGCAATCTATGGCAGTGAGTTTAAAATAGAAATCATTAACACTTTGCTCAATAAATAGTCCCCCCCCTTCCCACCCTCTACAACCATCTCTGTGGCTGAAGTAAGTGTATGCAGGTTATAAGCAAGAAATGACTTCCTGGATATCTATTCTTTATCTTTGGATATCATCATTAACTTATTAGCCAAGTATGTACACATGACGACATCAAATGAACAATTTCTAATGGAACAGAGGAAAATGTAATCTTCCTCATCTGCTGAATGCCACACTCTACTCCATGGTCTCTTAATCACATGGATTCCTCTCTAACAAGTCTCCATAATACTGGGACGTCCAAGCACCATTAGGTATCATACAAGCAGAAAAGCCTTCCCTGGCTCTAAGATGAGATAGAGCTCCTATTCAAAGAACCTGTCTCAAATGGAAACAAGCGGATGGGTTAGCTTTCATCCAGCCACCACACATTTGCCTGCATCTATTTTAAGCAGCTGGGATAATAATGTAGCAGGCAAAACTCAATCAAGAAAACTCCTGATTTTTTTTGGTTGTTTGGTTGTTGCCGTTGTTGTTTGGTCTATCTTATACAGCACATACAGGTTCAGAAAGCAAAGCACCATCCATTTCGTTCTAAAGGGAGACCAAGGCAAAGAAGGGGTTTTCATTGTCAAGCATATTCCAGCCTGGGCATAAGCGAGATGGTGGGCAAATGCAGGAGAAAGAGACCCCCAATGTTCTCTGCTTTACTCCAAGTGACAGTAGACCCGCCATAAGAAAAAGATAGCTGTTTGTGGAGGCTAGCTTGTTCCATACCATTAACTCAGAACAAAACATATTTTTAGTGGGACAGCAGTGTTTACTTGTAAGAACTGATGAATTGCATAGCACCATTTATCATGGGGAGACAAAGGCATCCAGGAGCAATTCTGGACATAAATCAAGGTGCATGCCCCTAAGTGAAAAAGAAAGGACTACTTAAGTCCCTAAAACTGTATAGATTGGGGTCAGACTGGCCATAGCAACCAAGAGCGGTCCTCTGGGCTCCAGGAGGACCTAGCAACCAACAAATGAGCTCTGATCTCTTTTCATCTCCATTGGTGTGAAAGACAAAATTAAAAAGATTAGATCACCCTGCACCCATGACAAAGGGCTCCACAATGAAAAAATCATCTCTCCCCTTTGAATCACATCAAATAAATAACCTTCATTCCTCCTATAATGAACAACTTTCAAAGTAAATCGAATCTCCATAGGGCTGCTGTCCCTTGCTTTTCCTGGATTTGCATGACAATATCACACAGGAAGCGCAGAAAGGGGCTTTTAAATGGGAAACCCAGGATCCAAGTGCATCTTGAGCCCTGTTCACTCTCTATTCCAACTGTTCCAAATCACCTTCCCTTTCCACCTCATTGGAACAATGCATTCTATCCTAAACATGCACAAGGCTGTTTTTTCATTATGGGAGATGAAAGTTTGAATGCTGTGGTTTTGGTTTTTTGGTTTTTTGTGATGGGAGGGAGGGGAGGCTCACCCTGCAAATGGGGGGAGACGGGGTCTTTTTGTGTGTGTGTGAAATCTGAAGGATGCAAAATGACTTAACCTCCAGATTCCACATCCCTAGTATCTTTCCCCTTTTGGGGTGACAAAGAATTCTTTTCTTTGTACTGACTGGGCTAGATTCTTTGTTCTTCTAGCAATTTTTCAGGCTCTTCATGTCCAAAATTTTCCTAGGTTGCTTTAGAGGAGCATACATTTGCCTTTTTTTTATTCATTATCTGACATTTCCTGGAAAGTATATGCATTCTTCATGGGCATTATAATAACGGGGAGAATATTTTATGAATTTCATCATGCACTGTGTTCACCGTGCCACTCTCTCTCTCTTCTTCTAAAACTCACCTGGGCACTCAAAATAAGGAACTAAGCTGTCAAAATAATGCATGTCTTCCCCTACCCCGAAACTCCAATTTAATAGTGTTCCAAACCCAAAGGGTTCAAATTAAGAAGGTGAACAAATAGAATAGCATAATTTTATCCTACTGCAGCAGCTCACGTAGACAGGACCATTTGAACCCAGCAGGGCTCCTCATTAATTTTTAAAAGTCTCTGACCCCAGTACAGTTAAGAGTGTAAAAATAATTAGAAATTAAGGATGAGAGAACACTGCTTTAATATTCCATGGTGCTGCTAGATGCTGGCTGCCCTGACCATAGCTGGGTACATGCATCAAGCATCCTTAAATAGAACCCACCTCCCCATTAGAAATTTAAACTGCTTGGTGAATGTCAGGGAAATTGATCATTGCTCCATCCAGCAGAGATCTTGCCTGGATTTCACTACTACCCCCCGCGATTATAGTAACACAAAGCATTGAGATTATAGGTTTGCAGACATGGAACAGAATGGAAGAAAAGATAGTTCCTTGATAAAATACTGCTATTCAAATACACATTTGAGACCACACCATTTCTAACCCGTCAGTAACGGCTCGGCATATTGCATTAAAGGTACAAAGAATCTTTCTTACCTAAAACTTGTCAGAAGAAAGGTTCTTTTTCCATTGTTGTCACCTCCAGTGCCCCCTCCTGCCACCATGGAGACTGGGTCTGCTGTGTTTACGGCTTCCTTGCCTCAGTTACAGTTGTGATAGTGATCTGCCCCACGTAGAGAAGTGAGGAGGTGTGGGTAGGAAGGTTGTGTGTGTGTGTGTGTGTGTGTGTGTGAGAGAGAGAGAGACAGAGAGAGAGAGAGGGAGAAAGAGGGGAGAAAGGGAGAAAGAGAGAGAGGAGAGAGAGAGAGAGAGAGAGAGAGAGAGAGAGAGAGAGAGAGAGAGACTGACTGCTAACTTCAAGACTGGGAACCTAAAACCTCAGGCCAAGTCAAGGCTGAATGGAAAGGATCAAAGTCCTATCCTTCATCAAGAGAGCAGACAGATTTTCCCCCCACTGAAAAGTGGGCCTGTCATTGGGGATTCTTACTAAGAAACCTCTGGCAGAGGCGGACCTTCTCCAGGCTGCTAGTGGCTGCCCAGCAGTCCGTGCAGAATGCAGGTATCTATTGTTCCAGAGACAGATATGTAGCCAGCCAGTCAGACTCTGACAGATCTCAGCAAACCAGTGAGCCTGCCTTCATTTTAACTCTTTATTTACTAGTGCTTTTTGGTCCAGCACAAAGGTCTTCTTATAATAACCCTTGTGGGATGGGGAGGGAGGGAGTCATTTCATATGTATTTGATTGCAGAAAAAGAACTCTGCATATGGGTGTACATATCGTTTTTTGTTTTTATAAAGATGGGCTTTTAAACATTGTTTTTTAAAACAATTTTGCTGCAAATCTTATATGTGCAAGGAGAAATTCTGCTTCCATTATCTCCACTGACAAAATTCAGTTTATAAATGAGATGCTAATGAACCCAACCAAGCAAGGACTATTTTTCAAAGAAAGGTGTATAAACTAGAATCACCCCAAAGTAGCCTCCCAGAGGCCTCTGGGCCTCCAAACCATGGAAAGCATGGAAATGCAGTTTCTTGGCTAGGTCACTTGATCACATAATCTTTTCCCAGAGACCACAACCCCATTCCACTTTTTTCCTTCCCCTCCAGTCAACTACAGAGGAAAACAGATTTTTTTTTTGAGAGGTGGAGTTACTACTGGTCTCTTTAGCCCCAGTCTTCCTCCTATGAGACCAAATGTTTCACAGAAAACCTTGCAGATATATATTAAACATATACTAGCAACTGCCCTACCTCCTTCTAACCTCCTCCCTCTCCCAAAGTCCGCATGCCTAACCAGGCAGTTCAGAGGGACTCTTGTTCCCTAGGATCCCAATGTATCTAAACAGTTTCTTATCATCAGACTTTTTTTTCTTTTAACTGGAAGTAACTTTTTAGCTTAATGCAAAAATTCTTAATATTCTATATTCATTCGAGTTGTGTTGGTCAGCATATTGGGTGGGGGAGGCTTTCTACCTTGCTTTAAAGTATTAAAGAAAAATAGCCAAAAAAGAAAAGGAGAGGAGGGGAGAGGAAGGAAGATGAAGAGAAAAGAGGGGAGGAGAACAGAGTAGAGAAGAGGGGAAAAAAAGAGAAGAAAAGTAATTTATGATAAGGAAAGAAATGTTTGGGGTTTTACAAGACTCTGTCCTGATGAACTGCTTACCATGGCTTGGGCAAATACAGTCCATACTTTGACTTTGGGTACACAGTATGTCTGCTACAGACTGGCTATGAAGTTCTACTGACAAACAATTTCTGTACTTATCCCGGGCTCACTTTTCAAAGCCGCAGAGTAAATATGCAACATGTTGAGCGAAGGTTTAACCATGCATGCCAGTTAATAACAATGACACCTGTACTACATAGTTGTGCACCACTGAACAGCTTTCTTAAAGTGACTTAGGGTCACTTTATTTATTTGTTCATTAATTCATTCCCCCCCTTCTCTCTTTCCCTCCCTGCCTCTGTCAGAGGGGAGAGAAGAGGGGAGAGGTCAAGAGGGTCCACAAATCATTACACACCATGACAGTTCCAAATCCCATTTTTAAAACCTAAAAACATCCCCCCAAAAAACTTTCTCTATGTCCGTAGCCAACTCTGAAAACATTGCATATCATGTTAATTTCACCTGGATTCTTAATAATCAACCAGAGGATTTTGAAAATATACACACAAAAGCATTTAAGGAGTGACTTTAAAAAAAATAGAAGTTAAATATTTAAAGGACACTCTGTACTTTAGACTCAGAGTAAAACTTCTCTCAAATCCTATAGGCATAGAAACAAACCAGTCTGAAAGGGAAATAAGGGGAAAACAGAGTGTTCATCAGGCCCTCCCAGGAAGCAATAATATGTGAGAAAACTTTTCATTTTTCTCACTCTCAGTACTATAAACTGCTTCTTTTATTTTTTTTTCTTGGAGTCTTTGAAGACATACATCATGGTATGCTCAAGAAACAATTTCCCTTCTTGGAACATTTTTTTTCTTTTTTTTTGGAACATTTTTAATAGACCAATATTTTATACCTAATAATAATAGGTGACATTTATGTAATGCTGGACAATTTACAAAGTGCTTTACATGAATTATTTCTTTCTTATCTTAAATGGAAAGGGATGATTCAAAGAAAAAAAAATAAAAGCAAAAATGTCACAAGGGGACGTTACAAATGCACATAGAGAATAAGGCTGGAGTGCATACCAGGTGGCCAGTTTCTTCTTGCAAGTTCAAATAATTGTCTCTTGTATTGTCAGGAAAATAGATGGCTAAGCAGTAGAAGTTGGCCATGTGATCAGTGTTGGGCATGACTACTTTTGACCTGAAAGCTGGGAAAGATCCCACCCAGGCACTGTTATCTTGAAATAGTCTCCCAATTGTCCCACAATCTCTGCCACACAGCTCAACCTTGGATGCACCCCCAAATCAAGCTCCTTGCCTCAGACTAGTTGGAGACAAGTATCCCCTGGTGCTGGTGGTGATGTGCCTTGGAACTTCAAAATATCTGGGGTCGATTCTTTCAGGGATATATTCTCACAAGTCAGGAAGATCTAGGTCTGAATCCCACCTGATAGACTGTGTGACTCTAGATAAGTCACCTAATTTCTCTGAGAGTCACTTTACTCATCTGTCAACTGGGGACAATAAGGGCATCCACCTAATGGGGTTGTTAGGAGATTCGATTAGGAAAACACATGTAAAGTTTTTGAAGAATTATATAAATATGAACTGATATTATTATTTTTATTATAGTTTTCAACACTAATAAAAGTGACAGATAATAAAAGAACATACTCCCCACCAAAGGCTTGTGTGTGTGTCCGTGTGTACATATATGTGCCTAGGCTTGTATGAGTGTGTTCAGTTGAAAGGAGAGGCCAGTGTTCCTCCCAAGATTTTAGTGATCTTTAGTGATTTAGTGATCTCCCTTCCCACATTGTCATTTTCCCACCCTCCACCCCTCAACACACAAACAGCTTCAAATTTATAACTCAGACTTTAATAGTTTTTATGCTTCAGGAATAAGGATAGCTGAAAGTCAAGTGTAGGAAGCCGAAAGTGTATTTTGTATTTCCTAATTCTGGTTTCAAATAGGGATACTTTTATTTCATGAAAAGAGAAAAACACACACACATCACTCCCAATCCCACCTACCCTTTCCCCCAAAAATATTTCAGGTACCAGATGATTAAGGAATAAGACACATAAGAGTTTGACTCATTGTTTCTCAGCAGCAGCAAAAATCTGTGATCAATTCCCTTCACGTGAGGCTGAGTATTTATTGCCCTTTGAATTTGCATGGCTTGAACTAAAAGATTTAAAGTGATGTGTCCCAAAGGGAAAGTTCACATAGAATAGGCTATCCTCTATTACATAATATTCTCATGTTTGGGAATTTTAGCTTTGGATCCTCTGCACCAGCCAGCTAGAATATTAGATTTCAGCTACACATTCACACAGAAAGCCACATTCTGGGATCAGGTATCCATTAGTTACCAAGGGTCTGTGTTTTCATGTTGTAAATAACTGACTCTTGCAAGTTATACACATATGGATATATGTGTACATACACATGTGTATAGACATAAGCCTCCTCCTGCCCAATAAAATAATCACCTCACCTCACCTCTCCCTATAGTTATCGAGCCCACAGAATGCCAGCTCTATGCATAAATCTCAGGCAGCTTGGATTACATATTAAAATTCTAATTAAAATTTTTTGCTTGTGTTATCTCTGCTGTCTGATTGGAGATTAAAAAGTAAACTTGGATCCTAGGTGAGAACAGTAGCAGCAGCTAAAACATGGTACTTGTGAATGAGAAAGAAGCAAGGTTTAACTACATGGTCCTGGAAAAGAAAAGAGAACACAAAAAAATCCCACCTATTTTATAGGAGCCCCCCGCCCCAAGCACTAAATCATCAATGTAATATAAGAGTTATTTCCGTTCATAGAAATGTGCTTTTTTGAAAAACTGGCTATAGACATAAAACAGAAAGATGTAACTTCTTAGCAGAGAGGAAACCAACAATTTATTTTCCGATTTCCATATTTCAGTGGATAATATAAAAATAGTCAGCATTTGCAAATGTCTTAAGGTTTGCAAAATGCTTTATTTATATTATTTTATTTTATTGACCCTATAAAGTAGTTGTTATTATTATCCTCATGTGACAGATAGGGAAACTGAGGCATAAGGCAGTCAAGTGACTTACCTAGGGTCACACAGCTAGTAAGTTTCTCCCTATCAAAAGCCATGAGCCTAAGAAATGTTTAGTCATAGAATTGAGGCACTTGGTAAACTTCAACTAACTGGACTAGTTAGTATTTAAGTTCTTGAATGAAGTTGATGACAAAGTATTTGAGTCTCTCTGTATATGTGTAACACAGATGCAGCCCTGGAAAGGTGTCACTTTCAAAGGCTCAGTTCTCATGGAACTGACCTCAAAAACGACTCCAATAACTACTTGGGTACATGAAGAGTCCCAGAATATTTAACATATGGGGTCATCACATTGGTTTGATTAGAAATAACGGATCGGCACTTTCCCCATCCTTTCAGTCAAATCAAGTGCTAAGTTTGTTTCTATGGATCAATGAAATCTTATTGAGTTCATCTAATCAATTTCTTAAAGCTACAAGAATCTGACAGATTTCCTGCTTGAGAAAGGATCAAGGATATGTTTTGGAATTAGGAATTAAACAGCACTTTGGTTTTGGATCTTATTTGGATAAAACACATTTCTTTACCCTCTTTTCTTTATCTAGTTACTGGACAGTTAGTATTGGGACTAAATACACATAGAAAAGTCAATGTTAATATCGTGGACTGAAACAAAGAAAAAGTATCTGCATTGTTTATATAACTGGAACAATATGTTTTCCATGTTTAAAAAAAAATCCCCTTTATTTCTAGACATTTCCAGACATAATGGACAATGATTTTTTTTTTAATTCTCTAAATGATCCAAAAGATCTGATGCTGAAAACAATAGTTTATTGGGGTTTTTTTCCATGTAAGTTGGTAAACAAAATGTTAGGAGGAATGACCAAGAGAGATTTAAAAAAATTTTTTTCTTCCTACCTTTCCAAATCATAGCAGCCTAGAACACATTTCCATCTGTCAATTACAAAGCAATAACCATTTTTTTTTTTTGCTAACTGCATCTTAACTGGTTTTCATTGTTGAGCCAGTCTGGACTTACCTTCCCCCCTGCCAGAGTGTCTTCCAATGTGCCTGGACCACTGGTAGAGTAGCCTGAGACACGAAAGCCGCAGCAAAGACCAGCCCCTCTGCCTTCATCCTGCCGTGTGCAGTCTTCCCCATCCACATCTTTCGATAAAAGTCAGGATAAAGCATGATTTATTAATATGGCAAAGCCATTACAATTCAGAGCTAAAGTATTATTGGACCTCTCCCTAGCTACTGCTGTTTAAGGAAGTCTTTAAAAACCAATTTAATTTCCTTCACAGTCAAATTTTCTCCACAGATAATTGGTTTTCATTATATGCACAAAAAATGCCATGAAGTCAATATGTATGAGTCATTCTGAAAATTTTTTTAAGTGGATATCTGTGTTGGTGTGGTTTTGTGTTAATGCCATGAGAGAGACTCGTACACACATACACAGGTTTCTGGGATTTTCTAAGACTGTATTATCCTTTTCCCATACCTACAAGCAGACCAAACATATTACAAATCAATTTCATAGGGAACCTGAAATAAACATTGGTGATAAGGTTTGCATTCACATTGCAAATACACATCATAATAAAATAACTCAGGTTCTTTATTAATTATTTCTTTTTTTTAAAGAATGCTCTCTACTCAAAGAATTCTATTGTTTTTCCTGCTGGAATCATTTGGCTTGAAGAACACTGGAATTATGTTTTCTTTTTTTTCCTCTCCACTCATCCTTTTGTTTAAAAGAGTCATATTTAGATTCACAGGACACTGGTGGCAACGTTTTTACTTCATCCTTCCCATCTAATGCACGTGTGTGAATCTAGCGTGGGATCACTAATTGTTCATAAGTGCCCTGAAACATTAGATTAGCAGTGTTTATAATTGTCTAAATACAGCATGACGATATGGAATTAATTACCATGCTCATCAATCTTTGACATCCTAATGCATTCAGAAAAAAAAATGTGGCAAACTTGCCCCCATCTCCAGGAGCAGGTCCTTATCTCTAGGAGATCTGGCCAGTGGAAGTATCGGCTGGTGCTTAATTAAGACAAAGACAAACAGAGATTGTGCTAATGCAGCACAGAAAGAGGTCTACTTACTAAGATGTTCTAGTCTTCCTCCTCATCCTTCTCTTCATCTTCTTCCTCCTCCTCCTCTTCCTCCTCCCAGGGAAGGGTGTTTTCTCTCATGCAGAGGATTTCTGATAGAGACAATTGGCTCATGTCCTCTTCTCCCCCTGTGATTCCTCTTCCACAGGTGTTTATAGAGTACTCAGACCTGCTGTCAAACAGTCTCCCTATTTAAGCAGAGAAAAAAAAAAAAGGTTTGGTCCCTTTAGGAATTCTCAGCGATGCTCGGAAACGCCTCCGCTGAGACAGGTATCTGTTACTGCCTGTTGTTTAAAGAGGTTCACTAGAGCTCTTCTAGCTGGTCATCATCACCTTCATTTTTCACTCCTGGAGGCCCAAGGTGCTGAAGTAAGGGAGGGTGGCTGCTTCTCCTTCCTATTTATCAGCTTGAGGATTGGTGGGAGAAGGGCAAAGGGTTGGGTTAGGTTTTTTTTTTTTTTCCCCTCCTCTCAATGTTAGATCAAAGTCAGACATGGAAGGGGATGAAACATAGTTTTCTGAATTACATTTGGTTTCCCAAGTTGCTGGATTTCTAAAGAGAAATACACATCCATACACACACACACACACACACACACACACACAGACACACACACACTCACACACGAGTCCATTATGCCATCAGGATACATATAGGGTAGAAAAGAAAACTAGGAAAGAAAGAAAGAAAAATGACCATTTTCAAACAAATGAGTTTCTCCCTCTCCCTCATGCCCCACTCAGATACGATTGCGAGCATGCACACATGCACGCACACACACACACACACACACACACACACACACACACACACACACCCTCCTAGGAGCACTGCAGCTTTTTTTTTTCTCCTGTTGAATAGTAACTCTCCGTGAGCAGAAAGCGCTTAATAAAGCTAAGGTCAGACTGTTTAGACTTGGCACTTGCAGCGATAACGGATCAGTGGCAAAAGCATCCTACAGACTGATGAATTTCCCCCTACTTCTTTCCCCCCTACCTCTTCACTGCCCCCCCCAAGTCACAAACATCAGACATTTATTCTCGAAAGAAAGCTTTTTAGATCCTTCCTGCAGTTTCCATAGTGATTCCATTTTCCCCTTTTATCCCAGATTGGCTGAAGAGCCGCTCCCCTCCGAGCTCCCAGTGGTTCCTTGCTACCAACTGTCGACATGAAAAGGTAGTTGAGGCACACGTGTGGCACCCACTGCCCAAAATAATTAAAACCAACAAAGGTTAGCAAGGGGTTGCCGAATTAACATTTTAAAAAATTATTTTCCTATATCAACAGAGCAGCACGGGAGGAAATAATTTTGCTTGAACCCACATAATTATCCCCAGTTAAATGTAGTTCTGTTTTGCCACTACCCATGGCCCTTATATTAAAACACTCATCATGCAAAACATAATCCTTTCATAAAGGGCTTTAATATTGCTGACATTGCTCCAGATGCCGGAGCCTGTTAGGCATAAAAGGTCATTACCAGAACGTTTTCTCTTGGGTTGTTTTAGTTGGGGGATGAGACATCTGTCCTAGGCATTGTTCCCCCACTCTTTTCCAATACTTGGTTCAATTTTCTGCTCTGCCAAGGCAAGCCCATTGTCCTGGGCCAAGCAACCCTGGCTGGCCACAGTCAAAAAACATCCAACCCAAGGAAACCTGGGTCTTTTAGATTAACCCTTAATTAAGCAAGGGCACAGAAAGCCTGGCTGCTGCATGGAACAGTAATTTACTGTAATACCATACTGGGCCAGGCTTCTCCCAATTAAAATGGTGCTTTAGATGAATTTTCAAAGTTGGGCTGATTCGATTTCAACTCTCATATCACTTAATAATACTGCTACATGAATAATCCTAGTCATAGGTTACCGTAATCCTGGGAGAATTTCAGTTCTTCACAAAGATTGTATCTCCTTATTAAAGATATTGAATTCTTGTCATGAAGCTAGAGATGGATTACAAATAAACTCTTGGCCCTGAAAAGAATACTTTGTTCAGACCGTCATAGGAATAATACAGTTAGCAATTTACTCAAAAAGTCCTTGAGTAATATGGGTGGGCTAATGAATTAAAAAATGGCAAGTTACATAAAACCTATGTAAAAATCTAGAAACTGACTGTTTACAGAATTGGTTGATGCATAATTATAACAACTTGTGTTGATTATTAATAACAATAGCTGGCATTTATAAAGTGCTTTAAGGTTTGCAAAACATTTCAGATACCATCTCATGTGGTCCTCACAATGACCCTGGGTAAGTAGCAGGTGCTATCATGATCCCCATTACATAGATGAAGAAACTGAAGCATAGGGAAGTTAAGGATTTGGTCATGGGATCTTAGATCTCAAGCTAGAAGGAATCTTAAGGGCCTTTTAGTTCAACCTTTTCCTTTTACAGATACAGAAACTAAGTCCAGAGAGACCAAATGTTTTTCATATTAGCCAATCAGTGGAAAAGCTTGGATTTGAGCTCAGTTCTTTGGACTTCAAATGCAGAATTCTTTCCACTGCATCACACTGTCTCCTTAAATTTCAGAGGCAGGATTCAAACTCAGGTCCTTCTTTTTACTCTAAGCTCTTACAATAATTACATTTATAAATTGTTCAATACTGATCAAGTTTTGTATAACATCTAGCAGAGCTGTGGTATCTATCACTATGATGATGAAAGCATATTACTTCATTTCTCAATATACCCTACTCCTACCTAAACTTCAATAATATCATTAAAGAAAGGACAGATGGGTCACTAGATTCCTCATCACTAATTTATTAAGTGACTTTGGGTAAATCACTTCATTTCTCTTGGCTTTAGCTTTTTATCTGTAAAATAAGGTGTTGGACTAAATCATCTCTGCAGTCCTTTCCAGATCTATGGCCTGATGTTTTCCCTCCTATACATTTACTTTAATTATGATAAATTTCTTAGGAAGGACAAATTGAAAGTGTTATACTATCCAGGAGCAAGATGGATGTTGAAGTTATCCTTTGCTGATATGACATATCTAATCTGGAGCTTTACTGTCTCTTGAAACATGTACGGTGATGAACATGAATACCGCAATATTAGAGGTCACTAAATAAGTAAATGAATCAATCATTCAACAAGTGGGTGTCAAGTCCCTTCTATGTGCCTAGCACAGCTGATAAGACTAGAAAGATGAAAAACAAAATAAAACAATCTCTACTCTCAAAGAGTTTCTATTCTAAAGTTGGGTGACCACTTGTCAAGGAGGTTGCAGAGCAGATACAAGTTTCATATCTAAGGATCAAAGCTTTTGATCTATGAGGGATTATAGAGATCATTGAGCATAACCTTTCATTTTATAGATGAGGAAACTAATGAGGCTATAGATGAAGCTAAGAAAGGGCAAGTGGCCTGCCTGCCAAAAGCCCTCAAATGACATGAGGCAGAGCCAGGATCTGGACCCTGATCCTGTGTCTCCCAATCCAGAACTCTTCCAACTATACAATGTACCTCTCCATTAGACAGAACATTAAAATAGAAGATGACTAACACTCTTACCAATTATGAGATTGTTGCATT
Source organism: Petaurus breviceps papuanus (assembly GCF_028583685.1). Lineage (NCBI taxonomy): Eukaryota > Metazoa > Chordata > Mammalia > Diprotodontia > Petauridae > Petaurus > Petaurus breviceps. The sequence goes on along the minus strand of NW_027185889.1, from coordinate 18,191,933 downwards.
CTATTGGATGGAGACTTTGCCAAGAATTATCAGACCCACCTGCTACTACCTATGTTTTACTATCAATCAATTAATCAACATACATTTATTAAATGTTTCCTATGTGCCCAGCACGGAGCTAGACACTGGGGAATACAAAGAAACACAAATACAAATGAAATGGTCCCTACCCTCAAGGAGTTTACATCCTATAAATGTACATACACACACATACACACACACATATATATAGGATACAAAATAGATATAAGATGATTGGGGGAGGGGTGCTAAGAGCTGGTGGAGATCAGGAAAAGCTTTATGTAGAAGGTAGGTGGGGCTTAAGCTGATTTGTTTTTAAAGTACTAAGGGATTTTAAGGTAATTAAAAAGTCCTTGTTAGGAAATCAAATAACTTGGTAACACTTTCATCTCTTTAACACAAAGGTCACATATTTGAAAGAGAAAGGAGATTATGGGAGGTGAATTTCAACTATGTAGACAATTTTTTTTTTAAAGAGAGATGTGTGTTTGTGATTTATGACCACAGAAAAATAAATACCTAGAAAATCGAGTGTTTCTCAGGAAGCTAGGGAAGAAAATGTTAGGTAAGTGGCCCTTTGACCTAATAAAGAGACCTTTAAACTGATATTTAAGGGGAAAGGGGAGATTCACAGATAAAACCATAAAACCAGATTATAGGATCATAGAATTTAGAGGTGAATGACTCTTAGAGAACACCTAGCACACAATCCACATTTATAGATTAAAAAAAAAGAGCTAGGGAGGATAAAAGGTGTTAATGAAAAAATCAGAGTGGAAGAAATGCCTAATGATTCTTCTGAAGGGTTTATCTCTTTAATATGCAGGTCACCTCCTGGTATAAACACTTGGGTTTGGGGGAAGGAATGGAGGGATATCAGAGATGGGTTCATGATACAGGTAGTAATTGAACTGGATAACCATTAAGGTTCCTCCAATTCTATAATTCTATGATTCTTTGAAATAAGAAATGAGTGGGTGACAAGTAATACTTAAGATTTCAATTATCTCTAGTTAGATTTCAGGTCATCAAAAAGAGTAAATTGGAAATTTTAACCAAAGGAAGCAAATATGAACTTATTAGTCTCACTGAATTCTATTGGGAGGGGATTCATTACTGGGATATAGCAATAGAAAAGCTTATTCAAAAGAAATAGGTCTAAGAACAGCAATCTATGTTACAAAGAAATACACTGGAAAGGGAAAACTTGAGGATGTAAATATGGTGGATGAAAATAAAAGGAGAGAGACACTGAAGAGTCATTATTTTTAGAAGTACACTACAGAGCACTGGACCAGATGGAAGATACTTATTCTCACTACCAGAACAAGATAGGTGATTTTGAGAAAGAGAAACAGTCCCTTTCCAAAAAAAAAAAAAATCCAATAACTGGGAGGTATAGCCCCAACTGACAAGATTCAATAATGATCATGATTATCATTATTACTTCTGCTGCTGCTGCTACCACCACCACCTGCTATTGCTACTACTACCACTACTACCACTACCACTACTACTACTACTACTTATATATTTTAAGTTTTGCAAAGTATCTTACATATGTTGACTCATTTGATCTTCATAACCTCGAAAAGTAGGTGCTATTATTGTCCTAATTTTACAGTTGAGGAAATTGAAGCACACAGTGACTAAGTGTCTTGCCCAGAGTCACACAGCTCAAGTCTTTCTGACTCCTGGTTTAGCACTCTATACATCCTACTACTTATTTGCATACCTAGAATCTAACTAGAGGTAACTCTCAAAGAGGTGCCTGGGAGTAGATAACATGGTAGAAGGAGGGTAAATTGTAAGATATGGAAAATAGTCTGCTTATGTGGAGTCTAAAATTGAGGTAAATAATATAGTTCAAATGAGATAATAATGAGTTTACATAACACTTGAAGTACTATGTAAATGCTGGCTATTTATTGTCATTATCATAGGATCATACATTTATGGATGCTAAAGACACAGAAATTTGATTATCCAACTCCTTCACTTTCCAGATGAAGAAACTAAATTCTACAGAGGTTATATGCCTTACTCAAGGTCACATAGACAATTAAGAAACAGAGGTATAATTTGAACCCAGGGTCTTAGAAACCAGAGATTTATGTTCCATCACAATACCTAACAATTTGGAAAGTTGGGATAAGTTGTCATATCACCAAAGGGTGAAAAAAAAATGGAAAGAAAGTCAGCTCAGAGAAGAATGGATAGTTGAAGCTACTCACCCAAATGACCACAATTTCATATTTTATGGTCTCTGTACTTTACAACAGGGATAGTAAACAGCCATTTTTGGAATTACTAATAACAAATAAATAGGAATACTTTGTATGCTGAACTCAGAAAAGCACATTTCAAAAAGTAGAGAACAGACAGATCTGAACAATAAAGAATGGATTGGGAAAGGCAAACGTCAATAAAGGGGCCAGACATCATACCATATAATGGAAATGTGGGTACTGAGCTTGGGACATAGGTTCATAAAACTATAATGAGAAGGTTCTTTAGAGTCCAGGATACTTAATGACAACACTATAACTGTCTTCAAATATTTGGAGGGCTAGGATGAAGTGGTCCAGAGGACAGAAAAAAAAGCAAATTCCTGCCCCTACCTCTTCCACCACTGAAAAAAAAAGGAAGAAAATTTAAAAAAATAAACTTATGACAAATAAATAGATTTACTAAGAATACGTCTTACTAGGGCAGCTAAGTGGTACAGTAGTTAGAGCACTGGCTCTGGAGCCAGGAGGACCTAAGTTCAAATCCATCCTCAGGTACTTACTAGCTATGTGACCCTGGGTTAAGTCACTGTAATGTAATACCAAGCAAAGGCAACTTCCCAGGTTCAAAATACCAGCATAGGTGCTCTCTATTTTATTCAGTAACAAACCCAGAACAGAGAAGATCAAAACATGACATCATTCAAAATACAGCATTTACTAAGTGTGATTAAATAATCTCCAAGGACTACCCCACCCCAGGATTTTCCAATCATTCAATCAATTACAAAGTCCCTTTTCTAAATACTACTCCACCCCTAGGCTATACCTTCATTTGGTCCACCACAAAACCCCTCTTCTCAAATGGAGATTATTTTCCAAACATAGGTAAAGTACCTTCATTTGTCAATCACAGAGCACAATAAGGTCAAAAGTTCCCCACCCCTAGGATCACAATTGAATCTACCCCAGAGTTACATCAAGTTTAAACACAGCACTTAATACCCAAATGGAGGTCTTTTCTTCATCTTGACACGAGGCAAGTTCTCAGCAATCTTAGTTCCTGGGGAGACAAGGCTTAGCAAGGCCATAAGATACATTGCCAGTCCCTTCATGAATTTATCCTCTGTCTGTAGAACAGTCCTAGAACCCCTGAACACATTAGCAAAGCCCTCTCCCAGGATTTCTGTAAACATACAACAAGAAAATCCTTCTTCAGGGCTTCTGAACCAACAGAAAGGCTCCCAGACCCCTGCAACAACAGTACTGTCCCTCACCAGTGGACAGTATTCACTCTCTGTCTGCAGGACAGTCTCAGGGCTGCTTAACCAAATGCCAGGTTCCAGGACTTCTTCAACAGGACAGTCTTTCACCAGTGGACAAATCTGGCAAAATAACATCAAAACAGACAGACAAAGTACCAGCAAAACAGCCATGTCTCCTCAGTCCTTGGCAGCTCAGGGGGGCAGGTCTCAAAAGTCCAGGGCAATTCAAAGCGGCCACCAGCAATTCTCTTAGTCTCTCTCTCTCCACGAGGTGCTGCTTCCAAAAAAATCTTCCGCCTCTCTCTAGTGTCTCTCCCAATCTACCTCACCAGCTCCTCCCAGTTCAGGACTTTCTTTTCACATCAACAAGCCCATCCCACAGGTGGGATTAACAAACTCTGGGTTTTAACACAATCAATTTGAGAACCAAGCCAATACAGGGGAATCTTTAATTGCCATTACTATCACAGTCACTTAACCCCAATTGTGTCAAAAAGAAAAAAAAATTATGTCATACTAAACATCACAGATGAGAGAATCGAATGAATCTAGATTTCAAGAAGCATTTGACAAAGTTTCTCATAGCATTGTAAAAAAAAGTGAGGGAATGATGATAATATACTTACTGAATAAACCAATTCAAATAGTTGATCCTTGTCAACTTTGGAGAGAGGTCTAGAGTGTTATGCTGAAGAATACTGTGCTTGGGATTCCTTTGTTCAACCCTTTTACCAATGATCTGAATAAAGCATTAGAATCATGTTTATCACATTATCAATGGCAAAATGCTAGGAAACACATCTAATACATTGGATGACAGAATCAAATCGAAAAGTATCTGGACAGGCTAGAAACATGTGCTACAAACCAAGAAGGCATAATTTAATAGAGACAAAGGACAAGACTTAAACTTGGCTTCAAAAAACCAATAAACTGGGGGTGGAGTCAAAATGGCGGAGTACAAATAGGACCTCCGAGTGGCTCCAGCTCTCACCATCTCTAATCCATGTAAAAGGGGAATCTGAACAAACTTTGGAGCTACAGAACCCACAAAATGACACAGAGAAGCTAACCTCCCATTGAGGATGGCCCTGCAGGCCAGCAGGAATCGGCCAGCACAGTGCTCTGGGAACTGAGCCCAGTTCGACAGGAGCCAGAGGTTTTAGCCCCAGGGCTGGGACCCAAGATCACCAGCAGCTGTGGCAATCCAGAATTATCAACACATAGATGCTAAGGACAAAGTGAGAGGTCAGTACAGTGTGGGCTTTGGGACCCAGTAGTTGGGAGTGCATCGGCTTTTGCTCCCCGGGGCAAGAAAAGGCTGAGGGCTGCGGCATAGCCATCACCACGTGGAAGCTTCAGCTCCTGGCCTGCAGATCATGGGGGACTAAGTGACCAGTCTGAGGGGTAATCACTCTTGCTTTAACCTGCTTGGATCTGGATTGCGGTCTAGGGTGGAGGTCCTGGGGTATGTGACCAGATTACCAGAGCATGTGGAGACTTCAGAGAGGGCACCCATCTAATACCTCCAGCAGCTGAGAAAACCCCAGAGTTTGGTACAAAGCTCCCCTGTTTAGTAGCAGAATTCTACTGTGGCAAAAAGCCCCAAAGTCAAGTAATTGAGTGGCAACATGACCAGGCAAAGGAAACAAAGCAAACAGAAGAAACCAATATTAGACTCCTATTTTGGGGACAAAAAGAATCAAAGCATGGAACAGGGGGAAGACAGTGAAGTCAGAATTCCTACACCAAAAGCTTCAAAGGAAGATACGAGCTGGTTACAGGCCATAGAAGACCTTAAGAAGCAGGTAAGAGAAGGGGAGGAAAAATTGGGAAGAGAAATGAGAACGATGCAAGAAAATTACGAAATGAGAGTCAACAGCCTGAGGAAAATAACACCTTAAAAAACAGACTAACTCAAATGGCAAAGGAGGCTCAAAAAGGCAATAAGGAAAAGAATGCCTTAAAAAGCCAAATTTGCGAGATGGAAAAAGAATCTCAAAAGCTCATTGAGGAGAATCATTCCTTCAGAATTAGATTGGAGCAAATGAAATCTAGTGACTTTATGAGAAATCAAGATTCTGCTAAACAGATGCAAACAAATGAAAGAATAGAAGGCAATGAGAAATATCTCATGGGAAAAACCACTGACCTGGAAAATAGATCCAAGAGAGATAATTTAAAAATTATTGGACTACCTGAAAGCTATGAGCAAAGTAAGAACCTAGAAATCATCCTCCAGGAAGTTTTTAAAGAAAACTCCCTGATGTTTTAGAACCAGAGTGCAAAATAGAGGTTGAAAGAATCCACCGATCAAAAAAGATCCCAAAAAGAAATCTCCTAGGAATATTATAGCCAGGTTCCATAATTACCAGATCAAGGAGAGAATATTAGAAGCAGCCAGGAAGAAACAATTTGATATTGTGGAAACACAATCAGGATAACCCAGGATCTGGCAGCTTCTACACTGAGGGATCAAAGGGCTTGGAATGTGATATTCTGGAGGTCAAAGGAGCTGGGATTAAAACCAAGAATCACCTACCCAGCAAAACTGAGTATCATGTTTCAGGGGAAAATATATGGTCAATTGGAACTGATGAAACTTTTCTCAGTATGAAAATAGATGAAGGGAATAGAAATACATACACACACACACACACATATACACATATACATATATATGTCTATATCGGAGTGTATATGGGCGTATGAATACATATGTGAATATGTGTATATATGTCTATAGGTATACATAGAGGGCACAGGACCAATTTAATAGGAAGGGATGATACTTAAAAGGTAAAATTAAGAGGTGAGAGAGGAATATAATGAGAGGAGATGGGGAGAGACAGAATGGGATAAACTATCTCATATAGAAGAGGCAAGGGAAAATGGTTACAATGGAGGAGGAGAATAGGAAAGCAAAAGGGTCAACCTTATTCTCATTGAATATAGCTCAGGGAGAGAATGAAATACACACTAAATAGGGTATCTCACCCTACAGGAGAGTAGGAGGGAAGGAAATGAGAGGGGAGGGCAGGCTGGGGTGGAGGGAAGTTGGAAGCACCCACTTTTTAAAAGGGATGGGATCAAAGTAGAGAATAGAACAAGTGGGAGGTGGGATAGGAGGGAGGGAAATATAGTCAGTCTTTTACAATATATCTACTATGTTAATGTTTTGCATTAGCTACACATGTACAACCTATACTGAACTGCTTATCTTCCCAGTAAGGGTGGGCAACAAGGGAGGAAGGAAATGAATCTGGAAATCAAAGTTTTAAAATCAAATGTTTAAAAAAAAAATATATATATATACACTATTATTAATACTATTTTACATGTAATTGGGAAATAAGATATACAGGCATTGGGGCATAGAGAACCACCATGCCCTACTGGAAAAGTCAAAGGGGGTATGAGAGAAGATATGGGAGAGAGCAGACTGGAGGAGGGAATATCCTGTGGGACTACTATTTTGGGGCAGTGGGTAGGGGAAAAACGGGGAGAAAATTTGTAATTCAAAATCTGGTGGAAATGAATGATGTAAATCAGAACTTAATAAAGCATTTGAAAAATAAAAAACAAAACAAAAAAACCCCAATAAACTACCCAAGTCCTATATGGGTTATATCAGGCTAGACATTAACTCATGTGAAAAAGACAGAGGGATTTGGATTGATTGAAAGTATAATCTAAAACTGCTGTATCTTCTAAGAAAAAAGTTAATATAATCTTAGGCCACATTAATAAGACATGTAGGATCCAGAACAAGACAAGGAAAAATCCTACTTTTCTTTCTACCACATTTAGAGTAAAGTATAGATTCTAGGTAGTATATTTAAGAGGGGTATTGATGAATAGGAGAAGGTATCAATATAAGGATGCCTAGACTTATGCTTGATCCAAACCTGGTTATTCATAAGAGGATGGTCAGAATGGTAAGTCATCCCAGAGGTTATATTACATGATTAAGGATTTTAGGTGGATAGATGACAGTTTGGAGGTAAGAGAAGAATGATACCTGTCTAAAAACTTTTAAAGGTCTTTTGCATGGAAGAGGTTATCTGTATCTAAATTCTAACAAATGAGAAGATAGATTTTACTTACATTTAAAGACAAATGTCATAATAATTAGAGGGGTGGAGAAATGGAGCCAGATGTCTTGTTAGGAAGTCATGGGTTCCTTCAGTTTTTAGGAAGAAGCCTGTGATTCCTCCATAAAGTGGGAGATCAGCCCAGATGACATATCAGACCAAGCTAATTCCAAGACTGTGTTTCTTTGGGGTGGGGGGGGTGAAGGGAAAGGGAAGTTCAAGGAAGTTTGTATATAGACAGAACATCAGGGAAGATGAAAGTCATGGTGGTTGCTTTTTCCTGCCTTGTCAAAGGGTTTTGAAACATCAAATTTGGATGAAACATTGAATCAGTGAAGAGTTGTGAAGAGTGACAACAATACGATGACAGACCTGTTGGGAGCTGCCCCGAGGAGAAGGGAAGAAGACAGAGAAGTCAGTGCTAATCAATAAATAATAGCATCAGAGAGTTAGGTAAGCTGGAAGAGCCCATAGAGGCGGGTGAGTCCTACCCTTTCATGATCCAAAAGAGGAAACTACAGCATGCATGTTAAATGGCTGGCCCAGAGTCACAGAGCCAGAAGTGTCTCAGGTGGGATTTGAACCTAGATTTCCTGATCCCCCAAGTTCAAAACTTTGCTAACTCTCATGTGCTGCCCAGTTGATCAATGATATATAATGAAGGAAGGGTGAAGTTGTGGAGTACAGCAGAAATGGAGTGGTCTTTACAACACCTGCACAATTAGACCAGGTGGCCTTCGAGGTCCCTTCTAGCTCCAAATCTAGGCTCTTATGATATCAATTTACTTCTTGTCTCTGGGTGTCCATTGGCTCATCAGAAAACTGAGAATATTAGACTCAGTGATTCCTAATTCTTTCAGCTCAAAGTCTTATTATCCTATGAAGTAAAGAGCATAACAGTACAACAGATTACGTCTTAACCATGCTATAATATTCTGTTATTGAGTCATTTTTTTTTAGTCATGTCTAACTCTTCATTCATGACCCAATTTGGGGTTTTCTTGGCAAAGATATTAGAGTAGTTTGCCATTTTACAGATAAGGAAACTGAAGCAAGCAGAGTTAAGTGACTTGCTCAGAGTCACACAGCTGGTAAATGTCTGAGGCTGGATGAGAACTCAGGAAGAGGAGTCTTCCTGATTCCAGGCCCAGTACTTTATTCATTCTGCCACCTAGATGGTGCAGGGTTGGGCAAAAGGATCTTGCCCCTAGGTGCCAACATGGAAAGAAGCATATCCTCCCCACATACTATTTTCCACTGTCAGTCTTCTCCCTGAAAAGAGACAAGATTCATGTGATAACTGACTGTCCTCTCTCCAGCATGACCACACTATGAGTAGAATTGTACACTGGGCCTGTATGTCGTACCGCACTATACACATTCCCCCCAAATTAATTTTTTTTAGGCATAGTTCTAGCTCTGCCAGTCACTAATCTTTATTGCCTTTGCTTCTTTCCAGGAAGTTCGGAGTTCACAGAGGCAGATGCTGTGGGTCAGCTCCAGGGTGTCAACATGACACATATTAGCTTCTTTAAGAGACTAACAACCTGCTTCTTTAAGACTTTCATCTGCTTCATGATGCAGATGCAAATATGGCTTGTGGGTTGCTACTAAAATCTCTTATTTTCTGGTTGCTGGTCAAATCTATTAAGCTGACAGAGTCTTAAACCAAGGATGCAAATACTTTCAGCCAACACATTAACAAAACGTTAGCTTGCCAGTAAGTAGTAATTTTCAATCACTGGTCCTGTGCGTATTCTCCCATCATTTTCTATCAGCAGCCACCATGGGGGTCATTTTATAAACCACTTACATGCTTAGCATCAAGTCCACAAAAGAGAGCTTTGACAGGAAGTAATACAAAGGCCTGAGCATTTTGTAAACATTTGCAAATGACCTTCCTGTATGGAGCAAAAAATCAAACCCATCACCAGGAGAAGTAAAGGGCTCAGTGACTCACTAACCCTTGACTGGACTATTGCAGCCAATTCCTAACTGGTCTTCCTTCTATTTAATTGATTTTCCCTCTTTAGTCCATCTTCTGCAATCTGCTGAGTTGATGATATTCCTAAAAGACAGGTCAGACGTTGATCTAACAAATATTACTGAAACATTTACTATGTGGCAGGCCCCGTGCGAAACTAGAACAAAACAATCCTTTTTTTATGGAAGCTTGCTTCTTTTTCCCCCTTGACTATATCATATTTAGGAAGCCTCAGTGGTTCCTTTTTATATTGAGGAGAAAATAGAAATTCCTCCAATTGGCCTTTAAAGCCCTTCATAATCTGTGTCCAGGCTATCTTTGAGAAGTCTGAAAAGGAAAATTCCTGTCTTTTGAGTCATGATTGTCAAATGAATACAATATAAATCCATTTATCAAGTTTTCTTACTCTGCTTTCCAGCAAGGCTAGAGAGTTGCCTGTTTCTTCTCTCACGTTCATGTATTGATATGAGCTGTCCCTCACACTGCTGAGTGGATGACCTTGGCATCTTCCCAGTGTACTGCCAGTCATCTCGATTTTTGTCCTGCCACTGGACTTGGACAACTCAGGGAGAGAGAGTGAGGCTGGAAATTTTGTGCAACTCTGGCTCACAAATCCAATTCATTCAAATGTCAATACATCAGCCATGTTGTCATTGATCCTCTTTGAAAACAAAGGATGAACCACAACGCACCTAGAAAACACTCCTTCTTCAATTCTACTTAAAATCCACAGCTTCCTTCAAGGACCAGCTCTGTTATCAATCCATCAATTAATAATAATTCATCAAGTTCCTACTATGTGCCAGGCACTGTGCTAAGCTCTGAGGATGCTGTTGCTGTTTGTCCCGTGTTCTCAAAGAGGACCAATGACACCAGGAAGGTGATGTAATAACATGCGAGTGAACTGGATTTAAGTGAGGCAGGGCCATGCAGAGTTACCCGCCTCACTCTCTCCTCCAGAGCCATCTGGGTCCAGTGGCAAGATACAGATCAGGACAACTTGGAGATGGCCTCTGATACAGGGGGAGACCTTAGCCTTTTCGAGCTAAGGTCTTTCCCAGGTTTCAGTTTGTCCTAGGCAATGCCCATTAAGAATGGCCTCTTTTACCTAGTCAAAAAAAAAAATCAATCTGGGAGAAGACCCTGTAGCAGCAAGCATCCCAGCATCCTCAGGGTGGCTGCCAACACAGGTTCTTAGATCTGCTTTTCTAAAGGAAAGCAACTCAAAATGGGTTAATAAGCTTACTTTAATCAATCAAACATATCATTTACCTTGTTCAGGGGGAAGTCAGCACCCCGAACTTCAGAGTATACAGAGGTTACAAGCAGAAGTTACTAGGAAACAGAAAAACATATCAAGTAGACAGGCTTCCAAACTGTCCAACCATTACATACATACCAAATCACAGTTACCAGAGAGGAAAGCATCAACATCTGGGTTTTCAAAGCCGGGGGGGCTCTCAACAGCTGCCCAGAGTCTCATCTGGTCAAATCACACAACACTTCTCAAAGTGAGCCCCAAAACAAAGTCTCACATCAGGGATTATGTAGCTTTCTCCTGGGTCAAAGAATGTAACAACCCTCTTGACCCACTGCTCAATCACAAAACACAAAAAACAAGCCTCCTACCACAGGCTCCAGGTGTACTTAACCTAGGGGCAGGGAAGATCTTCAAAATTTACATTCCTATAACATACACTCAGGGGAAACAATTGCTATTTACACTCACTTTGAGTCTGGAGAGCCCAAACAAAGAGCAAGTGAGGCTTGTGCTGGGGCCTGTTGTTGGTCAATCAAGAAGAGCCAGAGTGATTTGGGTGGAAGGAAGGAAGGAAGGAAGGAAGGAAGGAAGGAAGGAAGGA
>NW_027185889.1:18176226-18180379 GCF_028583685.1 Petaurus breviceps papuanus | reverse complement strand
GAAAGAAGGAAGGAAGGGAGGGAGGGAGGAAGGGAGGGAGGAAGGAAGGAAGGAAGGAAGGAAGGAAGGAAGGAAGGAAGGAAGGAAGGAAGGAAGGAAGGAAGGAAAGAAGGAGGGAAGGAGGGAGGGAAGGAAGAAAGGAAGGAGCATTGTCCAACTGGAATTAGCCACTTTGGTCTGCTGGGGGGATATTAAAAGAGGTAAAAGAAGTTCCTGCCCTCAAAAAGCTTACAATCTAATGAACATGAACACCTCTTGGAGGGAGACTTTTTTATCTTCCCTTTAATGCTCACTGGCCTTTTCTTAGTCCTCCTCTCCCTTGACCTCTGTAGCATTTGGCAAAATGGCACAGCCTTCTCTTCTTGGATACTCTCTCCCCTCAAGATTAGGGTTTTTTGGCAATGCTTTCTCTGCATCTCCCTCTTACATGTTTGCCTGTTCCTGCTCAGCCCCTTCACTGGATTTTCACTAAACTGGGGTATTATCAAATGGTCTCCTTTCTTTTTTCCTTTACACTTTATTATCTGGTGATCTCATCAGTCTGCATGTGTTCAATGAGTTAAATCTCTATCCAGATGATTTCCAGATCTGCATATTTAGCCTGCATGTCTCTCTGGAGCTTCAGTCCTACAGGGGCAATTGCCTTTTAGACATTTTGAACTGAAAGTCCCATAGGTATCTCAAATTCAACATATTCAAAACAAAACTTATTGTCCCTCCCTCAATTCTCCCCTCTTCCTAACTTCCCTATTATTGCCAAGGGCACTGCTATCTTCCCAGTCACCCACACTCCCAAGTCTGGTATAATTCTTGACCACTCACTATCTCTCAGTCCATATTCCTGATCTTAGAGTTTCTACCTTCAGAGTATCTGTCATATATGACCCCATCTTTCTACTCACATGACAATAATCCTACAGCACGCACTCATCAGCTCTCACCTGGACTATAGAAATGGCATTATAATTGGTTTCTTTAGCCTAAAGACTGCCAGATCCAATCTATCTTTCACTCAGGCCTCAAGGTGATTTTCCTAAATCTTAAGTCTGGACTGAAGACTTCTGGTGGTTCCAAGATGGTGGAACAGAGAAAGCATTAAGCTTATCTCTCCCAACAATTCTCTCCAAAACCTTTAAAATGACACTTCAAATCAAATTCTGGAGTAGCAGAGAAAACATATGAGGTTCAAAATAGAGAACTGTGATACAGGGGAGGAGGCTGGCCCAGAGCTCACATGGATGCACATGGATGAAATATCAGTAGTGTGACAAGATGGTGGGGAAAGAAGCAGCAGTAACTTTGGGAGCTCTCAAGAAAGAGGAAAAATCAGAATGGCTAGGTGGTGCAGTGAATAGAGCACTGTCCCTGGAGTCAGGAGGACCTGAGTTCATATCTAGCCTCAGACACTAACTTAACACTAACTAGTCATGAGACCTTGGGCAAGTCACTTAACCCCCATTTCCCTGCCTTCCCCCCTCCAAAAAGAAAAAAAAAAGGGAAAATGCATATACATACCGAATTGGCAATAGAAATCTATCCTACCCAACTGGGAAGTAGGAGAAGGGAATAAGAGAAAGGGGGAGGTGATAAAAGAAGGCAGTGAAGCAAAACAGACTTTAGAAGAGAGACAGGATAAAAAAGAAAGAAAGAAGGATAAGCAGAAGAAAATATGATGGAGAGAAATGCAATTAGTAATTATAACTGTGAATATGAATGAGATGAAGTCACCCATAAAATGGAAGTAAATAGCAGAATGGATTAGAAACAGAATCCAACAACATGTTATTTATAAAAAAACACACTTGAAACACATACACACACACACACTTAAAATAAGAGGCTAGAGAAGAATCTATTATGCTTCAGCAGATGTAAAATAAAAAGTCATGGGTAGAAATCATGAGCTCAGGAAAAGCAAAAACTGACCTAATTAAAAGAGATAATCTAGGAAATTACATTTTGCTAAAAGGCACCATAGACAATAAAATGATATCAGTATTAAACATATATGCACCAAATGGCACAGCATCCATATTTTTAAGTGAAAAATTAAATGAGTTATAGGAGGAAATAGTAAAACTATACTAGTGAGGGACATTAACTTTTCCCTCTCAGACCTAGATAAAACTAACGACAAAATAAATAAGAAGTCAAGAACGTGAATAAAATCTTAGAAAACTTAGACCTCTGGAGAAAACTGAATGGGAATAGAAAGGAATATACCTTTTCTCAGCTGTATATGATACCTTTCACAAACACTGACCATGTATCAGAGCATAAAAAGCTCACAACCAAATGCAGAAAAGCGGAAATGTTAAATGCATCCTTTTCAGACCATAATAAAATAAAATTATATTCAATAAATGACTACAGAAAAGAATAAAAATTAATTGGAAACTAAATAATCAACCCTAAAAAATGAGTGAGTCAAAGAACAAATCAAAGAAACATAAATTATTTCATTAAAGAGAATGACAACAATGAGACAACATATCAAAATTTCGGGGAATGCAAGCAAAGCTCTACTTAGGGGTGAATTTCTATTTCTAAATGTTTATATGAATAAAATAGAGAAAGAACAGATCAATGAATTTGGTATGCAAATTTCTAAAAATCTAAAAAAAGAAAAAATTAAAACCTCCATTTAAACACCAAAATCAAAAGAGAGATTAACAAAACTGGAAGAAACCCATTAAACTAATAAATAAAACTAGGTACTGCAGTAAAATAGATAAAACCACTGATCAATTTAAAATAAGAAAGAAAAAAATCATGTTACCAGGATAAAAAATGAAAAGGGAAAATGCAACACCACTGAAGATGTAATAAATTAAAGCAATTATTAGGAGCTCTTTTGCACAATTATACGCATATAAATCTGACAATCTAAGTCAAATTGATGAATGTTTAAAAAACATAAATTGCCAAGATTAATAGAAGAGGAAATAGAATACTTAAATAACTCTATCTTAGAAAAAATAAATTGAACAAGCCATCAATAAGCTCCCTAAGAAAAAATCCCAAGGACCAAATGGATTCACAAGTGAATTCTACCAAACATTTAAAAAACAATAAATTCTAATACTATATATGTTCTAATACTATATATGAAAATAGGCAAATAATTAATCCTACCTAATTGCTTTTATGATTTAAAAAAATGGTTTTAATACCTAAACCAGGGAAAGAAAAATAGAAAGAAAACTATTGACCAATTTCCTTAATGGATGTTGACACAAAAATTCTAAATAAAATACTACCAAGTTGATTACAGCAATATATCACAAAGATCATATTCTATAGCCAGGTGGGATATCAGAAATGCAGGCCTGGTTCAATATTAGTGAAACATTCAGTCACTTTTCACTTGTGTCCAAATCTTTGTGAAACCATGTGGGGTTTTCTTGGCAAAAATACTGGAGTGGTTCTTCTCTAGCTCATTTTACAGATGAGAAACTGAGGCGAGCAGGGTTAAGTGACTTGCTCAAGGTCACAGAAATAGTAAGTATCTGGGCCCAGATTTGAATTCAGGAAGATGAGTCTTTTTGATTTCAGGTCCTGCAAGCTATCCACTGAGCCACCTAGCTGCCCATATAACTGACCATATCAATACAAAAACTATAAGAATCATATGATAATATCAACAGATGCAGAAAAAAGCCTTTGACAAAATAGCAACACCCATTCCTAATAAAACCACTAGAAAGCATAGCAGTCATTGAAGCCTTTCTTTTTAAAAAAAATATTTATATATTTTTGGTTTACAGCGTTCAGTTCCACAGTCCCTTGAGTTTCAAATTTTCTCCCCCTCCCTTTCTTCCCTTCTCTACCCCCTCCCCCACCATGGCAGCATGCAATAAAATATAGGATCTACAAACACCTTCACATTAAACATTCGTCAAGTTGTAGAGAAGGATTATAACCAATGTACTGGACAATGAGAAAGAAGAAATGAGAGAGAGAGAGAAAGAAAGAGAGAGAGAGAGAGAAAGAGAGACAGAGAGAGAGACAGAGAGAGACAGAGACAGAGAGAGACAGAGAGAGGCAGAGACAGAGAGAGAGACAGAGAGAGACAGAGACAGAGAGAGACAGAGAGAGGCAGAGACAGAGAGAGAAAGAGAGAGAGAGAGAGAGAGAGAGAGAGAGAGAGAGA
>NW_027185889.1:18104483-18176126 GCF_028583685.1 Petaurus breviceps papuanus | reverse complement strand
GAGAGAGAGAGAGAGAGAGAGAGAGAGAGAGAGAGAGAGAGAGAGAATGCAAGTAGTTTGCTTCAATCTGCATTCAGACCCTGCAGTTCTTTCTTTGGATTTGGATATCTCTTTCCATCATGAGCCTTTTGGACTTGTCTCATAACCTTGCATTGCTGAGAGGAGCCCAGTCTATCAAAGTTACACATATGATGTATCTGTAATTGTGTACAAAGTTCTCCTGGTTCTGCTCCAATGGAGCCTTTCTTAATACCATAAGTAGTATCCATCTAAAACCAAGAGGAAGTATTATCTGTAACAGGGATAAACTTGAAGCCTTCACAATAAGATCAGGAGTTAAGTAAGGATTACTTATCACCATTATCACCACTTGTAATGCCAAGCAAAGGCAACTTCCCAAGGTTTGAAATACCAGCATAGATGCTCTCCATTTTATTCAGTGACAAATTAAGAATAGAGACAATCAACATATAGCATAATTCAAAATACAGCATTTACCAAGAGTGATTTAATCAAGTACTACCCCACCCCTGGACTTTACATTCATTTAATCAATCACAAAGTCCCTCTTCTAAATACTACTCCACCCCTAGGCTGTACATTCATTTAGTCCATCACAAAGCCCCTGTTCTCAAATGGAGATTAGTTTCCAATCATAAGTAAAGTACATTCATTTGTTCAATCCCAGAGCACAAAAAGGTCAAAAGTTCCCCACCCTTGGATCACAATTGAATCTACCCCAGAGTTACAACAAGCTTAAGCACAGTATTTAATACCCAAATGGAGGTCTTTTCTTCATCTTGACAGGAGTCAAGTTCTCAGCAATCTTTGTTCCTGAGGAGACAAAGCTTAGCAAGGCCACAAGATACATTGCCAGTGTCTTCATTAATTCATTCTCTTTCTGCATAACAGTCCTAGGACCCCTGAAAACATTAGCAAAACCCTCTCCCAGGATTTCTATAAACATTCAACAAGAAAATCCTTCTTCAGGGCTTCGGAACCAACAGCAAGGTTCCAAGACCTCTGCAACAACAGCACTGTCCTTCACCAGTGGACAGAATTCACTCTTTGTCTGCAGAACAGTCTCAGGAGCTCTAAACCAACAGCAAGGTTCCAAGACCTCTGCAATAACAGGACTGTCTTTCACCAATGACAAATATGGCAAAACAACATCAAAACAGACAAAGTACCAGCATAACAGCCATGTCTCCTCAGTCCTTGGCAGCTCTGGGTGGCAGCTCTCAAAAGTCCTGGGCAATTCAAAGTGGCCCTCAGCAATCCTCTCAGTCTCTCTCTGCCTCCAAAGGTGCTGCTTCCAAAAAGTTCTTCTGCCTCTCTCTTTTCTTGTGTCTCTCTAAATTTACGTCACCAGCTCCTCCCAGTTCAGCCCTCTCTTTTCACATCAATAAGTCCATCCCACAAGTGGGATTCACAAGCTCTCAATTTGAAAACCAAGCCAATACAGGGGGATCTTTAAATTTCATTACTATTACACCACTATCTTTCAACATTGTACTAGAAATGCTACCTGTAGCCAAAAAACAAGAAAAAGAAATGGAAGGAATATATATAAGCAATATTAAATAAACCTACATAAATCATCAGCATTTCTGCATACTACCAACAGAACCCAAAAGAAAAGACAGAAAGAAAAATTGCATTTAAAATAAGTGCAGATATTATAAAATATTTGAACATCTACCTTACAAGACAAGTCCAGGGATTCTATGAAAACAACTACAAAACTCTTTTCACACAAATAAAGACAGATATAAACAACTGGGAAATTGTTCATGTGTAGACTAAGCAAATATAATAAAAATGACAATTCCACCTAAATTAATTTTACTTACTCAGAACCATACCAATCAAACTAACAATGAATTTTTTTTAAAGCAATCAGGGTTAAATAACTTGCTCAAGGTTACATGGCCAGTTATTTCTGGGTGTGGTACTAACTATCTGAGCCTGGATTTGATCCCCAGGTCATCCTGACACTGGAGCCGGTGCTCTTTCTTGCTCAGCCACCTGGATGCCCAGACAATAAATTTTTATAGACCTATAATTATTTTTTAAAAGTAACAAAACTGAACACTAATAGCCAGAATTTTATTGGGGGGGGGCAGGGCTGAGCTCCCTGGATAACCACCTCAAATACCTATAAAATGTGACTCTAAGCAAACTTTAGAACTACAGAACCTACAAAGTGACAGAGAGAAACAAATCTCCTGCTGAAAACAGGCAGTCAGGCATGGTCCATTGCAATGTGCTGGAAGCAGAGCCCAGTAGCATGAGCCCACAGTTTTAGCCTCAGGGAAGCCCTGACCAGCTGTGGATGAGGGACTTTGTGAGAGTGAATCACCAGCAGTTGTGGCACTTTCCAGAATTATCAACCCATAAATGCCAAAGGCAAAGTAAAAGGTCAGTGTGGACATTGGAAACAAGGGGATTGAGAGTGCAGTCTGGCCTCTGTCCCTCAAAGGAGAAGTGGCTGAGGCACAGTAGCTATGCCACTGCTGCCACATGGCTGCTTCAGAGCTCCTGGACTGCAGATCATAGGCAAACCAGGAGACCATTCTGAGGGGTAATTGTTCTTGCTTTAACCTGCTTGGATCCGGATTGCTGTCTTGGGTAGAGGTCCTGGGGTGTATGACCAGAGGCTGTGGAGGTCTCTGAGAGGGCACCCAACTAATAGCTCCAGCAGCTGAGAAAACCCCAGGGATGTGGAACAAAGCTCTCCTCTGTGGAAGCAGAGTTCTACTGTGGCAAAAAGCACAAAAGTCAAGTAACTGAATGGCAACATGAACAAGCAAGCACAGAAATCTCAACTTTGCATTACTTTTTTTGGGACAAAGCGGGTCAAAGCATGGAATGGCAGGAAGACAATAAAGTCAGAACTCCTGCACCAGAAGCTTCCAAGAAAAATCTGAACTAGTTATAGGCCACAGAGGAACTTAAGAAGAATTTTGAAAACCAAGTAAGAGAAGTGGAGGAAAAATTGGAAAGAGAAATGAAAATGATGCAAGAAAAACATAAAAAGAGAGTCAACAACCTGACTGAAGAAAATAACACCTTAAATAATAGACTAACTCAAATTGCAAAAGAGGCTCAAAAAGGCAATGAGGAGGAGAATGCCTTAAAAAGCCAAATTTGCCAGATGGAAAAAGAATCTCAAAAATTCACTGAAGAGAATCATTCCTTCAGAATTAGATTGGAGGAAATGGAAGCTAGTGACTTTATGGGAAATCAAGATACTATTAAATAGATCCAAACAAATGAAAAAATAGAAGGCAATGTGAAATATCTCATTGGGAAAACCACTGACTTGGAAAATAGATCCAGGAGAGATAATTTAAAAATTATTGGGCTACCTAAAAGCCATGATCAAAAAAAGAACCTAGAAATCATCCTTCAAGAAATCCTCAAGGAAAACTGCCCTAAAGTGTTAGAACCAGAGGGCAAAATAGAGGTTGGAAGAATCCACTGATCACCTCTTATAAAGCATCCCAAAAAAGAAAACTCCTAGGAATATTATAGCCAGGTTCCAGAGTTCCCAGATCAAGGAGAAAATATTACAAGCAGCCAAGAAGAAACAATTTTAATACTGTGGAAACATAATCAGGATAACACAGGATCTGGCAGCTTCTACACTGAGGGATCGAAGGGCCTGGCATATGATATTCTGGAGGTCAAAGGAGCTGGGATTAAAACCAAGAATCACCTACCCAGCAAAACTAAGTATCATATTTCAGGGGAAAATGTGGTAATTCAATGAAATAGAGGACTTTCAAGCTTTCTTGATGAAAAAAACAGAGTTGAATAGAAAATTTGACATTCAGATACAAGAAGCATGAGAAGGTAAACAGGGAAAAGAAATCATAAGGAATTTATCAAAGTTGAACTATTATATGTCTACATGGAAAAATGATAACTGTAACTTATGAAACTTTTCTCAGTATGAGAATAGTTGAAGGGAATAGAAATGTGTATTATGTGTGTGTATATATGTATGTATACATACATATCTGTATCTATATAAGAGGGTATATGGGCATATGAATACATATATGAATGTGTGTGCATATATGTTTACAAGTATACATAGAGGGCACAGGACCATTTTAACAGGAAGGGATGATACTTATAAGGTGAAATTAAGAGGTGAGAGAGGAATAGAATGAGAGGAGATGGAGAGACAGAATGGGGTAAACTATCTCATATAGAAGAGGTGAGAGAAAACTGATATATGGAGGGGAAGAACAGGAAGGCAAAAGGGAATGGGTCAACCTTATTCTCATTGAATATGGCTTGGGGAGGTAATGAAATACACACTAAATAGGGTATCTTGCCCTATAGAAGAGTAGGGGGTAAGAGGATGAGATGGGGGATGATGGAAGGAAGGGGAGGTTGGAGGGGGTAGGGTCATTAGAACCATAGCTTTTTGAAAAGGGGCAGGATCAAAGTAGAGAATAGAACAAGTGGGGGGCGGGATAGGATGGAGGGAAATATAGTCTTTCACAATATATCCCCTATGGAAATATTTTGCATAGCTACACACATACCACCTATATTGAATTGATTATCTTCCCAGTAAGGGTGGATGACAAGGGAGGAAGGGAAAGAATCTGGAATTCAAAGTTTTAAAATCAAATGTTTAAAAAATTATTATTATCATTTTACATTCAACTTGGAAATAAGATATACAGGCATTGGGGTATGGAGATCCATCTTGCCCTACCAGAAAGTCAGAGGGGGCATTGGGAAGGATATAGGAGAGAGCAGATTGGAGGAAGGGATATACAGTGAGATCACTGTTTGGGGGAGGTGGGTAGGGGAAAGATGGGGAGAAAATTTGTAACTCAAAATCTTGTGGAAATGAATGATGTAAACTAAAAATAAACATAAAATCTAATTTAAAAAAGTAACAAAATTCATGTAGGATAATAAAAGGTCAAGAATATCAAATGAATCAGTGAAAAGAAGTGTGAAGAAAGGTAGCCTAGAAGTTTAAGATTTCAAGCCATAATACTAAGTGGTAATCAGGAAATAGATCAGTAGATCTAGTCTTGGAGTCAGGAAGACCTGAGTTCAAATCCGGCCTTAGATACTTATTAGGTGTGTGATCCTGGGAAAGTCAGTCAAATTTAACCTCTATGTTAATCCACTGGAGAAATGGTAAATCACTCCAGTGTCTTTACCAAGAAAATCCCATGGACATTATGGTCTGAAGGGTCACTAAGAGTCAGACACAACTGAATAACAACAAAGCATCAAAATAATTTGTACTGTCTAAGAAATAGAGTGGTGGATCAGTGGAATAGATCAGGTACACAATGGACATCATAATCTAGTGTTTAAATCCAGAGATCCAAGTTTTGAGGTTAAGAACTCAACATTTGACTAAAATTGCTGGGAAAACTGGAAAGAAGTTTGGCAGAAACTAGGTATAGACCATCATCCCACACAGTAAAATAAGATAAGGTCAAAATGGATATCATTTAGACATAAAGGGCAATATCATGTGTAAATTAGGGGAGAATGGAAAAATGTATCTGTCAGTTCTATGGATAAGAGAAGAGTTTATGACCAAACAAGAGAGAGAGGGGATTATAGAAAGTAAAATAGATAATTTTGATTACATGAAACTAAAGAGCTTTTACACAAACAAAATTAATGTAGCCAAAATTAGAAGGAAAACAGTAAACAAGGGGAAATTTTTATAGGAAGTATCTCAATAAAGATTTAATTTCTCATAAATATTGGGAAGAGAGATAAGTTTATAGAAATAAGAGCCATTCCCAGTCATTAAATGATCAAAGGATAGGAACAGGTAGTTTTCAGAAGAAGAAATTAAAACTATCAATAGTCACATTTAAAAATCCTCTAAATTGGGGGTAGCTAGGTGGCACAGTGAATAGAGCACTTGCCCTGGAATCAGGAGGACCTGAATTCAAATCCAGCCTCAGACACTTAACACAAAACTAGCTGTGCGACATTGGGTAAGTCACTTAACCCTAATTGCCCCTCCAAAAAAAATCCTCTAAATCACTACTGATTAGAGAAATTCAAATTAAAACAACTCTGAGATACTACCTCCCACCTATCAGATTGGATAACATTACAAAAAAGGAAAATGACAATTGCTAGAGTGTATGTGGAAAAACTGAGATATGAATGAACAATTGGTGCAGTTGTGAACTAGTCCAACTATTCTGGAGAACATTTTGGAACTCTGCCCAAAGGGCAATTAAATTGTGCCTTTGATCCAGCAATACCACTTGTAGGTCTGTATCTCAAAGAAACAGAAATGGACAAAGGACTTATATGTACAAAAATATGTATAGCAATTTTATTTGTGGTAGGAAAGAATTGGAAATTGGAGTGATGCCCATGAACTGTGGAATGGCTGAACAAGCTGTGGTATATGATTGTGGTGGAATACTACTGTGCTCTAAGAAATGATGAGCAGAATGGTTCAGAAAAACCTGGGAAGACTTACATGAACTGATGCAAAATAAAGTGAGCAGAATCAGAAAACTGTTACACAGTAATAGCAATATTGTATGATGATCAACTATGAAAGACTTAGCTACTCTGATCAAGATAATGCCAAAGGAGCCATGATAAAAAATGTCATTCACCTCTAGAGAGAGAACTGATGCACTCTGTAGATTGAAGTATACTTCTCAAAAACTTTCTTTTCTTTTGTTTTATTTGGTGGGTTTTTTGTTTTTTGTTTTCTTTTTGCAACTTGGCTAATATGAACATATATTTTGCATGACTTCACATATATAACTGATATCAAATTGCTTGCCTTCTTAAGGAGGTGGGATGGATGGGTAGGAGGGACAGAATTCGGAACTCAAAATTTTAAAAAATGATTGTTAAAAAATGTTACTTGTTTCACAAAACAAATAAAACTAATTTTTAAAAAGCTTAGGTCTGATAAACCCCAAGACTCCATCCAGGTTCTGGGATAAGAACTCACTATTTGACAAAAACTGATGGGAAAACTTGAAAAAGTATGGCAGAAACTGGGCATAGATGAATATCTTATACCGTATACCAAAATAAAGTCAAAATGGATTGACAATTTAGATATAAAGGCTGATACTAGTCTGGGAGAACAAGGAATACTTTACCTGTCAGATTTATGAAGAATGGAAGAATTTATGACCAAACAAGAAATAGAGAGCATTACAATATGCAAAGTGGATAATTTTGATTACATTGAATTGAAAAGATTTATACAAACAAAGCCAATGCAACTAATATTAGGAGGGAGGCAGAAAATTGGGAAAGAATTTTTACAACCAGTGTCTCCGATAAAGGCTTCATTTCTAAAATACACAAAGAATTTAGTCAAATTTATAAGAATACAAGTCACTCCCCAATTGATAAATGATCAAAGGATATCAACAGGCAGTTTTCAGAGGAAGAAATTAAAAATATCTATAATCATTTGGGGGAAAATGCTCTAAATCACTATTGCTTAGAGAAATGCAAATCAAAACAATTCTTTGGTACCACATCTCACCTGTCACATTGGCTAACATGACAAAACAGGAAAATTATAAATGCTGGAGAAGATGTTGTAAAATTGGTACACTAATGCATTGTTGATGGAGTTGTGAACTGATACAACCATTCTGGAGAGGAATTTGGAACTATACCCAAAAGACTATAAAAATGTGCTTACCCTTTGACCCAGCCACACCACTTCTCAGGCTGCATCCCAAAGAGATCATACAAATGGGAAAAGGACCCATATGTACAAAAATATTTATAGCATCTCTTTTTTGTGGTAGCAAAGAATTGGAAATCAAAGGGACATTCATTGATTGGGAAATGGCTGAACAAGTTGTGGTATATGAATGTAATGGAATACTATCTTGCTATAAGAAATGATGAGCACATGGACTTCAGAATAACCTAGAAAGATTTATATGAACTGATGCTGAGTGAGGGGAGCAGAACCAGGGGACCACTGTACACAATTACAGATACATTGTATCTGTGATAACTAACTTTGATAGAGTTGGCTTCTCTCAGCAATACAAGATTCCAAGACAGCTCCAAAAGATTGATGTTGAAAAAAGCCATCCGTATCCAGAGAAAGAATTACAGAGCCTGAATGCAGATTGAAACAAGCTATTTGCTCTCTTCTTTTTTGTTGTTTTGTCTTTCTCATGGTTTATTCCATTGGTTATAATTCTGTACAACATGAATAAAGTGAAAATATGTTTAACGTGAAGGTATATGTAGACCCAATATCAGACTACATGCCATCTTAGGGGAAAGGAGAGGGATGGGAAGAAAATTCGGAATTCAAAAGCTTGTGGAACAGAATGTTATAAACTAAAAATAAATAAATAAATAAAAAGAAAGTTTAGCTCTATCCATCTCATCTCTTCCCAAATCCTCCTGGGGAATTAACACCAGTGGTTCCCTATTACCTCTATGAGCAAATATAAACTCTTCTGCTTGGCCCTTATAACATTCTAATACCTCCTCCCTTCTGCCTTTCTAGTCTTCATTTATTTTATTCCCCTCCACAACTCTGCACTCAGCTGCACTGGCCTACTTGTCATTCCTCACACCCAGTACTCCATCTCCTGACTCCATGCATTTGCCCTTACAATTCCCCATGCCTAGAAGGCTCTGCCCTCCTCACCTCTTCCTCCAGACTCAAATCAAATCTCACCTTCTGCTGAAAGCCTTTCCTGGTTCTCCCAGCTGCTAGTCCCTTCCCTTCTGAAATCCACCTTTCACCTACTTTGCATGTACAACCTAATTTAGATGTTGTCTTCTTCATTTGAATATGAGCTCCTTGAGCACAGTAACTCTTTCATTCATCCCTCTGTCCTTCTCTCCTCTCCCTTCTTCTTTCTTTTCCTTTCCTCTCCTCTCCTTTCCCTTCCCTTCCTTCCCTCCCACCCTGTCCTCTTTCTCCCAATGCTTAGAGCAATGCCTGGCACATAATGCATGTTGACTGATTAACAGTAAATGAAATTCCAATTGGAAGTTCTCCACATTGATGAAATCACAGTCCATCCACACCTAAAAAAGCAGTAGGAAATGATTTTTTAAAAAATACCAGTAGTAGTAACTGCACGTACTACAGGTTGTTACTAGGCTCACATGAGATGTGTACAAAGTATTTTGCAAATCCTAGCATGCCATGTCAATGTCAGCTATTGGCATCATCAACACTAATTTTCTCTTGCTCCTCCAATGTTGTACTTCCTTATTTGTGTGCATGCTGTATCATATATCAGAAATTTTGTACAAATGTTCTCATTCAGGTTAGAGCTGGAGTAGATGGTCACTGAGATCCCTTCCAACTCTAGAATTGTATGACCCAATATTCTACCATTACAATGTAATCTCCATGAGAGCAAGGATGGTTTATTTTTGTTTCTATTCCCCCAGTACCTGGCATGGTGCTTTGACCAAAAAAGTTGCTTAATAAATGCTTGTTGAGTTATAAAGAACTAATTCTCCATCTTCACTTTAAGGATAACTATTAATAATAAATCAATGGTTAAATGGCTTAAGGCCAAGTTTCCAACTTTTTCTGTGTGATAGAATAGCACTGAAGAAAACAATGGCTTAGAATCAGGGACTAGGTTTTGAAAGTTTTGCCTCTGCTAACTAACCTAGTTAACTAACATCTGCTAACTAACCTCTGCTAACCAGAAGCAGTTTGGGGGCACATTGAGTAATGATAATGTTGTTTATCATTCATATTCAACTCTTCGTGACCCCATTTTGGCTTTTCACAGCATAGCAAAGATACTGGAGTGATTTGCCATTTTCTTCTCCAGCTCATTTTACAGATGAGGGAACTGAGGCAAAGAGGATTAAGTGACTTGCCCAGAGGCCGAATTTGAACTCCAGAAGATAAGTCTTCCTGACTTCAGACTAAGCACTTCAATGTGCCACTTAGCTGCCTAGCTCATACTAATAGCTCTCATTTATACAGGACTTTCAAGATTGCAAATCACTTTTTAAATGTAATCTCATTTGATCCTCACCACCAGGTCAGTGCTATTATTATCCTCATTTCAGATAAGGAAACTGAGGTAGATTGAGGTTAAGTAACTTGCCCAGGGTCACAAAACTACGAGGAGTGTGAGGCAGGATTTGAGCTGAGGTCTTCCTGACACCCAGTTTGGTTCTCTTTGAGGTATAGCTGACTCTAGGTTAGGTAGCAGAGGCAAGACTATAACCTAGCTCCCCAACGGATCATCTAATCCAACCTCTTCATTTCACTGACTAGCAAAGTAAAGTAAGACTATCACAGGAGCATAAGATCACAGGCACAGAGCTATAACGTACCTCAGAGGCCACTGAGAGTGGTGACATCAAGCTCAGACAGAAATTGGGGCCACCATTCTGTATATAACGATCCTTGCTGAACCATACTTATCTGTGTTCTACTGTATTTTTATTTACTTTATGAAATATTTCCAATTACATTTTAATCGGCTGCCACCACACTTGGCTGTCCTGCAGCCTGTGTTTGACACCTCTGATGTAGTCCAAACTCCTCTTAACAGATGAGGAAATGGCAGCCCATAAAGCAGAAATGACCTGTGCTAGGTCACTTTAGTAGTAAGTAGCGAGGCTCAAATTCAAACCCAGATTCTGTAACTCTCAATCATATACTATTGAACTATTAGTTTCTAAAAAGTGAGGAAAATAAGAGGATTTAAGAGCTAAAACCTGCAGTAGAAATTTGAATTTGATGAGGTTTGAAAGAACCTGGCCTTAAGTTAATATGCCCCTCAAAAACTAACCTCTCCCACACTGACTCAAACTTGATTGAGGACATGACCAGAGGTAAAAATTCCATATGTAAAAAGGTTGATCTGGTTATATTCTAATCCAATTAGAAGCAGAAAATGCCAAGTATGTCTTCTCAGATCCCATTATTAGATTCTTGCTCATTTTTAGAAGCTTAAGAGTTTTGATGTACTAATGAATATTCCACACTCCTGGAAACTTTCTGTGACCATTCAAAATGTGAAGCAAATGGACAAAACTTCACAAGATGGAAAACTTTTTCTTTAAAAAAAAAAACTCAAACCATCACCCATTTTATGAAATCCATTAATAAGAAAAATACAAATTAAAACAACCTTGAGATTTTACCTCCTACACGGAAAATTGACAACAATGACAAAAGACGTGAATGCTCAGAGGGGTTTTAGAAAGACAGAGAAACTAATACATGGTGGTGGAACTATAAATTGGGCCAAGAATTTTACAAAACCATATAGAATTATGCTTTTGTAAAAAAAAAAATGACTAAAACATCCATATCCTTTTATCCAGAGATCTGCACTGTAGGTATATAGCCAGTGAGTTCAAAGAAAAAGAAAGGTCTCCTATAAACCAGAATATTTCCAGTATTCCTTCTTGTGGTAGTAAAGAATTAGAAACAAAGTAGGCACTACCAACTGCAGGATGTGCACACATTGGGACACATGAACATAATGGAATGTTGATGGGTTATGATGAATATGAAGATTTAGGAGAGCATGAGAAGATTTATTATGAACTGATACAAAGGGAAATAAGTAGAACAAAGAAGATAATACATGGAACAATGTGATTGATTACAACAATGTAAATGAAAAGAACAAAAACAACGCAACTGAAATACTTTGCAATTATAATGACTATGTATGACCTAAAGAAGAGATGAGAAAAATTTACCTTCCTCCCTTCTTTGAAATGGGAGACTATAGGTATGGAAAACTGCATATTCAGTCAGATAATTGAAATGTTGGGTAGTTTTGTGGAACTTTTTTCCCCTCTCTTTAAAATTTCTTATTTCATTGGGTGATCCTCTGTGATGTAAAAAACAATAGATTTTAGTAAAAATTAATTATTTGGAAAATCTTTCCAAAAGTTAAAAAAACCCACAAAATAAAATGTAAATAGGATTTTTGCTTTTCTTAATTTCATTAAGACTCTAGATCTTCCTAGACTCTAAAGGAAATTCTTTAGGTTTTGAAGAACTGAGGTTGAGAAACAGGTATCAAACACAAAGAGAAGCTTGGTACAAAAACCATAGGTTCCCTGCAGGCAGCACATTCACATAAAACCTACATATTAATATTAACTATGTTCTATCACAGTTTTACTTTGTTTAGTATTCCCCAACTATATTTTATTCTGATTCAGGCTACACTTGAGAGTGCTGTGGGCCATTTGGTGTTTTACATTTCTGCCTTTAAGGGCGATGGAAAGGCACCTGGTAAGTACCATCAGGTTTGGATGCTTTATAAAGAATTACAAATGAGAAGTAGGGTAAAAGATGTCATCAGAGCAATATACAAGCAAAAAAGATGATGCATGACTGAGAGAGAGCCTATGCACAGCCTGTGTCCTCTATTTGGAGCCTGGAGATGTCAGAAGAAAGAGAGAATGATGGTGCCCAAGACACACTGGTTAGACACTCTGGCAAAGACAAAGGAGGGTATGCAGTCACACAGAGGCAAGGATGGGTTGTGGTTCATTTCTAGACAATGACACCATAAAGTCATAGGCCCATTTAACTATTATAGACAAAGTTATCAATGCAAACTAGTTAGAAATCATTCACCCACAGGGAGAATGAATTTAGATAGAGCCTCTAATGCCAAAGGAATGCTATTAACTCCCAAGTGTAGCTTCATCTTACTCGCCCTGGATCCATTAGACTATATCTGTACTTTCCAGCTTCTAGGAATGGTTATGCATGCAGGATCACTTCCCTGGGCCAAACCCAGCAGGCAGCACTAAATGTGCATGTGTTTTGTTGTACCCTCTATATACATATATGGACTATATCCACACAGTTTTATCTTAAACAATGGAGCCTGTAGTTAGATCATCTTAGAGCTAAAAGTGAATTTGGTTGTCTCTCTGTTCCTTTAAACTCCTGAACCTGGTTACCCCAGGTATCTACTTTTATATAGCTTCAGGGACTTTTTATCACCAACCAGCATAATTTCAGGGAACTTTCTATTAGGACCAATATTAGAATATCAGGTGTAGGCACCCAGTTGGAGTCAAGGCTGACACTATAACTACTCCATGTATGCTGATGATATTCAGAGTCTAATACAATAAAAGGCACAATGATTTAATAAGCTCTTATCATGTGCAGGGTCCCTTGCTGAGTGCTGGAGGAGGTGAAGTGTTTAGAGAAGACAAACTCACAGAATCATAGCTCTAGAGCTAAGTATGGCCCCAATTGTGGTCGAATTTCATTATTCTAATTTTATTGTAAGCTCCTTGAGGACAGGAACTCTATTTCTTTTGCATAATTGATTCCTCAGTTCTTAGTACGGTGCCTGGCACATAGTAGGTGCTTAGCAAATGTTTACCGATTGACCGATGGAAACTGAGACTCGGAAAGGTGAAATCCTTTGCCAGAGGTTACACAGAAAGTAATTATCAGAACTAAGATTCAGCCTCAGGTTTTCCGACTTCAAATCCTTCACTCTTTCTTGCCTCTCCATACTGAAAGCCCTAGCCACAAGGAACCTACATTCTAGCTTTGGTTTAAGATACTAATTATAGAATAATGTCATTGTCTAGAAATGAACCACAACCCACCCTTGCCTCTCTATGACCCCATAACCACCCTTGTCTTTCCCAGCCAATGTGTCCTGGGCACCATCATTCTATCTATAAATCTATCATACAATATGTACATCAGAAAGGTGCAAAAAGAAAAAGAAAAAAAGCCCTGGTGTTGGTATTGGTGGATAATATGTCATATCATGGATTTAGTGTGAACCTTTAGGGCAGGTAGTTAGTACAGGGGATGGAGTGCTGGGCCTTGAGTCAAGAAGAAGCCTCTTCCTGAGTTCAATTCTGGAATCAGACACTTCCTAGTTGTACGACCCTGGGCAAGTCACTTAACTTTGTTTGCCTCAGTTTTCTCATCTGTAAAATAAGCTTCAGAAGGAAATGGCAAACTACTCCAGTGTCTTTGATGAGGAAACTCCAAATGGGCTCATGAAGAGTGGCACATGACTGAAACCACTCAACAATAATGACAAAGGGATAGGGATGAGTTTGGTCATCTTTAAAGCTCTTTCAATCTCTCAATCAATGACCCTTAGTGGCAATGAAACTTTCCAGCAGCTGTTTAAGATGAGGGAAAGGGGATGATTCTGTGGGGAAGCAGTAATTTTTTGATGTGCACCTACTAAATTCATCCAAAGACAGAATAAGCAAAATATCAAGCAGATGGAGTGTGTGTGTGTGTGAGAGAGAGAGACAGAGAGACAGAGACAGAGGAGAGAGAGAGAGAGAGAGAGAGAGAGAGAGAGAGAGAGAGAGAGAGACAGAGAGAGAGAGACAGAGACAGAGAGAGAGACAGAGACAGAGAGAGAGACAGAGACAGAGAGAGACAGAGAGAGACAGAGACAGACAGACAGAGAGAGACAGAGAGAGAGACAGAGAGAGACAGAGACAGAGACAGAGAGACAGAGACAGAGACAGAGACAGAGGCAGAGAAAGAGACAGAGACAGAGAGAGAATGTCTATCACCAAGGACCTTTACATCAGCAAGGAAATGTTCATGTGTTTACCATGTTCTTGGGGATATTTTCTCTTCCATCTCCACTTTTAATAGCTGTTTGTCTTCTTGGGGGAAAATATAGCCCTTTAAACCTCCACTGCTAATTTGCTACATCTTCCTAACTCAACGTTATTCACTTAAGTTTCCTTCATCCCCATTAATAGGTAAGGACTCTTCCAAACCACCTGTGGCCAGACTTCAACGTGCCTGGAGAGGCTCTTGGGAAAATATATTTAAAGTAAACTCCTAAGTGGAATGTGAGTAACTGAAGGATGAAGCTGAGAAGCATCTGATGCAAAGTGGAATTCCGTGGGTAGAGGCTGGAGTTTTCTGTGTGCCGTGGATGTGCTATACATGTCTACAGGGACAAGAGAAATCACAGAACTGAAAGCTGACAGGGGTTTGAAGGTCATCTTGTCCAGCTGCCCCCATTGCACAGATGTGGAAACAATGGCTCAGACTTGCTGAAGGGCAGAGTAATTAGTAGCAGGATTCAAAGTTAGATCTTCTGACTCCAAATTCAGAGCAACTGCTGAATTTCCCTCACAAGGGACAAATCTTTTCTTGGGAACTCTGGGAAAACAATAAAGACTATCTTCACTGGAAAGTGACCTGGGCTAGGAGTCAAGTGTCTTGGTTTGGTTCTGACCCCAAACAGTTATGGAAGCTCGAACAAGTCTCTTGATTTCTCTGGGTCTAAGTTCTCTCACTGATAAAATGGAGGCACTTGAAGAGATAATTTCCAGTTCCCTTCATTCTTAGACATTCTGTGATTCTATTACCATCTTCATCAGAAGGATGATGATCCTAATTGCCCATTATAACATAAATTTAGAGTTGGGAGGAACCAAGAGGAAAGAATTTCTTTCAGAGCAAGTCTTTGAATCTCCTAATACATATGATCAATTATCAATCAGTCAATAAACATTTATTAAGAGCCAAGCACTCTGCTAAGCACCCAGAATATGAAAAGAAAGCAAAAGGCAGCCACTGCCCTCAAGGAGCTTGCAATCCACTGGCAATGCTTAATAAATATTTGCTGAAATTAATTGAAATTAAATATTTACTGAAAACACTAGCCTAAGACCTTCATATCAGAGTTGGGGAAATTGATGCTCAGAGATGAGAGAGTGCCTATCACTATATGGGGAGAGAGTGACAGCTGGAAACGGAACCAAGGACTCTGGATACAAAATCAAAGTGTTCTTTCCACCTTGTTGTGTCCCATTAGAGGGAATCACAGGCTCCTATGTCTGGAGCTTGAAGGGACCTCAGAGGCCAGATAGTCCAACCCCCTCATTTTATAGATGAAGAAATGGAGGTTCAGTTAAGTTATATGGCTTCTGTGACTGTAGGATCATAGGCCATAGAATGAGAAGGAACTTCAGAAAGCATTGGGTGCAACTGCCCTCATTTTACAGATGAGGAAACAGAGGCCCAGGGAAGTTATATGGCTTCTGTGACTGTAGGATCAGAGGCCATAGAAGGGGAAGGAACCTCAGAAGCCAAGTCCAAACCTCTCATTTTACAGATGAAGAAACTGAGCAGTAAAGAAGTCATAACATTCCCCAGGCCCCAGGATCATAGAGCCAGACCACAGAACTTCAGAGTCCAGCTAGTCCTACCCCCTCATTTTAAGTAAAAGGAAACATAACCAAGGAAGTTACATGCTTATAGGAATATAGGGAAAGGAACCTCAGAAACCATCTATACCACCCTCTTCATTTACAGATAAGGAAACTGACGCTTTATACCACATTCCCAAGTCACACAGGTAGACTTATGGACCTAGTATTAGGAGCTGCCTCAGAGGCTGTCTATTCCAACCCCTTCATTTTACAGATGAAGAAATGAGCTCCAGGACCTTCCTTGTGACCAGGTCAAGGACACACAGGGAACAAATAAGGGTAGGATTTGAATCCAGGTCCTTTAACTCCAGAAATACCCTGCACTCCATTGTACCACATTGCTTCTGTCCCTCAAGGAGAATCATGTGGAGCAAGTCTTTGCTGTCTGTGAGGCAGTGAGCTGTTCATCTGGAAAATGGGGAGAATAATAATACCTATTTCACAGGCAGGATTATTGGAAGGATCAAATGAAAATTTATTTGTTTTGTAAATCTTGAAGATGATGACAGAAATTTAAACATAATCCTACCCTTGAGAGAGAGAGAGAGAGAGAGAGAGAGAGAGAGAGAGAGAGAGAGAGAGAGACTGGTTTGTTGTGCTTTTTTCCTGGATTCCAACTAGGTTTATTCCAGGACATCCTTTTCTCAGGATCCCAAAGTCACCTGATTCACATCCTGAGGTACCAAGGCAAGTCTGAAGTATTGAAACCTGTCAACAGACAGCCCTGAGGACAGTTAGGAAGTCTGAAAGCTCTTGGGGCCTCATGAGTTGAATAAAATAATTATAAGAATCTTTGCTGAGATTCTTACTTGTTCTCTATATTCTAAGGCAAATGAGGACCCCCAGGACTTTCCCTTAGCATGTTGCAAGAACTAATAATAATTATAACAATTAATTTTATACCTTTGAATTATATCACATTTCTAACTCTTCAAAATCATTTCATAGTGATTAATGATCTATGCGACTATGTGGAAATTATTTAACTCCTTTGTGTTTCAGCTTCCCCATTCGCCAAATGTGAAGAAGGAGTGAGACTTTACAATTACACCTCATTATTTTATTCTCTTGGCCAACAATTGAGGTAAATAGAAAACATCTAGGGGCGGCTAGGTAGCTCAGTGAAGGGGCGGCTAGATGGTGCAGTGAATAGAGCATCCACCCTGGAGTCAAGAGGATCTAAGTTCAAATCTGGTCTCAGACAGTGACCTTGGGCAAGTCACTTAACCCCAATTTCCCTCCCTTCCCCCCTCCAAAAAGAGAATTAAAAAAGAAGTTAGAGAACACCTTCCTTTCTGACAGCTGAGGAAACTGAGTCATGGGGTTTGTTGGTGGCCAGGCTGGGATTAGACAAGAGATTTCATGATTTCCAAACAATTTAATGAGGGGTCCTTCAGGAAGATGATCTTCCAGAACTCTATCCACTGCACCATCTAGCTGCCCATATACTAATAACAACAACAAGCAATTAGAATAACGGTAATAGCCATAGTAACTTCTGCACAAGAATGATCCTATAATAAAATAGGGACATGCATATATAATCCTTTATAAATCTTAAGGATGGTCAGTCAGTCAGTTGACAACATTTCATAGTTGATTACTATGTGCCAGACACTCTGCTAAGCGCTAGACTTGTGTTTTCACCAGCACAAGAAGCTCCTTTTAATCAATGCAAGCCAATGCCTTCTCTCAGCTTAGTGTCTGTTATTAACTCGTCCAGAGCATTAAGGGGTAAAGTTACACAAGCAAATACCTTACATGTGGTATCTGAACCCAAGCCCTTCTGGTCTTGTACACAACTTTCTATCCATTTCCTTCCACTACATATCTTGCAAATGTTAAGGCACTTGACAAAAGTCAGCTCCTGGTGGCACTATTATTTAAAGCTTCCTCAGTCCATTCTTCTTCCCCAGCCTCCCATCCCCTAGGTAAGGCTCTCAAACTCCCAGGACCAAACACCAGCCTGGAGGCTCTTCTTGATGCGCTTTCAAAGGTTGGGGGTTTAGTAAACACCTGCTGCCTGCCCTCCCCATCTCCAGCTGCCTAGGGCACTCAGCTGCTCCTCCTTTCCCATTCAAGCCCAAAGCATCCCCAGCATCTAACAGGCCGAGTGAACAGTTCTCTCCATCTCCTGGGAATCTGATAACATAAGGAGGCAGGTGAAGCCCCCTCCGGAACCAGCTATCAGCATTCTATCCCTTTCATATAAGCCTGAAATACAAAACTGCAGCAGAGACTAGAGACCATGAACTGGTGAACTTAACCATTTCAGCTCAGAAATGCCCACCCTGGGGTCCCACTGAATGGATATAGCCACTCTAGTCATGATTCATTTTACTCACAGGCCATCTTGTCAATGGCTGCCTGGTCAAACAAGTCAGATACCCTGGCCTAGAGAGGTCAACCCTTTCACATCTGGAAGTTTCCCAACCCTGCCCCTGATAAGTGAGTCCCCATCTCCAGTGGCACACTTTATCAAGGCTGGTTGGAACACTTCTTCCTTTAACATGCTGGCCATCTTTCCACCAGTCACTAATGTCTATTTCTCAGCTATACATTATGCCTTTTTTTTAAGTGACCATGTGCTAGAGCATATGAAACTTATAAAAACATTTATTCATATTTATACACCCTATGTATGCTCCAGGCTGACACCTGCTTCCAATTCTGGAACCATAATCAAATTAATACTGCTATTGCTCCTAGAAAGGGTGTACTGATCTTCTCCCCTATGGTTTCTTTCTCCCTGCTAACTTTCTAAACACAATAGTGCTTGCCTCTGTTTGCTGTCTCCACCATTAAAATATAAGCTCCTTGAGGGCAGTGCCCATTTTTTTTTCCTTTTGGACTTATATCCTCATTGCTTAGCTCAGGGTTTGGAATGCAGTAATTACTTAATAATGCTTTTTCATTCATTCATATTTATCATGATAATTAAGAAACCGAAAGCATAATAGAGCTTTTTTGTAATGCCTTCTATCTCAAAATAAAGAATGGAATAGATTGCATAATCATTAAGGACTTTAATGGCTCTAAGATTCTAAGAAATAATAAAACCTAAACTTCAAGTGGCAGTTTAAGGTTTCCAAAGCATTTAACTGATATGATATCATTTGATCCTCATTGCTCCGGCAAACTACTGTCCCACTTTTGAAATGGGGAAACTGAGGCTAAGTAAGTTACCCAGGATCATGTAGTTAGTTCACTAAGTATTTGAGCTGGGATTTGTCAAGTTTTCCTGACTCCCCAGTGCAGCTTGGTGCCAGGTCTGGAGTCAGGAAGACCTGAGTTCCAATTCAGCCTCAGATACTTATTAGCTGACTGACCTTGGGCAAGTCACTTAACCCTGTTTTCCTTAGTTTCCTCATCTGTAAAGTGAGTTAGAGAAGGAAATGGCTAACCTCTTCAGCAATTTTGCCAAGAAACCCCAAATGGGGTCATGACAAATAATCAGTCACAACTAAAACTCCTGAATAATAACATTTCCTTCTCCAAGTTCAGGAGCTCTCTCCACTGACTACTAGCTAGCTGATCAAACCATGGTTCCTCCTATTTTAAGTATCTTAAATACTGAAAAAAAAAAAACATTGTCAATGTAATTTTCAGACCACTTAACCTGTCTGTGAATCAAGTTCCTCATCTGCAAAATATAGGTAATAATATCTGTACACCCACCTTAGTGGATTGTAGTGAGAAAGGTGATTTATAAAAACAAAAATGCCATAAAACATGAGGTTTTTCAGCAAATTAAATTCAATAAATATGAATCAAATCAAGCACCTCCTTTTTTCCAGGTATTATATGATATTCTTGGGCTACAAAGATAAAAACCAAATGGAAGCTGTCCTCAAGGTGCTTACATTATATGGGGGATGTGGGGCAACATGTATACAGAAAAGTACATATAAAATTGGGGAGAGGCAGCATTGGTATAACATGATAGACATTGGGTTAGAATGGGGAGGGAGAGAGATTCCAGGAAGCATCATGGAAGAATAGGGTAATTTAGTCTATCAACAAGCATTTATTGAGCACCCCCATGTGACAAGCATTGTATTAAGTGCTCGGGATACAAAGACATAAACAAAATAGTCCATATCTGCAAAGAACTCACATTTCAAAGAGGGAAAGGGAAATGGGAAGGATAAAACTTACAAGAATGGGTACAAGGGAGTAGAGAATAGTTATCCAAGCAAGGGAGTATTGGGCCTAGGCAACCAATTACTCAAATCCATAGGAATTCTGAGTGGAGCTAGGAAAGACAAAAAATAGCTATAAAAATTATCCTGAAGAACTCAAAGAGGCATGGTTAAAAAGAATAAACAGAAACTACATTATGCTTAAAGGCATGGCAATGTAATATTATCAATACTTGATATATATGAACTGAGTGGCATATAATCCAAGTATTTAAAGAATAAGCTAGATAAGTTATAGAAATATAGAATAGGACTATAATAGTTGGGGATCTCAATGTAATCTGTTCAGACCTAGTCAAATCTACCAAAAGGATAAATAGGAGTAGAAGTAAAGACCTGAATTTTTTTTAAAGTAGATATAATAGCTCTCCAGAGATTACTGAGTAGAAATAGAATGTAATATAAATATTTCTAAGTTATGCAGAAAGCTTTTTAAAAAATAACCATATGCTAAGGCATACAAATCTTATAAATAAATGCAGAAAGCTAGAAATATAGAAGACATCAAATACTGACCATATTTTAAAAGCAATAATTAATAAAGGGTCTTTGAAGAAAGGATTCAAATTTTAATGGAAAGTAAATAATGTTATCTTAAAGAACTGGCAGGTAAAACCACAGAAATGAGATATTTTCATTAAAAATAACAGTGAGGAAACTTACCAAAGTTTTGGGGATATGATGAAAATAGTGCTTTGGGGAAATTTTAAATCTGTAAATAGTTTCATCAACAAAAAGACAGAACAGATCAATTAATTGAGCATAGAAGTAAAAAAAAAGAAGAAGAAAACTCAAGTAAACACTAAAAAAGAAATTTTAAAAATCATAAAGTTTAATAAAAGTGAAAGGCAAAATCCCTATGTAATGGATAGAGTTATGGGTCTTAAAAAAAACAAGTAAAATGCTAGATAATCTGATTTGAGAGAGAGAGGAAAACCATGCTGAATTTCAACCAGGAATATAGAGTTGGTTCAATATTAAGAAATCTATAAATAGATTCTAGTAATTGCACAACCAATAAAAATGATCAATCATATCAATTGATCCAATGCAAACTTTTGACAAAATACGATACTTATTTCTGTATTTAAAAAAGCATAGAAATAAGTGGACCTTTCCTTAATAAGATAAATAATATCTATCTAAAACCAAATACTAGCATTGTACATAATGGAGAAACACTAGAGGTCTTTCCAAGAATATCAAGGGTTTGCAAAGCTATCAATTATCACCACTTGATACACTTTGACATAGCTGTAGAAATGCTAGCTATGGCAATAAAACCAGAAAAAGAAATCTAGGAAATCAAATAGAAAATGACATTATCCAATTTTGTAAATGATATCACTCTTGGAAAATCCTAAAGATTCAAGTAAAGCAAGAGTTCTTAACATAGGGTCCACAGAAACCCAAAGAATCTATACAGAGATTACACAAGGCAGATGGACTTGGATGTGAATAAAAAATACATATATATTTTAACTAACCTTTGTTTTCCTCTGCAATCCTATGTATTTATTTTGTTGATTTAAAATCATCATTCTGATGAGTCCATAGACTTTGCTAGACTGCCAAGGGGGTCCATGATACAAGAAACATTAAGAGCCCTGAACTACAATATTAATTGACACTTCAGGAAAGTAGCATGCTGTTTAATTAACACATAAATAATATTTAATATACTACTAATAAAACCTAGCACAAAAATACAGAAAAATTACATTCAAAATGATAAAAGGCATAAAATATTTAGGAGTTAATTGACCAATATACACATAGAAACTAAAAGAATGCAACTATAGAACATTCTTTATAAAAATAAACATGGAACTAAATAATTAAAAGATATTAATTTCTCATGGTTGGGCCATTCTAATATAATAAAATATTATAATTAATGCTGTCTAAATTATGTGAGTGCCTATTCAGTAACACACTACCAATCAAACTACCAATGGTTTACATTACAAAGTTAAAAGAGTAATATCAGAATTGATCAGAAGTAAAAGGCAAAGAATTTCAAGAAATACAGAATTTCAAACTATGCTCAAAACAGTAATAATCAAAACTATTTGATATTAGTTAAACAAGAGAAAAGTTGATCAGTGGAACAGATTAGGTACCCAACTTAGAGAGGCAAGAGAACCAAGTTAGAGAAGCATAATATTTGATAAACCCTAAGATCCCCAAGGACTCAAAGACTGACAAAAATGTGGCAAAAACTGGGAGGTAGTCTGGCAAAAAAAAAAAAAAAAGATTTTCAATCAATATCTCATGCCATATGTCACAATGAACTCTAAAAGAACCAACATATAAACATTACACAATAAGCAAATTAGATAAGAAGCGAAGGACATACTTTTTGTTCCTCTGAATAGGGGAAGAGTTTTTGATTCAACAAGGGACATAGAGAATCTCAGGAGATGAAACTGGCAATTTTGATTACATGAAATTGAAAAGATTTTACTTGAATAAAAATAATGCAATTAAAATAAAAAGGGAAACAGTTAACTGGGAAATAACCTTTGGAGCAATTTTTTTTTCTTATATCCAATATATAAAGAGAAATATTAGATAAAAAGGTAGGTAAGTAGGTAGGTAGATAGACATATAGATAGACAGACAGACAGGTGAAAAAGTCATTCTCCTATAATAAATGGCTGAACTATGAGAAATTAATATTTATTTAAATATGAATATGCAGATATGAATAGGAATGTCAAGAAAAGAAATCTAAGCTATCCACAATCATAAAAAAGTTTCAAATCACTAATTATAAAAAAATTCAAATTAAAACAACTCTGAGATTCTCTGACTCCTATCAAATTGACAAAAATAACAAAAAAGGAAAATAACACATATTAGAGGGGATGTAGGAGGACAGGCAAATTAATGCACTGCTGGTAGAGTTATGAATTGTTTCTACCATTCTAGAAAGCAATTCAGATCTATATCCCCAAAGTCACTAAAGCTGTACATAATATTTGACTCAATGATACCATTACTTGGCCAAGTATCCCTCCCCCCTGCAATATGAAAGAAAAAGCAAAAGGAACCAAATGTAGAATTAATATTTATAGGAGCTCTTTTTGTAGTAGCAAAGAATTAAAGAATAGGAATATGGCTATAAATTCGGGAATAGCTGGACACATTATGGTATATAAATGGAAAGAAATATTATTGTGCTGTAGGAAATGACAAAAGGGATGCATTCAGAGAAACTCTGGAAGAATTGTCCAAAGCAATTCTCAGTAAAGTGAGCAGAACTAGGAAAAAGATTTATACAATAACAACATAGTAAAGAAAAATAACTTAGAAAGATAGAAGAATTCTGATCAAACCAAAGAACACTCACTACTCCAGAGGACCAGTGATAAAGATGGCTATATAACTTCTGTCAGAGGCAGAATGAGATAAAACATTTTTGGCCAATGTGTGGATTTATTTTGCTCAGCTGTACTCATTTGTTACAAGGGAGGTTATTTATTGATGTATTAGTTCCTTATTTTAATTATTGATTATTTCCTTCCTTCTTTAATTTATATGCTCAATTAATATTTGGGAGTCTGCAAGGAGCTGATGATTGAGATACCAAAAAAGAAGGGGGAAAAAAAAGGAAAAGCTTATTAATCAATCGACATCAAGCATTTATTTAGTACTATATGGCAGGCAACTCTGCTTCTGCCCTCAAGGAGATTACATTATGGGGAAAACAACATATAAATAATTATCAACATTAAAGAAATATGCAGAGATTTCACCTATATAACTGATACCCTTCTAAAGGTGTGTGGAAGGGGGTGAGAGGGAGAGAATTCAGAACTCAAAATTTTTAAAAAATGAATGTTAAGTTTAACATGTAACTGGGAAATATTTAGTGAAATAAACAAATATACAATAAATATACAATAATTGTATATTTAAAAACATATAGAGTAGATGGAAAATAATCTTAGAGGAGTAATCTCTAGCAGCTATTAGGATAAGAAAAAACCATCAACATAAGGTAACATTTGACCTGGGTCTTGAAGGAAGCCAGGAATTGTAAGAGGTGAAGGTGAGGAGGGAGAGATTCCAGTTATATAGGTGGGAATGGAGGCAGAAATTAGGGAATCTTGGTGAAGAATAGTAAGTAAACAAGTATAGCTGATTCACAGAGTATGTGCATGGGTATGTGTGTGTGTGTGTGTGTGTGTGTGTGTGTGTGTGTGCATATATTGGGGGGTAGCTGGAGATGGGAAGGGAATTTAGTAGGAAGATGGAAAGGTAGAAAGGGATCAGGTCACAAAGTGCCAAAGGACTTCACTTTTGGTCATAGAGGTGGGTAGGTAGTTGACTTAGTAGCAGGTTGACAAGGTCAAACCTAAGCTTTAGAAAAATCACATTACTTCCCTTGAGTGGAAGTTGGACTGGGGTGATATAAGACTCCAGGAAGGGAGACATGCCCTATCTGCCATACTTCAAGCAAGAGGAGATAAGCACCTGAAGGAAGATGGTAGTAGTTTGAGTAGAGAGAAGGGGATGTATCAACTCGTTGGATATATGGGACAACTGAGAAAGAAGAATAGAGGATGGCAGTAAAGTTCTGTGCCTGAGTGAGTGGGAAGATGGCAAAGCCTCAGTAGAACTAAGAAAATCAGGAAAAGTAGGTTTGACTTGCTGGGGAGGGGAGAGGAGGGAAAGACTAATTTTAGACATATTGAGTTTGAGATGCATATGGAACATCTCAGTCAACATGTCCATAAGCAGTTGGAGATGTGGGAATAAAGCCCAGAAAGGGACTAGAGCTAGTTATATAGATATGGAAGTCATTTTCATAGATAATATAATTTAATGTATCTGTGGTGGGGAGGTGATGGGATGAGCTTACAAAGTAAAAAAACAAACAAACAAACAAAACAACAATATATGGAGAGCATAAAGTAAGGAGGGTCACGATAAAGACCTGGGGGACACCCATAGTTAACACAGCTGATGTGGATAAAGATTCAGCAAAAGAGAATAATAAAGAACAGTCAAAAAGATATATCATATCAAAAAGATACATAATAGAGTGAAAAGAGATCAGTATCATGAAAACACAGAGGGGAAAGAGCATTCTAGGAAGAGAAGGAAAACAAGAGTGTCAATTGCCTTAGAGTATTGGAGAAGGATAAAGATGGAAGAAAAAAATAAAACATTATATTTGGCAACTGAGATAATTGGTATCTTTAGAGAGGACAGTTTCAGCTAAATGTTTGGAAGCTATAACTGCAGAAAGAGAAGAAATTGAGATTGAAATGGTTCTCTCAAGAAGTTTAGCTAAGAAGGAGAGAAAAGATATGACAATTGCTATCAGTGATGGTTGGATCAAATGAGGGGTTTTTTAAGATGGAAGAGATAGCCATGGCTGTGTTTGTAGGCAGGAAAGGAGCTAGTAGACAGGGAGAGTGGAGATGAGTGAGAGGGGATGGGGATGATAATGGAGGCAGTTGATTGGAAGAGATGTGAACCAATGGGATAAAGCACTAAAGTAAAGAAGTAAAGAGCTGGGCTTGGCAAGAAGGGCTTTGTCATCAGAGACTGCATGAAAGAGTAGATGGTAGGGGATGTCATCAGAGGGATATGAGAATGGAAGGAGGGATGGTTCATTGGCCTCGAAGTTTGGGTGAAGTCAGGGGTCCTCAGCTGAGAATTTATGGGGTGAGGAAGCTTTTGGATACCTGGAAAGAGATGAAGTTTGTAACAGCGATGGTGGTGAATGGGACAGAGAATCAATTAGGAAGGAGTAGAAGGATGTCCTTTCTTCAGTGAGGGCCTAAATACCAATAATACTTTTATATAACACTTTGAAATTTTCAAATCACTCAGTATGTTATTTCATTTGATTGATACAACAACCTTGTGAGGTAGGTGTTCTAATTTTCCCTGTGTTTTTTTTTTTGAGGGGGAAAGACATTTACTAGCTGTATAACTCTAGGCAAGTCACTTAACCCTATTTGCCTCAGTTTCCTCTTCTGTAAAATGAGCTGGAGAAGGATTTGGAAAACCATTCCGGTATTTTTGCCAAGAAAACCCCAAGTGGGGTCACAAAGAGTGAGAAATGAGTAAAACAACTGAACAACAATAACAACAAAGGAGAGAAATGGTGGTGATCCAGAGCTGGAGTGTAGCAAGTAGAGAGACTCACAGAAGCATTTAAAAAAGAAATGCACAGAGGAGAGTCAAAGGAAGTTCGGAAGGAGACCTAGATAAACATGAAATGAACATGTTGAATTTATGATGTTTTAAAAATACAAGCTGTATGTAATACCTGAGATTTCATGTCTAATCCTCTTTTTTGGTGTTCGTCAGGTTCAGAATAACATATAAAAAAAGAAAAAAATAAATTAAAAAGCTTGACATTAACATGACTTGAATGCTGCCTGACCTGGCTTCCCACTCACTACAAACTAAAAGTTCACACTCCTTTCTCAAATATCTCACAACTCTTTCCTTTGGCCTTCCAACAATGCAGCATATTTATCTGAGTAGTAATCAGTTCCATTCCTCCATACCCTGAGAAATTTAAAACTCTACAATACATCATTAGATTATAATCTCCATGAGGGTAGGACATATACTACTTTTCATCCTTGAATTTCCATTGCTTTGCACCTCTGAATTGCTTAATAAATGCTTGTGGACTTGAGCTGAAGGATATATCTATGGAATAGGTACATTCTCCCATCTCTCCAATAGAGGGAAGGGGAGGAGAATTAACTATTATCCCTTCATTGAGCAAGGAAGGTATGGGAGGGGGCTAAATTATTTGTTTATTAGACCTTGATGAATAATTGCAAACCAATTACAGCAAGTCATGGGTATCACACCAAACACTGATCCCTTTATAAAGCAATCTCTTCATTGACCTGGTAAGAGAAATAATTATTAATAATCAATGATTTGAGGAGATCCAGCATTATACTCTTTTTCTAAAGTCCTGATTTTAAAAGTTCAATCTCTTGAAGGACATTCTGATAATGAGATTGGATTAATTTTCCTATTCAGACTCCACCCACTTGGAGAAGCCATTATGCTCTACTCAGTTTTGGGTGGGGATAGATTCTTTAAACAGACCACCCAAGACTGGGGGGGGGGGGTGCAACTTAGAAGTAAATGACATAATCAAAATTCAGGTCCAGCCCCTCATTGGAATGTTCATTCTTTCATTAACTGTTAACCAATAAGAGTTGATTGCCACCCTTGTGGGACACCTATCTTCCCATAGGCATGTAAACCATGACTGTCTTTGGTCTAACAGAGAGATAACCAAATGACTATCCTTTTGATGGCATTATTAACAAAATGATTAAATTACCCAGAAATTATGTCTCTAAAACTTTTCTTAAACACCACACTGGAAAACTATGATATAAACAGGCAACAGTGGTACAGTGGGAAGACACAAAGCATCAGCTTTGGAGTTACAAGTTTGTAATGGGAATGTAAATTTTTAAGATCTACGCCCTTTGATAGGCTTAAATGTACCTGGAGCCTGTGGTGGGAGGCTTGTTTTTCAGGAGATACTTTGTGATTGGGCAATGAGTCAAGAGGGTTCTGACATTCTCTGAGACAGTAGAAGGCTATATAAGCCCTGGTGTAAGGCTTTGTTTTGGGGCTCACTTTGAGAAGTGTTGTGTTATTTGACCAGACAAGACTCAGGGCAGCCATTGAGAGCCCCCTGGCTTTGAAAAACTCAGATGTTGATGCTTCCCTCTCTGGTAACTAACTGAGTATGGATGTAGTGATTGGACAGTTGGAGGCCTGTCTGCTGAAATGTTTCTCTGTCTTGCAACTTCTGCTTGTAACCTGTCTGTATACTCTAAAGTTTGGGGTGCTAACTTTTTCCCCTGAACTAGGTAAATGATATGTTTGATTAAAGAAAAATTGTTAACCCATTTTGAGTTGCTTTCCTTTAGAAAAGCAGATCTAAGAACCTGTGTTGGCAGCCACCCTGGGGATACTGGGGTGCTTGCCACTACAAAGTTCTGGGTTCAAATCCCTATTATCTTGTATATGTCACTTTGCTTTCTTGGCATCAGTTTCTTTCCATGTAAAATGAAGAAATTGGACTAGAGGTGCTCTGCGATCCCTTGTGGCTTCAGATCTATGACCTATATTTTCAAGAAAGCATTCCAGACATCTCCTTTCAATTCTAGCTGATCTCATAGCAGATTGCCCTTGAAGCACATAGTTTTTCCTACTCTATACCATCTGAAGACTAGACCAAGAAGAGTAACCTTATCATTTGATACAACTCTGCAAAATGCAGCTCACCCTCAAAATGTTAGTTTCCCCCATTAACATTGTTATTAGACTTTGGCGAGATTAACTACATCCCCCCAAAAAATACTCATTAGCTTTTAACGATCACAACAGAAAGATATCGTATCTTTAAATTGCTTTCAGAGCCTAGTTTCTATTTTTATAATCAATTTTCTAACTAAACAACATTCATCATTATGAAAACAAATCATGTAAGTCATACACAT
This sequence comes from Petaurus breviceps papuanus, assembly GCF_028583685.1. Classification (NCBI taxonomy): domain Eukaryota; kingdom Metazoa; phylum Chordata; class Mammalia; order Diprotodontia; family Petauridae; genus Petaurus; species Petaurus breviceps. Next base: position 18,147,196 of record NW_027185889.1, on the reverse strand, counting down.
ATTTCTGTCTCCTTATGACAGACATTGATTTAGAAAAGGAGAGAGAAGTTTCAACCTTCAGTAAACATCTGGTCCCCTTAGATAAGGAAATCACCGTGCATGGCCTGGCTTTTCATATTGGGGGAGAAAAAGGGGGAGAAGGAAAAGAGAGAAAGATTTACAGTAAGGAATGACAACAAAAACCTGAGCTTCCTAGGAGAGACAACACAATTTATAATCTGTCTCAGGGATGTAGCTCAATTATCACACATTTTGGGATCATCTTTATGCTTCAGGTTATATTTCCTTTCATATGAGGATGTTGGGCTGCTGGGGAAATCAATCATCCAGTGGAAAATCAATCATCCAGAGGAAAATCAGATGCTGGTGTGAAAGGGTTAAGGGAGAAGAGCTGACTGATAAAATTTATGCCATAATGAAGACTTCCGATGTGGCAGGCCCAACTTCCATTAATCTATTGTCATAGAAAGGGTAGATTAAAGTTTAGAAAAATCCTAAGTGAGCAGGAGAATGCCAGAATCATCTCAAATATGGTTCCATAGGACTGGAAGGTAGTCACAGACCAAAGGAATATGGCTTTCACTACTGAAATCTTTTCTAATCATCTTTAAGAACACATATTGCTTAATGCCTTTCTGTTGTTGTCCTGACTCTTGGTGACCTCATTTGGGGTATTCTTGGCAAAGATACTGGAGAGGTTTGTCATTTCCTTCTCCAGCTCACTTTTACAGATGAGGAAACTGAGGCAAACAGGATTAAGTGATTGTCCAAGGTCACAGTTAGTAAGGGTCTGAGGCTAGATTTGAACTCAGGAAGATGGCTTCCTGACTCTAGTCCTGGGGCCCTCTGCACTACGGCGCCCCCTGGCAGCCATTTGTTTACATTATTCCCAACCAGAGAACCTCCCTTGTGACAAAAGAAAATAACACCTGGGGATAGAAACTATGTCTGATGATGTATACAGTATTCTGCCCAAGGAGGTCCTCACCTCACTGCTACAAGGGATGCGGGAGGTTTAATTATCTGATGAGCTTTCTGCATCACACTGAATTGTACCTGACAGAAGAAACACATTCCCCTAAAGAAAGCAAGGACTGGCATTATCTGCCAAAAAGACCTGCTATAACAAAATGAGTTTTTATGTGGCCTGGATATTTTCCTCCCTTTGGATGCCAGGAATACTCTCCCACTGAGAAATCGGATTTAAATGCTGGGTCAGACTCTTTTCTCCTTCAATAAAGCTCCCAGCTAGATTCTTTGTAATGCCAACATTAGACAAACAAACAAGACCTCCCTTCCCTGCCCCCCCCCCATTTTTTATCATCTTCCTTATATTAGGATTGAAGACACTGACTTTAATCCATCAAGACAGAAGCATTTATTAATTATGTACTATAAAGGGTATATGCAATGGACAGGGAATTCAAAGAAAGATGAAAGCAGTGCCTGCCCTCAAGGAGCTTACATTCTAAAGAGTTTCAACTAATTAAATACTATTTCATTTCAAGTCATTAGCTCTTCTGTAATAAGTGCCAAAGCCTACTTCTAAACCCACTTATTGGAAGACTTTAAGTATTTTTTTCTTCTTTTGTGCTGCAAAGAGATTATTTGAGTCAAGAGGGATGCTTTGTTTTGTTTAGTTTCAAACCATTAGTTTTTGTCAGTATGCGATTTTTCTTTTAAGTGGTCAAGCTCTCTCCAGACTGAACTTGGTCCCTGATTGCTTGAGTCCACTGTGGAGTAGGATCCCTGACTGGAGAGAAAAGGGGATGTGGGGGGTCAGAAAAGGGTTTCTTTGCTTGATTATAGGTGATAATGGGGCAGTTCTGTGAGTTTGAGGGTTCCTCACTCAATGATGCTGGCTGCATTACAGGAAGAGGAGGGCATGTGATCTGGGAGGAGTCTTTGGAGGATGCCCACCTACCCTTAGAGTAAGATATCGCTAGTTCTTTAAAATTCTGATTATCTCCCTAATAGTTTCATCATCAATCATAAGCATCCCATTAAGCTCCAACTATATGTAGCCTGGAAGGTTGATAGGTGGTACAGTGATTAGAGCACTGGGCTTGGAATCAGGAAGACTTGAGTTCAAATGTGACCTCAGACACTAAATAGCTGTGTGACTCTGGGCAAGTCACTTAACCCAGTTTGCCTCCATTTCCTCACATATAAAATGAGCTGGAGAAGGAAATGGCCAACCACTCCAGTATCTTTGATAAGAAAACGCCAAACAGGGTCACAAAAAATCAGACATGATTGAACAACAGTTAACAAAATGCAGCCTAGGGCTACGAAGACCAAAGAGAAAGTGTCCCTGCCCTCAAGAAGCTTAACTCTATTATTTTTAGTTGAGAATATTTTTCTTCTTGGAGAATCAGCTTATCCACTTTCCTTTTTCAGTTTCAAAATTCCCTTTTGAATTAATGGTCTATTTTTCAAAGAGGAAGAGAACAGAGAGCACCTGGTGTCGTTGAATATGGATCCATCAATCACAAAGTGGGTTGGGTTCAGTGACCTCTTAATTCCCTCCATCTCTCAGATTCTATGAGTCTGTGAAAGAATAGAAGAAATGTCTTGGATTTGGAGAGGTTATTTTGGCAACTTGGAGGTCTTGGTCAATTTTCTAGCTATTGTTTCTAAGTCCCCCTGACATTCTAATGTTGTTGGATTTCTAGGATTCTTCGCAGGTCCAAGAATCTGTGACTATGATTGCTTTATCACTTTTCTTTCAGAGATGGAGTCTGCCTCATTCCACAATGTCAGAAGGTTACATTCGGAAAGCACAATTGTTTCAGTGTTAGGAGCTATAAAAAAAAAAAAAGTCCAAATCCAATCCACTTTGTACTGGTTTTATTTAACAGGGTTCTACAGGGGATACTATAAAGGAAGGATCAAATGAGATTCAGTGGAAAAGAAGCTTCTTGGTGAAAAAGAAAGTATAAAGCATAAAAAAGTTATAATGACTTATAACAACTCTGCAGCTACTCTTATCAAAAATTCTAAAGACACTGATATGAAATCTCAGGAGCAGTATTCCCTCATCACCTCTTTACCAATGGCTAGACGAAACCAAGTCAGGGACCAAATGGGGGCTTCTTCCAGATCTGAGGCCAAGCATGGCCCAGCCCATTCAGAAGAGTATAGTCAGAGGCAATATCTGGAAATAAACTAGAAAATGGGAGAGGGGAGCAGAACCAAGATAGCAGAGTAAAAGCAGGAACTTGCTTGAGCTCCTGCTCCAACCACCTCTAATAGCTATAAAAAATGACTCTAAACAGATTTTAGAGCTACAGACACCACAAAGTGACACAGAGAAAAAAAACTTCCCCGTTAAAGCAGCCTGGCAAGCCGACAGGAAGGATCTATCGTAATGCACTGGAAGTGGAGCACAGTCCTGTGTGGGCCACAGTGGCCCCAGACCCTGGGCACAGACCCACCAGACCAGACTTCAGGAGAGTGAATCACTGGCAGTTGTGGTGGGTCCATACTTCTCAACCCATAAACACCAAAAAGAAAGTAAAAGGTCACTGGAGAACTCTGTTGGAATAGGGTGAGAAAAGAGCACAGTCCAGTCCCTGCCCCCAGGGCAGTGGTGGCTCCCCTGGCAACTACTTCTGGCACTTCTGGCCCACAAATCATGGGGTGGGACCAAGTGGCCTACCAGAGGGCATTTGCTCTGCTGGTGCTGAGGCAGGATTCTCTTGCTATGCCCTGCTTGGATCTGGGTAGCAGTCTTGGGTGGTGGTCCTGGGGTAAGGAGTGCTAGCAATGCAGAGCTTGTTGAGGCTGTGGAAAGGCAGTCTTTCTCACAGTTCTGAGTCAGGTGTTTAGAAAAATGCACAACAGGTTTTTGAAAACAGATGTGCAAACCCCCAGAAATTTGGGACATAGCATGCTTCACTCTGGAAGCAGAGTTCTACCATGGCAAAGAGCTCAAAAGTCAAGCAATTGACTGGCAAGATGAGCAAGGAGAGGAAGCAAAATCAAACTATGGAATCATTTTTTGGTGATGAAGTCAATCAAAACATAGAACCAGAAGGAGACATCAAAGTCAAAACTCCTACATCAAAAGCCTCCAAGAAAAATATGAATTGGTCACAGGCCATGGAGGAGCTCAAGAAGGATTCTGAAAATCAAGAGAAATATAGGAAAAATTGGGAAGAAAAATGAGAATGATGCAAGTGTCCCAAATAATGAAAAACAAGTCAACAGCCTGCTGAAGGAGACCCAAAAAAATACTGAAGAAAATAACATCTTAAAAAGTAGTCTAAGTCAAATGGCAAAAGAGGTCCAAAAAGCCAATGAGGAGAACACCTTAAAAAGCAGAATTGGCCAGATGGAAGAGGAATTTCAAAAGCTCACTGAAGAAAATAAGTGCTTCAAAATTGGATTGGAGCAAATGGAAGCTAAAGGCTTTATGAGAAATCAAGATACTATAAAACAGATCGAAACAAATGAAAAAATAGAAGGCAATGTGAAATATCTCATTGGGAAAACTACTGGCCTGGAAAATTGATTCAGGAGAGATAATCTAAAAATTATTGGACTACTTGAAAGCCATGTTCAAAAAAACAGCCTAGACATCATCTTTCAAAAAATTATCAAGGAGGGGTAGCTAGGTGGTGCAGTGAATAGAGCACCAGCCCTGGAGTCAGAATCACCTAAGTTCAAATCCAGCCTCAGACACTTAACACACACACATACACACACAAACTAGGATGTGGGACTTTGGGCAAGTCACTTAACCCCAATTGCACTACCTTCCCCCCTCCAAAAGAAAAAGCAAAAAAAATTTATCAAGGAAAACTGCCCTGCTATTCTAGAACCAGAAGGCAAAATAGAAATTGAAGGGATTTGTTGATTGCCTCTTAAAAAGATTGCAAAAAGAAAACTCCTGGGAATATTTTACCCAAATTCCAGAGTTACCAGGTCAAGGAGAAAATATTACAAGGAGTCAGAAAGCAAAAATTTGAGTATTGTGGAAACACAATCAGGATAACACAAGATCTAGCAGCTTTCTGCATTAAGAGATCAAAGGGCTAGGAATATGATATTCTGGAAGTCAAAGGAGCTAGGATTAAAACGAAGAATCACCTACCCAGCAAAACTGAGTATAATGCTTCAGGATGAAATATGGATATTCAATGAAATAGAGGACTTTCAAGCATTTTTGATGAAAAGAAGAACTAAACAGAAAATTTGACTTTCAAATAAAAGAAGCAAGAGAAGCATGAAAATGCAAACAAGATAGAGAAATCATAAGGGACTTATTAAAGTTGAACTATTTACATTCCTACATGGAAAGACAATACTTGTAACTCAGGAGACTTTTCTCATTATGAGGATAGTTGAAGGGAATATATATGTATACATACATATATATGTATGTATAGATGGGTGTATGTGTCTATATGCATATATATGTATGTGTGTACATGTATACATAGACTGCAGGCACAGGGTGAGTTGAATGTGAAGTGATGACATAAAAAAATAAATTAAGAGGTGAGATAAGACTATATTGGGAGAAGGAGAGGGGGAGAGATAGAATGGGATGGATTATCTCAAATAAAGGAGGCAGAAGAAGCCTGTTACAATGGAGGGGTAGAGCAGGAAGGTAAAAGGAAAACAAGTCAAGCTTACTTTCATTGGATTTGGCTTAAGGAGAGAATAACATACACACTCAATGGGTATCATATCCTATAGGAAAGTAGGGGGGAAGGGGATAAGAGAGGGGATGATAGAAGGGAGGGCAGATTGGGGGAGAGGATAGTTAGAAGCAAACACTTTTGAAAAGGGACTGAGTCAAAGGAGAAAATAGAATAAATGGGGGATGGGATAGACTGGAGAGAAATATAGTTAGTCTTTCACATTATAAGTACTATGGAAATATTTTGCATAACTACACATGTATAACTTATATTGAATTGCTGGTCTTCCCGGTAGGGCGAGGAGGGGAGAAGGGAAAGAATCTGGAACTCAAAGTTTTAAAAACAAATATTAAAAATAATAAAATTAAAAGTTAAAAAAAGAAATAAACTAGAAAGTACAATTATAGTTTTTCCTGAAAGAGAAAGTGGATAAATGTACACATACACATGCAAATACACTGAAGAAATGGAATGCCATTTCCCATCCTATATTTGAATACTTCAGAGATTACAGCCTCACTAATATCATACCAGTCTCAAGATATGAGGTGATAGATAGTTCATGGCATCCATGTGCACTTCTTAATCCATCCTTTCCCTGCTCTCCTATACAGCTCTTTTCCTCATGCACACTGAAACTCTCCCTAGGTGGAAGACCACCCAATATATTGGAGACATTGCTCTAGGTCTCTTAATATTTTAGGTATCCGCATAGCCCTTGGGTTGTCTATTGTTCATTGGCTGATGACTTTGCACATCTCCACCTCATTTTAATTCATTTCATGTGAAAGTCAAGACATCACCTTTGTGATGTCATTGGTCAATAATGAAGGACCGCCAACGCCACCATCACCACCACCACCACCAACAACAACAAGGCTTGCTAGAATTGGAAGGGAACTTAAAAACCATCTAGTTCAATTCACTGATTTTATAGGAGAAGGAAGCTCTTTGAACTTGGCACTCCATCTTCTGGACCTCTGGACAATCCATCCTTCATACCTGGAAGGCATGATTCCTTACCTCTCTGAACTCTGAGCTTTCTTAAAGGATCAATGGAGAGGTCACTTCTTAGAACAAGCCTTTCTTGATAACCCTTCCTCCTGCTCTGCCCAAATGTTAGCCCCATCTCACTACACAATTCATTTATATTTGATTTACTTATCTGTTTATACATTTAGCCAACATAACCTGTAAGCTCTTTTACATCCAGGATGTGGTGGGAGCTTTCCTTTTATATCTGGTTGGTACCTCATGCTAAAGAGTACTTAATAAATGCTTGTTAGATTGAAACAACACACTTCCTTTTCTGGTAAGCTATTTTCAGGATGGTGACTTTTCTGCCAAGTCTTATACACAAATCATCACTGGTAACATATGGCAACATCCTTGTATCCAAAGGAGAGAGACAGGTAGAGTCATACCTGTGGGTTTAGTCGGACTATGCAGCATTTGATGATGGTTATCCTTGTCTGCAGCATAGTGGATAGAGTACCAAGTCAGAGTCAGGAAGACCTGAGTTCAAATACAGCCTCAGATACTTACTAGCTGTGTGACCCTGGGCAGGTCACTTAACCCTGTTTGCCTCCAAACCTCATCTATAAATTGAGCTGGAGAAAGAAACAGCAAACCACTCCAGTATCTCAGCCAAGAAAACCCCAAACAGGGTCACAAAGAGTTGGACATGACTGAAAACAATTAAACAACAACAAAATTTGTGAGTGTATCACAGAAAGAGACCTAGGGGGACTTCAAAGTTCAACTAGTCCTAAGATCATGCATTTAGAACTGGAAGGAAGCTTTAAGATCAGTGATATCTAACCCCCTCATTTTTTTTACAGATAAGCAAACAGGGTGAAAAAGGTGAAGAGACTCACCCAAGGTCATATAGGGAAGCATCAAGATTTGAACTCAGGTCCTAGGATGCCAAATTCTTTACCACTGAGCCTCTCTATGGGGGCTAGCCAAAGATTAATCTCACCTTCTTGAATACCCCATATAAAAAGAACCACATCCTATGGTTAATTTTCATATTATGCAATTGTACGTGAGTAAAGATATTTAATAAATAGTCAACATCCCCACATGATTCTGCTTCACATCCTCCCAGGCTAGAGAGCCAATATTGTCTGGCTTGGGAAGGAGATTTTAATTTTAGTCATTTTATTTATAACCATGAAGATTCTAGAGGATTCTGATGCCTTTGAAGCTCTAATTTCTGAAACTTGTTGGACACCATTCTGGAAAAAAACTCACCTATTCATATAAATTGTAGATGAAGAAAAGTACTGATTTCTATACTATCTAATAAAGACTTTACATATAGTGGCACATGCCAGCAGAGATTCCTTTTGAGGAGTAGATTAGACTTGATTGATGCTGAGGCTCTTTAAAATCTAGAATTCTGATAGACTTAGCCCTTCTCAGCAATGCAAGGACCTAAAGCAATTCCAAAGGCCACATGACAGAAAATGCCAGCCACATTTGGAGAAACAACTATGGAGTCAAAATGAAGAGTAAAGCAGACTATTTTCCTTTTTGTTTTATTTTGATTTTTTTTCTTTCTCATGGTTTTTCCCATTTATTATAATTCTTCTATGCAATATGAATAATTTGAAAATGTATTTAATGGGAATGTATGTGTAGAGCCCACATCAGATTCTAAGCCATCTTGGGGAAGGAGGGGGGATGGAGGAGGAGAAAATTTAAAACTTATGGAAGTGAATGTTGAAAACTAAAAACAAATAATTTAATTTTTTTAAGTGAAAAAAGAAAACTCAAAGTAAATAATTTAATAAAAAATAAAATGTAAAATTCTGTATTTTTAAGGAGATATATACATATCTACATTTATATATACATATATATGAATTTATGTATGTATATATAAATATACATTTGTATGTATACATACAAACATGTGTGTATATAGATATATGTATGTATATATGTGCATATTTATGTGTGTATACACACACATATACCTGAAACAGCATACATGGTTTTGTTGTTGTTCTAGACCTATGATGTTATCAGTTTTTGGAAATTCTGGCATGGAAACTATCTCTACTAATACAGATTGTCAAATTAACTACAACCTACAACTCTCTCTGACACTCCTCTCTCTGTCTCTGCATATTTGTATCTCTGACTCTGTCTCTCTGTCTCTCCTCATCTGGGAGTTCCTAGGAACAATGAAATTCAGACTTCAGTTCTTATTCCCAGGGCCTAGAACAGTGCCTGGTACACAGCAGTGGTTTAATAAAAAAAAAATTTTAATTAACAGAGCATACCTATAAATGGTATAGGAACTTTGATTCTTAGCTCTCTTCTGCCTATTTTTTTTCTCTACACTAGTATCATCATTACAGGTGATAATGGAGCCACACAAATCTAAGGGTCATTTTATATTTTTCGTTGTTTTATGAAAGCCCACAGACAAGGAATTAGCACAATTATGAGTCTCTCTGTACTAAGCTAGGCTGGTCTTCAGAATATAACTACCAGTCCCCTGTTACTGGGAACATTTCCAAAGCCTTCCCAACTCGACTAAAACCCACCAAAGTCACTTTTCTTCCATAATGAAGTGCCAGCATAGGAATTTTGTGGAGGAATCACAAAATCACAGCATTTGAGAGTTGGAAGGGATCTCAGCCACCATCTAATGCGATCCATACATGAAAAGAAATCCCTCCTAAAAGGGCTATCCAGCTTCTATCTGGAGACCTCCGAGGGGGAGGAACCCACTTCCTTTCCACATGGCTTTTCTGAACAACTCTTCTTGTTAAGAAGTAGCTGTTACTTCCTTTCATCAACAATGTACATGCCTCTTTGTAACTTTAACCTGCTTCTCCTGATATCTGCCCTTGGGAACTAAACTGGCTAAGTCCTTCCTTCGTATGCCTACAGTTATCATGTCCCCTTTGAACCTTCTTTTCTCAGTACAAAGACTACAAAGTTAAGATGAGTGGGACCCCAAAGAGTCAATATCACACCAGCTTTCTTGGGTACCACTCGTCTAGAAGAAGGACTGACTATACATGACTCCTCCCCAACCACTGACTATAAAGCTACTATTTCTATTATCTTTGTCATTTTTAAATTTCATATTACTGGATTCAGTCAAATGTTCTAGCCTATCCATATCCCTTTGGATCCAGCCTCTATCATCTACTGGGTTAACTTACCTACCACTTCAATGGCATCTGCAAATCTGATGAGCATATCATTCTCCATATGTCTTTATCCTTATAAGACACTGATCAAAAAATCAACACCCTAAGTCAAGTACAGATCCCTGGGATACCCCCACTAAATCTCATTATTGCCACTCCGGCATTGAACAATTGATGTCTCCTCTGAGTATGGCCATCCAGCCAGTTCTGAATTCATATGATTTGCGATGGTCTAATCTCTATCTTTCCCACATTCTCCACAACTGAGTCAAGCTGATAAGTATTTATTAAATGTCCATGACGGCCTGGGTATAGTGCTAAGGGCTAGGGATACAAAGTAAGGCAAAAAAAACACAACATTCCTTACTCTCAAGGAGCTCACAGTCTAAAAGGGAAGACAGCATGCTAAGAAGTATGTGCAAATAATATATATGAACACATGTTATTAGAATATATTATAACAATATATACTAATATGTTATTATAACAGCTACTAATATATCATGTACTATATTGTCATGCTATATTACAAATAATATATAACAAACATATTATTAATATATTTATTTACATATAAATATTCATATAAGAATTAATTTACAACTAATATCCATGTAATAATATTTAACTGATGCTTATATAATATAGCATATATACACAATTATATTTTCTGTTATTTTATATTTAATAAAATATATTATGGATAGATAAAATAAAAATATTATTAAATAATATTTTATATTATTTTGTATATTGTACATTGCAATGTTATAATATATACATGTATTATATTATGATATATTACATTAAAATATAACCTACACATTTAGTATAATTACATTATTCATATAACCACATGCACACACATATACATATATGTATATAACCATATGTATATACATAAATGACCATGTATATCTATATATTATGCATATATCACATTGTAGATAATGTTAGAAGGAAAGCACCAGGATCAAGAACTGGGAAAGGCTTCTTGCAGAAGGTAGGACTTTAAGCTGAGACTCGAAGGAAACCAAGGAAGCTGGGGGTCAGTATTAGGAGGAAGAGCATTTTTACCATGGAAGATAGCCAGGGAAAATGCACAGAGGTAGGAGATGGTGTCATATATGAGAAAAAGTAAAGAGGGCAGTGTCAGTAGACCACAGAGGAGATGGAGGGGGGTAAGACCAAAAATGTCGGACTATGCTAGACTATGAAGGGCTTTAATACTCAAACAGAAATTTATATTTTATCATGGAGATAGTAGGGAGTCACTAGAGTTGAACATGAGATATTCAATCAAAAGTCTGGCTAAAATCTAGGTAAACCCTACCCTCAGCATTCTATCCATCAACTGAAATTCTATTCAAAAAAGGAATGAGGCTTAGCTGGTGTGACCTGTTCTTGGAGAAGCTATATTTGTTCTTTTCAGTCATGCCTTCCTTCTAGATGTTCATCAACCATAGTTCTAAATAACTACTCTAGAATTTTGCCCAAGAATGAAACTCAAATTCACTATTCTAGGGTTTGCAGACTCTGTTCTCTTTCCTTTTTTTGAAAATGATGACACTTCTTCTCTGGTCCTTCAGTATATCTCCCATTTTCCATAGTCTTTCTTTTCAAAATATTTTCTATTGATATATTTTGTTTGTACATCACAAAAATTTCTCCTTCCCTGAGAGCCATTACATATAACAATTTTTTTAATAGAGAAAAAGAAAAGGAAAAAAAATCAGCAAAACAGATCAAATATATTGAAAAAGTCTGAAAATAATTCAGATGTTCCATACCTGTGGGCCTTCCACTTCCACAAAAGAATCTTCACAGTCTTGGGATTCTCAAGTACCATGGTTCAGCAATCACATCTTTCAGACCCAGAGGAGAAAGGTCATTTGGACCTGAGCATTGTAATTCCTCAAAGGCAACTTGTGCTGTCTTCTTATCTCTTTACTTTTCTTGGGTATCATCTCCCTGTTAGTCAGTGTCTCCAGAGTAAAAGTCATTATCCTTTGCAGAGAAAACAGAAAAAAAATCAAGATCAGGCAGCTCAGTATTCTATTTTCTCAGTTATCAACATTTTACCCACCCCAAGAAAAGGTCCTACCCCTCCACTGACACTTTTTCTGCTAATATGATTTAAAAAAAAAAAGAAAAATTTGTTGTTCATACTTTCTCTACTAGTCCATCTTAAGTCCTGAATTTATGTTAATACTACTTTTATTCAACTGAAGAATTGAGAAATTTGAGAAATATATGGGGCAGCTAGGTGGCACAGGGGATAGGGTGATGGATTTGGAATCAGGAAGACCCAAGTTTAAATATTGTCTCAGACACATACTAGATTTATGAATCTGGGCAAATCACTGAACCTCTCTCTGCCTTAGTTTCCTCATCTGTAGAATGAGGATAACAGTAGCACCTACATCCCCAGGTTGTTGTGAGGATAAAATAAAAATGTTTGCAAAATGTTTGCAAATTTTTAGATGTTACACAAATGTTAGTGATTAGTCTCAATTCTGTTTGCCTCGGTTCCTTCATCTGTAAAGTGAGGATGATAATAGCACCTTTTTCCTAAGGTTCTTGTGACAATAAAATGAGATGATATTTATAAAGTGCTTTTAGGTGCTATATGGTTTGTTATTAGTCACTTAACTCTGTTTGCCTCAGTTTCCTCATCTGTAAAACGAGCTGGGGGAAGGAAATGGCAAACCATTCCAGTATCTTTGCCAAGAAAACTCCAAATGGGGCCATGAAGAGTTGGGCATGACTAAAAATGACTGAACAACAACAAAAGAAAAGAAATACTGATCATACATCATATTTTTTTTAAAAATTTAAACAATGTTAAGTCCTACAACCTCTGTTATTGCCAAGAGATGAAGTGAATGGTCAGTAACTCAAACCTTCTTATATCTATAACAATAAGAAAACCACAGAAAACCATCCTTTCTAATCTAGTATAAAGGGCACTGGAGTTAGTCCTAGGACCTGGGTTCAAATCACAATTTTGTACTTAGTACCTGTATGACCTCAGATAATTTGTTCCTCATCTCTAAGACATGAGAGTTGGAGGAGATAGTCTCTAAAGATTTGTTGTTTTTTTTGTTTTTTTTTACCAATCCTAAAACTGGAAATCCCCATACTATTTAGTCTTCATAGAGCCTAGAGTACTAAGAGTGAGCTCCCTTCCCACCTCATCCCTACACTATCATTTTCTAACTTAGTGATATGATTGCCTTCAACCTGTCTGAACCATATTTTCCTCAACTGTAAAATAAGGCTAAAAATACTTGCAGTCCATTTAACTAAACTCTCTGAGTCACTCTCCTTAGTCCACAAAATGCAAACAAAATAATAATCAACCTTTCTGAGCCTCAATGCCTTCCTATATAAAACAGGGGGTGATCATATTTGCAAGTCTCTCTGACCCTCAGTTTCCTCAAAAAAAATAGAGATAATTATATCTGCAATTGATTTATTAAGCACTCTAAGCTTCCATTTTCTCATCTGTAGAATGGAGATGCTAACGCATGCTCAGAGTAAAGCTCCAAGAGATTTATGCTTGCAACTCCAAAGTGCTATGTGAGACGCAGTATTCTGTAACGATAAAGCACTGTATGTGTTACTGGGAACGGAAGCAGAGCTAGATTCCAATGTCTGGGACTACATGAACTTCCAGCACACTCATTCCAATGGCACCAATAGCTTTCTCTGATGCCATTTTACAAGAAGCAAGAGAAATCATCAGGGACCTACTTCAAATTTTGTCTAATTTGAAAACTCAGGCTACTTCTTGTCTTCCACATTGAATTTTTGCTGTGAACATGGTATGTCATCTTAGAACAACAACAAAAAATGCATGCATGCAATTATTCCAGGGAGAAAAGATGACAACTTTTTTTTTCAATAAAGTAGGACTTTGCCTGAGATTGGAAAGAAGCAAGGAAAAAAAAATCAAATAGAATATTTGTCACAAGACTGATGAAAAGGTGATTTTTTTTTTTTTGCTCCTCACACTAGGCTGATAATGAAATGCTTCTTTTTGCTTGGTATCAGAAAAGGGCAGATCATTATGGATCTCTGCTCTAGCTAATAGTCTAAAACAAGAGGATTTGAAAAGAGAGTATTTTATAGCCCAGTGACTCTCTGAATGTAGTCAAGACAATTTAGGGATTTAAATATTCTGCCTGGCTTCTGAAATAGAGGCTCTGGCTCTCTGGTAATTAAAATAATGCAAACAGAAATAGCAGTGTTGTGATGTGTGTGTGTGTGTGTGTGTTTAAGATCTCATTTACTGTAATTGGGAGTAAATGAGTTGTTGCCTTGGGACAAATAGATTGTTTATATTTTGTAGAGGAAAGGGGGTGGGGAGGGGCCTGAAGGACCAGGATATTTGCTAATGTTCTATTTCTCCAAACTTTACTTTGGATCACAGAACCATAGAGCTATAGCAGGAAGGGACCTGGAAGCCATCTCATCTGTTCCCTCATTTTCCAGAAAAGGAAACTGAGGTCTAGCAAGATAAAGTGATTTGCCCATTGTAAATGATTCTGGGGGTAGATTTAGAGCTAGAAAAGTCCTTAGAAGGCATCTAGTATGACCCCCCCCCCTCATTTTATAGATGAGAGACCACAGAGGTCTATAGATGTTAAATGGCTTCATCAGGGCTGTAGGATGCCCGGATCAAAGATTAAGAGCTTCAAGGGACATCACAGCCCATCTAATCTTGACTTCTCAATTTACAGGTGAGAAAACTGAGGATAATGAAACTAATTGATTAGACCGTGTCCCATCAGTAGTGAGCTACAGGGAGGGTGTGAATTCAAGGCCTGGACACTAAATCTAATGCTTCTCAACAGCTGAGCAGTGTATTGACACACCTGTTGTCACAGTTAAGTTCCCTTACCTGTCCCACTAAAGGACTTTATAATCAGCATCACCCCTGGGTCCTCCTATTCCCAAAGGTACTTCATAGTTTACCTGTAAATTTTTCAGGGAAATGAATAATATTTTCCTCTCAGGCAACCCCCTAGAAGCAACATGATGTAATGGATAAGAAACAGAACATGGGACTTGTCTGTGTGACTGTGGGTAAGTCACCTAATCCCTTAGACTCATTTGTATAAAGTTGGACTAGACATCTGATTTACCTTCTACCTCTAAAGTGATGATCACAGGTTAAAGATGGGTTCTGATTAGCATATGTGGAAGGAGCTTCCATACTGGGAGAAACCATGATGAGAAAACCACATGCTAACACTTGCTAGCTGTGTGTGACTCTGGGTAAGTCTCTTACCCTTCAGGGCTCTAATGAATGCCCTAAGATTATACCTCGCTAAAAAGTGTTGACAGATGAGCTTTTCTCATCTGAGGGTTCCTTTTATCAATAAAGTCCCTATTCTTTTTCCTGTCATAATGGGACCAACAATATTATAATATGAGAATAAGATATAACATGATGTGACATGATATAATACAATACAATACAATATAATGGTATAATATAACAAATAACATCATATCATATAATACCATTCATATTCTATACTATATCATATTACATATATACAATGTATAATATATACTATAATGTAATGTATACAATGTAGCACAATATTAGACAGGGACAGTTAGATGGTGCTAGAGTGCTAGACCTGAAGTCAGGAAGACTTGTCTTTCTGAGTTCAAATCAACATACTAGCTGTGTGATCCTGGGCAAGTCACTTAACCTGTTTACCTTATTTCCTCCTCTATAAAATGAGGAGAAGGAAACAGCAAATCACTCCAGTTTCTTTACCAAGAAAACCCCAAATGGGGTCACAAAGAGTTGGGCATAATTGAAAAACAACTGAACAACAACAAAATTGAAAATAACATATAACGATGTGATATGATATGTATGATACGATTTTATTAAAATAACCTGTGACATAATATGCTTCCTTTATATTATCCCTATAATATATAGCATAGAACATACATATGTATATATGTGGGAGTGTGTGTTTATGTGTGTATGTGTGTTCCTTACATAATACTCCTATAAATTCACATTTCTAAAATGCTACAGATTGCTCCTTTTGGTGACAGTGGCAAGGTAGAGCATGATTAAAATCTCCTTTGGGAAAAGAACATGGCAAATGTTGAGCTTTTTTTGCAGCAAAAATATCTTGGTTCTGGAATGCAAATAGCCATTGGGAAAAAAAGTCTAGTTCTTTAAAAAACCTTTCAAAGGAGAGGCATATTACTAGCTATCTCACTGAGGTTTTTTTTCCCCTCTAACCTTGTGTGTTGGCTATGTGAAAACACTGCACCAAGGCAGAGTAAAATGGCATAGAGAGGAGGTCGGGAAGTGAGGTCAGACAATCCCTTCCTGAAATTTAATTAGGGTGTCTACCTTCTTGAAGTTTCTCAAAGGGCTCAAGGAAGCTACTTGATCAACTAACAAAAAAAAATGGGTTTGGGAAAAATAGGATTAAAAAAGACATATTTAAAGGGGGTACTTTCAAGGACCCATGACCCCAAAATGGGTTCTTTGTTTGCAGAATGTTGTTTCCTGAAGGACAAGGCTAAGCCTTGTTTTCCCCCCAAGTTGCTCACCAAAATAAAATAAAGTAAAATAAAATAAAATAAAAACAACACCAACTATTTACTGCACCTTAGGACAAGAGTAGTTCTTAAGAGGCAATATGTTCCTTTCCCCTAAATGGGATAATAATTCTTGCCAATGGTTTCAGAAGAAAAAAAGAGCTAATGTTTTACTGACATTTTAAAAGGAAGAAATTCCACATTTCCTAAAGTTAAGAAGTTATGCCTAGGATTGTACTGAAATGTCTTATTTGGGACTAGAGAATAAGAGTTTAATAGTATTCATATAAAATCCCTTTACCCCCCTTAAAGACTGTGATTAAGTTTTCCCTCATCACAGGATTCTCATCCCTGGGCTAAATAAACACAGTTCTTTTTAACATTTCCTCATAGGCCTATTTCTGAAACCTTTAATCATTTTTTTATTCTCTCTTTGGGATTCATTCCAAGCCCTCCCCATAGCACATCACAGTTGAAAGACCCCAAACTACTTTGTAAAGTGTTCTACTACTCTTAAAAATCAAAGTCTGAATACCACTGATAATTAGAACTAGAACATCATGTGTATCTTACAGTGTTCAATAAATGTGAATTAATGGTAAAGCATATGCTAAAATGATATTGTCCAAATAATATATTCTGTTGGGTCCCAAAGACAACAAGGTCCCACAATCTTGGACAGATACATGGGAGAATATGAAGGGCTCATAGGGGCTACCAACTCAATCAACAAATGTGAATTAATGATTTACTATGTGCTAAGCCCTGAGGACACCAATAAAGGCAAAAAGCAAGGTCCTTCCCTAGAACAGCCTACATTCTAATTGGGAAAAACACCAAGCATATAACTCTGTGCTAAGTTTATTTTTATTGTTCGGTCCTGTCACCCCAAATGGGGTCAAGTTTTCTTGACAAAGATACTGGTGTGGTTTGCTATTTCCTTCTGCAGCTCATTTTATAGATGAGGAAACTGAGGTAAACAGGGGTAAATGACTTGCTCAGGGTCACACAGCTAATATGTGTCTGAGGCTGACTTCGAACTCACAAAAATGAATCTTCCTGATTCCAGGTCTGGCATTCTATCCACTGCACCACCTAGCTTCCCCCACTAAATATATACAGAGTGGAGTGAATGTAATCTCAGAAAGAAGGCATTTTGGGATAAGGAAAGGGAAAGGCATTTTATCGATGGTAGGGTTTGAGGTGAGTCATGAAGAAAGTCAAAGTGAGAGGGGAGAACATTCATGTATGTGCAATGGTGAGTGCCAACCTATGAGTTTGGAGGCGGTGTCAAGAAGGAGGACCAGAAAGATGACCAGAATACCTGGATTGTAGAGTGAATGTTGGGGAGTAAATGTAAAAAGATGAGTAATCTTTTATAAATAAAATTTCTATAAGAAATTATGAGCAGGTAGATTTCAGAAAAATCTGGAAAGACTTACATGAACTGATGCTGTTTGAAGTGACCAGAACCAGTGGAACACAGTCCACAGTAAGAGTAACACCGTGTGATTATCAACTATGAATAATTTTGCTCTTCTCAGCAATACAATGATATAAGGCAATTCCAAAAGACTCCTGATGAAAAATACTTATCCATATCCAGCCTGATTGCAGATCAAAATATGTTAATCTCATTTCTTTTCTTTCTTGTAGTTTTCCCCTTTTGTTCTGATATTTTTTTCACAACATGACTAACGAGGAAATATATTTAATATGATTATACATGTATAACCTATGTCAGAATGCATGCCATCTTGTGGATGGAGAAAGGAGGGAGAAAAAATTTGGAACTCAAAATCTTATAAAAGCGAACGTTGAAAACTATCTTTACATGTAATTGGAAAAAATAAAATAACATTAAGTGAAAGAAACAAACAAACAAAAGGCAACTACAATAGCTAAGGGAAGAGGTAAGGAGGGTCTGTGCTAGAGAAGTGACTTATGAGTGAAGGGGACCTTGATGGGAAATGTGGAAATTAGAGAAATGTTTAGGGATAGCCAAGGGTAAGGCTGTCATGGATTATGTTACACAGGATTAATGCTGAGTTCTCTGGTGTTCTCTATTGCTGAAACCTCAAGCAGCACACAGCACAGCCCAAGCAACGTACAAGAGATTCTCAGACAACCATACATCGTGGAGGAGTACAGACCAACAGGGAAAGCTAGCTGTGGAACCAGACCACTCATAGCTACACAACTTGGCCTTAGTGAACTCTTGCCCGGCTCTCACCCTCCAATGGACTTAGCTCTATAACAACAATCAAAGAATGAGTTTGGGACATCAGGCCAAAGACCTTGGTTCTTCCTGATTTGATGGACTACTTACAAAGGCTGCCTCAGGATGGCAGAGAGGTTGATGGTGTCATTAGAGCTACTGGCAAAATCTATTGCTTCCTTCATCATGTCAACATCTTCTACCATTGCCTTGGTCCTATAAAGTTTACCCACATCTAGCTCTCTGTTCGCTCTAACATTTCTACACTCACCTCACTTTCCCCCAACCTACACCCAACAAATCGATAAGATAATAGCAATGCTGTTGTTCACTTGTGTTGGATTCTTCATGACCCCCCATTTGGGGTTTTCTTGGCAAGGATACTAGAGTGGTTTCACATTTCTTTCTGCAATTCATTTTCCAGATAAGGAAACTGAGGTAAACAGGATTAAGGGACTTGCCCAAGGTCACACATTAAATGTCTGAAGCTGGATTTGAATTCAGAAAGATGAGTCTTCTTGACTTCAGGCCTGCTGCTCCATGCACTATGGCACCACCTTGAAGATGACGATGATGATAACTGACATTAAATAGAACTTTATGTTTTTCAATGTGCTTTCCCTGCATTGGTCTTCACAACAACCCTGTGAGCCAGATACTACCAGTAACATGCCTATTTCACAGATGACAAGATCTCATTTTAGAGAAGTTAAATGACTTGTCCCTGAGTTGCACAGTCAGCAAAAGTCTAAAATGGGATCTGAACTAAGTTTTCCCCAATCCTAAATTTAGTATCCTTTCCATTACCCCATACTTCTATAATTGTATTTGATTATGCAAAGCCAGCTGGCCATTATAGAATCTGCATTCCCTACAAGGTTTACAATGTATTTGTCCCTATGCAATTCACCTGGGAGTAACACCCACCCACTTCTCTAAATGGTCACTTTGAACACAACTGTTGTTCCAACAAAGTAGGTGTCCCTGGCACATTTTCGATGTACCTACTCAATATTCCATTATTTAAGTCACTTTCCTATAATTTAGAGGGCTCAGAGAAGATAAATTTCTCCTATTTGGGAACGTCATTCGTCTATGTCCTCACAAGTTCCATATGTGCAGGGGGTTCTCAAATTCAACTCATTTCTCACTCCAGGACTTCCATTTTATTACCTTTCTCTGAACCTCCCACTATTCAGGGAAGTTTAGTCCATCCGAGGTGTTTTGATTTAAATCAAGGTTGTTCTTGATTGCAGCTGGCGGGTTCAGATTATGCACAGACCACATCTCACAAATATAACATGCAATAAAACCAGGACCCAGGGGCTTCTGGCAGAATGCCTAGCAAAGGAAGTAGCTGACATTTTATCTCTCAGCAATGTGATTCTTGAGAAACTGAGAGATTTGTGGGGGATTTGGGTCGGTTTTTTTTTTCTTCTAGAGGATCAGTTTGAACATTAGAAAGAAATTATGGTAGGTTTGATGTTAGTGGGAATCAACCTTGCCAGCAGTCCATCAAAGATAATTTGTCCTGGTCTCCTTTTCGATTAAGGTTAGGAGGTAAAATTCAGTGAAAAGGAAAGTTTTATTCTTTTTGGACAATCACTGGAATAATCAGTAGGAGTCAATGGTCCCTCAGGGGGAGAAAACAGCTCTTCTCAGGAGCTGTATCTCCAATAGCCCCAAGTGGAGATAAGGGAGGGAGAGGGAGAGAATCAAATCAACAATGACCACTAGGCCCCATTTCTTATTTTCAGGCTACTTGTCTTGTACAAAACAGAAATGGAAACTCTGCTTGAACTTTTCCCTATTATAAGAATATAGCTACCTCCTTTTAGTTTCTGAATCTTATCTTCCCTATTCCCATTTTCCCTTTACTTCTCCTTTCTTTTCATCTTTTCTTCCTTCCTTCCTCTTTCATTTCCATCATCTTTCCTTATTTTTCTCTTCCTTCTTTCCTCTTTTCCTTTTTGCTTTCTTCACTTCCTCCCTTCTTTCTTCCTCTCTTCTCTTTTTTCCTTCTTCCCTCCCCTCCTTTCTTCTTCCTTTCCTTTTTCTTTCCTCCCTTTCTCTCCCATTCTCCCTTCTCTTTTGTTCTTCCTTCTTTTCGTCCTTTCTCTCTCATGCTTCCTCCCATCCATCCTTCCTCCCTTTCCATATGTAGTCACAGGATTTAGACCTGAAAAGAACTTTACAGAGGTTGGATTAGATATCCTCTAGACTAACATCCTCTCCAGCTGCAAGATTCTACAGTTCTATGAGATCCTTTAGTCCAATCCCCTCAATTTTGAAGTGAACAAATCGAGTAGAGAGGAAAGGAGAGAAGGTAATTATTATGAAGGTGTGGCTGGAATTAGAATTACAACATAGAATTTTAGGGTTGGAAATTTCCTCAGATCACCCAGTTTGACATTAGTTTGAGAGATGAGAAAGCTGAAGCCTAGAATGTTTAAGTGACTTGCCCAAAGTCATTTCACTTCATGAAAAAAGGACAGAATTAGAAACCGCCTCTTCAGATGCCCTATCAGATGCTTTCAGTTCCACCCTGCTAGGACTCACTGCCTGCAGTCATGGGAGCAAGAGGAGAGGGGAAAGGATGGGAGGAGCTGGAAGGGAGACTGGGTCAGGCCATGCCACACAAAGGAGGATTAAACATCAAGGCAACAAGACTATCCTAGGATTCCTGACCTGAACTGGCAGAAATGCAATCCTAGTTTTGAGAGCTAATAACCATAACAGCTAAGTTGGCTAAGCATTTTGAGCTCTTTGGAAGTGAAAAAAATGGAAAGAAAGAAATCAGCTCTAAATCCAATTAGAGATAGACAACGTCTCTTGATCCAAAGCCCACACTGAGCACCATTCTTTCAAGAAGAGTGGCCTTCCAGTTGGCCTTGGGAACAACTGCATCCAAACATGGAAACAGGCTGTCCCAGAAGAAAGGGCAGATGTGTTGTCTCTCTTGTATGTGAGCAAACAGCCACATCACCTGTTTGAGTGACACACCAGGAATAACTCTTTGATCCGTAAAACTGAATGACAATTTCTGGATTAAGGATAAATAAAGCCCCTTTCACCAGTATGGAGAGCTTAACCACACTTAAATCTCTTGCTTGGCAAGCCTAAGCTGTGAGATGTGGCCCAAGCATGGGGTAGCGTTCAAAGTTACGCACCCCATGGCTACCCAATAAATACTTGTTGACTGGCTGTCTGATTGAACCCCTGCATAAAAACAGAGGTCCTTTGGTGACTTTCCCCTCCTTCTTCTTCTGCCATCCTGTTAGATGTATTGGCACAGAACCCTCATCAATGGGGGAGATGCTCCAATCTGCATGTCTCAGAAGCTGCTCCCTGCCTGCTTATAAATATGCTGATCAAAGCTTAGATCAAAAGGGAAACACATCTCCATATTCCCATTTTCCTCTTTCCTCTTCATTCAGAGGCGGTCAGGAAGGACTTATATGGAGGTGAGACAGAGCAGACAATGGAAGGAGATAGGATGGCTCAAGGGATAAATATTTTCAAAATCAATTTTTCCCTTCCCCGAATACCAGTAACAAAGCACACCCTAGAATTTAAAGACATTTAATCCATTCTGTTTGTACTAGAAAGGGGAAACCTATGATCCTTGGACTTTTATGTTGCAGAAAAAAGAGACCATGTCTGCTTTCATACAGTACCTGTTTTTCATTGAAGGGAGGCATGATATTTTTCACAGTTAACTATTAAAGATAATACATGCAATTTCTAAAGAATTCCAATAGGTCTTTCCCAATAATCGAGAGATCAAAATGAATTTGCCTCTTTTAATAGAAAATGAACCAAATCTACCTCAACACTGTTTCACCTCCTCAGTTGTTTAATTGAAATCAAAACTAAAGTTTGAAATTTTTTAATTGTTGATTTTGCCCCTCGATATTTTCATCTGTCTTTTATTCTCTACTTGCATTTATACATGCAGAGAAGTGTGGCACCATGCTGGGAGCATGAATAATTCTCCTAATGACTTGGTGTGAATTAAAGGAATTAATCTGCCCTGAAGTTGTTTTGGGTTTTTTGGGGTTTTGTTTTGTTTTGGGTTTTTGTGCATTTGAGATGCTTACCAGGAATACCTTGTTTTTGTTTTGTTTATATGTACATTGTTGTTTCCTCAACAGAATTTAAACTCCTTAAGGGCAGGGACTGTTTCTGTTTTGTTTTCCTCCAAGCCTGGATGGCACTCTCCCTTCCCCAGGTCTGCTGCAGGTAATACATCCTCTTTCTTTTCTCCTCCTCCACATACCCTTTTCCACTCATAGAATCTCTTCCTTCCTCCAACCCTAAGACAAACTGAGAATCAGGAAAGACCTTAGTTTTATTTTAAAAAGGTTAAGGTCACCCACTGCATCCTGGGTCATCACCAGTCATCTTGGCTTTTGTCTTGCCACTGGATTTGGGTGACTTTGAAGGAGAGAGGGAGGCAGTCCTGAATACTCTGCCCCACTTAAATCCAACTCATCCCTGACCCAAGTCATAACTCTCATGATATCATTGGTCTTCTTTGAGAATAAAGGCTTAACAACAATGAGAACAGCTCATGCATTGCCTTCTACAGGAAACTTTCCCCATCTTCTTCTACTACTAATTCCTAATTACTTTGCATTTAAATTTTGCACATATGTACACACTGTCTCTGCCAACAATATGTAAGTTCTTTCTGGGTTTCATTTTTGTGTCCACAGTTTCTGGAACATAGTAGGTGACTAATACATGCTTACTGGTTGATCAACTTATTAATAGTCAAATTAATATGCCCCTGACTACTTTTAGTGAAGGATTCACCAACTTACAACAATATTATTATACTTAAAAAAAAAAAAAAAAGAAAATCACTACATAGTAAACAAATTCTCTATTTTATGTCCTAGTTTCAATTAAATTAAGGAAGTTAGAAGAAAATCTCATCATCTTCCACATTTTGGTTCTGATAATTTTATCGAGAGGCAATTTGGTACAGATAGAGAGCCAGACTCGGAGTAAGAGAGACAGATTCAAGGCCTGCCTCTGACACAACCTGGCTATCAGTAGGGATAAAACGCTTGGCCTTTCAGTACTCCAGTACGCTCTATAATACGTTAATTCTCATAGCAGTTGATTGCCTTCATTAGTAAAAGGAAGTTCATTACTGGGAATTCCATACAGCAAGGGTTCTCAAAGTGTGGACCAAGGACCCACGGGACTTCTTAAAGCCTTTTCAGGGTGTCTACAAGGACAAAACTCTTTTCATAACAATATGGAAACGATTTAATTTTTAATCTGTAGATAGATATACCCCCCCAAAAAGCTTCAATAATTTGTAGGAGAATAAAGTTGGTCCTGAAATCAAAAGGTTTGGGAACCATCATCACCCTATACCAATGGTATCAAAAGTATGGTTTACTATAGCAAATTGAAAGAAATACATTTCTTCATAGGAGGAAAGTAATAATCTTGCCAATATTGAAAGAAATGGAGAAAATGACCATACAACTGAAGAAAAAGGCCAAGAATCCAACACACAAGTTGGAAATCAATCCAGAGGATATACTGCTCAACATGGCCTGAAGAGCAATCTCATCTCCTTGACAAGCGGTCATCTTGCTTCCACTTCAGTTCCTCCAGTGATGGGGAACTCAACTTCTCTTGGAGTAAGTGATTCTACTTCTAGATGGCTCCTTTTGCAGGCCAAATATGTATCATTCCACTGTTCCTAATTCTGGAGCCCCAGTAAAACAAATCTGATCTCTCCTCCACATGAGCCTTTCAAAGACTTGAAGATGGCTAACATGTCCTTCTAAGTCTTCTCTTTACCAAACTAAACAGCTTCAGTTTATCAGTCAATCTCCTTCCACAGTGGCACAGTCACTAATCCTCCCAAAATCCTGTTCACCGTCTCCCAGACTAATTTATCAATATCATTCCTAAAATGGGGCTACAGAACTGAAGGGAAAAGTCCCAGATATGCTCTGAACAGGGCAGAGAACAAAAAGACTATCTCCTCCCTTGTTCCAGACCTAATAAGCCAGTTAACATGACCAAAGATCAATTTGTTTTTTGTGTTGGCACATCAAACTGGTGATTCATATGGATTTCACTGAAAGTTCCCAATTTGTTTTTCATACAATCCACTTCCTCATCGTGTCTCCACCTTTCTGTTTCTAGGAGCAGTGGCCCTCAGGGACTCTTGTATTTAGATACCACACAGGCAACAGAACAGTATAGATAATGTAAGCAGCACATTCCACTTGCTGATGGATTGAGAACTGAGAAGGTTGGCCCTATAGCTAGCTGTAGGATTCTTCAGTATATCATTTGCCTCCCTGAGCCTCAGCTTTCACATTTATGAAAGAGGAGTGTGGTGTTATCATTGATTTTGAGTTTAGAGATTATCTAGTTCAAGCCCAGAGGCACAAGAGAGAGACTTTCCCAAGAAGACAAAGGGAGTATTAGAGGCAGTCTTTGAACCATCTTCCTCTCTCTCCATGACAGTCTTTCTTCTACCATCCCACCACTCCAGCTCTAAAGGACTATTTTATATAAGGTATTATTTTATATAAAGATATTATTTTATTTAACTCAGCAAAGGCATCTTTCACTTATTGAAAGGTCCTGGTAGCTAAGACATCCATTAAGAGATTATAAAGAGTTGGCAATTCTGCCTCTGTAAGAATTTCCTCCACCAGTGCTAACTGGTCTATGATTCCATCATTAAATCTTGGAGCGGTACTAGAGGAATACAGAATTTAAGTGTTTTGTCCAAAGCCATACAACTGGCAAGTGTCAAGGGCAGGATTTGAACACACATCAGTTGGCCAGTCGATCTGCATTTATTAAGTTCCTCTTATGTGCCAGGCACTGTACTAAGTACTGTGTATACAAATAAAGGCAAAAGATAGTTCTCTCAAGGAGTGTGCAGGCAAAGTGGATAGACAACAGGCAAATGGGTCTCCCTGATTCTACATCCAGTGTCCTATCAATGGATAATGAATCAACAAACATTAATTAAGCACCTCCTTACGTCAAATACTGTACTGGCTTCTGGCAAATTTAAAAAAAAAAAGAAAATACCCACTCTTAAGGAAATTACATTCCAAATCTCCATTACTCTATTTGGCTTTTTATGAATTCATATTAAAAGAAGATATTTGGCAGCTAGGCAGTACAATGGATAGAGTGTTTGGTCTGGAGACAAGAAGACTCATATTCCTGAGGTCCTATCTGGTCTCAGACATTTATCAGCTGTGGGACCCTAGACAAGTCACAACCCTGTTTGCCTCAGTTTTCTCATTCAGAAAATGAGCTGAAGGAGGAAATGGCAAACCACTCCAGTATCTTTGCCAAGAAAACTCCAAATGAGGTCACAATAGGTTGGACATGACTGAAAATGACTGAGCAACAAGAAAAGAGAAAATAGTAATTTCCAAAATACGACAGCAAAACAAAACAAGAATATCATTACCTAATTGATAGTTTTATGTCTAAAATAATCCAAAAATTAATGTATGGGATAATTGAAAAAAATGGCATTATTCAAAGAATACCATGAACAACTGAATGGAAGGGGTTTGGAAGTTTAATAAGCAAGCATTATCTCTGACACTTCAGTCTTTCAAAGAACCTGGGACATCCATGATGTGGGCATTACCTCCAAATGGAAAGATTGCAAGTCATTCATGACTCCTCATTCTGTGAGAATTGTGTCCATAACCTTCTATAATTGCTTTACAGGTGACCCATTCCATGTTTGTTCCTGATTTGTGTTTTCAAACTCACATCTAACAATACTTTCCTCTGTATTGTATTCAGTAACAAGACTGATGCAATATTTCCGCTAACTAGCCAATCACTCTTCATCAATCAATCAGTAAGCATTTATGAAATGCTTCCTAAGTTCTGAGCACTGTATTAGGTTCTAGGAGACAGAAACCTGAAAAGGGAGAGAGATCTTCTCCCTAAAGGAAGTTATATCCATTTGCTGCTTATCCAGAATAGTTCGTTTTCTTGAGCATTCAGAAATGATGATGCCATATAGGAATGGAGAAGAGAAAGACCTCCACCTTTTTTACTGCTGGGTTATTTTGTTTTGACACTAGGTTTATTTAACTTGCCAGGGCCAGAAGTTGTAGGAGCCACTCATAGGACCTAGGTCACTGCTGATCATTATGGAAGATGCAGCCTGCCCTGCTTTTCCGTCCTTGACTAGATTGCCCCTCCTTAGGCAAGCTTTTAGAGCATGATAAAGGGTGAGTTTGGGGGCTAGACTGTGATTTCATTGCCATAGGAAACTCCCAAGTGAGGAAATTCACTTAGTTAATGCAAACTGGCATCTTCTTAGCAACTTAATTGTCTCAGAGAGTTGCCTGGGGCACTGAGAGTTTCAATGTTTTGCTCAGGGTCACACAGATAGTATGTGTCAGAAATACAACCAGAACCCAGGTTTGCCTGACTCCTTCACTGCTGCTCTACCCATCATGCCACAAGGCCTCTCACCACATGTGAACATGATGACTTATGCCATGATGGACAATAACAAAAATATAGCCTACAACATCACAGTAAGTGTTGGGAGTAATCTAACTTTGTCATCCCAGGCTGGAAGTTTTCCTACCATCAGAATCCAAGTCCCTGACAATATTTATTCATTGCATCACTATGGAACACTATAGCTGGTTGCCATAGTAATTCATGTCTCCTTGAAACTCCTTTTATGCCATATGCCAGCATGGGATGCAATTTTAATGGACTGATCAAATCACCGGGCTGTATCTCATTAGCTCATATAATCTGCAGCTTTTTCTAAATGTTAACCAGCAAAAATCACATTTCTTTTTTTTTCTTTTTTTTTTCCTAAAGCAATTGGGGTTAAATAACTTGCTCAAGGTTACAGGGCCAGGTGTTTCTGAGTGGGTGCTAAGTGTCTGAGCCCGGATTCGATCCCCAGGTCATCCCAACACTGGAGCCAGTGCTCTTACTCACTATGCTACCTGGCTGCCCCTAAAAACCACGTTTCTAAAAGAGGATTTTTTTTATTAATGTTTTTCAAGGAATGAGAAAGATCCACCTGTTCCAAGAAGCCCTCCCTGACTACCACTTGACCCTCACTGCTCATCCTCTCAAGTAATAATAATAGTAGCTAGCATTACTAGAGCACTTTAAGGTATTGTAATGGGAATGTAAATTTTAAAGATCTTCCCTGCCCCTAGGCTAAAGTGCACCTGGAGCCTGGGGTGGGAGGCTTATTTTTCAGCAGATACTTCTTGATTGGCCAGTGAGTCAATAAGGTTGTTACATTTTCTGAGTCAGGAGAAGGCTATATAAGCCCTGATGTGTAACTTTGTTTTGGGGGCTCACTTTGAGAAGTGTTCTGTGATTTGATCTGGATACTGGGAAGCCATTGTCCAGAGCCCCCCCGCTTTGAAAAACCCAGATGTTGAAAGCCAAATGTTGATTTGGTATGGATGTAATGGTTGGACAATTTGAAATCTGTCTACTAGATCTGTTTCTGTCTTGATAATTCTGTCTGTGTACTTTGAAGTTCGGGTGCTGACCTTTTCCCCTGAACAAGGTAACCAATATATGTCTGACTGATTAAAGTAAGCTTGTTAACCCATTTTGAGTTGCTTTCCTTTAACAAAGCAGATCTAAGAACCTGTGGTGGCAGCAAACCCTGAGGACGCTTGGGGTGCTTGCTGCTACAGGTATATAAGGTAATTTATATCCATCATATTCTTAGAACATCATAAGATCCCTGTGAGGTAGGGGCTATTATTACCCACATATTGCACAGATGGTAACTGAGGGAGAGGTTACATTGCTTGCCCCAGGTCATCAATGTAGTAAGTGTTTGAGGCAGCATTTGAACTCAAGTCTTCCTAACTCCAGATCCAAAACTCTATCCACTGGGCCATCTAGCTTATATTGAAATAGATGTATGTATAATCTGGACCACTTGATTTTATTCTTAATTAAATTTTTCTTTGTGCTTTTTTAATATGTGTTAGTCTTCTCTCCCTGATGAAATTACAAACTCCGTAAAGTTAGGGACCATTTTATACCCTGTCTTTGACACTTAGGAGCTGTGTAACCTTGGGTAGGTCACTTGACCTCTCTGGCTCCTCCTCTGGACAATGGGGATAATTACACCCACAATATCCATCCCATAAGATCACTCTGATGATCAAACAAGGTGATGTTATGTACATTACTTGGTAAACCTTTTTTTTTCCCAAAGTCTACAGCTGTAACAAAGTGAGTGTAAGCAATTTTAGTCATGGAAGCATCCTTTGTTGGGTCCCTGGGAGCCAACATGGTACAATCATGTAAAGTCAACAAGTAAAGGTTTAGTAAGCACTTAAACTATTTGTTAAGTGCTGGGCTAAACACTGAGCATGCAAAGAAAAGCAAAACAGTCTCATACCTCATGGAGCTCACAGTCTAATGGGGGACCACATGCAAACAACCATACACAAACAAGAAAAATACAGGCTAAACTGGAGATAATCAACAGAGAGAAGGCACCAGAATAAAAGGAATCAGGAAAA
Organism: Petaurus breviceps papuanus; assembly: GCF_028583685.1. NCBI lineage: Eukaryota > Metazoa > Chordata > Mammalia > Diprotodontia > Petauridae > Petaurus > Petaurus breviceps. The sequence goes on along the minus strand of NW_027185889.1, from coordinate 18,118,008 downwards.
GGCCTCCGATGGATAAAGGTAGAATCAACATAATTTGGAGAGTGAAGAGTCAAAGCAGACACCCAGATTGTGAGACTGAGTGACTGGAAGTCAGTTGAACTCTAATAAGGATACTAGGGAAAAGGGAGGGACTGGCAAAAACAAATGTAATGAGTTTAATTTTGGACGTGATGAATTTCAGAGATCCATACATTGGAAGGAGGATGGTTCTGAAGCCAAGGGCCAAAGTTCATATAACTTTTGCTTAATACCTATGGTTTATCCTGATTCTTCCAGTTTCTGGTGCCACTCAAAATTTTATTTACAATTATTCTTTGATTTACATTGACTTTTCCCCTTCAGCACTCCCAAAATCATGTTAACCTCTCAAGAACTCAGATTATTTATCTTCATTTCCCCAAGGACTATAACTATTCCTGGCATGCAGTAGGAATATAATAAATGTTTGTTGAAGGAATTTTTAAAAGCTATCCTCTATATACTCTACTAAGCTCTAAAGCATCAACTTGTACCACACCAAAATCAACATTATTTATTGTTGTTGTTGTTAAAAGAACATAGACTTTGAGCAGGGAAGGCTCTTAAAAGCTAATGAGGGGGAGTGGCTTGGTGGCACAGTGAATAGAGCACTGGCCCTAAAGTCAGTAGGACCTGAGTTCAAATCCAACCTCAGACACTTAACAAAAAAACTAGCCATGTGACCTTGGGGAAGTCACTTAACCCCAATTGCTCACGAAAAAGCAAAAAAAAAAAAAAGAATATAATCTTTGGGGCAGCTAGGTGGTGCACTGGTCCCAGAGTCAGGAGGACTCGAGTTCTGTTCAGGCCTCAGACACTTAACACCCCCACAAAAGAACTAGCCATGTAACCTCAGGCAAGTTACTTAACCCCAACTGCCATCCAAGATTGGATCCAAGATGGTGGAGTAGAGAAAGCTCTCGGATAAGTTCTCTCAACATTGCCCTACAAACAACTTTAAATTAGTATCTCAAATCAAATTCTGGAATGGCAAAGTCAATAAAAGGTCAGAGTGAGACATTTTTCCAGCCCAAGACAACACAGGAGGTCAGAAAGAGAGAGCCGTGACATAGAGGAAGAAACTGACCCAGAACCCAGGAGGATGAAACACTAGTGGTGGGAATAGGTGATGGTAATAGAAACAGCAGCAGTTTCTGGAGCTCTCAAGTCAGAGCTAGTAAGTGGATCTGGCAAATGGTCCAAAAAGATTACAGGGGAACTCTGTGCTAGCAATGGATGCAGGAACAGATGCTGTTCGGAAACTCCACGGCCAATACTCACTCCTGGGTCATATTTCAAGGATAGAGAGGAGCACTTTTGATAAAGAGGAGTCAGGAAACCTGAAAAACAGTATCAACTGCAAATTCCAAGAGACCAGGAGCCATTCCTATGTATGGATCAAAGGGCAGAGCAGGAGAGTAGTGGTCATACAGCCTTAGAAGCACCCATAACATCCAAACCCCCAGAACTAGCTCTGAAAACAGCAATGTGAGAAAACCTGAAGCTTGAGACAGAGGCCCTCCCATTCCTCACCCCCACCCCCTGACCAGGGACAGAGTCTAACTTTAACATAAAGTTCCAAATCAAGAAACAGTGGAAAAATGAGAAAACAACAACAAAAAAAGAACCTGACCATGAAAAGTTACTGTGGTAACAAGCAAGATCAAGATACAAACTCAAAATAAGGCAATAAAGTCAAAACAGCTATAAGCATAACCTCAAAGGAAAAATAATGTGAACTGGACACAAACCCAAAAAGAATTTTGAGGAATTAAAAAAAAATTCAAACTGAAATATCAGTTAAAGAGGAAAAATGAGATAAAGAAATGAAAGCAAAGAAAGAAAATGATGAAAAGAGAATTAACAGAATGACAAAAGAGGCATAAAAATACTGAAGAAAATAACACCTTAAAAATGAGAATCTGGCGGGGCGGAATCAAGATGGTGGAGTAGAAGTAAGACCTCCCTGATGCTCCAGCTTCTACCTTCCCCAATCCATGTAAAAGGGGTCTCTGAACAAACTTTGGAGCTGCAGAACCCACAAGATGACACAGAGAAGCTAACCTCCCACTGAGGACAACCTGGCAGGCTGGCAGGAATCGGCCAGTACAGTGCTCTTGGAGCTGAGCCCAGGCCCACAAGCCCGAGGTTTTAGCCCCAGGGAAGGCCTGACCAGCCTCTGACTGGAGGGTCTCCAGATCAGCAATAGATATGGCTGTTTCCAGAATTCTCAACACATAGATGCGAAGGACAAAGTGAGAGGTCAGTGTAGTCTGGACTCTGGGACCCAGTAAGTGGAAGTGCATGGCCTTTGCCCCCAGGGTGAGAAGACACTGAGATGCCAGCACAGTCAGCTAGCCACATGGCAGCTTCAGCTCCTGGCCTGCAGAGTATAGGGGGACCAGGCACCAGTCTGAGGGGTAATCACTCTTGCTTTAACCTGCTTGGATCTGGATTGCAGTCTAAGGTGGAGGTCCTGGGGTGTGTGTCCAGCTTGCCAGAGCCCATGGAAGCCTCAGAGAGAGCACCCATCTAAAACCTCCGGCAGCTGAGAAAACCCCAGTGTTTGGTAAAAAGGTCCCCTGTCTGGTGGCAGAGTCATACTGTGACAAAAAGCCCAGGGGTCAAGTGACTGATGAGCAACATGACCAGGAAAAGGAAATAAAGCAGACAGAAGATTCCAATATTAGACTCCTATTTTGGGGACAAAAAAGGAGGAAAGCATGGAAAAGGAGGAAGAAAGTGAACAGTGAAATCAGAACTCCTGCACCAAAAGCTTCAAAGGAAAATATGAGCTGGTTACAGGCCATAGAGGACCATAAGAAGCAGATAAGAGAAGTGGAGGAAAAATTGGGAAGAGAAATGAGAATGATGCAAGAAAATTACGAAATGAGAGTCAACAGCCTAACTGAGGAAAATAACACCTTAAAAAATAGACTAAGTCAAATGGCAAAAGAGTCTCAAAAAGGCAATGAGGAGAAGAATGCCTTAAAAAGCCAAATTTGCCAGATGGAAAAAGAATCTCAAAAGCTCACTGAGGAGAATCATTGATTTAGAATTAGACTGGAGCACATGGAAGCTAATGACTTTATGAGAAATCAAGATGCTGTTAAACAGATCCAAACAAATGAAAGAATAGAAGGCAATGTGAAATATCTCATGGGAAAAACCACTGACCTGGAAAATAGATGCAGGAGAGATAATTTAAAAATTATTGGACTACCTGAAAGCCATGATCAAAGTAAGAACCCAGAAATCATCCTCCAGGAAGTTCTCAAAGAAAACTGCCTGATGATTTAGAACCAGAGGGCAAAATAGAGGTTGAAAGAATCTACCGATCACCTCCTGAAAAAGATCCCAAAAAGAAAACTCCTAGGAATATTATAGCCAGGTTCTGAAATTCCCAGATTAAGGAGAGAATATTGCAAACAGCCAGGAAGAAACAATTTGAATATTGTGGAAACACAATCAGGATAACCCAGGATCTGGCAGCTACTACACTGAGGGATCGAAGGGCTTGGAATATGATATTCCTGAGGTCAAAGGAGTTGGGATTAAAACCAAAAATCACCTACCCAGCAAAACTGAGTATCATGTTTCAGGGGAAAATATGGTCATTCAGTTGAATAGAGGACTTTCAAGCATTCTTGATGAAAAAACCAGAGTTGAATAGAAAATTTGACATTCAGATACAAGAAGCAAGGGAAGCATAAGAAGGTAAACAGGGAAAGAAATCATAAGGAACTTATCAAAGTTGAACTATTAACATTCCTACATGGAAAAACAATAATTGTAACTGATGAAACTGTTGTCAATATGAACATAGTTGAAGGAAATAGAAATACGCACACACACATATGTCTATATATGACGGTATATGGGCATATGGATACATATGTGAATGTGTGTATATATGTTTACAGGTATACATAGATAGAGGGCACAGGACCAATTTAACAGGAAGGGATGATACTTAAAAGGTGAAATTAAGAGGTGAGAGGAATATAATGAGAGGAGATGGGGAGAGATAGAATGGGGTAAACTATCTCATAAAGAAGAGGTAAGGGAAAATGGTTGCAATGGAGGGGAAGAATAGGAAGGCAAAAGGGAATGGGTCAACCTTACTCTCATTGATTTTGGCTTAGGGAGGGAATGAAATACACACTAAATGGGGTATCTCACCCTACAGGAGAGTAGGGGGGAAGGAGATGAGAGGGGGGATGATGGAAGGGGGGCAGGCTGGGGGGGAGGGAAGTTGGAAGCATCCACTTTTGAAAAGGGATGGGATCAAAGTAGAGAATAGAACAAGTGGGAGGTGGGATAGGAGGGAGGGAAATATAGTCAGTCTTTTACAATATATCTACTATGTTATTGTTTTGCATTAGCTACACATGTACAACCTATACTGAACTGCTTATCTTCCCAGTAAGGGTGGGTGACAAGGGAGGAAGGGAATGAATCTGGAATTCAAAGTTTTAAAATCAAATGTTTAAATATATATATTATTATTAATACTATTTCACATGTAATTGGGAAATAAGATATACAGGCACTAGGCATAGAGATCCACCATGCCCTACTGGAAAAGTTGAAGGGGGTATTGGAGAAAATATGGAAGAGAGCAGATTGGAGGAGGGGATATCCTGTGGGACTGCTATTTTGGGGTGGTGGGTAGGGGAAAAATGGGGAGAAAATTTGTAACTCAAAATCTGGCGGAAGTGAATGATGTAAATCAGAAATTAATAAAGCATTTGAAAAATTAAAAAAATGAGAATCAGGCAACTGTAAGTTAGTGACTGCATCAGACATCAAGAAATAAATTAAAGTAATAATAGAAGAAATAGAAGACAATGTGAAATATTTTATTGGAAAAATGAATGACCTGGAAAACAGAAAGAAGAGAGATAATTTAAGAATTATTTGGACTACCTGAAAGCCATAATCAAAGAAATAGCCTAGACATCATATTTTAAGAAATTATAAAAAAAACTGTTCCAATATCCTAAAGCCAGTAGAAATTGAAAGAAGCCACTGATTACCACCTGAAAGTGGTGCCCAAATAAAAACTCCCAGACATATTATAGACAAATTCCATAATTCTGAGGTCAAAGAAAAAACATTTCAAATGGCCAGAAATAAACCATTCAAATACTGTCACACCACAATCTGGATCACACAAGAATTAGCAGTTACCATTTTAAAGCACCAGAAGACTTAGAATATGATATTCCAGAAGGCAAAAGAGCGGGGATTACAATCAAGAATAACCTATCCAGCAAATCTGAATATAAACATTCAAGGGAAAAAAGAAATATTTAATAAAGTAGAGAACTTTCAAACATTCCTGATGAAAAGACCAGAGCAGAACAGAAAATCTGACTTTCAAATAAAGACTCAAGAGAAGCAAAAAAAAGGAAAACATGAAAGAGAAATCATAAAGAACTCAGTAAGTTTAAACTGTTTACTTTCCATAAGTAAAACAATATATGTAACTTGTTAAGAACTTTATCATTATTAGGATAGTCAGAAAGACTCTACATAGAAAAAGGGTATTAAATGAATCAGTTACATTGGGATTATAAAAAAAAAGAAAGGTGAAAAAGAGGGATGCCCTGGGAGAATGGGTAATGGAGAGGAAGAATTGAAAAATTATCTTACATACAAGAGATGTGTATGGAAAAGCTTTTACAGTGGAAGGAAAAATTGTGGGGGCCAACACTTGAACCTCAATCACATCTAAACTGGTTTAAAGAGGGAAAAATACACACACATACACATTCAATTGGTAACAGAAGGATAAGAGGATAAGGAAAGGGGGGAAGTGATAAAAGGGAGGGCAGATTAAAAAGGCAGTAATCAGAAATAAAACAGACTTTAGAGGACGGAAAGGGTAAAAAAGGGAGAGAGAAAGATAAAAGAAAATAGGATAGAGGGAAACACACAGTTATTAATCATAACTGTGAGTGTGAATGGGATGAAGTCATTCATAAAACAAAAGGAGAGAACAGATGGATTAGTAACCAGAATCCAAAAATATGTTGTTTACAAGAAGCAAACTTGAAACAGAGAGAGACACACACAGAATTAAAATAAAGGGCTGGAACAGAATCTGTTATGCTTCAGCTGAAGTAAAAAAGGGAGGGGTAGCAATCATGGTCTCAGATAAAGCAAAAGCAAAACCAGACCAAAGGGACAGGCAGGAAAATTACACCTTGCTAAAAGGCACCACAGACAATGAAGTGACATAAATGTTAAATGCACCAAATGTCATTACATCCAAGATCTTAAAAGAAAAATTAAATGAATTACAGGAAAAATAATAAAATTATACTAGTTGTTATTTAGTCATTTTTCAGTCACCTGATTTTGTGACCCCTTTGGGGGTTTTCTTGGCAAAGATATTGGAGTGGTCCCTCTTCTAGATCATTTTACATATGAGGAAACTGAGGCAAACAGGGTTAAATGACTTGACTCACATAGCCAGCAATTGTCTGAGGCCAGATGTGAACTCAAGAAGAGGAGTCTTCCTGAACTCTGGGTCCAGCATTCCATTCATTGCACTACCTAGCTGCCCCTAAGCTAGTACCACTAGGCATAGATGGGATTTGAATCCATGATCTTCTATTTACGAGACCAAAAATATACTAGTAGGAAACTTCAACTTTTTCCTCTCATAATTAGATAAATTTAACCATAATATAAATGAGAAAGAAGTCAAGGAGATGAATAGAATATTAAAAAAATTTAGATATGATAGACCTCTGGAGAAATCTCAGTGGGAATATTAAGGAGTATACCTTCTCAGCTGCACATGGCACCTTCACAAAACTGACCATGTATTAGGGCATAAAAACATCACAACCGCATGCAGAAAAGCAGAAATATTAAATGTACCCTTTTAAGATCATAATGCAATAAAAAATTGTTTAATAAAGGAGCATAGAAACATAGATTAAAAATTAATCAGAAACTAATCTAATCCTCAAAGAACAAATCATAGAAACAACCAATAATTTCATTAAAGAGAATGACAATGATGAGATGGCATGCAAAAATTTGTGGGATGAAGCCAAAACAGAACTTAGAGTAAAAATTCTATCTCTAAATGCATATACCAATAAAAGATAGAACAGAGCAACAAAATTCAGTATGCAACAGCAACAAAAATTAGAAAAACAAATTTAAAATCTCTAATTAAACACCAATGTGGATATTCTGAAAATCAAAGGAGAGAGTAATAAAATTTAGAGTAAAAAATCCCACTGAACTAATAAACCAGGGGCTGATTTTATTAAAAATAAAAACAATTATATGGATAAGCCATTGGCTAAATTGATTAAAATAAAAAAGAAAACCAAATTACCAGTATCAAACATGAAAAAGGTGAATATACAACCAATGAAAATGAAATTACAGCAATTATTAGGAGTTATTTTGTCCAATTTCATGCCACTAAAACTGATGATCTAAGTGAAATGGATGAATATTTACAAAGATATAAATTGTTCCTTTTAACTGAATGGGCTTTCTATTAACAAATAGAATAGTTAAATAATCCTATCTTCAAAAAAGAAGATATTGAACAAGCCATCAATGAGTTCCCTAGGTAAAAATCCCCAGGACCAGATGGATTTACAAGTGAATTCTACCAAACATTTAGGGAACAATTAATCCCAATACTATATAAATTATTTGGAAAAATAGGTAAAGAAGGAGTCCTACCAAATTTAAATATGGTTTTGATACTTAAACCAAGGAAAGCAAAAACAGAAAAAGAAAACTATAGACAAATTTCTCTTATGAATATTGATGCAAAAAATTAAATAAAATACTATCAGGGGTACTGAGGCAATAGATCATACCCTTTTTGACAAAGGAGAGCATTTAATAGGAATGCCCATTCCTATTAAAAATGCTAGAGGGGCTGCTAAGTGGCACAATGAATAGAGCAGAGGCTCTGGAGTCAGGAGGACCTGAGTTCAAATCTGGCCTCAGACACTTAACACTTACTAGTCCTGTGACCTTGGGGAAGTCACTTAACCCCAAATGCCCTGCCTTCTCCCCTCTAAAAAGCAAAAAAAAAATACTAGAAAGAATGGGACTTGATGGAGACTTTCTTAAAATAACTAGTATTTATCTAAACCCAAGAGCAATAATCATTTGTAAAACAGATAAACTTGAAATCTTCTCAATAAGACCATCACTGAAGCAAAGATGTTCATTAGAAGTGCTAACTATAGCAATAAGACAAGAAAAATAAATTGAATAAATAAAAATAGGCAATGAGGAAACAAAACTATCACTTTACAGATGATATGATTGTATACTTAGAGAACCCTAGAGAATCAACTAAAAAAGTAGATAAAACCATTAACAACTTCAGCAAAGTTGTAGGATATAAAATTAACCCACATAAATCTTTAGCATTTCTATATACTAACAGAAAAATATTAATCGATTATGGACAAACTGAGCTAATATAATTGATAATTATACCTAACTTACTAATTCAATGCCATACCAGTTAAACTACCAAAGAATTATTTAATAGAGCTAGAAAAAAAATTTTTAATTCTTCTGGAAGAACAAAAGGTCAAGAATATTGAAGAAATCAATGAAAAAAAAACATGAAGGAAGGTGGTCTAGGAATTTCAGATTTCAAACTATGCTACAAAGCAGTAATAACTGAAACAATCTGGTAGTGGTTAAGAAATAGAGTGCTGGATGAGTGGAATGGGTTAGGTACACAATACAGAGTAGTAAATGCCCATAGTAATCTAGTGTTTGATAAATCCCCAAATCCAAATTTGGGGGGTAAGAACTCAGCATCTGACAAAGATTACTGGGAAAAGTAGAAAGAAACTTGGCAGAAACTAGGTATAGACCAACATCTCACACCATATACCAAAATGAGCTCAAAATGGATACATCATTTAGATATAAAGGGGGATATCACAAGTAAATTAGGAGTGTGTGGGAAAATGTACCTGTCAGATCTATGGACAGAGAAGAGTTTACAGCCAAACAAGAAATAGAGGATCACAGATAATTTTGATTACATAAAACTAAAAAGCTTTTGCACAAATAAAACTAATATAGCCAAAATTAGAAGGAAAACAGGAAACTTGGGGAAAATTTTACAGCAAGTGTTTCTATAAAGGCCTCTTTTCTCAAATATATAAGGAATTGAGTCAAATTTATTTTTAAAAAATAAGGGCCATCTGTAATGCCAATGTAAATTTTAAAGATCTTCCCTGCCCCTAGGCTAAAGTGCACCAGAAGCCTGGGGAGGGAGGCTTGTTTTTCAGTAGATATTTTTTGATTGGCCAGTGGGTCAATAAGGTTGTTACATTCTCTGAGCCAGGAGAAGGCTATATAAGCCCTGATGTGTAGCTTTGTTTTGGGACTCACTTTGAGAAGTATTCTGTGATTTGATCTGAATTCTGGGAAGCCGTTGTTGAGAATCCCCCGGCTTTGAAAAACCCAGAATGTGGAAACCCAGATGTTGACTGGGTATGGATGTAATGGTTGGACAGTTTGGAAATCTGTCTACTTGATGTTTCTGTCTTGATAATTATGCCTGTATACTTTGAGGTTCAGGGTGCTGACCTTTTCTCCTGAACAAGGTAAACGATATATGTCTGACTGATTAAAGTAAGCTTGTTAACCCCTTTTGGGTTGCTTTCCTTTAACAAAGCAGATCCAAGAACCTGTGGTAGCTGCAAACCCTGAGGACGCTTGGGGTGCTTGCTGCTACACCATCCCAGTTGATAAATGATCAAAGAATATGAACAGGCAGTTTTCAGAAAAAGAAACCAAAACTATCAATTGTCACATAAAAAAATGCTCTACTACTGATTAGAGAAATGCACATTAAAACAACTTTGAGATACTACCTCATATTATCAGATTGGTTAACACAGCAGAAAAGAAAAATGACAAGTGCTGGACTGGATGTGCAAAAAATTGGGACATGGGTGCATTGTTGGTACAGTTCTGAACTAGTCCAACACTCCCTTTGTGCCAGAGAAGAAGTCTGAATTACTATGACATTAAAAGATAAAATATGTTGATATTATACTACATATATATATATATATAAAATGCATTTCTGAGTTTCTAAACTTCTTCTGTGTTGTCTACTAGCCTTCACGTTTCATCTGCAGCTTCTGCAAAAGTCCTAAAAATTCCCATTTAATTTCTTTTGCCAACCCACCATACACAGAAACCACAATGGGGAACATTATGATGTGGAAGGGATAACTATCATACTTTTGAAGTACAGAGGAAAAAGATCTGGCACTGGAAGCCGGAACCACACTGGGGTTCAAGACTAGTCCCCAAAATCCACTGGTTGTAAGGCCCTGGGCAAGTCCCTTAAGCTCTCAGTGTCCCAAGTAACTCTCTAAGTTTATCAGCTGAAAAGATGCTGACCTGTATTGGTGAAAGGAGTTTCCTCACCTAGGAGACCTCTATTCCAATTAAATTACAAGTACAGTTCCTATCACTATTACCATCTCATTCTTCTCACCTTTTTCAATGAAGTTTAAGCAGAAGCAGTCCTGAAACAAATCTCTATGCTGCTATTAGTGTTTGAAATTTAATGACATCCAGGCTATTGCCTGTGTGAATAAAAGAATTGTTTTTTTAATTAAAAAAGAATTGGGACATTACCTCATTTTCTGTAGGCACTGAAAGAATCTAGTAGTGTGTAGGACAATGGGGATGAGATGGAGCTCATATGTTCACATATGGTATCAGTTTCTTTTACTAAGTCTCTATATTTTAAAAGCTTTTGGATTCCATGCAATTTGAGGGTTATGAGCATTCAGTAAGGTGATATCTATTAAAATATTTTTTCTTAAATGTTTATGGATCATTAATACAGCTGGGCAATTGTGAACAACAATTTTATTTGGTAATGCTCTGAACCCCATGTGAGTTGATACACTGAATTTTTTCTTTAGGGATTATAATTGTAGTTCAGGCCCTAGTCATTTTTTTTAGATTAGTATTTAGAGCACACTGAGTTTCTGGTATATAATTCTAGGTATTTGATAGCGTTTTTCTAGATATTTGGTAGATACTAAGATTTTGCAACCTGCAGGGATATGTTGCCCAATACCTACTATTTCTTTTCATATTCTGCATTTGATTGACTGGTCCCAGCTCCTTAAAAAAAAAATCAGTCATCTTTATAATTAGGGCAGCCAAGTGGCACACTGGATGGAACACTGGGTTTGGAATCAGAGAGACTGATCTTTCTGAATTCAAATCTGGCTGTAGATGCATTCTGGCTGTGTGACTCTGGGTTAAGTCATTTAACCCTATTGCCTCAATTTCTTCATCCGTAAAATGAACTGAAGAAGAAAATAGCAAACTATTCTAGTATCTTTGCCAAGAAAACCCCAAATGGGGTCAAGAAGAGTCAGACATGACTGAAACCCCTCAACAACATCTTTATTATCTTCAACATTACCATCAACTTCTAATTCGTCATCATTATCTCATTCTTAGAATATGAAGTTCACCAAAAACAGTCTGCTTTCAAGAAGTCCACAGTCTAATGGGGGATACAACATGCAAAAAACTATGGACAAACCATATGCAGGGAAAATGGAAATAGTCAATAATGGGGCAGAGAAAAGGTTTCTTGCAGAAGGCAAGATTTAAACTGAGACTTGAACAAAGCCAGAGAATCCAAGAGATGGAGATGAGGAGGGAGAACCTTCTAGAAAGGGGTAAAGACTTGACTTTGACCGGACCTGGCTTGGAGATTGAGTATTTGGGGTAGTAACAGTCCTTAAAAACACTTTCTTTACATTATAGTGGATCAATGATACATCAAGGGAATTGTGGGGAGAAGCTCTAATAATATTCTGCTTCCAGTCTGGTTTATTTTTTGTTGTTGAATTCCCAAAAATACTTTAAGGGTTTTTGTTCTTTTCTTTTCCTCCTTCCTTCCTTTATCTTTCTCTTCTTTCCTTCTCTTATTCTTTCCTTGCTTTGAGATTTGTCCTCTTTTGAAAATGAGTGAATAGTAATTGAACTTCTGAGCTATAATACTATCTACAGGGTTGAGTCATGTGAGATATTTGGTAGGTACTAAATTTTTGCAGCCTGCAACAATATACGGCATATGTGTGACTGCATTCTTGCATAATCTGAATTTATCAATTTGCTAGAGCTCCTTATGGATAACCCATCTGTAATTTCTGCTGGTGATGAACCAGGTCTTGAATTACCATCATAAACTCCTCCATTTCTATAAATAAATCTCAATGACTCACCCACTTATTTGAGGATTCTTCACAAAGTTCACATGAATGCTGTCCACAGAAAATTTAACGATTCCACTTGTGAATTTTAACCATTTGATAGGCTCCATCCTTAGATAAACCATGTTTAGTTACATTTGACACATTCAATAGTCACCATACTATCACCTGACATTATTATTACCTGGTAAAGAGATCTCTGCTTACTCAGAAGTATTGTTTAGGTTTTTAACCTATTTATCCAGTGCACTAAGCATATTCATTAGTTCTTGTCTTTCCTCTTGATGAGGAAGAGTCTCTCTTTCCATAGGTGTCTTAGAGTGACATAATCTGTGTTTTATTAATAGGGCATGGGTAGCTGTTAATAGTGCATTTTATGGGTTTGAAAGTGTGTGTTAAGTGTGGTACTACATCTCTGTTAACTGCTTTAAACATGTTCTTCCCATTAAGCTTTGATTTCAGGATGCCAAAAAGTCTCAAGAAATATATAACCAAAGCTTTCTCCTTGACAGCTTTATACTCAATGTCTTGCCTAGAGGAGAAAAAGGTATTTTAAGTATTGACTTCATCCATGTAGCAGTCAACTGGGGAAAATTTTTCTATCAAATATTTCTGCTAAAAGTCTGATATATAAGATACATAAACAACTAACAGAAACATTTAAGTCCAAAGGCCATTCCCCAATAAATATGTGGTCAGAGAATATAAAATTATCAAAAGAGAAACCGCAGACTATTAACATCCATGAGAAAGAATGATCCAAATCACATCTATTAAGAGAAATGCAAATCAAAACAACCCAAAGGTTTCACTTCATACTCAGCAAATTACAGGTGACCAAAAATGGGCATAGTAAATTTTAAAGAGGTTGTGGAAAGGAGGCCATACCAATGCATTGTTGATGGGACTTTGAACTCATCTAACTATTCTGAAAAACAATTTGAAATTATGTGAAGAAAGTGACTAAATGTCCATACCCTTTGACTCAGAGATTCCACTGCTAGGAATATAACTCAAGGAGGTCATCAACAAAAATAAAGGTCACACACACATATGCACACACACACACACACATATATATATATATATATATATATATATATACGTATAGATAGATATTAGATAGACAGATAGATGAATAGATAGATATACAGACAGATAGACAGACAGACAGATAGATAAATAGATAGATAGATAGATAGATAGATAGATAGATAGATAGATAGATA
>NW_027185889.1:18062356-18104473 GCF_028583685.1 Petaurus breviceps papuanus | reverse complement strand
ATAGATAGATAGATAGATAGATAGATAGATAGATAGATAGATAGATAGATAGATAGATAGATAGCAAAAAACAATTGGAAAGAAGGTAGATGTGTACCAATTGGAGAATGGTCAAACAAATTTTAGTATATGGATATAATGGAAATTTACTAATCTGACTGGAATAATGAATATGATGAAAACAGAGAAGCAGGGAAAGATGCTGCAAGAACTGATAAAGAGTGAAATAAACAGAATCAGGAAAAAAAAACAAAGACAATGACTATAACAATGATATAAATGGAAAGAATAACAATGAAACAATCCAAACTGAATGTTATAAAATTATTATGACCCAACAACCTCAAAGTAAAGAGATCATCTTCTTTGGAGAGGTAAGGGACCAAGGGAGTGTAAATATTGGATATAATATCAACCCTTTTCAATATTTTGGTTAATTTTGCTGAATTTTTTCTTTTTCCCCTTTCAAAAAAGTCTTCATTATAATAGATGGCAGTAGGGATCCACTGAGAAAAGTCAGTGGGCACTTTAAAGTTTATTTAAAGCTTTTTACAAATATTATTTCATTTTATTCTCAAACACAGGTGAAATGACTTGACTAGGGTCACACAACTAGTAAGTGTTTGAGGCTGGATTTTAACTCAGGTCTTCCTGACTCCAGCTGTCTAGATATGAACATAATTTATTTTTAAATGCTGTCCTAATTCATTGGTTTTATTCGACCTCGAGATTCAAGCTATAAATCTTCGGTCTCTATTTTTCTCTGATGTACATTTTGTTTTTTACTTATCGAGTCCAAATGCCTTTTTTGATCATTAGAGCAGGGTTTCATGATAATCAAAAGAGTAATTTGTTTTTTTGGTGGAGTCATTGAGGTATACAAGGTGATTAATATCATCTTTTAGTGCATGACTCCTTGACTCTGAAGCCATACCCAGTTCTATTCAGGAGCAATAGGCAGAGCCATAACTGATCTATTACAATTACTACTACTACTCCTCAGATACTAAAAGGGATCTCTGTTCTATCACTTTTGAGAGTTCCCTCCCATGAAGCATTGTGATAGCTCATCCATTCTTTCATCATCATCATCTCATTCTCATCTTTTTCAATGGAATTCAGAAAGAAGTGGTCACGAGACAAGTTCTTCCTTTCCTTCATTTATATTTACTGTTCACCAAACTTTTGTACAAGTGAATTAAAAAAAAATAAATGTTGTTGTTTGTGCTTAGCACTGTGCTTGGCATATTTTAAGCCCTTAGTAGATACCTGTGGCTTTTTTTTAACTGAACAAAAGTAGTCAGATGTAACCTCACCTTTGATAGACCCTAGTAGCAGACAAAATCAGGGGAAAGATGGAGACCTCAGCCTATTCCCACATGACTTGGGTTTATTGCTATTTTCCTATCCAAACATTTTATTAAGTGATTAGGACAAAGTACCTTCTCTATCAATAATAGATGAATGAGTCTTCAAAAGCTTTGAAAATGCTGTGACTGGGAATTTCTACGTGAGTAGAACAAACAATTAATTAGCCTGATTTTTTATGTCCTTTGGAACCCTAATGCTTACAGGTGGACATGTATAACCCTCCAACACAAATATGGTCATGCTTATTTGAGGAAGCCCTACAATAGTATAAAAAAATATAGAAGTGAAAGGAGTCTTGCCTAGTATTATCTAACCCACCTCCTTCACTTGTTTCCCCTCCTCCCCTTTGTTAGGGAAGGCAACTGGGGTTAAGTGACTTGACCAGAGTCACACAGCCAGCGTGTCTAAGGCCAGATTTGAACTCAGGTCTTCCTTACTCCAGTAGTTGTGCTCTACCATCAAGTTGTCCCCCTTCACTTGTACAGGTGAGAAAACTAAGGACCAGACATTTGAAGTGATTTGCCCATGGTCATACACGCAGTAAATCACAGAGCTGTGAGTTGAACACAGGTCTTTTCATTCTCCATCCAACATTTGTAGCACAGAATGCATCCTCTTATGACTTTGGGTATTACCCAAGGAAAAATATTATTGGGGAACCTTTTAAAGTTAAGCAAAAGATTATTAAATTCAAAACTTAACAAAAAGGAAAAAAACAAAAACAAACAACAACAAAAACCACATGTAGGTTCAGGAAAGAGTAGGACGCTTCTGTCATAAAGCACTAGCTAGGTTTCAGCTTATACAAGAGACTGGCAACGAGGGTGACCAGTGAGAGAATCCTTAGTGCCCCTATGTGCCAAACCATCCCTGAAGAAGACAATCTGAACATGTGTAATCAGTACAGTCTGCTTGTTAGACCATTGTACCTCAAACAGGTGAACAGTTGGTATATGAGAAATAAACAATCATTTCAGCTTAGTGGTACTGCTTCCCTCCCTGAGGCCTGCTTAGAAAAAGTGATTCAAGGCATGAAGCCAAAATAAATTGCTACCAGACCCAAGAAAAATAACAATATTTCACTTCATGGGTAGATCAAGATCAAGCTCATTGGACCATAGAATCAGAAGATCACAGGTCAGGAACTGAAAGGGATCTTAAAGCCCATTCTTTTCATTTTATAGATGGGGAAACTGAGGCCAAAAGAGGCAAAGTGACTCACCCAAATACCCACAACAAACAAGAATCTCAATCAGGATTGGAATTCAGGTTTCCCTTGACTCCAAGGCCTGTACCCTATCCACTATGTGACACTGACCCTTTACCAATTCCTTAGAATCTTGGAGGGAAGCAAGGAATTCATAAGGTGCGAATATTTCTGGCTTTGGTAAAGTACATTAACCTACATTACTGCCTGTGTTATGTAAACTTCCTGAAGACAGCGATTGGTTCATCCTTGTCTTCCTATTCTCAGGGCCAAGCAGAATGCCTGGCCCATGGTCTATGATCACTAAACTAATGGTAATTGATAGATTGATTTATTTCACTTGAGCACTATACCTGTTAAATTAGGAGGACTAGAATTACTATCCCCATCTTATGGATGAGGAAACTGAGGCTCAGGGAGTTTAACCAACTAAGGTTGCACAGCTAATATGGGTCAGAGCTGTGACTGTTGATGAGGTCAAGTTTCATGAACCTTAGTCCTTTAGTCTTTGAACTGCCACTTGTGATCAATGTGAACATCAAGATTTCAAAGGCACTGATGGCATCTCGCTGTGAAAATCATCAAAATGTGCTCATTTCATGCAGGATGACGCATGCCATCTGCTGAACTTACATTTAACGACAACAACATATGAACAGACGTGGGCTCAAGTGAACAAAATCGCTAAGCCATCCGCGTCTCAGAGCCCACAGCATTGTCATCTTCGTGGATTTGTTTGGGAGGGGTGGAGAAGAGTTTTATTATTTTTATTATTTGGTAGGATCATATATCCTGAGTGGAAATGGATTTCAGAGGCCCTCTGATACAACCAGCTTGTTTTAAAGATGAAGAAATGGAGAATTAGGGGATCATTCAATGTCAGCCAGGTAAGCGTCTTTAAGTGGACTTTGAATCAAGGTCCTTTGATTCTAGAGCTATGGTTTCATGCTGCCTCTAATTCTTAAACAATCCATCTGAATTGCTTTTATCAGAGTGATCAGGTTCTTTGGTCCATTATATACACAGATCTTTTTGTTCCTTCCCTTTTCTCTGCATGCAAACTTATTCCCGCCCCCCCCCCCAAATAAATCTGAAATATTTTGACAAAGGAAGAATTGATGGAGTATACTCCCTATATTGAAGAGATAGATGGCTTAATGGACAGAGTGCAAGGCCTGGATCCAGGAAGACCTGAGTTCAAACTCAGCCTCAGACAATAGCTATGTGACCCTGGGCATGTCACTTAACCCTGTTTGCCTCAGTTTCCTGATCTGTAAAATAAGTTGTAGAAGGAAATGGCAAACCATTACAGTACCTTTCCCAAGAAAATGCCAAATAACGTCATTCAGGGTTGGACATCATGGAAACAACTAAACAACAACAGAAACAGTCTCAGTATCCCCAGGAAATTAATTCACATGACTAGCACAGATTCACACAACCAACATACGTCAGGGGCAGAACCAGAATTCAGATTTTCCTGACTCTGAAACCAAAGATATCCCACAATGTTACTTCTCACACAGCAGTATATGATCTGAACAAGAAAAAGCTAGTAGGACGGTACAAACAGACGAAAAATGGAATGACACAACTTACTACATTATGGAAATGCTTGTTTTATTCCATAAATTAAAAATAAATGTGAAAATAAAGAAAAGAAAACAATTGCTGGCTTTGGAACATACAGACCAGGGTTCAAATATGGCTTTACCACTTAGCTCTTTCCTGTATGGTATGAGAGGGTTAGGCTACATAATCTCTGAGGTCCTTAACTTCATGGCACACTCCCCCACAACTCCAACACCACAAACCAGCCCACCACTCTGGGTTCTAAGATGGTACAAGGCCAGATCTAGCTTGGTTCCATACCAGACCTTCTCTGCCTCCACTCCAGGGACCCAGAATCTCAGATCAGTTTCAATCCTGCCCTAATGTTGACTTATTGTACCCATGAGCCATTGCTTAACCCAATCTGATCCAGTGTCCTGTTGTCTCCCATAACCTGAGAAACTGATGCTCAACATTCTTCAGTCTGAGCCTCTCCAGGGAGAAGGGAGAAAGAAGATGGGAGGCCCAACTTCTCCCATGTGTTTGTTTTCTCCTCAGATCCAGGCAAAAAAGGTAGTGCCCAGGAAGATAGCTCCAAAATAAATAAAGTGGGAGGTGGGAAAAAGGAGAGAAACAGGATATTTTTAAAGTGCAAATAAAAACT
Source organism: Petaurus breviceps papuanus (assembly GCF_028583685.1). Classification (NCBI taxonomy): domain Eukaryota; kingdom Metazoa; phylum Chordata; class Mammalia; order Diprotodontia; family Petauridae; genus Petaurus; species Petaurus breviceps. The sequence goes on along the minus strand of NW_027185889.1, from coordinate 18,099,680 downwards.
TGGCATAGAAATAGGTTTCAAGGGACCCAGGGAAGCAGTAGCTGAAACAGGCTGCTGGGAACAGGACAGCCAAGAATTCCAGTGTGAGAAAACCCAAACCCGTGGGAGGGACAGCAGAGTAATGTGAAGCAGCCAGGCACAGCAATGCTAAGGAATCAAAACATGGTTTTCCGCCAAGAATAATAATATTACTTTCAAATTTGCTGCCCTCCTTGCTAGTTAAGCTTCCCATTGGCAAGCTGTATTCCAGGTATTCGATCCCATTTTCCAATGTAGAGAAATAATTTAGGTGCAAATAATAATAAGCACTTGATATGTGCTAGCTGTTTACAAAGGCAATAAATAAACGCCAGCTGCTTATAAAGATAATAAATAAATGCTCTATTGGAAGGACACAAAGTTAAAGTGAGCAAAAGTTGGGAGAAGTTCATTGTAAATGAAGGGAAAAACTATAAAAACTCCTGATCATTTTACATAACATGAAATACAGGAAGCCAGGTGGTGCAGGGAGTAAGAGAAGAAAGTATGAATTTAAATCTGGTTACAGATACTAACTAGCTATGTGATCTTGTACAAGTCACTTAACCTTTCTCTGACTCAGTTTCCTCATCTGTCATATAGAGATAATAATAGCGCCCACCTCCCAGGGTTGTGAGAATCAAATGGAATAATATCTGCAATCTTAGAGAGCTATGTGAACACTAGCTATGATTATCACAATTATGATAATCATTGTTATCATTATTAGATTCTGAGGAGAGAAGTGAAATCCATTTAAAAATCACTGAAACTCATCTGGGACTTTCATTTTATTCTTCTCATATATAAACCTAATAAACACTAATAATCATCAACAACAATACCAACAATACCAGTATTTTTATGAAACTTTAAAAAATACAAAATCCTTTAGATGTATTATCTCTTTTGAATCAAGCAATATCCCTTCAATGCAGGTACTATAAATATTAATGTCTCTATTTTGTAGCAACAAGTTCAGAGATGCAGATTTAGTCCTGGGAGAGGCCTAAGAGACTATTTAGTCCAATCCCCTCATTTCACAAAAGAAAAAGTGATGTCCAAAGATGCTGAATGATTTGCCCAAGGTCACACAGGAAATGAATTAGTTCTATAGGCAAGATTTGAACCTGTGTTTTCATCACTCAATTCACCTACTTTATCCACTAAACTATAAGACCACCATTAAATGCTTTCCAAGAGCCAGGTATCATACTACATGACAAGGAAAGAACAAACCTGTCTCTGCCCTCAAGGAGGGAAAACAAACAAGTAAAGACATTAGCATTTTATGAAGAGAGAGAAAGAACAAACAGCAGGGCAGGACAGGAATGAGTGTCCATAGGAGGTTTTATGGGAAGAACTTGGGAATTGATTGTATGACATGGGAGACACTGGCACAGTACTGCCCAGCATAATGTGCCCACATCAGAGAAGGTACTGTACTCTATGAGCAAAACAGAACTGAAACAACTCAAAAGAAATGCGAGATAAACAAATTTAGAGAATCTACCCCAAATGGTAACTTGGACTATGTGTGCCCGACTTGTGTTAGAACATTCTGAGCTCCTATGGGTCTGATCAGCCACAGTAGGACACACTGTACCTTGACTGTAACATAATGAAGTCATTTGGTTCTTTTCCAGACAAAAGGATAACCCGCCCACCAACTACGAGAACTAAGCCATGAGGAACCCAGGAAGTCTCAGACCTAGACGTGACTAGAAAGTTCATTCCAGGCACTCACTGCAAGAGGACAGTTTGCACCAAGGTAGGGAGATGAGAGGCAGAACGCTGAACTGGAACAAGAGGGCCAATTTTGTGGAATGTCGAGTAGAGCAGTCAGGTGGAACACTGGACTTGGAATAAGTCAGGTCTCAGATATTTATGAGCTTTGTGACCCCGGGCAAATCACTTTAACCCTGTTTGCTTCAGTTTCCTCATTTGTAAAATGAGCTACAGAAAGAAATGGCAAACCACTCCAGTATCTTTGCTAAGAAAACCCCCAAAATGGGGTCATGAAGAGTTAGACATGACTTAACCAATTCAACAAGAGTAGAGAAAGGTAAAATAAATCTGGGCTTGGCTTCCCACTCACTTATCAATTTACAATATAAGATGATCTCCACTGAAATAGCTAAGAATCCATTTTTAGGGGCACCTAGGTGGCGCAGTGAATAGAGCACCAGCCCTGGAGTTAGGAGGACCTGAGTTCAAATCCAGCCTCAGACACTTAACACCAAAACTAGCCATGTGACCTTGGGCAAGTCACAACCCCAATTGCCCTCCAAAAAGCAAAATTAAAAAAAAAAAACAAAGAATCCATTTTTATCAATATTAGCAGAACACTAATGTTTGCATATGATTCAGAATAAGATTTGAATACATCCAAACATGTAAGAACAATTAGGCACCTCACTGACTGATGACCACTGGATTAATTGCTTCCGTGCCTAAGGCAACACAAAAACACTATATAATTTGTGGAACAGTTGATCATCTGTGTTGATAGAGGGAGGTTCCTTACTCAGGATTTTCCATATCAGTGAAATAATAGAGTTTATCTGAAAGAAAAAAAAATAACAATAAGTCTTGTTTTATCTCAGGACAGAATGAAATGCCATCTTCCAAGTAGTTCAGAACCTTTTTTGGAGAAGGGCATCTCAGAGATCGTCCACAATACTGACTCCATTTTCTTCTGTTGACTTTAACCACCAGAGCAAGAAAATCTGAACCATGACTACTTTCTGTGGTTCTTAAGAAAGACAAGTCACCACCCCCAGACCAACTCCCATCAGTCTTCTCTGCACTAAGTATGCCTGTTCCTTTTCTGGGTCTTGAGGAACAAACCATAAACATCATGGATGAACACCCCCATGACTCTCCTTCTTCCCAATGAGAAGGGAGTCATTTTTCTCTGAATAAATGCTTTGCAATCCCACTTCTTTGCCCTTTGGTTATAGAATTTATGTTTATAGGTTTATTTACATTTATTTTCTTCCCAACTGATGTTAGTCTCCTGCTGTTGACTAACTTTCCCTCTGGCACAAACTCCACTCTCTTGAAAGGGCCTGAAGTCACTAACAGTCACTACTGTTCTCTGTTAGAACACAGTTTTTTTTTTTTTTTAAGAAAAAAAAAAGTTTAAGCAGACCATAACCAGGTTGTCAGTTAGCAGGCAGTCATTCAACAAGTTTCTGCTATGTTCCAGGCACAAATGTGAAGTGTTGTTCAGTCATTTTCAGTTATGTCCAACTCTTCATGATTCCTTTTGGGGTTTTCTTGGCATAGATGCTGGAGGAGTTTCCCATTTCCTTCTGTAACTCATTTGACAGATAATGAAACTGGGGCAAACAGGGTGAAGTGACTTGCTCTGGGTCACACAGCTAATAAATGTCTGAGGTTGCATTTGAACTCATGAAATTGAGTCTTCCTGACTCCAGATTTGGCAGTCTAACCAGGGCTCCAAGAAGAGGGAGGTATGGCTAGAATCAGGATTGCCTTGGCATGTAAGCAGAATAAGTCATCTGATGAGATCACCACAGATTTAGAACTAGAAGCCACTTTGGAGAGAAGCTAGTCCAACCTCCTCATCTAACAAATGAGGAAACTAAGCCCTAGAGAAATGAAATAACATGTCCAAGGTCACACTGGTACTAAATGAAAAAGCTGGGATTTGAATCTGTAGTGAGAGCAACCTTTGTGATTTACAGGAAAATAGGACACAAACTATAAGTTCTACTCAACTATTTCAGTCCTGTTTAAGGGATGAAATTTCCATGGACCACAGTTTCACAGAATGAACAGGAAGATAATGGATTGAGATCAGAGAGTGACTGCTAAGACAGAACCAGTCAGTTCCAAAGACAAATGCTTAAAGGCTCCTCTAGCTAGGCACTGAGTGCCCATCTAGCATACACACACACACACACACACACACACGTGTGTGTGTATACATATATATTTTTTCCTCCATCTCTATATTTTTATATCCATATCTATCTACATCTACAGCAGGAAATAACAGAGGTGGAATTTGAACTCAAGGGCTGAAGTAGTCCCTGGGGCTATGAACTAAAATTGGTGATAGATCATTTCCCTATAGGGAAAGAGAACACACAGCAGCTAAAAGCAAATAGTGGTCAGTAGCAACAGTAGCTGCTTAGTAGAGATGCCATCAGAGGCAGAAGAGGTGATGCCAATTTCTGCAAAAAGAAAACAGTCCATGCAGCGACATGATCAGAAGACAGTAGCAACTTTGCAGGTGAGCAAATAGCAGTATCAGAGATATGAGTTGCCCTAGGTATGTTCATTCCCATGTATCTTGGTATAGCAGCAAGCACCCCAGCATCCCCAAGGTGGCTGCCAACACAGGTTCTTAGATCTGCTTTTCTTTTTAAATTTTATTTTATTTTATTTTGTTTTTGTTTTGTTTTGCTTTTTGGAGGGCAATTGGGGTTAAGTGACTTGCCCAAGGTCACATGGCCATTTTTTGTGTTGTGTCCAAGGACGGATCCGAACCCAGGTCCTCCTGACTCCAGGGCCAGTGCTCTATTCACTGTGCCACCTAGCCACCCTTGATCTGCTTTTCTAAAGGAAAGCAACTCAAAGTGGGTTAACAATATTGATTTAATCAACCAAACATATCATTTACCTAGTTCAGGGGAAAAAAGTCAGCACCCCAAACTTCAGAATATACAGACAGAAGTTACAGGCAGAAGTTACAAGAAGACAGAGAAATATTTCAAGCAGACAGGCCTCCAACTGTCCAACCATTACATCCATACCTAGTCAGTTCCCAGAGAGGGAAGCATCAACATCTGGGTTTTTCAAAGCCGGGGGCTCTCAAAGGCTGCCCAGAATCTCGTTTGCTCAAATCACACAACACTTCTCAAAGTGAGCCCCAAAACAAAGCCTCACATCAGGGCTTATATAGCCTTCTCCTGGCTCAGAGAATGTCACAACCCTCTTGACCCACTGCCCAATCACAAAGTATCTCCTGAAAAACAAGACTCCAGCCACAGGTTCCAGGTGCACTTAAGCCTATCAAAGGGCCTAGGGGCAGGGAAGATCTTGAATTTACATTCCCATTACACTTGATCATGAGTGTGCCCCCTCCATTCATGTTCCTCGGTCATGTGGGTTCCTTTTTCACATGTGTCCGTCAAGAATTTCTCACTAGTGATGTGGTATCCTGTGGAAGAATATACCTATGTTTTTTAGAAAGAAGGGCTCTTGTTATGTTGGATTGTAGAATTGGTTCTATATTGTACTTTTTCCTATGCTATTAGTAGATTTTTTTTTCTTTAAATTAAAATATCTTCTGTTCAGTAAAAGAAACACAACAGCAGCAGGTTGTTGGCTCTGATTCTGAGTGGCTACTGCCTCACAATCTGCTTCAGATTTCAAGGGACTTACTTGTATAGAAAGGAGGTCCTTTGTGCAGGAAACACAAATCCTTAGTTTCCAATTTAAGCACCATTTTGAGTCCACCATACTGTTACTGTTTTGGTGATGTGTTTGAAAAGCCACTAAAATTCTATCTTTGGAGATCTATTCCATCACCTCTATACCATATTCAAGTGTAAATATGCCTAAATAGGGTAATACCTCACTGCCATCTTTCAGTAAATTCCCTTGAACCTAGGTTTTTATTGACCTTTGTGGAAATTCTTTACACTCTTGCTTTCTTTGTGAGTTTTGTAGGCTCAACCCTCAAGCTGCCTACTGAATAAATCTTCTCCCCTTATGAACTTCCTTACTACTGCCCAACATACCATCCCATCACTCAGGCTCAAAATCTAGGTGTCATCCTCAAATTCTCACTCTCTCTGACCTCCCCAATCCCTATATACAATTTGTTGCCAAGTCCAGTGATCTACACTCACATCTCTCCCATATACCCTCCACACCCTCTCTTCCATGATGCTTACTTACCCTTTCTTAATATAGGACTTCATCACTTCATTCTAGGACTTTCTGCCTCAAGTTTCTTCCCATCCTCATCCTTCCTTCACTTAGTTATCAAATAATCTTCCCAAAGTATAGATAGGACTAGGTCATGCTGCCCCCCACCCCCACCCGAGTGGCTCCCCATTACCCCAAGGATAACATAGAAAATCCTGTGTTTGACTTTTAAGGTCCTTTATAACTTAATTCCTTTCTACCCGTCCAGTCTTTTTACACCTTACATCTCCTGCCCACCATAATTACACCAACATAATCCAAAGACACTGGCTTCCTTGTTTATCACTCAAGGTACTCCATCTCTCAACTTCACAGTTTTCACTGGTTATTTCCATTGTCTGTTTCTAGAATGTTCTGCTTCCTGGCTTCCCTGACTTCCTTTAAATCTCAGATAAAATCTCACCTTCTGCAAAAAGTTTTTCTTGGTCCTCCAAAATGCTAGGGTCTTCCCTCTGAAATTATCCTCAATTTTATCCTGTATATATCTTGCTTTTACAAAGTTGTTTGTATATCATCTCCCCCATTAGACCATGAGTTCCTTGAGTGTAGAGATACTTTTGTCTTATTTTTTTTATCCCCAGCACTTAGAACAGTATCTGCACATAGTGGGCACTCCACAAATGCTTGTTGACTTGACCATACCATTATTTACCCATTTCTCCCCCTTACAAACCCAGGACTACCAGACCTTCAGAGACCTGATATGCTGAGGGTAATGGAGGAGTCGAGAATGGTGACATATGTGTCCAAAGTGACCTAACTCACTATACCTAGCTGACCCCAGACCAGATCATGCTTCACTTCCAGCTGAATCATTCACCTTATCCATATTTTTTCATCTGTCCTGCTTCCCTGATAAGAAAGAGTGCTCCTGCTTCAACTACCAGTTCTCAACTTCTCAGGGAACAAATATAATCAGTATTACAACTGCTTCTAGAAAGGGCATGACAATCCACTCCATTACAGTTCCATTCTCTTTTGATTGTCATAACTACCCAGACCAAAAACACTCTTCCCTGAATGCCACTGTCCAAAATCCTGTTAAAATGTTAACTCTAGATATAGACTGTTTTACTTTTGTATTTATATCTCAAGTACTGAGCATAATGCTTAGGACATATCAAATTCTTAATAAAAGCCATTCATTCATTCATTCATTCATTCATTCATTCCAGATGGAAGTGGGAAGACATGAAAGAGCGAGAGCGAGAGAGAGAGAGTTGTAGGCATATTTCTATAATGATTTGCAGTGGACTTTGCTTACATTATCTTACTGGTGGTTACCCAACAACCTCATGAGGTCAGTTTGCACATGTCTGAAACCTATTTTACAGATGAGGAAACCAAAGAAATCTCAAAAAATAGGTTCATCTTGAATAGACAAATTGAAAAACCTACCTAGCTACATTTCAAACCATCCTCAAAAGTGGACAAAGGCACTAGCTTACACAAATACATATCCCTTTGAAACTTTCTGGAACCAGTTATCAAAAAGGCAGGCAAAAAAAAAAAAAAAACTTGAAGAAGACTTAGATGCTTTAGAGCAATCCATGGTTGGAGACCATTTATTCAGAGACTTCTCTGGGACAGAAATGTAAAACTTTCAAGTTACATAAAAGGCAAAATAACAGGGACATTAAAACATAGGAGAGATGTTGATGGAGTTTGGAAGAGCCAAGCAGTTTTATTGGTGCCTAGAAACTCAAACATTTAAACCAGAAGAATGACCTATTTTATATGAACAACTTTACAAAATGAGTGAAAACATCCCTGGAATCGTCTACCAGACTGATTCTGGGCTTTTCCAAAGAGACCAAGGAGAGCATTTTTTGGTTTGAGTTGGATAACCATTACCCTTTAAAAAGTGATAGTAAGACAGATGTTTGGGGTTTGTCTTTATCTTTTTTTTTTTTTTTAAGAAACTGAAATGCTGAGAGTCACAAAAATGGGAAGTTGCAAAAAAAAACCCCACTATTTTAAAAATGTGCCCTGCTTTGCAAAAATCAATGTAAAGTGCCAAATTCTGCCTATTTTTATAAAAGCACCCACTGATTTCCAGCCAGGGGCTTCCAGTACTTGAGAGAAGGCCTGGGGGGAGTACAATGACTGCCATTCCCTAGGGGCAAATCACCAACCCTACCTACTTTCCCATACTCATCATACTGGCTTCTGTTTTTTTCCCCAGGAGCTAATCCCTGTTTGAATAATTCCAAACTGAATTTGCACATGAACATAACCCAACAAATTTGAAAAACAAATACAGGATCAGAGTCTCAGATCACTAAAGCCGGAAGGGAACTCAGAGCATGTGTATTTGGGAGAATTCTGCCTCCTAAGTTACCCTGGGTAATATTTAAATTCACAAAGGACAAGTGGCTATCTTTGGGCTACCAAGAGGAGAGAGAACCATAATGCTCTTCCCCTACTGGACTCCAGTGATACAGCCAGTTAGTAAAGAAGAATTTATTAAGCACCTACCCCGTATCGGGCACTGTACTAAATGCTGGGGATACAAAGCAAGGCAAAAGACAAGTCTTCACCCCCAAGGAGCTTCCATTCTAATTGGGGAGACAACAAGCAAACAATTATATGTTGTTGTTGTTCAGTCATTTCAGCTGTGTCTCATTCACTGTGACCCCATTTGGGGTTTTCTTGGCAGAGATACTGGAGTAGCTTTCCATTTCCTTCTTCAGCTCACTTTACAGATGAAGAAACTGAGGCAAACAGAGTTAAGTGACTTGCCCAGCATCACATAGCTCATGCCTGAGGCAAGATTTGAACTCAGGAAGATGTCTTCCTCACTCCAGGTGCAGTGTTCTATGTACTGTGCCATCTAGTTGACCTCAAACAATTATAACAAGCTAACAGTAAATAATTAATTGACAAAAACTCCTAGACTCTTCCAGTGACAAGGTTCAAAAGAGTCATGTGACTAGGCTTTTTGTTATTGTGGACAAAGATAGAACTCCATATATAATGATGTGACCCAGGGGCAGCTAGGTAGTGTGGTAGAGTATAAGCCCCGGTCAGGAGGATCTGAGTTCAAATCCTACCCCAGACTCTTGATACTGACTAGCTGTGTGACCTTGGGGCAAGTCACCTAACCCCAATTGCCTTACCCCAACCCCAAAAAACAAAGTAATAAAATGACTTACCCCTTATAAAGGAACAGCTCCTTTCTCCATCTTCATTCCCTCACCAATAAGATGCCTGAAGGTATGAAGTTGGAAGTCAACTTTTGGAGCAGAACAGAGAAAAGCTAGACTGAAGTAGTGAGAAGTACTTAAGGCTGACCAGATCTTCTAGGCGCCTTATCCCTTTGTGCCTTCAGTTCTTGACTTCTTTGGTAGGGCAGGAAAAGAGCTAGTTCCATTCCTTCATGTCTTTCTCTCTCTCTCCCTCTCTCTCTTTCTCTCTCCCTTGCTCCTCCTTGTCCTCTTCTTCCTCTCTCCCTCTCTTTCCCTCCTCTTCCTCCTCCTCTTCCTCTTCTTCTCTCTGTCTCTGCCTCCCCATCATCTAACCCACCCTCCATCAGCATTGCCATTGTACCCCCCCAAAACCTTGCCACCTGCCCTGTTTTGCTAGTATGAGAGAGGTTAAGCCCCTTTAATAGCACTTTCTCTTTCTACAAAATGATGAATCAGATCAAAGGTTCCCCTTCTACCTCTAAATCTACAATTCTATGTAACTAACCCCTACTATATATATATAAAAAAAACAAACTTCCATGGGCTCTACAGAACTTTTAAAATTACTATTTCAATTTAAATTAAATTCAACAAAAAGGAAATAAATCCCTATTATGCTCTGTGCTAGACAGCATTAATAAGAAGATGAAAAGCAAGCCTTTGGCGGCGCACATACTAAATATGTGTACACCACACAAGAATGATAGGAAGAACACCCCATCAGGTCTGATGTGATATAGAGGGTGACAAATGGCGAGAGAGTGGCAATTTGAGGAGGGAGGTGGCATGTGCCTCTAAGTGAATCAAGGAAGATTTTGGAGAAGAAGCACCATCTTAGCTGGACGAAAAATATTCCAGCAACTGTGGATAAAGAGTGAGAATCCAACAGCAATGGAGGATGGCCTGGGAAAGCAATGGAGGTGGGAGAGATTAGAAATTTAGATTCCACTAAAAGGATTGCCATGTAATATGCTGGATGGGTAGCTTGGCATTAGAGTGGGGAGAGCCTTTCCTAGGTGAAAAAGGTTCTGTGTTTTCCCTATGGGTAGTAAGGAGCCATTGAAAAGGCTTCTGAGGTCAGAAGAATCAGCATCTTAGCAGGAGGAAAAGTAAAGGACTTAGGCATTAGAAGGTTCCTATGCTTGAATTCTGCGTTTTCTAGAAAAAGCAAACAAAAATGTCTGTAGTACCTATCTCATAGGGCTGTTCTGAGCATCAGATGAGATGATGGAGTAATAAGGGCGGAGACTAAGTCACTTTTATGGTGCAGAAATTCCCTGATAAGGACATTCCATCCAGGGAGTTAGAGCAGCCACTGGCACTAGGGAGTGAAATGCTGACTTGGGTGAAAACTGTAAAAAGTGGGAGACCTTTAGCAAAGTGGAATATGGGAGGCTGAGAGCAAACATGGAGGAAGGGGGGTGGTGAGCTCTCTGAAGGTTATTAACAATTTATTATTGCCTATCTATTCGACTGGAACTATGTTTGACTCAAGAAAACTGCAAAAAAAATGATGTTCCTTATGTGCTTAAGACTCTTGAAAGGCAGCTTATAGTGTCTAGTCACATGGCAACAGGAGCAGCCATAGACATATTTAACATAAAATGCAGATAGCACTGGAAAACAAGCAATTCTTATCCAGATTTCCCTTGAGCCTATTAATGTGCCTCCAGAGAAAACAGTTCTCCTGTATTTGTTTAAAATCTTGTGTTGAGTGACAGGCTGAATCAGTTAAGGAAAGCTAGACTGAGATTATGTTTAAATTGGCAGGCAGGAAGTAGGGAGGAAGTTACAAAATAAAATTTCTTCTTTATAATAAAAGAGGGATGGAGATTAGGTAACAGCATCACTCAACACCAAATTCCTACAATCAGAGAGGCAGGGCAGTTACGCTAGAGGGGCAGGAAGGTAGTAATTGTTTCCAAGATCTTTCCCCCACACCCTAAAGTACCAGCCTTTCTCCTACTTGGAGATTTCCCGTAGGCAAGATATGACAACAGTGAGAGCCAAGGCCTCTGGCTGTTGGCTAGGCTGGCCCATTATGCACAGTTGCAAAGTTTTGTGTGTTGGAAGGAAGATGAGTAGACAGGTCCTATCTCCTTATGACAGACTAATATAACATCTGGGTGTGCATAGGGTGCTTTCTCCAGATGCTTGTTTTGGGTCAACAGCTGCAAGCTGACTTGAACTTTGGTACAAACTATTTTAGAACTGCATGATCACATTGCAGAGAGATAATCTAGCCTAACCCTCCTCCCACTATTTACTGATGAGGAAGCTGATGCTCAGTTTCTTCATTTGTAAAATGGTTCTGCTTTTTGTTAAATCAGAATTCTCTTACAAATCAGAAGGAAAATGCCATTGGGTTGGCTCAGACTTAGAGAGCTCATGGGGAGGAAAATTGTATTTTTTTAACTTTTTTTTTTTCCTTTTCTGTTTTTAGAAGGAGAGGAGAATAAGGCCTGGTAGGGAAATGCTACATATAAGATACCTCAGTAATTTTTATCTGCCGCTGTGTCTGTATCTGCAGTCCGATGACATCTTCTGCCCAGCCCCACCTCAACTGCTCTGTCCCAGCCTGAACATTTTCTTCAATAACTTCTTTCTTCAATAACTTTCTTCAATAATAAGATGATATTCTTATCAAATTTATATGTGACATGAAGTTGGGATACATTGGATAATAATATGGAGATCTAAAAATATCTCAACAGGGTAGAAATGCAGAATTGAACAAGTAAAATTTAATGGGAATGTAACCTTACTCCCACTCTAAGGCTAGGCTAGTTTCTTGAAAGCCAGCTCTGTGATACTGAATGCTACATGTGGGCAGGGAGTCATGACTCCTGATTGGCTGAGAAACATCTAAGCCTAGACAGTGAGTAAGATGGAGAGATTTCAGAAGTTGAATTTGAGAAGCCAAGGTTCAAGAACAAAGTGTAAACTTTTGAATGGGAGATAAATTCAATGCAGAGCAGTAGATATGTAGGGAAGCTGCTCCCCAGCAACAATAACAAAAAAAGTTCCTTCCTTTTCTGTCTCTGTACCTCCAGATACTTTCAAGAACAGCTATACATCTCCAGGAAAAATCCCCTTCTGAGGTCTTTTCGCTTTATTCAGGATTCAGGCTTAGAAGTCTCTTAGCCAATCAAAAATCACTTCTACCTCTCTGAACAAAAATTTCCAAGTTCTTTTCACTTAATTCAGGATTCAGTCTCTTAGCTAATCAAAAGTCACTTCTGCCTCTCAGGACAGCAGCCCTGGGCTTGCAAGGTTGTTCTTCAGGGAAAATAAACATACAAACCAAAAAGGTTTAGGGCAGGAGAGAAGTCACAAGAACTGATGGAAAGTCATCCTCCTTGGGTTTAAAACATCAATGGCACAAGAACAGGAAGTCAGAGACTTGGTTACACAGAAGTTTATTTAAATATTATTTAGACATTTTAATAGGCTAGAAAAATCATTAGCATAATATGGCTGTCCAAAAGTTAATAGGGTCTCAGACTTCATTAATAAAAGTTTAGTGCTCAGAAAAAGATAATAGTTTCATAGTATTGTGCATAGCATTGTGTTCCATACACTGAATGTTAAGAGACAAGCTAAATTGTATGTAAAGCAAGGCAACAAGGATGACAAGCAAAGTCAAGATAAAAAAGTAAAGGGGACTTTTTTTTTAACCTAGGGTAAAAGTTGAGCTGGGGAAGGGAAAGTGATAAGGTATGGTAAGCAACACAGAGCATAATTTGGCTAAACTCAGAGTAGGAGATGGGGAGTCCAACTCTCACTCTCATGAGAACTAGGAGAAGGGAGAAGATTGAGTCTAGAAAAGGAGCACCAACATGAAGGAATCCAGGCGTTGTTGTGACACGAGGCAAGTCAGACCTACAGTGACAACAGTCATCCCTTGGAGAAGCATACCCTCCAGGCAATAAAGGGCATCCTCTGGATGGCAGCAGTCTGGACAAAGCTCTGCTCTACCCACTCTGTTCAAGATTACTGTGGAGACTAGTTTATATAAGAATTTACTGAAGGAACTAGAGATGTTAACTCTAGAGAAGAGAAGATTGGGAGTGGAATGGATAGCCACCTTCTAGTAGCTTAAAAGTTGTCACAAAGAAGTATTAGATTTCTGTGTACCTCTAGAGGGCAGAGTAAAAATTTGGGATGCAAAAATTTTGGCTCAATACAAAGAGCTTGGTTATAAGCAGAACTGCCCCAAAATGGAATTGCATGTGTAGCACCGTCAGCATTCAATCCAGAGAAAGAAATAGAGACAGGAGGAAGGGAGGGGAAAGGAGGAGAATAAATGGAACGAGGTTAGGGGAAGGGAAGGGAGTATCAAAAAGGGAATAAAAAGGACAGTAGAAAGCCTAGCCTTGACCAGAAGAAAGCCAGTTATTCCTCTTAGACAGTAAGAAAAGGAGAGAGGATGAGCAAAGGTATAGACAGAGTTATATGAAGCATTATGCAAGATAAAAAGCATGAAGACGTTGGAACAAACATTAGTAAAGGAAAGTAGCATCAACAGAAAGGAAATCACATATGTCTCAAAACAGCAAAGTATGATGGAATAGAACCTAAACATACTCTCTTCATACCCACCAATCTCCTTCCTTATTCCCTGAGCAGGTCTAGATCCATAATGAGAAATTCCATAGTTTGGGGCAGGAAATTCCCATAAAAACTCCTGGTGCAATCATGATGAGAGGTGCCCTAACATCAATTTCTTAAAAAAAAATGCAGTTAAGCTGGTATAGGACAGGAGATCCTGGAGAAGGAGAGACAAGGAACGCTCCTGGGGAGGTCATCATCAATGGCAAGAGTAGAAAGTATTGGGGAGTGAGTAGAGTTAGCAGACTGGAAAACAGCTGCATAAAGAGGAGGCTACATCTAGAAATATCCAATCTTAATGAATCACTCTTGGTATTCTTACTAAATTCATTTATTTTGCCTTGAAGCATTGTCAGTGCTCTCTAGATTCTGGTGCCTAGGGATGCAACCCAGTCATCACAATGTAGCAGCATCAAAATGAACCCACTCTGCTTCAAGGAGGCAACCCAGCTACCCCAGATCCATATGATCATAGAAGTTAGAGCCACCAAGTCCCTGGAGATAATTTAGTTTCACCCCTGGATTTTGCAGAGGCGGAAGCCCACTCTCATTACTTCCCTGCTATTTGAGGGGTGATTCCTGAACTGTCACCCAATAGAGACATCTCTGCAGCCACCTTATTGAACCAAGGATCTGAATCATGTTGGAAGTGATTTAGAGCCTTTTCTAAAAGATAATGATCTCCTATCAGTTCATTCCCTGAGTCATCTTCTGTCTCCATAAAATGGTCCATTCAGGCTATAGGGAAAACTATTTCTTCTTCTGGCTCTGACTTAGGAGTGCCACAAGGAACCAACTCCCAATATCCTATAGTCCAGTCTAGGGTGGCACATCTATTCTAGAGTGGGTGCTATTAATATTAATTAAACAGGGTAGTGCCTTCATGGTATAGGAAGGCGATTTAGTTAAAGACTAATGTAAAGAGCTTAATTCAAACAGTCATTCTATGACAAGAAATATAGAGCTTTATATCCTGCCAACTGGTATATTAATGAGATGAAGCCTGGTAGAGTTAATGAAATGGGACTTGGAAGTATGGATTCTTATACGAATTGCTATAAATTACCTGGATAATTCTCCATGAGGCAATCAATTTCTCTCTTTACCACCTTCAAATATATAATAATTTGTACTTAATCCATGCCTTTTGCTTACAACCACTTTAAAGAATGGGCTGATTGTCCATGCAAGAGAATGGGCATGGGGCAGAGTCAAGATGGGGGAGTAGAAGCAGGTCCTCCACATGGCTCCAGTTTCCACCTTCCCCAATTCATGTAAAAGGGGACTCTGAACAAACTTTGGAGCTACAGAACCCACAAAATGACACAGAGAAGCTAACCTCCCACAGAGGACAGCCTGGCAGGCCAGCAGGAATTGGCCAGAAAAGTGCTCTAGGAGCCAAGCTCAGCTCCATGCCAAGGATTTAGCCCCAGGGCGGGCCTCACCAGCCTCTAGCTGGATGGACTCCAGATCACCAGCAGCTGTGGTGGTCCAAAATTATCAACACATAGATGTGAAGGACAAAGTGAGAGGTCAGTGCACTGGGGACTTTGGGACCAAGTAGTTGGGAGTGCATTGGCTTTTGCCCATGGGGCGAGAAGCCACTGAAGCTGTGCAGCCTCCCCCACCTAGCAGCTTCAGCTACTGGCCTGCACAGTGTAGGGGGACCAAGCACCAGTCTGAGGGGTAATCTCTCTTGCTTTAACCTGCTTGGATCTGGATTGCGGTCTAGGATGGAGATCCTGGGGTGTATGTCCAGCTTGCCAGAGTGTATGGAGGTTTCAGCGAGGGCACCCAACTAATACCTCCAGCAGCTGAGAAAACCCCAGAATTTGGTACAAAGCTCCCCTGTCTGGTAGCAGAGTCTGACTGTGGCAAAAAGCCCAAAAGTCAAGTAATTGAGTGGTAACATGACCAGGCAAAGGAAACAAAGTAAAGATAAGACCCCAATATTAGACTCCTATTTTGGGGACAAAAAGGATCAAAGCATGGGAGAGGAGGAAGACAGTGAAGTCAGAAATCCTGCACCAAAAGCTTCAAAGGAACATACGAGCTAGTTACAGTCCATAGAGGACCATAAGAAGCAGATAAGAGAAGTGGAGGAAAAATTGGGAAGAAAAATGAGAACAATGTAAGAAAATTACGAAATGAGAGTCAACAGCCTGACTGAGGAAAATAACACCTTAAAAAATAGGCTAACTCAAATGGTAAAAGAGGCTCAAAAAGACAATGAGGAGAAGAATGCCTTAAAAAGCCAAATTTGCCAGATGGAAAAAGAATCTCAAAAGCTCAATGAGGAGAATCATTGCTTCAGAATTAGACTGGAGCAAATGGAAGATAATGACTTTATGAGAAATCAAGATGCTGTTAAACAGATCCAAACAAATGAAAGAATAGAAGGCAATGTGAAATATCTCATGGGAAAAACCACTGACCTGGAAAATAGATCCAGGATAGATCATTTAAAAATTATTGGACTACCTGAAAGCCATGATCAAAGAAAGAACCTAGAAATCCTCAAGGAAAAGTGCCCTGATGTTTTAGAACCAGAGGGCAAAATAGAGGTTGAAAGATCACCTCCTGAAAAAGATCCCAAAAAGAAAACTCCTAGGAATATTATAGCCAGGTTCTGGAATTCCCAGATCAAGGAGATAATATTACAAATGGCCAGGAAGAAACAATTTGAATATTATGGAAACACAATCAGGATAACCCAGGACCTGGCAGCTTCCACACCAAGGGATCAAGGGCTTGGAATGTGATATTCTGGAGCTCAAAGGAGCTGGGATTAAAACCAAGAATCACCTACCCAGCAAAACTGATTTATCATGTTTCAGGGGAAAATATGGTCATTCAGTGGAATAGGGGACTTTCAAGTATTCTTGATGAAAAAACCAGAGTTGAATAGAAAATTTGACATTTAGATACAAGAAGCAAGAGAAGCATGAGAAGGTAAACAGGGAAAAGAAATCATAAGGAACTTATCCAAGTTGAACTATTAACATTCCTACATGGAAAAACAATAATTGCAACTGATGAAACTTTTCTCAGTATGAAAATAGTTGAAGGGAATAGAAATATATATGTCTATATATGAAGGTATATGGGCATATGAATACATATGTGAATGTGTGTATATGTTTACAAGTATACATAGAGTGCACAGGACCAATTTAATAGGAAGGGATGATACTTAAAAGCTGAAATTAAGAGGTGAGAGAGGAATATAATGAGAAGAGATGGGGAGAGACAGAATGGAGTAAACTATCTCATAAAGAAGAGGCAAGTTTACAATGGAAGGGAAGAAAAGGAAGTCAAAAGGGAATGGATCAACCTTATTCTCATTGAATTTGGCTTGGGGAGGGAATAAAATACACACTAAATAGGGTATCTCACCCTACAGGAGAGTAGGGGGGAAGGGAATGACAGGGGAGATGATGGAAGGGGGGACAGGCTGGGGGGGAGGGAATTTGGAAGCATCCACTTTTGAAAGGGAATGGGATCAAAGTAGAGAATAGAACAAGTGGGAGGTGAGATAGGAGGGAGGGAATTATAGTCAGTCTTTTACAATATATCTACTATGTTTTGCTTTAGCTACACATGTACAATCTATACTGAACTGCCTATCTTCCCAGTAAGGGTGGGTGACAAGGGAGGAAGGGAATGAATCTGGAATTCAAAGTTTTAAAATCAAATGTTTAAAATATGTATACTATTATTAATATTATTTTACACGTAATTGGGAAATAAGATATACAGGCACTGGGGCATAGAGATCCACCATGCCTACTGGAAAAGTCAAAAGGTGTATGGGAGAAAATATGGGAGACAGCACATTGTAACTCAAAATCTGGCAGAAATGAATAATATAAATCAGGAGTTAATAAAGCATTTGAAAAATGAAAAAAAAAAATAGAATGGGCATCATGGGATAAGTTAACCAGCAGGCATTTCTCCCTGCATACCATGCTTTAAGAGAAGTTAGCTTTAATTGTAAAAATTTTACAGAAAAGCAGGAGAAGGTTTTCCATTCTAATGTAACCTCCTTCCATTAAAGGTAAGCTACATGAGGCCAAGGACTGTTTTTGCCTTTCCTTGAAAGGGAGGAGGATGAGGGAGAGAAAAATAGAGAGAACAAAATTTTAGGCCAAAATGAAGTTGCAATTTATAGACTTATTCAAGGAAAAGAGAAGCATTTTTTTTCTAAGTAAAAGGTGGTCATTCATGATTTGGGTGAAATATTTTACTTATCTGTTCCTTTCTGTCCATTCAATGGTCAAAAAGGTTTTTGTAGCATGAACCTATGTTTGAATATGCTTTTATCTGTGACTATTTTTTCCCCATAGATAACCAACTCATCTATTTCCTATTCTATAATGCATTTGGTTAACTAGACCTTTTTCTTTTGAAACTCAAGTATTAACCTCTATTTTCCAGACTAGCATAATAAATCATTACCAACATTTTTTAGGTTACATAGTTTGGATAGAAATAGATGTGACAACATGTGACCCTAAAAGAAATAATAGGGGCAGCTAGGTTGCACAGTGAATAGAGCACCAGCCCTGGAGTCAGGTGGACTTGAGTTCAATTCCAGCCTCAGACAGTTAACACTTAGTAGCCGTGTGACCTTGGGCAAGTCACTTAACCCCAATTGCACTGCTCTCCCCCTTAAAAAAAAGGCAAAAAATCCAAAGATTTGATAAGGCAGAGTACATACATATAGCCTTTACTACATATGGAAGTCCCCCCCCTTTTTTTAGGAGGGGAAAAGGCAAGGCGATTGGGGTTAAGTTACTTGCCCAAGGTCACACAACTAATAAGTATATCAAGTGTCTGAGACCAGATTTGAACTCAAGTAATCCTGAGTCCTGGGCCAGTGCTCTATTCACTGCACCACCTAGCTTCCCCAGGAAGTTTCCGATTTTAACTCACTAATGCTGTTAACAATGTGTCCAGCTCTGATGGTCTTATGCTACTGAGAAACTCCAGGTATTGTAAATGCCCTTTAAATTCAACTCCCCGAGACAAAGCTCCAGTTGCCTGTCTTAGTTATGGTTCTGGAAATAACTAGAAATAAATCAGATAATTACCAAGTGCTTTTAAAAGATGTTCCATCTTCTGAACTTTTCCCAACCCCCAACCAAGCCTTGCCCTTATACAGTGGACTTTATAAAGTGAGATCTATACCAACCTGAAAACAAAAAGTTTAATAATTTCAGGCAGAGCAGTACCAAGGACCTACATAAGCCAACTTAGTGAAATCTTCCTGTGGTAGTGAGTCAATCACTACACTTCACCCTTCCAAAGTATAGTTCTAAGAAAAATTTAATGAAGAATACAAGGTTCTGGGATAGCATATGTAGAGAAAGAAAGGTATTTGCAATAAAAGGCAAACTCAGAGAACTACACAGAACAAATTACAAAAGGAAAAAAAAAGTAAGACATTTCCTGGTCAGGGTACAGAAACAATAGAAAGGGAATGGAGAACACAGAGGTCAGATTTTCCACAATATATATACATATTTCCACAATATATATATATATATATATATATATATATATACAGATATATATTTTCACAATATATATGTATATACATATTTCCACAATATGTATACAGATATAAATATACAATATAAATACAGATATCTAATGATGACTTCATTTGTTTTGTTCTTGTCTTTTTTTTTCCTGAAGCATGGAGGGGAGAGAAAAAATATAGCAGTATTTGAAAGAGGGAAAACAAGCTTAGTAAATATAATTTTAACAGGAATTGGATTGATTTATCCCTAAAATAGAAGAGTGAGGCAAAATATATCAGAAAATTAAACCCAAGAATTTGATGTTTATAATAAACATGAACAAAAATTCATACCTAGTTAAAATAAGAGATTAGAGCACAATAATTTATGCCTCATTAGAATCCAAAATTGGGAATGATTGGGAATGCAAATAAGGAAGTGGTGGACAATCTTGAAGTTAAAAAAAAACAATAAAATTAAAAGAAAATATGCAACCTGCACAAGCAGAAGATACCAATCTTTAAGACAGAATGCATGTTCAACCAAAGGATCATACATTTCCCAGAAATATAGGACAGGACACAAAACAAACAAACAAAAACCCTTAGTACCATAATGAAGGAAATAATAGGAGAGACCTTCGCAGAAATTCTTTACATAGAAAATGAAATTCCAACAGAAAGAATTCAGATTGCCTCCAGAAAAAAAATGCAAGGTTGCAAACTCCAAGTCATATAGCGATAAAATTTAACAATTCAATTCAGAAACAAGTTCTTCAAACCATCAGGGGAAAGACCTATAAAAACAAAGTAAAAAAAATACTCAATAATGCAAGACAATTCCATACCCACTAGAATATGTCAGAGGAAATGGAATAATGAAATAGCAAGAGCAATGGAGATCAGGATGAATCCCAAGGTGACCTGTTCCAGAAACTGAGTTTAATTATAAATGAAAAAAAAAAGGATGGAAATTCCATAATAAAGAAGAATTTGAAATCATTTTAGAGAGAAAACCAGAAATAAAGTGATGATTTGCTTCTCGAATACCCCAAGCAATAGAAATGTAGGAATAGTGAATAAATGCAGCCGTCAAGGACAAAAATTGCAATAGAGTGACAAAAGAATGACCATTAAAACTTCTTTCTAGAGGTTCCCAAGGAGACAGGAGTAAAGGTAGAAGTCTGGTAGACCTAACAGTGAAGAGGCAGATGGGGGCACTATGAACAGAACTCAGTGATAACCAGTCTACAGATGAACCAATGCTGTTTTGTGGGACTATATTACAACATGGGTACATATATGATGATTTTGCCAGTTTATGTTTTTATTTACAAAAATAAAGGAAGACAAATAATTGGGGAGATATTTATTGTTCATGTTTAGACCTCAGCATTATATTTTTTTTAAAACCTAGCTAAATCAATTTATAGAAAAATGGCTATACCAATCAAACTCTCAATGGACCACTTTATACAACAGAATTATTCAAAATAAACTACATTTATTTTGATGAACAAAAATATTTTGCAGTATCCTGGAATGCTCAGATGATAGGATCACAAATAGAAAACTAGAAGAGGCTTCCAAGGTCATCTATTCCAACTCCAATAGTTTAAGAAAACTGAAGCTTAGATAGTTAAGTGACTTTCTGAAGGTTATATAGGTAAGGAAAAAAATTTAAATGTAAGAATGAAGGGGGCATGCCATATCTCAAGATACATTTCAAAACAATAATCATCACAACTATTTGGTAAAAAAAAGAAAAATGAAAGGTGGGTTAGAGGAACAGAACAGACAAACAAGGACCAGGAGGAAATGTATATGGTAACCCACTATTCAGTAAACCCAAGATCTATAGGCAGAAAGGGCACCCATTTAATAAGAACTGCAGGGAAAACTAGTCCTCATGTCTTTATTGCATTTGCCCCCACTGACCAACTTCTTGTAGACATTCTTTCTTCTCTGGCTTTTTCATGACACTACCCTCTCTTGGTTCTCCTCCTACCTCCCAGACCAAACCTTTTCAGTTGCCTTTGCTAGCTCATCCTCATTTGTCCCAAAATGTGAGTGTTCCCCAATAGTTTAGGTAAAAGGTGTCTAAGGTTCTACCCAAGCTTCTTTTCTGTCTGTTGCTCTGACTTTGTGACCTCAATGGGTTTAACTGTCCCCTCCACAAAGATGACTCGTAGTCTCCATATCTCCCTTGAGCACCAGTCCTGCCTCACCAACCCACCATTGGGCATTTCAGACTCAATGTTCCCAAGACATCTCAAACTGAACACATCCTGAGCAGAACTCATTATCTTCCCCTCAGATGGACTCCTCTTCTAAACCTCTCTATTTCTTTCAAAAGAACCACTATTCACACAGGTTCATTACTTGGGTGTTATTACTGACCCCTTGTTTTCTCACTCCCCACATATTCAATCAGTTGCCATACTGTGCCATATCTATCTCCACAAAATCAATCATATATAACCTTTTCCTCTCCCCATTTAACCACCCCTTATCATCTCCTGCTGAAAACCTTGCAATGGCCTGTTGATTGGTCTCAATCCTCTATACAGCTATCAAAGTGATTTTCTTTGAGCACAGATCTGACCGTGTCACTTCCCACCTCAATAAAATCCAATGATTTCCTATTGATTCCACTTTAGTTTTTAAAACTCTTCACATCCTGATCACAACCTACTGGTAAAGCCTTGATATACATTATTCTTTCTCCTATACTCTACAGTACAGTCAAACTGACCTGTTCTCTTGTACAACAGCTCATTCCATCTTCCATTTTGTGACTCTACTCACTAACTCTTGTCCCTGTAAAGGCCTCCTTTGTCATAGCTCCCAATAGATTCCCTCCTTACAAAGCCTTTTCTCATTCCCTCCATCACTCTTCTCTACCTCACAATTACATTGTAGTTGTTCTTTATATATTGCAGAGATACTTAGGTATGTCCATTTTGTTTCTTCACACAGAATGTAAGCTCCTTGAGAATAGGGATGACAGCATTATTTGCATGTGTGCCTAGTATTTTGTACAGTGCCTGCCTCACATCACATTTACTTTTTGCCTTTCTTTGTGTCCTTGTGTTTAGCACAGTACCTAGAATATAACCTATGTTAGTTAATAGGTATAAGTTGACTGACATGGTAGGTGTATGACAATGTTTTTTATTAACTGATTGTATATTATACCCCATATCACAAAAAATTAAAGAGATACAAAACCTCAATTTGAAAGATCACAAAATTTAAAATATCAGAATAAAAGTAAGTCACTTTCAATTCCTTAGCTAGACGGCAAATTCATACTCAAACAAGGGATAAAAACAATCAATCAAAAAGCATTTCTTAAACACCTACTACATACCAGACATAAAAGAGGATTTGTCTGGCTAAATAATTTTTCTCACAGAATTTCAAATATTTTCCAGAATGATTAAACTTGTTCACAAATTCATCACTGCTTTATTTTTGTACCTAAATTCTTATAGACCATCCAGCATTGACTAATTCTGGCATTTATCATCATTTGTATTTCTTTAGTTATGAGAGATTCAGGACATTTTTCACATGGGAGCTGATAAGTTATATTTATTCTTTTGAAACCTCTTCATATACTTTGTTAACTTACCTTTTGGGAAATTGTCCTGTGTCTGATATGGTCATGTTAATTTCCTATATATATATATATATATATATATATATATATTTTTTTTTATAAGCAATCAGGGTTAAGTAACTTGCCCAAGGTTACACGGCCAGTTATTTCTGGGTGTGGTGCTGAGTGTCCGAGCCCGGGATTCGATCTCCAGGTCGTCCCAACACTGGAGCCAGTACTCTTACTCGCTGAGCCACCTGGCTGCCCCTCCAATATATTTTTTTATCAGATTTTTATTCGATATGTTTGAGGTAAAGATTTTTCTGCATTTCTCTTCTCTTTTTGCTCTTTCAGCATTGATTTTATTTGTGGAAAATCTTTTTTTATTATCATCATATGTGACTAGAAAACATTTGAGATTCTATGAGAAAAATCATTTAACCATTTGTACCCTTTGACCAAGTAACCCCATTATGGAATTTTTACTAACCAGGAGGTCAAAAAATAGAAAGAACACATATTTACCAAAATATTTATAATGTAATTTTTGTCTTAGAAAAAAAAATACTAGAAAGTGGATGCTCATTTATTGAAGAACTATTGAACAAATTGCAAAATATGCATGTAATGGAATATTGCTCTAGAGTAAGAAAAGAAAAATACTGGGAACTCAGGGAAAGATGGGAAAATGTATACAACTGAGTTTATAGAACTCAGAAGCAGGAAAATAATAGGTATTGTGAATAAAACTACAATAATAATATAAACAATAATGACAAGAAATACAATGACCGCCACAACAAGGATACCTAATATTTGCATAGTGTTTGACAATTTGCAAACAATCTCATATGATGTAAATAAACACAGTGCTAAAATGCAACTGGACTCAAATTGAAAACTAGGACTAATATTTGGCTCCAAAGGATATATGATTAACCTGTCTACATTTTCTCAATGTCAGGGTAGAGCAGTAAAATTAAGAGTGGACCACAAATTCCAACTATTGTATACTTATTTAGACATGGTTCCTATTTTGGTTGGTCTTGATTGATTGGCATTCGTTGTTGGGGTGGTATACAAAGGAATGACTGTGATGTTAAAAATTAAAAAAAAAATAAATGTTTACAATAAAAGAGCAGGCAGAGAGATGTTCAACAGAAGAAGAAAAATGGAGACCTCCTAGAAATAGGGGGAAGACACAAAAGTGTAGGGTGAATTCAAGGGTTTAAAGTAATATACTTTGTCTTGAACACAGAAAAGAGTCCTATAAGTTATGGCTGAAAAGTTAAAATGGCACCCAATTTTGGCAGGTCTTGAATGCCAAATAGATGAGTGAATGTTATTTAGAAATCATTATAGAGTTGAAAGACTTTTTTTAGCAGAGTAATGACCAGATATATGCATTCAGAAGATTCATCTTATTGGCAAAGGATGGATTCAAGGAGTAGAAAACCAAAGAAGAAATATGTCTCTGAAGGCTATGGAAATAGTCCTGGTCGCAGTGCACATCTGACTAAAATATCTATAGTAGGAAGAAAAAAGATGGGGCAGATGAAGAGATGTTGAGTAAATAGATGAAGATAGTAATGAAGTAGGAATAAGAAAGGAGAGGAAAGTAAAGGAAAATAAGGGATTAAATATAGGAGACTTGGTAAATGGAGGTACTACTCAGTCAATCAACCAACATTTATTTATCACCTACTATGTGTTAGGCATTGTGCTAAGAGTTGGGGACACAAAGAAAGGGAAAATCCAGTCCTTCCCCTGAAGGAATCTATATTCTAATTAGAGGCAACAATGGAAATAACTGGGTGCTTATAAAATATAAATGGAGATGGGGGGAGGTAATTGTAGAAAGGAAGGTAATGGGATCTGGGAGGCCTCCTAAAGAAGCTGGTATCTGAGTAAGACTTGACTGAAACCAAGGAGTCTAAGAAGCAGAAGAGAGAAAGAAGAGCGTGCTATTCCGGTTTAGCTTCCAACCAACAGGTCAAAATCAGGGCAGAATGGGTAAGTGGAAATAACTAGAAGAATTGACCAAGGTCAAATGGAAATGATCAAAGATGGCTTCCTGACAGAGGCAAGGGCAAGTCTCTTTTTGTGTTAATTCACTTTGCCTTTGAGTTTTGGATTCAATAAGAAAGGTACTTAAGAAAAATTCATTCTAATTATCATCTTAATATCATTTGATTCCTTTCTACTTTCTATCTGGATTTTAATTCCAAATGGGATTAAATATGGAATATGAATTAATGACTGGAGCCAACATGGTCTTTGTCCATGGTCTCTTTGCCTTTTCCATGTCCCTGTATATCAAAAGTAATTCCTAAGTATAGCAACCGATCCTCCAGGAATTACTCTTGAATATTAATATTTTATTCCCAAGAGTTTATTCATTATCATTCAGGCTCACCATCATATTTATTTTTAATTAAGTACTTTTCTCTCCCTCAACTACATATCTCAGTGCAATTCATTTCAACATTTGAGGCCGTACCTGTTCTGTGTTAGGCACAGGGGACAGAGAGATGAAAAATGAGACAGTCTCTGCCCCGGAGGAGGCTTGGTGACTTAGAGAACTGGCAGTACCATTAACAGAAATAAGAAAAACAAGAAGTACTAATGATGAGATTTTTTTAAACCTGTAGAGTTTCAGTCATTAGAGGGCTGTTCTAGTGGAAATGTCCAGTAAAAAGCTAGCAATGTGAGACTATAGCTCAGTACAGAGAGCAAGTCTTCAAGCACAGGCTGGGAGTCATCTCCATCAGAGTGGTAAATGAAGCTGCAGATTATTGCCGGGTAAAACAAAGAGAAGTGGGCCAATGACAGAGCCTGGGTAGGACACCCACTCTCAGAAGGAATGAGGAAGAAGACAGACAGGAGAAAGGTCAACATTCTAGAAGCCACAAGAGTCAACAAAGTCCAATGCAGGCAGAAGGTCAAGGATGGTGAAAACTGGAAAGATGTCACCAAAGTAGCTAATTCAAATGTTACTGATAGCCTTGAAAGAAATTAATGCAGAGAAGACAGTGGGGGATGGAGGCCAGATTTGCAGGGTTTGAGTAGTGAGGAAGAAGAGGCATTAAATAGAAATATGAAAGTGGAGGGAAGAACAAAGGAATGTATGGGGTATATAGAGATATACATGTGCATGCACTAAGCATATGAGTATATACATACACACATGCATTCATATATACATACGTGTATATTGTATTGATATATTGTGAACATAGACAAGTATGTGTGTGTGTTAGAGATATATAGGAATATATATTGATAGAGGCGAAAGCACCATTTTGATTTACCTTCTTCTGATTACCCTTGATCCTTTTGCAAAACAATCTTGAACCCTATTCAGAAGTTTGAGACCCCAAAAACTTATTCCTACCCTCCATCAATTCATCTGATAACTAATTTATCTCTGCATTGCTTTTAAATGTCAGAATCTTATATTTTCCCTCTGGCACTTTATAAACCTTTATCTATTCCTTTAGGAAAAAAAATTATGTGTACTTTAATCACCCTGTGAGTCTGTTTTCTAATAGGTTTTATTTATTGAGCTTATCTCTCTAATTTTCTTCTTTCAGACTAATTTCATAACTCACCTCATTGTGCTACTTTTAATCACCATAGTGCACCTTGGTTTAAATAGCCTGAAAATAAATACTGTAAATGCATCTGCAGAGGGTGTTAACTTGATTACCTAATGGTGTGAGTGAAGATAAAAGAGATTTTCAGATAAATGATCACCATAAAGACTGAAATAAATAGCAGGCTATGAAGGCTATACTTCAAAGTGCATCCTATCTAAGGCCTCCTTTCCCCGCTGATCACTGCTCAACCATCATTCACAATGCAAGGAAAATGACAGTAATTGTAAATACCATCTCCCAGATGTGTGTGGTCACTCTCACATATAGCAATTGGCTCATTCACCAAAGAGTAGTGTCATGCATTTGTAAATTACAACGGTGGACCTGTGCAAATGGAGACAAGGAACTCAAGAACAATTCAGATTCCCACTCTCTCACCCCATACACAGATACCATGATTTTCAAAGTGCTTTTCCATATATTATTTTATGACTAATAGAATGGGGGCAGTTAGGTGGTACAGTGAATAGAGCACCAGCCCTGAAGTCAGGAGGACTTGAGTTCAAATCTGGCCTCAGACACTTAATACTTACTAGCTGTGTGACCTTGGACAAATCACTTAACCCCAATTGTCCTGCTTTCCCCTCTCCAAAAAGTAGCAAAAAAAAAAAAAGACTAATAGAAAAGTTAACATTTACAAGCCACTTTAACCATTTGAGATAACAACCCTGAGAGGTAACTGCTATTATTATACCCATTTCACAGAGACGGAAACTGAGGCTGGGAGAGATTAAGTGCCTTAACTAGAGTCACACAGCTGGTAAGTAACTGATGTGGTATTTGAATTCACATCTTCCTGATTCTAAAACCAATGTTTTATCCACCAGACCAATTGGTGTGGTGTTTCTGTCACTGCCCGTTGTTTTTAAAACATCCATTTCTGAAGGGAAATTTATGGAGGTAGAAACTAAATACTCCAGATTGAGCCCTCCCTTTTGGCAAAAAAAAAAAACAATTAAGGAAAAATACACAAAATAGTGACTGAGTATTATATTATATATATGTACATGTGTATATACACAGATGTTATTATATAACACACAGTTCATGAAGAAATACACAGTATATATTATGTAGATAATATATTATCTACAATACATAAAACATTATTATAAGTCATATATATTATTCCATAATATCTAATTTGTATATGTATATTCAGCATCTAGTTTCAAAGGGTTTCTAGTTGAGTAGATCCAAGTTGATCATTCCAAAAATGAAGTTCCAAATAAAAGTGAGGATTAGTTATTTCTGTGAGATGTAACATCCCCTCAGTGTTAGGGGACAGAGGGCTTAAATGACTTGCCAAGGGGGATATAGTCAGCATGTGTCAGAGTTAGGACTCAAATTGAGATATCCTTAGGTCTGAGGCTGGATTTCTGCCCATTTCTCTCTTTTTATAAAAAGTGCAAATTATAGCAGATAAGTTTCAAAACCAACTTTTTTCAAATAATAAAAGGAAAAATTATTAAGTTCACATTTTATGCCTTGAAAGTATTTCTTTGCCCAGCTGTAGATGCCAGCTGTCATTTTACAGATGAACTCACCTGGCTCTTCATGGGTGGGGTCCATCTTGCACAGTGGACAAACACATCAGAGAACAAGTCATACAGCCCTGGATGTGTAGATGTAGCCAAGTTTTCAGTCTTCAAAGCCAGCTCTTGATTGAACCTATGATTGGGCCAATGGCAGAGATAAGAACTATGTTCTTCTTGGTTCCATTATGTAACAGAATTTCTCTTTGCTCTGAAGGGGCCAGTTCCCAACATCAGAATATTCTGCCCCATGTACAATAGAAAGCACAAGTTCTGACTTTGGAGATTTGGTGGTTGGGAAATCAGCCGAGAAAGTGCCTCTAAGTCCTTCTAAATGAAAGAGCTTCTAGTCACTGCCCCCTCAGGCTTTGGACTTCATTTTTGTACCATATTAAATTTCACAACTTTGTCTCCTTCTAGGTTTAGCAGAATTGCTCAGCTAACACACCCATGGTGCCCGCTAAAATGCTACCAAAGGCAACATTCATGTGTATGAAGGAGGAACTTTGCATAGAATGTATTAAAATTCACATTTGTCAGCCTCTATTATGCCATCTGTGCCCGGCCTTTTTTGGAAGTGAAATTGGCACAATAGCTATCCCACCACCACTTCCTCTTGCTGGGTGGTCTATGGTAAAAAACCTTCTCCTGTTGACACAGCAGTACAACTGAACAGAAAACTGAGACCCTGGGAAATTAAAAGACTCACCCCACCACCTCTCAGAACAGTGGAATTGGGACCATGAAGGTCTGGGTTCAAATTCTGCCTTGGACACTTACTAGCTGAGGGACTTGAGCAAGAGTGCCCACTTCTCTGGGCTTCAGTTTTCCTTCTTAAAGAGAAGGGGGCATGGGCCAAGTGGCATCAAAAGTCTCTTCCGAATCTAGGTCTATGTTCTTGTGATCCCAAGTCACTTATTACCTGCATGACCGTGGGCACATAACTTCATTTTCCTGTCCCTCAGTTTCCCCATCTATAAAATAAGGGGTTTGGACTAATATTCCTTCTAGATCTAGAATAGAGATTCTTAATTTTTTTTTTTATATCAGTCTCTTTTGACAGTCTGAAGGATCCTCCAGACCCCATATCAAAATCATGGTTTTTAATTGCATGAAATGAAAGACATAAGATTACAAAAGAAATTAATTATATTGAAACACAATTGCCAAAATTAAAAAAAAAAAAGTTCATGGACCCTAGACTACTAACCCATGCTCTCTGTCTATGATCCTGCCCAGGATAACTGGGACCAGGTGACTAGGGATTTGCCTCAGTGTGACGAAATTTGGCACTGACAGCATTTATAATTCTTCAGTGGCATAGAAACAAGACAGCCTAGCAACCACATAGGAGGCCCCATTGGTTGAAATCAGAAGTTCATGTGACCACACCATAGTTGAGCTTTTCTCTGGTTTGCTAGTACTTCCTGACCAGTGTGTGGGACCATGTTCATGTTATTTGCTCTAGGATCCTTGTCTCAGGAGCCAAAATAGCTAGTTACAGCTCCTGGTGTGTGATATAAACACACACAGAAGTAGGGCTGGGACAGGGCTGGGGCCTAAGGGTAAAGCAGTAGTATATGGAAAACATCCCAGTCTTCCACCACTGTTACTTCTCAATTTCTAGGCCTCAAAGTAACATGTTGATTATAGGCTCTGTTAGCAGGAATAGTGCCTATTAAAATACTCAGGTACATTCTCTTTTCCAGTGTTTAGTAGACACGCACACACACACAGGGAGAATGGGGTAAACAGGATATTCAGGTCTTTCTCTGCCTAGTAAAGTGGGAATGTAGGGTCTTTGTCTTATCTAAGATCCAGGGTCCCCCCACAACCCAACAACTGCCTTGACTGGTGGAAGGAAATGTCCACTCTCCAATGACGCATCTACTTAGGACACTCTTTGAATAACATTATAGATTTATTCAAAAGGCAGCCTGGCCTAATGGATAAAGGACTGTTATTAGAATCAAGCAGACCTGGGTTCAAGTCCTGCCTTGGATGCATACTGGCTATGTGGCCCCAGTCAAATCCCATAATCTCTCAGTGCCTCAGGCAGCTCTATAGGACTATAAATTACAGGCATATTTCTGATCTGTACCAGTAGAGGCAGTTTCCACACTGGGAAGACCCCATCCTATTGAAATGACAAGTTTCCATGTCCCTACTGCACTCAACTTCCAAATCATTTCAACAAGAATTTATCACATGTTTTTCGTGTACTCATATCCCACTCACTGCTGATGCTTACTACCTATATAATACTGGGAAAATTACATACAGTCTTCTTGGGTCTCAGTTTCCTCATATGTAAGATGAGAGGCTGGGCTCAATGTTTCTTTTCAGCTATAGGTCTGTGACCCTATGATATTCAGTTTTTTCACTTGCAAAATGAAGAGTTTGGATTAGATGTCCCCTACCATCCCTCCAGCTCTATATCTGTGATCCCATTGTCTTCCCTGGGCCTCAGTTTCTTCACCTGTGAAATGGGGCCATGGAATGGACTCTGACAATCCTTCTATCTGGGATCCTAATCATTCATCTTTCTATGTTTGAATTTTCCTGGGGCCATAGTGTTCATAGAAACTCATACGTCCACAGTGTGAGGAATCCTCTCCCCAATTCCTTCCCATTACCCATCATTTTTGTTTGTATAGACCCATGGTTAATATTAACCAAGATCACAGAGCAAAAGATGGACCAAGAAATGGAATCTTGACTTTCTAGTCCCCCATCCAATTTCCTCAAACATGCTGCTTTCACTCCATCACTGATGAGTCACCAACTCCCTCCCAAAAAAACCACACACCCTACAAAGAACCCTATGTATTTGGTAGTCATTGTTCTCAATTTTACTAATAAACCAGAAACCCAGACAGGGCCTTTGAGTACCTGCTTAAGGGGAAAACACTGAGCCAGTTGGAGGAGTTCAAATGAGACAGTCCCAGTTCCTGGCTCCCTGCCTGGGGCTCTGTCCAACAGACCATAGTAGAAACCAGGGCCTGCTGAATAGGGGGCCCGGCGGTTGCTAGGGCACAAGATGATGTTGAAATTGGAAAACTCTTAGGGATGCTCCCCACGGAGCTTAATCCGTTTGAAGGCCTGGGCTGTGAACCTTGGATGCCAGGTCCACATTCCTCCACAAAACCCCGTGAGCTTGAATGCTACAGTCAGTGACCCCATGAATTTAACTAGATGAATTCTTATAAAGCAGTGTCATAAAGGAAAGCTGCTCAGTGCTTGGAATCTGCCAACGGGCTGTCTTGTACTCCTGGCTCACAGTATGGGAGCCTGGGAGAGGAGAATCCCACGCCAAGTCAATTTGCCCTGCTCTGGCGACCAGCATGGAATGCTGGGCCTTCCTTGGAGGCATGGCTGTCTGTCACTGTGGATGCTCTCCTTAATGAAAGGTTTATATGATCATCGAAAAGGTCAGGTACTCCCTGCACACCAAGGCCTCTATAGCTCAGCTGAATGGAATATTACAGGGTTCTACACCGCCATGTTTTTCAAACACAATGAAATTTGCCTTTGCCTCATCTGAGGAAATGGAATTCCTGGGCTCTTTGCCTTTGGATGCTTCCAAATCAGGATCCTTTTCAGGGAAAGGGCTCTAGTAATAAGAAGGGCAAGAAATCATGCCCTTTATAAAAGCGCCAAGAGACAGCTTGGTCTTTAAAAAGGTTTTGATGCCAGAGAACCTGAGATAAAATCCTAATTCTGCCATTATTGACTGTATGACCCTGGGCAAGTCACTTCCCTATGCTGAAAATCAGTTTTCATAACTATAAAAGGAGAACACTGGACAAATGATATGAAAAGGCCCCTACAATTTAAAGTCTCATATCTAGAACAACCTTGCTTCTCCTTTTACAGGTTGTATTTTAGTCAGGTCCTAAAAGTCAGTAAACTGTCAGCTCCTTGAGGATAATAATTATTTAATTTTAGTTTTTGCATCCTCAGGACTTGGCACAGTGCCTCACAAACAGTAGGCTTAATAAATATTTGCTGAATAGAAGTGAAGTGAAATGAAGAGGTAACAAATGTAGGTCTGGAAAGGAAAGCAGTCTCCAACTAACTGAGGAATACAATCCAATAAGCATTTATTAAGCACCTACTATTTTCCAGGCACAAGAAGCAAGAAATGTCCCTCATGAAAACTCTTACATAACTCACATTATACTGAGGAAAAAACAACAAAGAAGAGGAAAAAAAATGTGAAATATATACTGAACAAACAAACTAGAATGTAGGTTCCTTGAGGGCAAGCAAAATCTTGGATTTTTTTCTTACCTTATATCCCTAGCACCTACAAGAGCATCTGGTATGCAGGATTTTAACTCAGGTCCTCATGACTCCAGGACTCTAACCACTGGGCAACCTAGCTGCTGCTTTTACTTCAGCAAGTACCATGCTTTTATATATATAAAACCGGTAAGGGGTGATCACTGGGTACAAAGAGCTTGCAATCTAGTTGAAGAGAAAAGATAAAATAATTAGAGAATAAGACAATAAAGAACTACATGCTAAATGAGAGAGGTGGTGTGGCATAATAGATAGGGCCTGGGACTTGAGTCAAGACTTTGCTCTAAGTATGAGAGGAAAAGAAGGGAAAGAGGAATGTGGGCTTCACTGTTCAGGGACAGATTCACAAAAGACAAGGAAGGCTAGGATTTGCCCAGGAAGAAGAGAGGGATGTACAGGGAGGAGAAAGATGAGGGGAAAAAGATTGAAACAATATTCCAAACAGTCAATGTGTGGTTATATACAGTTCTTGGTGCCATGTTCTTTATTAATATATTTTTTAATCACACTCATTTTCCAACTCCTCTTCTCTCCTTCCTTGTCCTGAATCCTTCCTTGTAACAAATAAAAACTCAAGGAAATTCCAACCCAACAAAGGAATCTTATCTGACTTTATATCATTCCACACCCATCAGCTCTCACCTCTCTATCTAGATCAGGGAGCTGGGTCCCCAACACTATTCTGCCAGCAGATGTGAATTGCAAACTAGATGTCCCATTTTTACAGGGGTACTGAAGGGGTAGAGTGCATTCAGAAAAGAAAAACCAGATAGTGAGAGGTGAATACACTTGCTTGCTGAGCTTAAAGAATGTAGAGATAACTCATGGAGAAGCATTCCCACTGGTGGAAAGACCAATGGGAATATTTCCTCACTTACAAACAGGTAAATCTTGACTGATTTCACTTTGAATCAATTCATACAAGGGTCTCTTTGTAAGGTGGAGAATTATGGAGGCAGAACATGGAATGTAGTGTTGGATTTGTTTAAAGTGTATGTTATTATTTTCTCTATTTTTTATTCTTTGTTATAAGAAATGGCTCTTTAGAATAAGGGAGAAAACTTGGCATCAGAGAGCAGAACAGGGAGGCTGATCAAAACTCAACATAAGAAAAAGAAACAAATAAAAACTTAGAGCTGCCTCAAAAATGGAATGGTGTGTGTGGGGGTAAGAGGGGAGAAGTATAGGGATGATTCCTCTGATGGTGATATTTAAATGGATGTGGATTTGAGTTTTTGTCAAGGCTATTATGGAAGAGATTCATCCTGTATGGAGGACCTGAAGCTGATAGTCACTGAGAGCCCTTTTAATTCAGTGACTCAAAGTGATAACTCAGCTTCTCCAGAATCAAGGTACAATACAAAAGAAGAAAGAACCATCACACTCTTAGAATTCTTTAACCAGCAAAAGTTAGCAATTTGGGTGGAGGAGAGGGACTCTTTCAAAGCTGTGGACCCAGCCAAAGGTTTGGTTCCTGTACCCCCAACCTCTGCACGCCCCCACTGCCAACCCCTTCTCTTTGCTGTGCTGGGTTGCAAGGTCCTTTGGTTATGAAGTTGGAACTTTGCCGGGAAAGTGACTCTGGAAAGAGAGCTGTTCTGGTTTTTTCAAGGGGAGACATAAATCCTATTATATAATGAAAGAAAAGAGAAGAATTTGCTGCAATATCTCAGAAAGAAAAAGGAACCAAAAGGGTTTAAAGGAAGAATGGTTTTGTACTATTGGCAAGGCTGAAGATACAGAAAAAAAGTCAGGAAAAGAAAAGTCCTGGTGCTCAAATGTATACACCCTCATTAGAGGCAATTATTATTATTAGAATGTATATAAGCTTTCAGTTATTGTATGTAGAAAATTTGCACATAAATAATCTCATCTTGACCCTTACCAAAGCTCTCATGACATGGGTAGTGTTATTATAATCGCTTTGCAGAGACCTAGAGAATTAAATAATTTGGTCAAGGTTTTATAGCTCCTAAATGAGAGAGTCAGAACTTGAACCCAGATCTCCCTACTCCAAATGTAGGGCTCTTTCTACTAGACTACAAAGGAGCTTGTCCCTCTGTATTAAACATAACTTGATACATATTATGGTATATGACTACTCTTGTGCCGTAAGAAGGGATGGGAGGGAAGATAGAAATAAGCATTTATTAAGCACCTCCTATTTGTACTGTGCTAAACACTTTAGACATGGTATTTCACTTGATCTTCAGAACAACCCTGGGAGTTAGGTGCTATTATTATACCCATTATATTATACCCATTTTGCTGATAAGGAGACTGAGGCAGACAGAGGTGAAGTGACTTACCCAGGGCCACACAGATAGTTAATGTCTGAGGCTGGGTTTAAACCCAGATCTTCCTGACCCTGGGTCCAGCACTCTATCGACTATATCACCTGACTGCCTAAGAAAGGGTAGCTGGGATGAATACAGAGAAGCATGGGAAGATTTACATGCACTGATGCAAAGTAAAGGAAGCAGAGCTGGGAGAACAAAAACAAATGACCACACTGATAGAAATGAAAAGAGCAAAAGAAACATACAAACCCAATGCTGTTTAATTATAATGACTGAACTTCGCTCTGAAGGAGGGGTGTTAGTGTGCAGCCCACTCCTTGTCTGAGAAATGTTGATGTGGAAAACTATATACACTGTAAGAGGGCATTGATGAGCTGGCTGCTTGTGCCAAAATATTTTATTTCTCTTTTATTTTAATGGTTTTTCACAATGGTCAGTTATCTGAGAGGGGCATTGGGAAGATATGAGAAAAATGAATGTGAAAGTTTTCACTAACTTTTAAAAATTGGACTTGGAACCCAAAGAGACCCAAAGAGGTCCAAAGACCTCTGGGACCTGCAGACATCATGAAGTCAGTTTTTTCATTCGTGCCTGACTCTTCGTGACCCCATTTGGGGTTTTCTTGACAAAGATACTAGAGTCATTTACTATTTCCTTTTCCAGATCATTTTACAGACAAAGAAACTGAGGAAACAGTGACTGACCCAGGATCACACAATTAGTAAGTATCTGGTGCCAGATTTAAACTCAGGGCTTCTTGATTCCAGGATGGTGCTCTGCCCACTGCAACACAAGGATCCAATTACTCCTCGGAGATAGCATACTAAAAATAACATTGGATTTGAAATCTAAAGAGGACCTTGGGTTTGAATCTCTGCTCTTCTGCTTATAATGTATAAGACCATAGATAAGTAACTCAACCTCTCTGAGGCTGTTTCCTCATCTCTAAAATGAGGGAATTGGATGAGATGACCTTCTAAGGTCCATTTTAACTCTAAACCAATGATTCTAAGAATTCTAGCTCAACTAACTTAGTCATTGTGAGATCTTGGTTAAGTAGTTGAAACTCTGGCTCTGAGTTTACTACTCTGTTAATGCATCCAACATCCACAGCATCCAACCCTAGTCAGTCAACATCTGTTGGAGTCATACAATCATAAGATGATACATAGTCCTTGACCTTTTTTGGTTCTTTGATGTACAAGTACCCTTTTCCAACTATATGTTGTGTTCTATAGAGAGGGGTCATCCTCAATTCATATCTTTTATACCTTAAGTACCATTAGGTTCATAAACTTACATGATTCAGAGATCTAATACTGGCTCTGATGCCTAGGTGACCTTCCATGGGCAAACCATCCTTCCTGTGCCTCAGTTTTCCCATGTATAAAAGGTGTGGTTTGTAGTAGATTAATTCTATTGTTCCTTTTAGTTGTAACTTAATCACATCTGCTAAATGCAAAATATAGTAATGGATTCTGTAAGAGTCTTGAAGAATTATAAGACAAAGTTCTGGTCCTCAGAGCTCTTAAAATCTAGTGGGAAGGAATGCACATACACTAGATAATGAATCTTATACAGAAACCTATAGTTCAGCAAGTGAATTGTAGTTAAATGCACTGGTGTTCATTAGTAACAAGCTAGAGAGTGGGAAATGTGTTCTAATAGAAAGAGACCTGGTTTTAGAGTCCAAAGGTCTGAATATGAATTCTGGCTCTTCTTGTTATTGCTGGTGTGACCTTGAGCAAGTATGTTTATTTTCTTAAGTCTCAATGTCCTTGCTTGTAAAAGGTGATGGTTGGGCCAAATGATCTCAATGGTTCCTTCCATTTCTAAATCCTATGAACCCAGAGAAATGATGAGCAAGGTGGGGCTAAGACTAGAAGATTTCTAAGAGAAAGAGGCTTCTAGCTGGAATTAAAAATGGGGGTGAAAAGATGGAAATGGGCTTGAAATACTGCACATTATATCAGCCGTGGTCAAAATGTTTGTTAATTTTTAAAAGAAGGGGAGAAATGAACAAAACTATTTATTATAATTCAAGACTGTCTGAGAGGGGGGAAATGGAGGGATACAAAAGAAAAATATAAGTGATGAAAAAGTAAACTATATAGATTCTTAAAAATTTTAGGCAAGGGTTCTTAATTTTTATGTGCATGTGTGTGTGTGTGTGTGTGTGTTTGTGTATGTGTACACCCTGGACTCTGCTCTGAGTTTGTGAAACCTATGAATGTCTTCCCATTAACAACAACAAAAAAGACATAGGACTAAAAAAGAAATTGATTAGATTGAAATACATATATCAAAATAGTAAAAAAAGAAACACAATAACAACCACAAACTAAATTCATTAATTCATTGCTTTAAAGAAAAATGATGCTTACTAGCATGAAGTGACCCCTGGGCAAGTCACTTAACACCATTTGCCTTGGGGGCAAAAAAGGAAGACAGGCAGGAATACAGGAAGGCAGGCAGGAAGGCAGAAATATAGGAAGGCAGGCAAGAAGAAATACAGGAAGGCAGGCAGGCAGGCAGGAAGGCAGGCAGGAAGGAAGGAAGGCCGGCAGGCAGGCAGGCAGGCAGGCAGGCAGGCAGGCAGGCAGGCAGGCAGGC